>NC_049232.1:56993928-57593928 GCF_011100685.1 Canis lupus familiaris | reverse complement strand
TTTCCGGTCTCACGTTTAGGCCTTCAATCCATTTTGAGTTTATTTTTGTGTATGGTGTGAAAAAGTGGTCCAGTTTCATTCTTTTGCATGCAGCTCTGCAGTTTTTCCAACACCATTTTTTTTTTTTTAAGATTTATTTATTTATTCATGAGAGAGAAAGAAACAGACAGGCAGAGGCAGTCCCTGCATGGAGCCTGCTACGGGACTCGATCCCAGTTCTCCAGGATCAGGCCCTGGGCTGAAGGCGACGCTAAACTGCTGAGCCACCCAGGCATCCCTCCAACACCATTTGTTGAAGAGACTCGTTCCCATTGTATATTCCTTCCTCCTTTATCAAGGATTAATTGACCATATAATTGTGAGTTTATTTCTGGATTTTCTGTTCAGTTCCATTGATCTCTGTGTCTATTTTTATGCCAGTACCATACTGTTGTACTACTGCTTTGGAATATAACTGGAATTGGGATACCTCTAGGTTTGTTTGTTTTTTTTTTTTTTTTTTTCAAGATTGCTCTGGCTGTTCTAGGTCTTTTGTGATTCCATACAAATTTTAGGATAGTTCCAGTTCTGTGAAAAATACTGTTGATATTTTGATAGGGGTTGCATTAAATCTGTAGATTGCTTTGTGTAGTATAGACATTTTAACTATTTATTCTTCCAACCCATGGGCATGGGATGTCTTTCCATTTTTTTTGTGTGTTGTCTTGAATTTCTTTCATCTGATTTTAAAGTTTTCAGAGTACAAGTGTTTCACTTCTAGATACTTTATTGTTTGGTGCAATTATAAATGAGATTGTTTTCTTAATTTTACTTTCTGCTTGTTTCATAATTAGTGTATAAGAATGCAACAGAGTTCTATGCATTGATTTTGTATTTTGTGATGTTACTGAATTCATGTATCAGTTTTAGTAGCTTTTTGATGAAGTCTTGAGGATTTTCTAAATGTAATAGGTCATTTGCAAATAGAGTTTTTGTTCTTCCTTACCAATTTGAATGCCTTTTATTTCTTTATGTTGGCTAATTGCTGTGGCTAGGACTTCCATTGCTATGTTGAATAAAGGGGTGATAGAGGGCAGCCATGTTTTGTTTTTGACCTTAGTGGAAAAGGTTACAGTTTTTCACCATTGATAGGATGTTGGGTGTAGATTTTTCACATAAGGCCTTTATTATGTTGAGTTGTGTTTCTTGTAGACCTGCTTTGTTGAGGGTTTTTATTGTGAATGGATCTTGTATTTTGTCAAATGCTTTTTTGCATCTGTTGAAATGATCATACGTGTTTTTTTTTATCCTTTCTCTAATTGATGTGTGATATATCACATTGTTTTGTAAACATGTATTTTTAGTATTTTACTTTTTTAAAGTAGACTCCACACCCAATGTTGGGCTTAAACTCATGACTCCAGGATCAAGAGTCGCACACTCTACCAACTGGGCTCAACAGGTGCCCCTTCTTTTGCGAATATTAAACCAACCATTGCATCCTGGGAATAAATCTCACTTGATTGTAGTATATGATTTTTTTTTCTAATACATTGTTGGATTTGGTTTGCTAATATTTTGTTGAGGATATTTCCGTCTGTATTTACAAGAGATATATCGGCTTATAGTTCTCTTCTTTTGGTGGTATCTTTGTCTGATTTTGGTGTCAGGGTGATACTGTCTTCATGGAATGAATTTGGAAGTTTTCTTTCCTTTTCCTTTTGTATTTTTGGAAATAGTTTGAGAAGGAATATTAACTCTTCTTTAAATGTTTGCTAGAATTTGCTTGTGAAGCTGCCTGGTCTTGGACCTTTGTTGAGAGATTTTTTTTGATTACTGTTTCAATTTCATTGCTGGTGATTGGTCTGATCAGATTTTCTATTTTTCCAGCATTAGTTTTGGTAGGTTATATGTTTTTAGGAATTTATCCATTTCTTCCAAGTTGTTCAACTTGTTGGTATATACGTTTTCATAATACTTTGCTACAATTGTTTGTATCCCTTCCTTCCCTTTCCCTTTCTTTTCATTAGAGAGGGGAGGGAGTACACATAGGGTGGAGAGGGGTGGAGGGAGAAGGAGAGAGAATCCAAAGCAGACTCCACACTCAGTGCAGACAGAGTCCAACACAGATCCCAATTCCACGACCCTGAGACCATGACCCAAGCTGAAATCAAAGAGCTAGATGCTCAACCAACTGAGCCACCCAAGCACCCCTATAATTGTATTTTTGTGGTGTTGGTTGCTGTTTCTCCTTTTTCATTAGTAATTTTATTTGGGTCTGCACACGCTCTCTCTCTCTCTCTCTCTCTCTCTCTCTTTTTTTTTTTTTTTTTTTTGATGAGTCTTGCTGGAAGTTTTTCAGTTTTGTTGATTTTTTTTCCCCCCAAAGAATTATTTCCTGGTTTCATTGATCTGTTTTTTTTTTTAAATTTCTATGCCATTCATATCTGCTCTAATGTTTATTTTTTAAAAGATTATTCATTTATTTATTTAAGACAGAGTGAGCACACGAGGAGGGAGGGGCAGAGGCTGAGGCATAGGGAGAAACAGAAGCAGGGTCCCCGCTGAGAAGGGAGCCCCACACTGGGCTCCATCCCAGTGCCCTGGAATCATGACCTGAGCCAGAGGCAGATACTTAACCAACTGAGCCACCCAGGTGTCCCTGCTCTAATCTTTATTATTTCTTTCTTTTTGCTGGTTTTGGGTTTTGATTGTTCTTTCTCTGGCTTAAGTATAAAGTTAGGCTGTTTATATTAGATTTTTCTTCTTGAGGTGGGCCTGTGTTTCTATAAACTGTCTTCTTAATACCACTGTTTGATGCATCCCAAAGATTTTGAACCTTTGTGTTTTCATTTTCATGTAATTTTTCATGTCTTTGATTTCTTGGTTGACCCATTGTTTACTAGCATGTTATTTAACTTCCATGTATGTGTGTTCTTTTCAGATTTTTTCTTGTGACTGATTTCTGGTTTCATAGCATTGTGGTCAGAAAAGATGCATGGTATGACTTGGGTTTTTTTGAGTTTGTTGAGACTCGTTTTATGGTCTAATATATGATCTATTCTGGAAAATGTTCTGTGTGCATTGAAGATAATGTATATTTTGATGTTTTAGGATGGAATGTTCTGAATATGTCTGTTAAGCTATCTGGTCCAGAGTTTCATTCAAAGTTACTTTGTCCTTGTTGATTTTTCTGTTTGGATGATCTGTCCATTGATGTGAATGGGGTGTTAAAGTCTCTTATTGTTATTGTATTAGTATCGATTATTCCTTTTATGTTTATCATTAACTGATTTATGTATTTGGGTGCTTCCATATTGGGTGCATAGATATTTACAACTTGTTACATCCTCTTGTTGGATTGTCCCCTTTAATTATAGCGCCCTTTGTCTCTTGTTACGATCTTTGTTTTACTTTATATTTTTATTTTTGAAGATTTTATTTACTCATGAGAGACACACAGAGAGGCAGAGACATAGGCAGAGGGAGAAGCAGGCTCCACACAGGGAGCCTGATGTGGGACTGGATCCTGGGACCCTGGGATCATGCCCTGATCCGAAGGCAGACGCTCAGCTGTTGAGCCACCCAGGCGTCCTTCCCCCTTAATATTTCTTTTGGACTGGTTAGTAATTATGAACTACTTTAATTTTTGTTTACTGGGAAACTCTTTTATGTCTTCTATTCTGAATGATAACCTTGCTGGTTGTTGTATTGGCTGCAGATTTTTCTCTTTCAGCACTTTGAATGTATCCTGCCCCATTCCCTTCTGGCCTGCGCAGTTTCTGCTGAAAAATTCACTGATAGCCTTATGTCTCTTGTGTGTTACTGTCTTTTTTTCTCTTGCTATTTTTAAAATTTTGTCTTTATTGCTAGTTTTTGCCATTTTAATTACTGTGTATCTTGGTGTAGATAGCCTTGGATTGAATTTGGTGAGGGGGTAATCTCTGTGGTTCCTGGTCTGGATCTTGGTTTCCTTCCCCAGATGAGAGATGTTTTCAGTTATTCTTTCTTCTGTCTTTTTTTTTTTTTTAATAAAGGTTTTATTTATTTATTCATGGAAGACAGAAAGAGAGGCAGAGACATAGGCAGAGGGAGAAGCAGGCTCCCTGCAGAGAGCCCATGTGGAGCTCCATCTCAGGACCCTGGGGTCACCACCTGAGCCAAAGGCAGATGCTCAACCACTGAGCCACCCAGGTGCCCCAGTTATTATTTCTTCAAATAAATGTTCTTTATCTCTCTCTTTTTTGATCCCTATAATGCAAGTGTTATTATGTTTGATGAAGTCACTGGGTTGCCTAAGACTTTTCTCAATTTGCATAATTTTCTTTCCTTTGCTCGGTTTGTTACTCTCCATTACTCTACCTTCCAGATTGTTAATTCACTTCTTCTGCTTCCTCTAGCCTACTATTTATTCCATTAAGAGTATTTTAAATTTCATTTACTGTGTTCTTGATCTCTGATTGATTCTTTATCTCTGTGTTAATCATCTCTTTGATGTCCTCCACTCTTTTCTCCAGTCCAGGATCTTCATAATCATTATTTTAAATTCTCTATAAGGCGTATTATTTATGTTTGTTTCACTTTGGTCTCTCAGCAAGGGTGAGGCACATTTTAACAAGATGTGTTGGTAGTCTGCTTGTGAAAGTCTGCCACAGCCAAAACTGAGGTCCTGAAATGTGGGTGTCAGGAAATATGGCATTGTAGGGTTTCTCCTGGGCTTCTCAGGGAGGGGCCTGCAGTGCTGAGACTCAGTGTAACTGGGAAGGGCATATCTGCTGAAGGTGGGGGAGGGGTGTGGTAGGGAGTGGAATGTGAGAAAGCTTGGTAGAAGCTAGTTGGGAGTGTTGGCACCACACTGGTTACCACAGGTGGCCTGTTGCAGGTAGCAGGTGTTTTTGCTGGGGGGTGGGAAGGGAAATGGCGCCTGCCGTGTCCTTTGTTCCTATAGTCTACCTGTGATCCCAGCCTCTCTTGGCCATGCTCTGAAATGAGCAAATCACCCTCCCTCCTGTCTGTCCCCTAGAGTTTTCCATGTGCTGGTTCTGCACTATATCTTTGGGGCTATTCCTCTTGTTATCTCTTATCATGGAACTCTGTTTCCTAATGCCTTCTGGGCTCTCACAGAGTTTTAAAATTCTAGGCTTTAAGTCCTGCTGGTTTTTGAGAACTCAAAAAATTCAGCCCTTCTCACTTTCAAAGGCAAATATTCCATCCTCCCTGTTCATGGACTTCCCAGTGTGTAAGTATTTTCTACCCTTCTCCATGCCACGAGCTCCCTCTCCATTGTGTCAAACAGCCATGTGTCTTCACCTTTCCCGTCTTCTTTCATGTCCCTTCCTTGATTTTAGTTGTGGAATTTGTCCTGCCAGTCTTCAGGTGGTTTCCTGGGTAATACATGGCTATGGGTGTTTTCTAGTTGTATCCCTGGGAGGAAGTGAGCTTGGGGTCTGCCTATTCTGCTGTCTTCCCAGCTGACTTTGCAGTTGTGGAATTTTTAGCAAAAATAGATTGGTAGTGTAACTAGCTTATTCCTCAGAAGATTCCCCAGGGATTCTTTTTTTTTTTTTTTTTTTTTTTTAGAGACTCTGGGCTGCTCTCTTACATCCATAAGGTGCTGCATTGAATATTTAGCAGATAACATGTGGAAGGCAACATTGGCTTCACCCAGTGGTCTTCACACTTACTCCTGTAACCCCACTTAATTTTTGATTTAATGTCTAAAGTTCTTCATCTTCAGTTAAAATACAGAATTACAAAGGATATTACTTTTATTGTTGTAGAATATATCTAACATGAAATTTGACCTTTTAAATCATTTTAAGTGTATTAAGTATATTTACATTGCTATGCAACCATCACCACCATCCGTTTCCAGAACATTTTTCATCTTCCCAAACCAGAAGTCTGTACCCATGAAACAGTAATGGTCCCTTACCACCAGCGCCTGGGAACCAGTATTTTTTTTTTTTTTTTAAGATTTATTTGTTTATTCATGAGAGAGACAGACTGAGAGAGAGAGAGAGAGAGAGGCAGAGACTAGGCAGAGGGAGAAGCAGGCTCCCTCCAGGGAGCCCGACGTGAGACTGGATCCTGGATCACAAGCCAAAGGCAGGTGCCCAACTGCTGGGCCACCCAGGCATCCTGGAACCAGTATTATACTTTTGTCTCTATTAATTTGACTCTTCTAGGTACCTCGTATAAGAACCATAACATATTTTTCCTTTTGTGTTTGGCTTAATTTCACTTTGGAAAATGTCTTCAAGTTTCATTCATATTGTAGCGTGTAGCAGCATTTTTTCCCTTTTTTGAAAATAGATTTTATGTTTTTAGAGCAGTTTTAGTTTGATAGTAAAATTGAGCAGAAAATACAGAATTGTCATGTACTCCTGCTTGTAGAAATCCATAGCTTTCCTCACTGTCAGCATCCTGCACCAGAGTTAAACATTTACAGTTTATGAACCTACACTGACACATCATTTTCATCCTAAATCTATAGTTTATGTTAGAGTTCACTGGTGGTATTACAAATTCGGAGTTTTGACAAACATATGATGACATCTATGTACCATTATTATATTATATAGGATAGTTTCACTCCCCTAAAAATCCTGTTTTCTCCTATTCATCCTTCCCTTTCCCATGTTTTTTTCATGACTTTTTTTAAGTGTTAAGTTCCATTGTATGGAACAGTTTATGTATCACAGTTTATGTGTCACAGTTTATGTATCCACTCACCTACTTACTGAAGATCCTCTTGGTTACTTCCAAGTTTTCCTTCCTTTTTAAGGCTAAACAATACTCCATTGTATGTATATACCATATTTTATCTGTTTATCTGTCAATGGGTGTTTGGGTGGTTTCCATCTTTTGGTTACTGTGAATAATGATGTGAACATTGGTGTTCAGGTGTTCATTTGAGTACCTGCTTTCAATTCTTTCATTTATATTAAAGGCTATAATTTTGTCATTGTAAATACTGACCTTTAAAAAAATGCAGTGTAGTCCTCTCTAAGAAAAGGTTCTTTTTTTTTTTTTTTTTAAGATTCTATTTATTTTAAAGAGTGGGCATGGAGATGCTTGGGTGGCTCAGTGGTTGAGCCTTTGGCTCAGGGTGTGATCCCGGGGTCCTGGGATCAAGTTCCCGCGAGGAGCCTGCTTCTTCTTTTACCTGTGTCTCTGCCTCTTTCTCTGTGTCTCTCATGAATAAATAAATAAAATCTTTAAAAAAGTAAAAGCAAAGAGCAAGTGCGAGCAGGGTGAGGGGCAGAGATTGGAGGGAGAAGATCTCAAGCTGAGCTTAGAGTGTCATGTGGGGCTTGATCTCATGACCCTGAGATCATGACCCAAGATGAAATCAAAGAGTTGGATGCTTAACCAACTGAGCCACCCAGGTGCCCCTAAGAAAACAGTTTTTGTGCTCAAAATGTGTTAGTCTATGGTGATTATTCCAAGTTAATTCTTATATGTACTAGGAACAAATACTATAACTGAACTAACATGAGTTCAATCCTTGGTGGGTTACAGATAGAGATTTCAGATGGAGTTATCATAAAATGGAACATATTTACTGCAGTATGGAGATCATGGGGAATAACTTCCAAAGCCATGTGTCCCTGAGTATGGGTGAGCAGGTTCTTTTTATTTAGGGTTTAGGATGAATATTCAGAAAGGGGACCTCTGTCCATCACATGTAAAGGCATGTGATGTATGTTTGTGCAGACATGCTTAGGAAACATGCCTGTACATGTGTGCTATGTTATGAAGCTTGTGCCCCTCCCAGGGTTTAGACTTTAACATCATAATGAGGCAAACCCTGTCAGGGGAAGAGGTTTTGGGCAAACTCTTAACGGTATAAACTGGATGGAGTCTTGAGCTCCTTATCTTGGATAAGAAATACAGGGCCTTGTTTACTTTTGAAGCAGCACAGGAGTTTCACCGCTGATTTATTGTTTCTGTTATAGTTAGCCTATTTACTGGCCTCTAAGAGACTTAGTTTTTGCATTTCTTTAGTTACCCTTAACTACATTTTTGTATTTTCTTTGTAATTCTGACACTTCCTAGGAAGCTTTGTAAGAAATGTAGTTAGGCTAATAGAGCCAATGGAGCATTGATCAGGGAAAATATGAAAATAGCTGGGGATCCTAAAATGACTTATTTTATGTCATAAAAGCTGTGTCGTGTCTCCTTTTTTTTTTTTTTTTTTTTAAGATTTTTATTTATTCATGAGAGACACAGAAGGCAAAGATGTAGACAGAGGGAGAAGCAGGCTCCTCATAGGGAGCCCGATGTGGACTCGATCCTGGGACTCCGGGATCATGCCCCAAGCCGAAGACAGACACTCAACCGCTAAGCCACCCAGGCATCCCTCTTGTCTTTCTTTTTTCGGGGACCCCAAATCTTTCTGTTTACAGTATAGTTAAGTCTTGCCTTTGGGCTACAAATCAACTTGGGAGAGCAGAAGTTCACTGCTGACAAGAGTAGTCTGCTGTTGGGAAGATTTACTAGTATGCTGGGAAAAGAAGTTTATTTTTCGAGAGGTAATGGAGAGCTTTGATTGATTTGACGAGTTGAGGTTGATTAAGTGCTGGTTGGGTTGTTGGGAATTTACTGCAAAATGTATTAGGAAAAATTGGTTTTCTGATTATGGTAGTGACAAATTTTCTTTTAGAAATTCTATTTGTCTTTAAAAACTGAGCTATATTAAAAAAGCATAGTAAATATTAGTTCAGACAGTACATGAATGACTACATTTTAGAGAAAATTACTACCAAATAGATTTCTTTTTGAGAAACTAAGGACAGAATAGGGGCCAGAGAAAGAGTGCAGCAGGTATTGAGTACTTAAGCAGAATTCAAAAGGAAATTGACTTGCAGTATCATCTGTAGAAGAAATTTGAGCTTCCTATAGTTAAATTGAATAGAAATGTTTGTTAAGGCCAAAAGGAAAGATCATCTGGAACAGTATAAAGTTTATTTGGTAAAAAGGAAGTTTATTGGTATATTGTATATAGAAAATTTTCCTAACTGGTTCAAATAAGGACTCTAACTGAAGAACCAGATCTAATTTTTTTTTTTTTTCAGAATCTGAAATTATTAGGGATGGGTACTCCTTTGGGAGAGACTTATAGTATAAAGGAACAGAACAAATTAGGTTGTGGATGGGGGAGGGAAGCTTACTGGTATATCCTATAAACAGTAGACCATTGTTGCTATTGTGAGACAGTTTGTTATAATTAGCTGCCTTAGTCCTATGTCGTTTATCTTTTTTTTAATAATAAATTTATTTTTTATTGGTGTTCAGTTTACCAACATACAGAATAACACCCAGTGCTCATCCCGTCAAGTGCCCCCCTCAGTGCCCGTCACCCATTCACCCCCACCCCCCGCCCTCCTCCCCTTCCATCACCCCTAGTTCATTTCCCAGAGTTAGGAGTCTTTATGTTCTGTCTCCCTTTCTGATATTTCCCACACATTTCTTCTCCCTTCCCTCATATTCCCTTTCACTATTTATATTCCCAAAATGAATGAGAACATACAATGTTTGTCCTTCTCCAATTGACTTACTTCACTCAGCATAATACCTTCCAGTTCCATCCACGTTGAAGCAAATGGTGGGTATTTGTCATTTCTAATGGCTGAGTAATATTCCATTGTATACATAGACCACATCTTTATCCATTCATCTTTCGATGGACACCGAGGCTCCTTCCACAGTTTGGCTATTGTGGACATTGCTGCTATAAACATCGGGGTGCAGGTGTCCCGGCGTTTCATTGCATCTGAATCTTTGGGGTAAATCCCCAACAGTGCAATTGCTGGGTCGTAGGGCAGGTCTATTTTAACTCTTTGAGGAACCTCCACACAGTTTTCCAGAGTGGCTGCACCAGTTCACATTCCCACCAACAGTGCATCCTCTCCAACATTTGTGGTTTCCTGCCTTGTTAATGTTCCCCATTCTCACTGGTGTGAGGTGGTATCTCATTGTGGTTTTGATTTGTATTTCCCTGATGGCAAGTGATGCAGAGCATTTTCTCATGTGCATGTTGGCCATGTCTGTGTCTTCCTCTGTGAGATTTCTCTTCATGTCTTTTGCCCATTTCATGATTGGATTGTTTGTTTCTTTGGTGTTGAGTTTATTTATTTATTTATTTTTTAAATTTTTATTATTTATGATAGTCACACACAGAGAGAGAGAGAGAGGCAGAGACATAGGCAGAGGGAGAAGCAGGTTCCATGCAGGGAGCCTGACGTGGGATTCGATCCCGGGTCTCCAGGATCGCGCCCTGGGCCAAAGGCAGGTGCCAAACCGCTGCACCACCCAGGGATCCCTGGTGTTGAGTTTAATAAGTTCTTTATAGATTTTGGAAACTAGGCCTTTATCTGATAGGTCATTTGCAAATATCTTCTCCCATTCTGTAGGTTGTCTTTAAGTTTTGTTGACTGTATCCTTTGCTGTGCAAAAGCTTCTTATCTTGATGAAGTCCTAGTAGTTCATTTTTGCTTTTGTTTCTTTTGCCTTCATGGATGTATCTTGCAAGAAGTTACTGTGGCTGAGTTCAAAAAGGGTGTTGCCTGTGTTCTCCTCTAGGATTTTGATGGAATCTTGTCTCACATTTAGATCTTTCATCCATTTTGAGTTTATCTTTGTGTATGGTGCAAGAGAGTGGTCTAGTTTCATTCTTCTGTATGTGGATGTGCAATTTTCCCAGCACCATTTATTGAAGAGACTGTCTTTCTTCCAGTGGATAGTCTTTCCTCCTTTGTCGAATATTAGTTGGCCATAAAGTTGAGGGTCCATTTCTGGGTTCTCTATTCTGCTCCATTGATCTATGTGTCTGTTTTTGTGCCAGTACCACACTGTCTTGATGACCACAGCTTTGTAGTACAACCTGAAATCTGCCACAGTAACTTCTTGCAAGATACATCCAGAAGGCAAAAGAAACAAAAGCAAAAAACTTCAGGATCAATTTATTGATAACTACAAATAGCATGTTGGGATTTTGATTTGAATTGTGTTGAATCTGTAGAGCTGGTTGGGAGGAATGGTTATTCAAGCCACTGGTGTAAAGCAAAATTGGGATTAAGTTTTACCTAAGAGCTATTTTTATTTCTTCTTCACCTTTACCCTGGATAATATATGAAAGTCCCCTTGTTAGTCAGGTCCTGGGCTCTGACCTTTCCCTGTGAGGCTGCTTAAAGGTTACATCAGTTTTGCAGCATTTTCTTTGAAATTGGCAGCTGCCCTAAGGACAAATCCTTGAGTGATAGTATCTTGCTTTTTTCATAGATTTTGGGACCCAGTAAATGTTTATTATCTTCTTAGCTCTTGAATACTTCTGAGGTTTTTAAAAATGATTTCATCTAGTTTTAAAGTTGTTTGGAGGAAGAGGATTAGTTCTAATTAGCTACATTATTGTTACTGAAAATTGGTTTACCTATCGGCCTGCGTCCCTCATAGAATTGATGGTTGGTATATTTAGTCTTTAAAAATTTGTGTAAATTATTGGAAGAGCAGAATAGATTCTCCTAAGTTTGCAGTGTCCATTTGGACCTGCCAGACAGTAATAGATTATGCTGCTTTGAGATATACTTAGGGTAGATCTTGGTAAGCTCTACTTGTGAAGAAATGTGGCAATTGAGTTTTTGTGTGGTCTAATTAATGTTAAAATGTGTCTTGGTTTTGGGTGCTGGGCAGTTTTGCAAAAAACCTTGTAGTTATTTGGGTTTGTGATGTGTAGACTGCTAGTTCTTTGTCCCAGTCTCATTCTTTCTTTTCTTAATTTCTGGTGTGTAGCTAGGAATATGACTATAAAAAGTAAAAATTGTATTTCCTGCTTCTTTTGCAACTAAGAGTGGTCATATGAGTAATTTTCATCAAATAGCTTGGATTTCTCCTTCTGGTGTCAGATTTGTCTGACAACTTTGAGTTGTCTTTTAGCCTCTGCCTGGAGTTATACCGGAGACACTTCAGGCTACACATATCAAAAGTAGTATTTATTTTCTGGATCTCTGCTGCTTCATTTATCCAGTCACCAATGCTAGAACTTTTAATTCCCCCAATTCCCACCTTTCCAAGACTCACATACATCTTATACACTTAAACTTCAAATCCAGCTAATTTTTATTCTTGCTAAATGTTCTGCCTTCTCCCAGTCCATACCCAGCATTGACCCTGGTTCTTGAGCTTGCCATCTGTTGCCTAGATTGTTACAATAGCCACATAACTGCTTCTTTGTTTTTGTTTTGTAAAGATTTTATTTATTCATTTGAGAAAGAGCAGGTGAGGGAGGGGAGAGAGCAGGAGAGAAAGAGAGGGAGAAGGAGAAGCAGACTTCCCACTTAGCACGGAGTATGAGTTGGGGCTTGATCCTAGGACCTGGAGATCATGACTTGAGCCGAAGGCAGAGGCTTAACAGTCTGAGCCACCCAGGCGCCCCTGCTTGTTTATAGTCTGGTAACTTTTCCATCCACAGAATCACCCATCTGAAATAAGTTTTCAACTATGTTACTCATGTGGTTTCAGAATTAACTCTAGTGCCCTTAGTCTTTCTAATAACTCTTTGTAATTTGGTGTCATTTTATTTTTCCAGGCTCGTTTGTCATTCCTGTAACTGTACATTTGATGCTCTGATAGTACCAAATTTCTTTTATTTCCTTTCCCGTGTATTGGTTCTTGACCACTGTGTCTTTGCTCATGCTTGACCTAAGAGTAACTTTTTCCTTTAAAATTGGCTAGTTTGAGAGATTTTTAAGTTTTGTAAAAAATATTTATTTAAAAAAGATATTTATTTATTTATTCATGAGAGACACAGAGAAAGAGAGAGAGGCAGAGACACAGGTAGAGGGAGAAGCAGTCTCCCTGTGAGGAGCCCCATGCAGGACTCACTTGATCCCTAGACCCAGGATCACGCCCTAAGCCAAAGGCAGACACTCAACCACTAAGTCACCCAGGCGTCCCGAGAGATTTTTTATTTTAATTAACTTTACATTTTTTTTGAAACCTGAAATAAATAGGCTCTGCTTTTGAATATGCCATAGTCTGAAATAAGTATTTATATTCTGAGTTGCAGTTTTTTTATTGAAAGTATTTGAAATATTTTTGGAAATCTATTTCTTGCTTTAAAAGAAATGTCTTATTTAGCTAGAAAAAAACTGGTTTTAATATGTGTATCACAAAAGTTGTTTCAGAATAGTGCTTATTTGGACCAGTCTGCTTATGTCACACATACAGAAATTGTGGCCAGGAGAAATTAGTGATTATGTTGGTGAGGTAGAAGCAGAGTTAAGATCTACTGTGACCTACATCCAAATATAGGTATATGCTTTAAAAAAAATCTTCAAGCATGTTAAGGTTCTCAAGTCTTCTCTCCAAATCACGTTTAGGATTACCAAGTATTGTTACTAGGGCCTTTACTTTTTGTGTGAAGAGGAACTTGGGTAATGAGCAGTATACAGTGTAATTCATATCTTCTTAACAACCTTAATTCCATAAGGAATGGTTTATTTACAAAACAGTGGCCTAAACCTTGCCTCCATACCTGCTTCTTGGCAATTTATTTTAAAAGGAAATTTTTTGACCCATTGATAGCTTTTTTTAAGTATTCTAAGTGAAGCAGGCATGGTAGATTTAACACTTGATAGATGTGTGTGTCTTTGTTTGTTTTTAGCATCAAGCATTGCACGATTCTCTCCAATAATGTAGATCATCTTTTACTGAATTTAACACTGTCTGATATCATGGTCTCCCTGGCAAATGCCTCAACTTTGCAGAAGGATTCCAATTGGATAGAAATGATAAGGAAGTTTGTGACAGAGACCCTTGAAGATGGCTTTAGGCTAAATAGTAAGCAGCTGAACAGATTGCTTGGGGTATCGTGGAGGTTAATGCAGATACAACCCAACAGAGGTAGGTGTTAACTGCTTTATCTTTCTTTCAGAGAGGAGCTCTTATATATGCTATTAGGGTCTAGTTTTGAATTAGTGATTTTCAAACTTTATACATAGGTTAATTACATTCAAGCCATAAAAGATAGCTCCTACAAAGTACTGTCTCCTTGAACACTTAAATTGTATATGGCTCAGAGCGTCTCTTTCTCAGTGAGTAGGTCCATTGTGAAGCAACATGGTAAGATTTCTAGTAGATTACAGACTTTAGTAAAAGAAGGTAGATACAGTTAAGAGGAAATGCCATTGAGCCTAATGATAAAATACCCATTTCTCAGTCTAGTTTGATTAGAAATTGAGCACTTTTCCCTTTTATCCATCTGGAATGAATCCTGCCTGTCTCTACTTCTAGCCTGAAGTTACATATTAGTATGACTTACTAATTGTTTTCATTCAAAAACAAAGCTTTCCTGTTTTGTTCCCATCTTATTCATCTTTCTAAGAATCCTGGTTATTTTCATCACTACATAGGTTTTTTTGTCCCTTAAGAAAATTTATATGTAATCTCTGGTTGGTTTGACTTTTATATTGGGTCATTGCTACAGGACTTCGGTAGTGATCATTTTGTGACTAGGGTCTTCTTTGTCATAGGAACAAAGTAAACCGCATCTGTGCTTTTAGAGGAATTAGAGCTGGTAAAGAAACATTTTTGATTCATATGCAGTTGTTCTTGTTTTTAGAGGCTACAGAGTCTCTCATCAAGGCAGTTTATACATTGTATCAGCAGAGAGGCCTTCTCCTGCCAGTTCGGACTTTGTTACTGAAGTTTTTCAGTAAAATCTATCAAAAAGAAGAACTGAGATCTTACAAAGTCAGGTAAAATTTCATTTATTTTGCCTTTCTTTTTCTTGGGGAGTTCTTTTATAGTCTGTTGAAATAAAATAATAGGGTGATAAAATCTTTGGAGAAGTTCATTTTTTAATCTCATTTCGTTGCATATAAGAAAAAAAACAAAATTGTATAAAGGAGCATACCTAATAGTACCAGTAATCTTTATGTGTATAACCAAGCAGATAAAAGCCTCTTTGAATTTGTATTTCTACTTGTTCACTACAGCTTAAGGACAATTGGAACAACCTATAGTAGCCTCAGCCTTTTCTTTTGCTTTCTATAAAAGTTATGGAAGTTGAACCACTAGCCCTTAAGGACATGTTGGGTATGGGAATGAGGACAATAGAAGATGAGAAAGTTTCTGGCTTAGTTTGGTGCTATCAAGTGAGATGGACAACACGAAGAGTGGAACTAAGGAATTAATTTTTTAATGTGATGGGTTTGAGGTATATTTCAGATGGTCAGGAATGTATGTTTAGGCAGAAAAGGATTGTGGGATACCTCAGCATACATAGGTAGTTGTTGAAACATTTGAGTCTGTAGTACAAACCAAGGTGCTTTTCATAGTTTATCTAAATCTCATACTCCTACTATGAGGTAGGTGTAGGTACTGTTACTTTCATTTTATAGGAGGAAACTGAAGCTTAGGTTATATAAGTTGGTGAGTGTCTTAAATATAATAGGACATAGAGCTGAGACTTAAGTTCAGATCTTACAACAAAGGTCATGCTTAAATCATTAAGCTCTTGGGCTACAGCAAAAGTGATTGCTGTTACCTGAGCATAGAGACACTGGAGCTTTCTTGAGTACAAGTACAGTTGACCCTTGAAGAATGTAGGGGTTAGGGACACTGACATACACCTCCCCCACACATCCCCACCCCTCGTGCACAGAAATCTGTGTGTGACTTTGGACTACACTAAAACTTAACTACTAATAGCCTACTGTTGACTAGAAGCCTTATCGATAACAGTTGATAAACACATATTTTAGGTGTTACATACATTATTACAGTTACATCTAAGAAATTAGAATATAATGTTTTCAGTATTTCTAGGCTGTGCACTTTTTGAGGTTTTCAAATTGTTGCAATTCTCCAAAAACTTTTTAAAATAGATTTATTGAAGAAAAATTGCTTATAAGTGGACCCACGCTGTTCAGACCCATGTTGTTTTCAAGGGTCAGCTTTATACTGAAGAATTAAAATAACACAGGTTCGAAGTCATTTAGTCTGGGAGCACCCTTCATTGAATGCATCAGTGTGTTAATATAGTATAATTAATTAAAATAAATGGTACAAAGAGTTGTACCATTGAGCACTTTTCCCCTTTTTAAGATAAACATACGGTTTTTAAGATAAACATACAATTAGTACCCCAAATTACATGATCTTTTTAATTCAATGGGTAAAATTGTGGAAAATATTATAGCTGAATAAATTTATGCTGCCATTCTTGTAGGCTCTCAGATGTTTAAATGAGTACATGTGGTTTTCTTGGTAGATGATTTGTTACTCTGGTATAGTCAAGTTAAAACTTTTTTTTGTTTAAATTTATTTCCCTTGTCTTTGGAAATCATACCTTATTTTGTTCTTCTTTGGTGTTTCTTAGATATCGTAGTAAAGTGTTATCCCGTTGGCTGGCTGGTTTACCATTGCAACTTGCTCATCTTGGCTCCCGAAATCCTGAGCTCTCAACACAGCTTATTGATATCATCCATACTGCAGCAGCACGAGCAAATAAAGAATTACTAAAAAGTTTACAAGCTTCTGCTCTCCGAATCTATGGTAAGAGTTCAACTGTGTAGGTAGCCATTGATCTACCCTGAATTAGGAAGGAAGCTTCTAAGGGGAACTCTTTAGGTTTCCTCGTTTGTTCTTCTCTTCTCTTCTCTTCTCTTCTCTTCTCTTCTCTTCTCTTCTCTTCTCTTCTCTTCTCTTCTTCCCTTCCCTTCCTTTTCTTTTCTTTTCTTTTTTCTTTTCTTCTTTTCTTTTCTTTTCTTTTTCTCTCCCTCTTTCTTTTCTTTTCTTTTTCTCTTTTCTTTTCTTTTCTTTTCTTTTTTCTTTCCTTTTCTCTTTCTTTCATTTGAGACAGAGAGTGAGCACAAGCAAGGAGGAGGGTCAGGAGGAGATGGAGAAGCAGGGAGTCTGATCTAGGGCTCAGTCCCAGGATCCTGGGATAGTGACCCAAGCCAAGCCTTTCCTTTAAATTATAAATTGGTTATACCATGGTTAAATTGCCAAAACAAGATTTCAAATAGTAAATTTATTTTCAGTAGTAAGTATTTTTTATTAGGATAATTTTAGAAGGGTAGTTGTTGTGGATTGTTTCTCGGATTCATAAATCATCTTTTCAGCCCCCTGCTGTTCACAAATTCAAAACTGATTAGGAATTTAAAAAAAATTCCTTTGAACTTCAGCCGCAAATTACATACTTAATCATAACGGATATCTTGTATGACTTCCATATATTTACATTTTTAATTCCTCCCAGGAAACATTTTACATTTTATTAGTATTTAAAAAATACTAATAAAAGCATACTGGGATATATACATATATATAATTTTTATTTATTATTGAGATATAATCATTCACATGCCATAAAATTTGTTATTTTATGTACATTTCAATGTTTTTAACATATTCCCAAATTTATGCAATCTGTCTGATTCCAGAATATTTTTATCACTCCAGAAAGAAACTATACCCCTTAGTAATCCTCCCCAGCTCCTGGCACAGAAATCTACTTTTCTCTCTCCGTGGATTTGCCTATTTTGAACATGGAATTTTATAATAAGGGTCTTTTGAATCTGGCTACTTTTACTTAATGTACTGTTTTCAAAATTAATGCATGTTGTAGCATGCATGTATCTGTACTTTATATTTTATTGGTGAGTACTAGTATTCCATTGTATGGATCTTTCACTTATACATTCTTTAAGTAATGGACTTTTGTTTGCTTCTACCTTCTTGGGTTATACTTTTAAGTCTGTTTTTTCAGTATTGCTTATATGTATAGGTACCTTTTGCTTTAAATTAGGTTGATATTATGACTGCCACTGTTTAGCAAAAGTGCTTATTTTTTACTGTTTTACTTTGTGTTCAATTCCTTTACCCCCATCAAAGTTCTTATTTCATACATGACACTTGGATGTTATGGAATTATTAGTGTGTTAAACAAATGTGTCTTTAAATAATGATTATGTTTATTTTACCTTAGAAAATAGTTTAAGTTGTACATATACTTTATGATAAAATTTTTTTTAAATGTAGTTGATGTATTGGAATTCAGTTTAACACAGTAATCAATCTGCTTTATTAATTTGATCTCTGTATATCTTTTATAGTTGAATTTAATATGTGTATCTATCCCCACTAGATCCACAAGAAGGCACTGTAGTGGTTCTCCCAGCGGAGTCTCAGCAGCGTTTGGTCCAGCTTGTATATTTTCTACCCAGTCTGCCTGCTGATTTACTTTCTCGGTTAAGTCGTTGCTGCATTATGGGAAGACTCAGTTCAAGTTTGGCTGCTATGCTTATCGGGATACTGCACATGAGGTAGCATCCTCAAGTGAACTGTATTTTAAGTGTGTAGTCTTTTTCTCTATGCCTTTTATTGGCAATGTATAAGCTACAGAGCACTTTTAAAGTCACATACTGCTACTAACTTAATTTACTCTTAATGCAGCAATTAAAACTGTTGATATTATTCCTAGAGTAAGTTCACTAGAATAAGACTGTTGCAAGTTTTTTAGTGATTTGTATAGCTAGAAGTTATCTATAATAGTATTTGTATAGATTTATACAGATTTGAAATTATCAAAAGCATGTTGTATGGGTTCCATGGCACGTGAGAATACTGTGCTTAAAATTAACCTTGGTGTTATGGAATTGTGAGACAGACTTCTTTCAGGGACCTGCAAATTTAATACAGCTGGTAAAATAAGCATGTTTGTAGACTCAGACAAGGAATCAATTGAAATCTTTTTGTGTGTGTGTGTGTGTACATGTGGTTAAATATACATAACATAAAACTTAACTATCTTAACCAGTTGTAGGTGTACAGTTAAAACTGTATAGTGACATCAAGTATTTTCACATTGTTGTACAACTGGCACCACTGTCCATCTCCAAAACGTTTTCATCATTCCAAGCTGAAACTCTGCATGTGTTAAAACAATAACTCCTCATCTCCACTCCCAGCGCTTAGCAACCACTATTCTATCTTCATGCTTTTGATTATTCTAGGTACTTCATATAAATTGAATCATATAATATTTGTCCCTTTGTGTCTTGGATATTTCACACAGCATAACTCTATCAGAATTTCCCTTTTAAGGCTGACTTAATGTTCCACTGTATGTATATATTACCTTTTGTTTGTCTGTTGATGGATACTTGTTGTTTTCCATCTTTTGGCTATTGTGAATAATGCTGCTTTGAACATAGTGTACAAATCTGTTTAAGTCCTTGCTTTTAATTCTTTTGGTTAATATACCCAGAAGTGGAATTGCTAGATTACATGGTAATCCTCTGATTTTTTTGAGGAATTGCTATACTGTATTCCATAGTGGTTGCATCATTTTACTCTTAAATGTTTATAACTAATTAATGGTGTTTTATATTACAGATATTCAAAGTATTCTTAAACACCTGTGTTTGTATCATTAGGTGTAATATTTTTAGTATTCAGTAATACTTATTACTGATTGTGGCTCATGGACAGGCTCTAATATGGTTTTAGGCAGAAATCTAGGCTGTACCTGAAGAGTTTAAAGACTAACTTCCTTATGGTTTCTTGTCTATACAGGTCCCCTATCCCAGTTAAGTAGGAGTAGCTCACTTTATTAGTAGACTTTCTTTAGCTTGACAGTCTCTCCTTACCAGTATATGACATGTTGGAATCTCGTCACCTGAAGTGTGGTTCATAACTGGTGATCGTCTTTCCTTTTAGCAGAAGAGAGCTATCTGTAACATGTTTATATGTGAAAATTCAGTGTTACATTTCTTCTATATGCACGTGCATTAGAGAAAGACTTGGTCTTATTTTTAAGTATTTTAAGCATTTATTAGTTTCCCATGTTTTCCTTTCTTGGGGAAACAAAAATCCTGCTTTTTTTTTTTTTTTTTTTAAATCCTGTTCCTTGTCTAATCGATTATTTAATGCTAGGCTTTTAAAAAAAATTAAATGTTATTTTTTTTTTCTGTTACCAAATTGTTTTTGTGTTTATTAACTTCCAGTAGAGGGCACTCTGTTCCTTTGATATAATTTGTGAAGGATCAGTTTTTGGTTTTTTCTTTGTTTTTTAAAGATTTATTTATTTATTCATGAGAGACAGAGAGAGAGAGAGGCAGAAACATAGGCAGAGGGAGAAGCAGGCTCCTCACAGGGAGCCCAGTGTGGGACTTGATCCAGGAACTCTGGGATCATGCCCTGAGCCAAAGGCAGATGCTCAGCTGCTAAGCCACCCAGGTGTCCTGTGAAGGATCAGTTTTAAAATTGATTTAAAATCACCATTTGAACACTTCTTGAAATTGATTGTCCTTGAAAGCTATATTTAGTATTTTTATCAACATCAGTTATGATTCACATTGCGTAATAATTTTTGTAAGGATGTTTTCAGATGTTTACTTTTTTCTTGTGGAGATTTGTGCTAACTGTTGAAAATAAATTTACAAATAATAGTAGGGGTTCATAATCATTAAAAACAGATTGTCATTGTAGTTAAAAGCCCACCAAGTTAAATTTTGCTTTTTAACAGAGTCCATTAGTGGACTTATCTCTGTAGATGTATTATTCCCATTCAAACCAATCTGTCTTTTAAAAAATAATACAAAATTAGGACTCCTCAACTTTCTCGGGCCAATGACATCGTTTCACTTTTAGATTCAGAATTTTAAAATAATGTTTGCTTCCTTCAGTCATACATTGGGTTAATTCATATCTGGTTTTCTTTTCAAATATCCCTTTCTTTCCTCCATCATGGCTGTAAACTAGCCAGCTGTTTTTCATAATCTTCCACCTGTACTATTACAATATCCTATCTATCTTGTCCGCTGTTGCCAGACTGATTTTCTGAAATATTCCTTTAATTCTGATTTTTATCTGTTACATTAATTGGATTGTGAGATCAGGTTCAATTTAGGTTTTGTAGTTTTTGACACCCGTGTTTGTCTTTATCAGAGTTAATCCCAAGGAATATTAGTTTATTCCATGTATGAAAAACTCATCAGCTGAAAACTGTTGGTATTCAGTTTATCTTTTGAAAAGTGTAGAGTTGCTGCACCTACTTTTTTTATTGTCCACTTGCAGTTTTTTAGTTTGACTTTTTCCCCCATAGCATTCTTACTTGCATTTTTCCATTTGCCTTTGCTCATTCCTCACCCTTTCTTGCCCCTAGTTTATTTACAGCTAGATTGGGAAACATAAGACATAAATGTGGAGAGGTAATCTACATTGTTAGATAAAAATCTTTGACAAGGGAGAAATTTTGGGACTAAGAAATTTGGCTAGGGTTTTAAGTGGTAAATATATGACCTGCTCTGCCAGGAACAGATTCATTTTGCTTCTTTTGCCTCGTCTTACTCTCAGAAGTATTGTGGCTTAGCTATATAGTACATATGGTCATAATTTTAAGACTGTATGATATATTGCTTGTCATTTGTCCAAAGTGGACTCTTAAGTGGATTTGTTACCTCTTTTAGCCACTGGATGGCACAGTTGATTCCCGTTTTCACTGGATTAAAAAGCGAATTAGTTTGTTTTCTAACTACCATTTAATACTCCTTTCCATTATGCATTTCTGGCTTTTTTATAACATCTTTTTGATATTCCCTCAATAGTCCTTTGCTTACTGTGGGAATAATACTCGGAAGGTTGTTTTCATTATTTTAACTCCCCAAATTTAAAGAACATTAATAAATATAAATACAACTATTTTAACAGTAGAAAAAAATTAAGTGCTTTTACTTAAATTAGAGACTCTTAATTTTGTCAGACATTTATTCGGGTAGCTGTGATAAAATTTGTAGCCTCAGCTTGTTTGATCTGATCATTCTTACACCTCCCCCTCCCCCTCCCTTTTTTTTTTGCCATATCTAAGGCAGACATTGGCAGTCTTTTTCTTTAGCTTTAACTTGAAGAGAGTTTTTAAAGGAATCACCGGAAACTGATCCCACAGCAGGAACCACATAATCCTCATTTAATGAGATACTGCTTTACATTTAGCTATGCCTTAAGCACCCTACCAATACTTGAGTTGCACTATTATGAGGCAGACCCAGTTATACAGCTTTGCAAAGTATAGAAACACATAATTATTGTATAGTAGCTCTACATGGAATATTTTTTACCTAACCAAGATACTTTTTTAGTTTAGTTAGGTAAGAAGCTGGAGCTTGTTTAAACTTAACTCATTTAAGTAAGCAAGGTAAGACTTTAGGAAAATCAAGTAGCAGCCATACCTACTACTGAAAAGCAAAACTTCATCTTGGCTCCTTACAGTCTGATTTTCAAGTGGTGTGGAAATTTTCTAAGTTACACCATATATATGGACCAATTATACTTTTTCATGAAAACTTCACATAAATATAAATATTTTAGAAGTTAAAATTTTCTTATTATGGTACTTGAGCCCTTATATGAAAGTAAATATATACCATGGATTTTTAAATTATCAATGCAGATTTGTTTTCAATAAAGAAAAATGGTTATATATTGTGCTGTTTTTCTAGAGTCTTCAAGTTGGTCACATCTGGTAATAATTCTCCCATTGTTTATTATAGATCATCATTTTCTGGATGGAAGTATTCAGTTAAAGACTGGTTGATGAATGATGTGGACTATTTCAGCTTCTTATTTTCAACACTTACAGGTAAAGACATTCACCGGCCAAGTTAAGGAAAGGCAAAATCTAATATGAAAATTCTCTCTAGATAAACGAACAAGGAAGGGGTAGTGGAAGGGAGGTGGGCGGGGGGGTTGGGGAGCTGGGTGGCGGGCACTGAGGGGGGCATTTGATGGGATGACCACTGTGTGATATGCTATATGTTGGCAAATTGAACTTCAATAAAAAAAAAAATAATTCTCCCTAGATTTGCTGTCTTGCCTATTTAGGTCTAAGTTTTGAAGATGATAAATAATCTGTTTATCTTGAAATGATTTTTTTTTTTTTTTGAAATGATTTTTATGGACTAACAAGTGGAAATCTTTGAAGGAATATTTTACCCTCCATTGTCAGGCTCTTGAGGCAGGGATATATATGATTTATGTTTAAATCTCTCAGAGTACAAGTACTCTGGGGATTATTTGAATGTCACATGAGTATATTTTCCTTTCTTTGTCTTATTTCTCAACTTTATTATCCTGGTTTATAGTGAACTGGATGTACTTTTTCAAAAAAAATTTTTTTAAGATTTTATTTGAGAGAGAGAGAGAGCACAAGCAGGAGTGGAGGGAGAAGCAGATTCCCCGCTGAGCAGGGAGCCTGACAGCATGATGTGGGGATATGTGGGGCTCATTCCCGGGACCCTGAGATCATGACCTGAGCCAAACAGCAGACACTTAACTGACTGAGCCACCCAGGAGTCCCTCCCTACTTGACTCTTTTTCTGATAGCCAGGTGCAAACCCCATTGCAGACTTTTAAAAAACTGATGAACAGAATATCCATCTTAAACATATTTAAAATGTTCAGTAGGAATGTACATCAGATTTCGATTCACCATTTTCTATATTCCATTTGCTCTCAAAGCAAAATTAGTAAGATGAATCTAGAAATGTTATAAGTTAGATGTATAATTGCTGTTGTTTTAAATGATTGTACTATTTCAGCATTTGTGTTTTATATTTGAATGATGAAGATGAGATTCTTTGAAATTTTCTGAATACTTGAAGTTAGGATGCTTAATGGATAGGTTAAATGAGACTCTAGAAAGAACTTGACAAGTGCTGATAATGAGCTGAATCCAGCAAGATAAATATTGCATATAAAATAAATGTATTTATTTCATATTTTTAGATGTGCTTATTTGAGATAGGAAGCACGGGCTTTATGTTTTAATGGTAGTACCAGTTAGAAGGTTTAGTGGTTTTGGAAAAGCTCCTTAGGAGTCAGTAGTGTGATGTGGCCATCAGATTCTTTAGGCTGTGTCATGGAAATACAGGGATCTGAACATCAAAGCAGATCACGTTGCTGGTATTCTAATCATTCTGAGCATTGTCTTTCAGGAGAGACTGTCAGGTTGTCTATGTAGGTCAGACCAAGAATAATAGAGGTGGTAAGAGAATCAAATTTTGTTTTATATGGGGTAGTTGAAGGAACTATACATGTATTATTAAAAAAAAAATCCAGAAGGGTTTAGGAGGGATAGAGTAGTTTTAAAACATTTGAATTTGAAGGGATATTATATAAGAAAATATAGAGATAGTATATGTATGAAGATGTATATCATTTTATTTGTTGCTTTGCTTTTCTAAACCTACCTTTAAAGAGAAAGCATTTAAAAAAAAATAAAGAAAAAGCATTTGCCTTTCACATTCTTTTTAAAGTAAAAGTGATAAACTTCCTAATATGAGGGATAAAACCTATTTCTTGCTGTATCATATATTGGGTAAGATCACATGCTTTTGTACTTTTTGTAATTTTATGAATTTTACTGCCTCTTATTATAAGCAATTCATTTTTTAAAAATACATGAAATGCAGAAATTCAGAGAAAGCAAAGCTTGAAGAAGAATACAGGTTTTCTAAACCTACCTTTAAAGGTACATGTCATGTCTCTTTTAAAAAAAAATATGAAGAATATGATTTGCTTTGTGGTTTAGTTTTTTAAATTGTCTGTGTTTATACCCAAATTAGGGTTTTCAAAAGAGGAGTTGACTTGGCTTCAGAGCCTTCGAGGAGTTCCTCATGTTATCCAGACACAGCTTTCTCCTGTGCTGCTTTACCTTACCGACTTGGATCAGTTTTTACATCACTGGGATGTAACAGAGGTAATAATGCATTTAAAAAAGAAACTCATTATTAAAACTCTGTTCATCAACCACCAATTGTTACCATATTATTAAGATTGTGTTATAGGAGATACTCTTAGAGATAAACAGACATGATCCATGTTCTGAGAGTGCTTATGATCTTGGAATAGAAGATCTATGTCTCTAAAAGAGGAGTATTTTTCATGACAAGTTGCACTACTAGAGTAGAATAAATTAGCAATTTGAACGGTAGAGAAATTTATTTTCTTTTATCGTATAGAATATATAGGATAGATGCTTCTGTGGAAAAGAGAATTTGACTTGAATATTGAAGGATGAGTAAGACTATTTGGATTTGGTATCGTTGAAGATGATTTTTTTAAAAAAACACAAAAGATTATTCTGCAGTTACTTTGGTCTTGAGAATTTGTACATAGTTTATTAAAGTTAATTTAAAACCCTTTACTTTCATTAAGTTTTTTTTTTTAAGATTTATTTATTTATTTATGATGGGGGGAGGTGCAGAGACAGGAGGAGGGAGAAGCAGGCTCCATGCCGGGAGCCCGACCTGGGACTCAATCCCGGGATTCCAGGATCGCGCCCCGGGCCAAAGGCAGACGCTAAACTGCTGAGCCACCCAGAGATCCCCAACTTTCATTAAGTTTTAAAGTTCAACCTTACAAATCTTATTTTTAAGAGAAGTCAGTTTAAGCCATCTTTTATTTTTATTTTTATTTTTATTTTTTTAATTTTTATTTATTTATGATAGTCACACAGAAAGAGAGGCAGAGACACAGGCAGAGGGAGAAGCAGGCCCCATGCACCGGGAGCCTGACGTGGGATTCGATCCCGGGTCCTCAGAATCACACCCTGGGCCAAAGGCAGGCGCTAAACTGCTGCGCCACCCAGGGATCCCTTAAGCCATCTTTTATTTTTTTATTTATTTAAAAAATTTTTTTAAAAAATTTATTTATGATAGTCACAGAGAGAGAGAGAGAGGCAGACACACAGGCAGAGGGAGAAGCAGGCTCCATGCACCGGGAGCCCGATGCGGGATTTGATCCCGGGTCTCCAGGATTGCGCCCTGGGCCAAAGGCAGGCGCCAAGCCGCTGCGCCACCCAGGGATCCCTTAAGCCATCTTTTAAAATGGGACTTTATATTTTATTCCTTTTACAAATTTATTAAATTTTAAACTATTTAAATAACTTTTATGTATTCACTAATTATCAAGTAGTTCAGTTTTCTGACAGACCTTTACAAATGTTAAAGTAAATACTAAATATATAGTAAATTAAACTTTATGATAAATCTTAGTAACCTAAGTTTGTATAGTAAAAATCAAAATCACAAATCTAAATTGTAAATTAATTACATGTTTTAAATTGGAATTATTAGGCTGAACTTTGACTCTAATAGGCCAAATTGTCTTATATGTTGCAAATATGTAAACTAAATATGCAGAAATATCACAAACATTGATATTAAGGATTTAATACTCTGAAAAATTTCTGTAATAAGTAATTTCTATTATTTCTTCAGCTTTGTTTCTTGCATGAAAAATGCTTACCCAATAAGAATGCACTTATGTCATCTCAGTTAATTTTGGTTTCCAACCTTTCTTGCCAATTCTAATGTTATGTTCTGGCTAATTTTCTTTTAATTATTAATTTAATTTAATTAATTTAATTTTCTTTTAATTATTCAGAAGGCCTCTGGTGAGGACACTGACTATAATCTTTTTTATAGTTTATAATTGCTAGTCCAAAGGTTTTTTTTTTTTTTAAAAACAAAACAAAACAAAACCTCTTTGTTATTGTTCTCAACAGGATAGTCTCCAGATTCAAGTTACAACCTACTTCTTTTTTTTTTGGTACACAAATTGAGTTTATTCAAATCTGTTATTTACTTCTTTCATTCTATTCTGAATATGCTTAATGGTTTTCCTATTAAGATTGTACCTTTTATAGATATTTAATACACTTCTCACCTGGCTTTGTTTGACTCTGATCACAATACTAAGTATGCCAGTTACATTTATCTTCTCTTTGTTGCCATGGTGCCTGATACTATGTTTATATGTAGGTTCTTCAAAAATACTATATTTTAAAAAGTGAAAAGAAATAATGAATTGGTTTAGCATCTGAGATTTTATCTACTCTACAGTAAATGAAGAGAGCTAAGACAGGTCTCTTGAGGTTAAGGCCTTGAATACTAGCGTGGTGGGATTAGGCTTGCCAACAATTTTAAGAGTATGTTTTTTTTTTTAATTTAAAAAAATATTTTATTTTTCGAAAGATTTTTTTTTTATTTGAGGGAGAGAGCCTGAGTAGGGGGAGGGGCAAAGAGAGAGGGAAAAGCAGACTTCCTGCTGAGTGGGGAGCCCAACCTGGGCTCTATCCCAGGACCCTGGGATCATGACCTGAGAAAGGCAAACGCTTAACTGACTGAACCACCTAGGTTGCCCTATTAAGAGTAGTTTTAAAGGACTGACTGTATCTATTTAAACCCTTATGTATTGGAGAAAGCACTGTATGGGGATTACTGGGCTCCTTATTCCAGGTATAGATTTGCCATTGTCTAGTTTTGTTACTTGGGCAAGTTTTATAATCTTTATCTGATAACTTAAATTTCTCATAAGCACATCATCTGTGTAAAGCCAAGATAAAATTGTCATGAAAATGTTATCAGCTGTATTTCTGAAGTAACATTTGGCAGGGACGTGTATTAAACTTCCAGGTTGATGTCTTTGAAATGTTAAGACATAATTAGGAAAAATCTGAAAGACACATTTTTGTTTTTGAAGTTCTTAAGTGAAGATTTCAGCTTTCTTTTGGATAAATTTTGTTATTTAAGTTGGCCTTTTCATGTAAAAATATTTGAAATACACAGTTTTTGACATCCTTAATGTAAAAATTTATTTTTATATTATTTCATTTGAAGAAGTTATTAGGACAGTGGGATTGCTTAGTTCTTTTGTAGTTTTATCTGCCTAGGCCAAAGGTATTTTTTAAAAAAATCAAACTTAAAAATTTAAAAATTTTTTTAAAGATTTTTTTAAAAATTTATTCATGAGAGATACACAGCCAGGGGCAGAGACATAGGCAGAGGGAGAAGCAGGCTCTCTGTAGGGAACCTGATGTGGGACTCCTCTCAGGACCCCGGGATCATGACCTGAGCCAAAGGCAGGCACTCAACCACTGAGCCACCCAAGTGCCCCAAGTCAGACTTTTTTTTAGTAGGTATTCACAAAATACAGTTCAGAACAGAAGATAATAAAAAAGTCTTTTCCCATTCCCTCTCAGACACCCATTTTTTTCCTCCTCAGTTTCTAAATGTACTCTTTCAGATATCTTCTGTCTTTATAAATGTCTAAGTATATTATTTTGGTTTTCTTTTACAAAATAACATACTTTATATACATTTATCTGGACCTTGCCATTTTGTTTTATTTTATTTTATAAGATTTTATTTATTTGAGAGAGCGGGTGTGTGCACATGTGCACGCAAAACCGCGGGAGGGGGGGTAGGGCAGAGGGAGAAGCAGACTCCCTGCTGAGTGGGAAGCCCAACTTGGGGCTTGATCTGAGGACCCTGGGATCATGACCTGAGCTGTAAGGCAGACATTTAATCACTGAACCACCCAGGTGCCATTAGACCTTGCCATTTTCATTTAGTATTTTTGTGATTATTCCTTCTGAGCACTGACAGAAGAATTGTGTGACTTTCCTGTTAACAATGGAAACTGTAGTTAACAGGGAAAGATCACAAAGGAAACCAGAATCTCTTTCCAGGGTTACTCTTTACAAATGGAGACTTCTCTTCCAGAGCCAATGAAAGGTTTTAATATTAATTATCATTTATAAAATACTGGATGGTTGTAAAAGAATGTTTTTTTTTTTTAACATGGATAAGCTCTGAAGAATAATAACATAAATCCAGTTTAAGAAATAGAACATTTTGGGGCACCTGGGTGGCTCAGTTAGTTAAGCATCTTGCCTTCAACTCAGGTTGGGATGGAGCCCCACGTCAGGCTCCCTGCCCAGTGGGGAGTCTGCTTCTCCCTCTGCCTCTACCCCTGCTCATTCTCTTTCTCTCAAATAAAATCTTAAAAGAACAGTTTTAATTTCTATTAGTTTTTATTTATTTATTCATGAGAGACACAGACTGAGAGAGAGGCAGAGACACAGGCAGAGGGAGAAGTGGGCTCCTCACAGGGAGCCTGATGTGGGACTTGATCTCATATCCCAGGATCATCCGCTGAGCCACAAAGGCATCCCTTAGTTTTTATTTTTGAAGATTTATTTATTTTAGAGCAAGAGTGTGTGCACCATATGTACAAGTGTTGGGAGGGGTAAAAGGAGAGAATCCTTGAGCAGACTCCGTACTGAGCATAGACCCTGCCTGACAATGGGGATTGATCCCCATGTCCCATGAGATCATGACCTGAGCTGAAATGAAGTTAAATATTTAACTGACTGAGCCACTTAGGCACCCCTGAACCCCTTTGTGCTTTTCCTCTTTCCTTTCAGAGTAATTCTGTTTTAAATTTTATCATATTCTTGGCTTTTTTACAGTTTTACCATAGTAGCACATAACTCTAAAACTGTATTGTTTAGATTTTCATGGTATTAAACTTTTAAAAAGTGAAATCTTTTTCAGTAATTTGCTTTTTATTCAGTATACTCTTCAAGTTATCTATACTAAGGAGGGCATGTGATGTAATGAGCACTGGGTGTTATATGCAACTGATGAATCATTGAACTCTATCTCTGAAACTAATATATATTGTATGTTATTTAATTTAAATAGATTAAAAAATAAAGTTATTTATATTGTGTAAATGGTAGTTCATTGTTTTTATTGCTGTGTAGTGTCCTATTGTAGTAAGATACCATGGTTCATTGTTTTCATAGGATGAGTATTTTTAGCCATTTTAGCTCCACCTTGGCATATTAGCTATATGCCTCTTTGTTTTATGTTTTTTTAGGTATTTGCTCTTAAGGACAGTCTACCTTCAAACTATGCTATACCATACCATAATATAATGTGTAATGATATTATATGAGGTCATTGTTTGTTTTTCTGTATGTAATGTCTTTTTTTCTCTACATGCATTTTTTTCCCTACATGTTTTTCAAGATCATCCTTGTATCACTTTCCTCAGCAATTTGATTGTATTAATTCCTTAGTGTCGTCATCGTCATCTTTTTGGGCTTGATGTTTGCTGAATGTTTTTTAAGGCTTATAGTTTATTGTGTTGGGAAAAAATGTCAGTCATTCTTTCAAAAAAAGAGTTTTGGTCCCCTTTGGGACCCCAGTTACATGTGTGTTAGAATCTTGACCTTATCCTTGTAGGCCTTTGAGACTTTTTTACCTTTCCCCCCTCTTTTCAGAAAGTATGCTTGTGTATTCAAGTCATTGGACTTTCTGCATTATCTAATCTGCTCTTAAATCCAACCAAAGATTTTTTTAAAAAGATTTTATTTATTTATTTGACAGAGAAAACACAAGCCAGGGGGCAGCAGGCAGAGGGAGACGGAGAAGCAGGCCTCCCACTGAGTGGGGAGCCTGATGTATGGCTGGATCCCCAAACCCTAGGATCATGACCTGAGCTGAAGGCAGATGCTTAACTGACTGAGCCACCCAGGAGCCCCTAAAGATTTTTTTAAGACTTTTTTTTTTTTTTTTGATCAGTTCTAAGTTCACAGAAAAATTGAAGTAAAGGAATGGGTATTTCCTCTGTATAACCCCTCATATTCATAGCTTCCTCCATTATCAACATCTTCCATGAGAGTGGTTCATTTGTTAGAATTAATGATTCTGTATCGATGTAATTAACCCAAAGTCCACAGTTAACATGATTCACTCTTGGTGTTACACATTTTTGGATCTGGACAAATGTTTGATACCATATTATCTATTCTTATTATCTCATACAAAGTGTTTTTATTGCCCTAAAATCATCTGTGCTCTGCCTATTCATCCTCTACACCCCCAACACCTGACAACCACTGATTTTGTTTTCTTTAACTATCTGTATTTTTTCTTTTATAGAATGTCATATGGAACTGTATAGGATATTGCCTTTTTAGATTGGCTGTTACTTTGACTTAGTAATATTCTATAAGATTCCTCAGTGTTTTTTCATGGCTTCATAGCTCATTGCTTTTTAGTGCTAATAGTGCATTGTGAATAAAACTGTTTATAAACATTCAGGTGTGTAAGTTTTTGTGTAGACATGTTTTCAGCTCCTTTGGGTAAATACCAAGGAAGCATTTGCTGGATCACATGGTAAGAGTGTGTTTAATTTTGTAAGAAACACCAAACTGCCTTCCAAAGTGGTTGTACCATTTTGCGATCCTACCAGCAATGAATGAGTTTCTGTTGCTCCAGATCTTTGCCAGCATTTGGTGTCAGTGTTTTGGATATTGGCCACTCTAATAGGTGTGTAGCGTCTCATTATTTATTTTTTTTTAAAGATTTTATTTATTTATTCATGAGAGATACAGAGAGAGAGAGGGAGAGAGGGGCAGAGCCACAGGCAGAGGGAGAAGCAGGCTTTCTGTAATGAGCCTGATGTGGGACTCAATCCCGGATCCCAGGATCACACCCTGAGCTGAAGGCAGACGCTCAACCACTGAGCCACCCAGGAGTCCCTCATTATTTAATTTTGATTTCTCTGATAATATATGATATGGCGCATCTATTCATGTTGATTTACCGTATGTCTTCTTTGGTGATGTATCTGTTAACAGTCTTTAGCCCATTTTTTAATCGGGTTATTGTTGAGTTTTAAGTGTTCTTTGAATATTTTGGATAACGGTACTTTATCAAATAGGTGTTTTGCAAAGATTTTCTCCCAATCTGTGGCTTATTTTTTCATACTCTTGACATTATCTTTTGTGGAGCAGAAGTTTTAAATTTCAGTGAAGTCCGGCTTATCATTTCTTTCCTGCATTGTGCCTTTGGTGTTATATCTAAAAAGTCATCACCATACTTAAGATCATTTAGGTTTTACTTCCTGTGTTTTCTAAGTCATTTATAGTTTTTTATTTTGCATTTTACATTTAGGTCTGTTACCATTCTGAGTTAATTTTTGTGAAGAGTCTAGATTTAGTTACGTATGGATTGTTAAAGCACCATTTGTTACAAAGTCTATCTTTGCTTCATTGTCAAAGATCATTTGCCTATGAGTCTATTGCTGAGCTCTCTTCTGTTCCGTTAATCTCTTTGTTCTTTCACCAGTACTATAGTATCTTGATTACTGTAGCTTTATAGTAATTTAATTTATGAAGTTGGATATCATCAGTCCTTTAACTTTGTTCTTTTCCTTTAATACTGTGTTGGCTGTTCTGGGTTTTTTCGCCTGGATTTTTTGCCTGTTTTTTTTTTTTTTTTTTCCCTAAATAAACTTTAGACTTAGTTTGTTGATATCTACAAAATGATTTATGGGGATTTTGATTAGATTTGCATTGAGTCTATGGATGAATTTGGGAAGAACTGACATCTTGACATTACTGAGTCTTTCTATCCCATAAACATGAAATACCTCCCATTTATTTTATTCTTGGATTTCATTCATCAGAATTTTGTAGTTTTCCTCATACAGATCTTGTACCTATTTTAAGTTTATATCTAACTATTTCTCTTCTTAGAGATGCTAATGTAAATTTAATTTCATATTCAATTCAATGTTCTTATGAATAATATTCATAATGAGCATTCATGTTTGTTCAATGCTGATATTTGGAAAATGGACTTTTATATATTCATATTGTATCCTGTAATCTTGCTATAATTACTTATTAGTTCCAATAATTTTTTGTGAATTGTTAAAGATTTTCTACATAGTCATGTCATTTATGAACAAAGACCAAGAAGTGAATTTTAAATTCTATATAATGTATTTTTTATCTCTTTTTTCTTTAACTTTTTTTTTTTTAAAGTAATCACTACACTGAACATGGGGCTTGAATCTACCACCCTAAGATCAACAGTCACATGCTCCACCCACTGAGTCATCCAGGCACCCCTTCCTTATTTTAAACATGTTTATAATAATAGGTATTTTATTTTATCTATTTATTTATTTAATATTTTTATTTTTTTAAAGATTGTATTCATGAGAGAGACAGAGAGGCAGAGACATAGGCAGAGGGAGAAGCAGACTCCCTGCAGGGAACCCAATGTGGGACTTGATCCCAAGACCCTGGGATCACAACCTGAGCCAAAGGCAGGTGCTCAACCACTGATCTACCCAGGCATCCTCTTATCTGCTAATTCTCTCATGTCATTTATATTGATTGGTTTTTCTCCTGGTTATGTAGCACATTTTTTTAAAAGATTTTATTTATTCATGAGAGACACAGAGAGAGAGAGGCAGAGGGAGAAGCTGACTTCCCCTGGGGACCCTGATGTGGGACTTGATCCCCTGATCAGGAATCATGCCCTGAGCCAAAGGCAGACACTCAACCACTGAGCCACCCAGGTGTCCCTATATAGCACAGTTTTAAGTTCCTTGTCATGCTTAGTAGTTTTGAGTGCATGTTGGACAATGGACATTTTTTGTTAGATTATGCTGGAGTGTTTTGCTTTGTTCTGGGAGGCAGTCAAGTTACTTGAGTATTAGCTTTATCCTCTCGAGTCTTGTTTTTAAGTTTTGTTGGTGTGGTTATTAGAGCAAGTGGGCTTGAGTCAAGGATCAACAAATTACAGCTTATAGGCCCAAACCAGGTTGGCCCTGTTTTTGTACCACCTTGGACCTAAGAGTGGTGTTTACATTTTTTTCAGTTGTTAAAACAAAAACCCCCACAAGAATATGTGAGAGAATATGTGGCCTACACAGCCTAAGATATGTATTATTTGGCCCTTTACAGAAAAAGCTTACCAACCCTGCCCTTGTGCTAATTTATCTGTATAATTAATGTTCTCATTCTGAGCACCATCTGAATAAAACCTACATGTTCTATGAAGACCCCATTGGTTAGAACTTAAACATCTCTGCTCTATTTGAGCTTTGTTGTTTTTTTTTTTTTTTAAAGGTTTTATTTATTCATTCATGAAAGACGTAGAGAAAGAGGCAGAGACATAGGCAGAGGGTGAAGCAGGCTCCATGCAGGGAGCCTGATGTGGGACTCGATCCAGGGACTCCAGGATCACGCCCTGGGCCAAAGGCAGACGCTCAACTGCTGAGCCACCCAGGCGTCCCTCTATTTGAGCTTTGGAATTGTTTTGTTCATAGCTCCTGTTTATTCTTTGGCCTTGTAGATTTCCACCTTGTACATTAACAGCTTTGTTTAGCAGTATACCTCAGGACATTGGAGCTTTCTCTCCCAACAGGAGGATAAGAATTTGGCTTTATGAAATGGCCTGTATTGGAGGACAGAAAATCCTGCCAACCTTCTGACTGTCTTCTAGGACTAAACTGAAAAAAAAAAGGAGACTCAAGGGACTTTAGAGATGTTGGATTCCCCTCCATCCCGGCATTCCTAAATTCTTAAGCTACAAACGAAGAGAAGCTTAAAAGCTACACCAGTAACTTGTGTGACTCATGGTGCTCAAGAAACCATGATTACTTAAAGTTCCTGTCCTGGAAGTGGGTTAGGGCTTCAGTGGACACACAGGCACTCATTAGAGACCTCTAAGGGCACTACCTTAGGAATAGGGATACACAAACATGGACCATGAATATAGATTAAAGGAGAATTTCACCAAAGGATTACTGAGGACCTCTGAAGACAGTGGAAATTGTAAAACTTACTGAGAAATATTAAAGATAAGCTAAGTACATGCCATGGATTGGGAAATTCCAATATTGTAAAATAATAGCTCTCCCTAAATTAATCTACAGTATATATAAATTCAGTGTAATCCAAATCAGAGCAGATGTTTTTGTGGAAATTGAAAAGGTGATTCCAAAATTTATATTGAAATGCAGAGGATCAAGACTAGCAAGACAGTGTCAACACTGTCTTTTAAACATAAACTTTTTAAACATAAAGCTGGAGGCTCTATATTACCAGATATCTACTATAAAACTATAGTAATTAAGCATGTGTGATAATCCGAAAAAGCAGTGGGGCACAAAAGGACCCTGCATAATACATGGTTTCCAATACTACAATAAAGACAGCTTGAGTAAAGTGAGTTTGTTTCCTCACCTACCCACTTAAAGGAATAATGAGGTAAGGAAAGAGCCCTAGAAGAGAGGCCAGCTGTCTTGTCTCTTTCTTATGTTTTGTATTATTGGTTAATAATTGTTGAGAGACTGCCAACATTGGAAGGGTAAAATCTGTCAAAAGGTAAATCTAATGACATTTTCTTCTGATATGGATTGTTAGTATGTGGAAATACTCATTCTGTAAATACATTCTTTGATATAACTTTATTTAGGAAATGAAAGCATCTCTTGATCTGAATTTTAGTGTTTTAGTAGGTTTTTTCTTTTAGCATTTTAGTACAGTAATAAAAATATAAGAAGTGTTAGGTGCATGGCAGTTCTGTGCATATTCTGATGAAATTTGGTAGAAAAATAGTTCCACCTAGAAATTAAATGTATAAATCCTTAAGAAAAATAAGTCTTTGTATATTTTTTAAAAACCCTTAATTTCCACTTTGGACCAAATTATCATGCTTATTCTGGAACTATGCAGTGTAAAGTCGGGGTTCTGATATATGCAAGTTTCTGTTAACATAGTAATGTGCAAGAGTGAGGACTATATATGTGTATGTTGGTGAGTGTGCACATACATGTGTTTATATTAATGTTTATTTGCCCTTGAAACAAATTCAAACTTAGAGAAAAATTACAACTATAGTACAAAGAACTTTTTTTTCATAGACTGTGACATAATGCCCATAGCCCATACTTTAGCTTGTGTGTCTTAGAAACAAGCATTCCATTATATTACCACAATCTAGTCCTCAAAACTAGGAAATTAAGATTGGCATGTTATCATCATTTAATCCTCAAAGCTCAATCATGTTTTGCCAGTTGTCCCAATAATTTTTTTTTTTTAAGGTAAGCTTTATGCCTAACGGGCTTGAACTCACCACCCTGAGATCAAGTGTCACTTGCACTGCCCACTGAACCAGCAGGTGCCCCTCAATAATATTCTTCGGAGCAAAAGGATCCACACCCAATTTTTTGTGGCATTTAGTTGAAATGTCTGTTTAATCTCCTTCAATTTGGTATGGTTCCACAGTCTTTCCTTGTGTTTTGTTGACCATGACACTTTGAAGAACATTGGGACACTTATTTTGTAAAATTTTCCTCTTATTTGGGTTAATGTTCCCTCATGGTTAAATTCAGGCTATACAAATTTGGTAGGAATATGACACAAGTGATGCTGTGGTATTTTGCTTGTATCCTGTCAGGTGGTGTGTGGTTTCCATTTGTCCCATTAGATACTTGATTTGCCCACTTGATGAAGTGCTGCCTGCCCAATTCTCCACTGCTTGCTTTTTATCTTTTGTAATTAATAATTTATGGAGATATTTTGAAACTGTTCATATCCCATTTTTTATTAGTCTGTATTTATTTGTGTTAGTATGGTTTCCTATTTTATAGTGGGTCACTATAAAATTTAGTCTTTTTTTGTTCTTTTGACATGTACTCATTTTTTTCTGAGTACTTCCTTACTCTCTTGTACCACAGATTGTTCAAGATTCATACTTTATTTTCTCTGTCTCAGCCCTGCAATGATATTTTTTAAGAAGCCCAGTTTTTCTTTAAGTGGAGAATGGTATTTTGAAACCAACTTTAGGACTCTGGGGTGTGGTCATTGCTCTTGGACCTTGGTGCTCCCAGGCTGTCATGGACAGAAATCATCAATTTAACACCACAGGGTTCATTTTAATTGTCTTCTTTTCCTCTTGTACCTGCCTCTTCTGAAGGTGAGAACCCTGGCTTCTGTTAACTTAATATAATTTACTTGATCAATTTGTCTATAATTAATCTCCGTTTGGTGCCACCCCTCTCCCATGCAAGCATTTTCCTCACCCCATTTGAATTCCCAACTTGTTGGGGGTTCCTGGGTTACTCTCTTCCCTCCATCACTGCAGCTCTCCTGCCTACTCTAGTGATGATGTTTACCTGATTGAGCCCCACACAGTGGCTTTAGATCTGAATTGTTCAGGAAGGGAAGGGGTGGTGGAAAGGAAGAGACTAAATGGTCATTTAATAGTGAATGGGCCTTATCAAATGTGATTTATCTTTTGATAATAAAAATATTCACTGCCTATTTTGAAGTAGGATGATGGCATTAGAAATATGTTATTTACATTGTTACTTACAAGGATAAAAGAAAAAAAATTGCCATATGAAAACTCTGGGTAGTTATTAATTTAGAAGAGGTTTTATAGAGAAATAATGCAACAAGCTATTGATTTTTCAGGGTTGGTTGACAGTTCCCTTAAATTTAGTTTCACTGTCATCTTGCTAGAGTGATATTCTTGTTTCCACCAATCTTGTCTTTCCATGTGATTCCTTCACATATTTCACTTTTGGCATCACACTCCATCAGTTTCTGGAATTGTGTAATAATGTCTCTGAAGGACTTGATGTTGTCCTTCTCTCCTCTTGTTTCCTTGAGAACTTAGAAAATTAAAAATACTAAGGATTTGACTCTCACCTTCCTTATATTTTTCTTTTCCTGTGGATTGTTCTCTTCTTTTTACCTTTGGGGAATAGGAAGCATTATAATTAATTCAAAGAGGATATTAGTATTTTCTGGATCATAATTGTTTTTCTATGGTACATTTTCCTACCAAGTGGATAAAAGGCTGTTAGCCCTCCATTCACATCACTCAGATCTTTGTTTTATTTGTTTTATTAAAGATTTTATTTATTTATGAGAGACACAGAGAGAGAGGCAGAGACACAGGCAGAGGAAGAAGCAGGCTCTCCACAAGGAGCCCCATGTAGGGACCAGATTCCTGGTCTCCAGGGTCACGCCCTGGGCTGAAGGTGGCGCTAAACCGCTGAGCCACCCGGGCTGCCCAGATCTTTCTGTTTTAGCACTTACTAATAGAAAGATAGTTTCTACATTGGTAGCTTGAAGCTACTTTTTTTAGAGCTGTGAGAGAGGAGTTTCTCAGTCTTTTCATTCCTGTGCCTGGCACCTGGTAGGACTACCTCAGTGTCTGGTAAATATTTAATTAATAAATTGTTTGGAAAATTAGCTCATATATGAAACTTAATTGTTTTACCTTTGACATTTGCATCTTCAAAGTAATTTTTTGTTAAATCTTCTGTTATTTGTAGGGTAAGTAGGTTAAAAAAAATTCTGTAGAACTTGTTTCTGACCTAAAATGTCCTGATTTGGTTCCTGGTTTTCTCCTTTTCTGACAGACAGTTTGTCACAGTTTATTGGTTATCCCTGCTCGAAGCCAGAGCTTTGACATCCTGCAGAGTGCCATCAGTAAGCATTTGGTAAATATACCTTTTTTTTTTTTTGCTTTCCTACTCAAAAAAGCAGACAATTCTTGGTTTAATAGTGGGTTTGCCATAGGCAAGGAGAAAGTGAGTGTGCAGAATTTTAAGCTTAATAGTTCCATGGCCTCATAGCATGATGTTGTGATAAGAACTGGGAAATCTCAATGTTTTTCCTGGCTGTTACTAATTAATTCTGTTAACTTGGGAAATTCCCCTTTTCTAGGACCTTACTTTCTACATCTGCAATGAAGGGCTTTAAAATTTTACATTAGGTTCTTGATTTAATTAACATGTACTTGGTATTGGTGTATTGGGAATCCAGCATCCAGACTGGGGTCTAATTTCCACCGTGAAGATTTGGGTTCTGCAGTAGGGATGTAACCTAACAGGCTCAAGGCCTGGTCACTAGCAGTGGCAAGCTCAGCCTTGAGACTATCTTGTCTTCTGGCCAGTTGGTGTTCCTTTTTCTCATTGGCTATGCCTGGGTTTTTGGTTTTTAGCTTCCTCCAACATTTATACTTGGATCTTTGGCTTATTATAGTTATGTATAGTGCAAAGGGAGGGCTCCCACAGTTTATCTTCTAGGCACTCTCACTTGTTTGGGTAATTTTATGGGTACATTCCAACCCCCTTTTCTCCTTTAAAATGTTATTTCCCTTAAGTTGGAAGAATATTGTTTTAAATTCCCAGTACTTTTCTCTCTGCTGTTGAACTTCCAGTCCTTATGCACTGTGTCTCTAAAGATCCTTACCTTTTTTACTTTTCATCTCTTCTTTAGGTATTAGTGCCCTCCTTTGATTACACTCCTTATTCTAGTTAAAAGATCACCATGTTAGTCAGTCTTGGCCACTATATTTAGACAGCCTGATCAGAACCTGCAGACTTTCATAATAATTAAACAGTAGTGTCCAGGAGATTTAAACCATGCATACATAACAGTTATAAGTTAGAGTCCACCTTAATGATAGTTTATAGGAGAGTCCAGATGAATACATATACCATGATGTCCCTTATTGGGGTTTTGGGGCAGTGAAGCAATCAAGTGTTAAATATAGTAATGTCTTTACTTCAGGGTGTTTTACTTCGTCATGTCTGAATGACTAGCTAAATTAAAGGGCAGGGGAAGGCTAATTGTAAAATGAACTCTGGTTTGTACATTTAATTACCTGGGGTGGGGGTGGTGGCAGGTATTAGACTTTTCTAGTCTGAAGAATCTAATACGGATCATGTGAGTGCTGTTGTTGGTATCAAGATTTTTTGGGGGGGGTGCCTGAAATAATCTTTTTAGATGATAGTATTTCTGACCATCAGAAATTGTAATGTCTTGAAAATTTTAGTAGATTTTTTGTTATAGAGGGGAGGTGTGGATTAGGTAAATAGTATTTCTTGAGTTGTCATGCTTTCAAAGAAGTTATTTAATATAATAGTTAAATTCCTAAGAGAAAACAGGACCTTAAGGTATGGCAGGTGGCAAGTTTATTATGTATATACTATTTTTCATTAGAAGTGATGTTACATGTTAACTCTCTATTTAATGGGGTTTGGTTTTATCCTGGAGAGAAGGACTGTTGTGAAGAGGTCATTAATCTCATTTTTTTCTGCCTAGGTTGGGTTGACTGTAATTCCTGACAGTACAGCTGGCTGTGTTTTGGGTGTTATCTGTAAGCTCCTGGATCATACGTGTGTACTTAGTGAGACTCTCCTGCCATTTTTGGCTTCTTGTTGCTACAGTCTTCTTTATTTTCTGCTCACTTTAGAGAAAGGAGAAGCAGAACATCTAAGAAAGAGGTAATAGTTTTTGTATTCTTCAACTTTAATTTTTTCCCTAACTGCCGCAACTGAATAAATAAATTTTAAGAAGAGTGAAAGAAAATTAGATTTTGGAAAGATCTTAAATTCTCTTTCTGAGTTTGTGTAAACCGAATGTCATTTTCTTTGTTCTTTCATAAATTCTCATTGGGTTGATAAGAATTTTTAGTTTTTGTTTTTTCCTTTAGGCTACAAATTTGAAAAATCAGATGGCATAAAGTTTCTTAGGAGCTTTCCTTATTAATGTTGCTGTAGGTCTAGCAAGAAAAATTTTATCTACCTTTGAAAGAATGTGCTTATTAATAAGTACAAAGCCTTTGTATTTTGTTTTGGGCTCATTAGAGCTAACTAGAATTTTTAAATTCTTGGATTTAAGGATATTTTTCTAAGATGCTAGTGTTTGTATTAGTACTTTAGCTCTTATATAATATTTAGGCTGAAGTTTCTAGCATAGTTTAGAATATTTCACTTTAATTTTAAAAAGTATTCTCGTACTATGTTCTTATTGGTATGCCTGTTAACATTTTTTATAGAAATCTAGATTTTTCTTTTTAAGACTTTATGAGAGAGAGAGAGAGAGAGAGAGAGGCAGAGACACAGGCAGAGGGAGAAGCAGGCTCCATGCAGGGAGCCTGATGACAGGACTTGATGCCAGGACTCGATCCTGGGACTTCCAGGATCACACGCTGGGCTGAAGGCAGGCACTAAACTGCTGAGCCACCAGGGATCCTCCAGAAATCTAGATTTCTATAGAAATCTATAATTTTAAAAAAAAAAATCTAATAGTATAAGAAAATAAAAATTAGTCTATTGCCTGTTAACATTTTGATATTTGTCTTTCTAGTTTTTTAACTTTTACATATCATAAAAATAAACATATGTATGAAATATTTATATAGTTTAAGGAGTAAGTATAAACTGAACATCCATTTAACCAGTCTTCAGGTTCAGAAATAGAATTTTATCAACACACTCTGTGTACCCTCTACAATTACCTTTCTCTTTTAAACCCTTTAGAGATTGCTTTTATATGTTAAATAACAAAAGTTCAACCTAGTAAACTTTAAAGATCTAATTGGCTGTATTAATTGATTCATTAATTGGGCAGCATCCCATCTAGCAAGTAGAGGGGAGCTCTCAAAGGCTATAGAAAGGGAAAGGTTTTTAAAGGTAGACAAGGAGTGGAAAAAAGGAAAGAATCTATCCTTTAGGCAGGTTGCCCTTCCAAGGGGAATTGAAGAGGAAGGAAGGAAGTTTTTCCTAGTGCTGACCAGAAAGTTCCCATGTTGACTGGTGGTTAAAGGTCACGTTTTTGGGGGGTTGAAACTGTAGTTATTTTAGGTATTAAGTCTTAGTTTGCTGACTTGGGGCCTTCACCTAAGTGACACCGTTTTGAACCTGTGGTTTTCTTAACGTGTTAATCACTTCCTTACCTTTTATTAAAGATTTTATGTGGATTTGTAAACAATACAATTTTTGTTTTGCATATTTTAAGAATTTTATATAAAATTCCATATGTATTTTTGTGATATGATTGTCATTTATGAGTCATTCATGTTGATTCAGAAATTTATTTCACTTTTGTTTCTCTGTACTAGGGCTTAAGCAAATTTCTTTCTCTAAAGAGTCAGATATTAAATATTTTAGGTTTTTAATATATAGAGTCTCTTGTCAGAACTATTCAGCACTGCCCTGGCAGTAGGAAAGCAGCAACAAAGAACATGTAAATGAATGAGTGTGGCTGTGTTTTAGTAAAACTGTTTATAAATATGGGCTGTGAGTATGATAGGCTGTAATCTAGCCAGTACACTTACTCTACAGTGTTTTGTTATATGAATGCACAGTAACTTACCATTTTACTGTCAACAGAGATTTAGATTTTTTTTTTTGCCAAGTACATATGTATGTTTAAAATGGATTTTATTTAAAATAGACTGTAAAATTTACACATAAACACAGATGTGAGTTTTCCTTACGTATCATCAAACTTTAGGTCTGATAGGTCAAGACAAGGCTTTATAAATCCCAAGGAACGTCTCAGGGTTCAAAAAGTTTTATAAGTGTCCCCATTTATGAAATGTGTATGTTGCTATTTGTTATTTCCTGTCACTTGAAATACAGTCCCTTTACTGAATACTTTGAGACGTTTCAAAGATCATTTATAATTTCTTATAGAGAAACCTCCCACTTTTGACTCTGTGGCTGGACAGAACAAAGTTTATTATATGAAATATTTTTTGCTTGTTTAAAATGCCTAGTTTTAAATGTTTTATGCTAGATATTGAAACAGTTGGTATTTCCAGATCCTTGATATCTCTTGGGGTAACATAATTTAGTCTCTGCCAGCCAGTCTTAAGTACTTAAATTTCCCTTTGGGTGACCCCTACTCCCTGAGGAGGTTTTTGTAAGGTTATAAATAATGAGAATGCCAGTCAGATTACTAAGGAGGCTTTAATTTCACAAAAGCTGGCCAAAACATCGGGTTTGACCAGTCAGTTTGAGTTGTTAAAAACTCTGGCCACTGGACTTTGAAGAAACTATTCTATCGTCTTCTGGACTCATTGTTAGTAACAAAAAAATCTCTTGTCACTAAGCCCTCTTGGTTGTAGGTAGTAATCTGTTCTTCTCTATGGTTTTATTGTTTTCTTCTTACCTTTGTGGTGTTGCCAATCAAGGTGTGTCCTAATGTAGGTTTATTTATCCTGCTTCTTGAGACAGTGTACTTTTTGATCTGAAGACTGGGTGTTTCTCCCTCAGGTCTGGGAAGTGCTGTTACTATTTCTGTTACCTCTCTGGTTGTTTCTGTTCTCTCCTACAACCTCCTTTAAATGAAGGGATCTTCTCAAACTGTCCTGTACCTCTGAACATCTTCTGCTTTGCTATATGTTTTATTTAACTCTGTTAAGTTTTAATTTCATCAGCTCTATTCTTTGCTCTGTTGTTGGTTTTTAACTTAGCTTTTTGTCATCCTTGGTTTTTTTCATGATTTATTGGTCTTACTTTAAAGTCCCTATCAGTTTGTTCTATTTGCTCTTTTATCCTCTGGTGTGGGAATTCTCCCTTCAGTAGGGGAGCAGGTAAGGCTCTGGAGATTGTTTTTCATGGGCTTGAACAGACTTATGGTTTGGATTGTATACCCTCTCTTTGAGTGCATCTTTTGTGAGAATTCTGTGCAGATTATGGGTCACTTTTACATATACATTTTCCTGCCTTCCAGCTACACATAGGAAACCCCGCCTCCCACACCTGGGGCCTGAAGTCTCAGCTTCCAACATTTAGCTGTTGAAAACTCAGACCTAAAAGCCCACATCCAACTCTTTATACCCCTGTTGGGGTATATGTTTATATGATTTCTGTGATGGTTTCTGGCACCTAGAAATTTTACCCATTCTGGCTTTTGGGGCTTGGCTGTGTACTTTTTTTTTTTTTTTCCTTAAAGTATTTTATCTCTATTTCTCTGTGTTTGGAGTGGAAGGGGAGGTTGCTGTTATCTGATTGGAATTTATCAGAAATTTGTGGAGTTAGCTGAACTCCTGAAAATTGTATGCAAAATACTGAACTTTCATCACTTTATTTATTTTTTAATTTTACTTTATAATTTTAAAGATTTTATTTATTTATTCATGAAAGACACACAAGAGGCAGAAACATAGGCAGAGGGACTGTGGGGAACCTGATGTTGGGACTCAGTCCCAGGACTCTGCAATCACCACCTGAGCCAAAGGAGATGCTCAACCACTGAGCCACCCAGGTGCCCCTCATCAGTTTCTTTAGAGTGGTTTTTAGAACTACTGCTTTGAGTTCTGAAACCTCAATTTCATTGGTCCCAGTTCTGTCCTTTTTTTCTTTTTTTTAAAGTATTTATTTGAGAGAGAGTGCATGTATGCAAGAGAGAGCAGGAGTGTGGGGGAAACGGGGAGTGGCAGAAAGAGGGAAAAGCAGACTCTTCGCAGAGCAGGAAGCTCATGGGGCTCCATCCTGGGACCCTCAGATCATGACCTGAGCCCAAGGCAGAAGCCTAACTGACTGAGCCACCCAAGCGAACCCCCCAGTTCTGTCCTTTAAACACTTGTAGAATAAGTAGACTTATTCATGTACATGACAACTCTTAGAAAACCCTAGGAATGGCTCTTGTTCATATGGTATTTCTTCTATTGCCTATGTACCCAGGTCTCTCGTATTTTTTCGACTTGACAGTTTAAATGTGTGTTTTAAGGTGGAGTTCTAAACTTTATTGATCTATTCACTGTATTTAATATTGTGTAGAATCCATGAGCCCTTTTAGCACAGTTTTGATCAGCAATTATTTGAAATCCACTCAAGTTAAAATAGAAAATGAATATTGGATCATTACGGGGGTAACTTATAAAACCCAAGGGCAAGGAATTGAAACTCATTAGGGACCAAAGTGTAGTTATCTCACATTTTCTTCTAAATTGTGTAATCTTTGTCTCTGTGCCTTATTAGCTGTGTCTGCAGTCTGGCTTTTTTCTCCTTGCACATGGCTCTCCTAACCTGGCTATGCATGAGTCAACAGGCTGGATAAAGTCTCTTATAATCTTATAAGTAAGAGAATCTGGTTGGCTTAGAGTGGATTCAGTATTCACCTTTGATGCTGTGTATGAAGTTGGGGAGGTTGATGAGAGTGTGAAAGGAGTACTGCTTCTACATCTGGAGGTAGTCAGGTTCTCTCTGAAGGATTTGGGAACTAGAAGGATTATGCACTTCTGGTAATAGAATCTGACAGACTAAGGTCAGAGCTTTTAGCAGCCAGTGGGACTCTATTTCTGCATTTAATTGACACTTCTAGCATGTGGTGAGGGTAGCTACAAATCCCCTTACTTTTTCATAAAACGTTTTTGTTCCTGCTCTATAATGATACCAAGATAATGATGCTTACTAATATTTGGATTATTTCTGGCCTTTCATGACCTAGTAGTACAGTAATAGTTTCCTTACTGGCTACTTTCTGAAATCCATTTTGGTTCCTCGTGAGCACATCTTTCTCCACAAATTTGCCCTCCTTAAAACATTGAAGAGGCTCATAATTCAGGTCACAGGCTTAAAGTTCCATGAAGTTTTGTTGTTTTGTGTGTGTGGTTATTTTTAAGATTTTATTTATTTGAGTAAGAGCACATGCACCAGAGCAGAGCTAGGATAGAAGGCAGGGTGAGGGGGAAGAATCTCAAGCTGATTGTGGAGCCCAATGTGGAGCTCCATTCTACAACCCTGAGATCATGTCCTGAGCTAAAACCAAGAGTTGGATGCTTAACCAACTGAGCCACCTAGGCACCCGTTTTTTTTTGTTTGTTTGTTTTAAAGTAAATTCTACCCTCAACATGGGGCTCAAACTCCAAGACCCCAAGATCAAGAGTTCACGTTCTCTACTGACTGAGCCAGGCATCCCATGTTCTTTTCCTTTTTATCAGTGGGATATTCTTTTTTTTTCAGTGGGATATTCTTACTCTTGATTTTTGATATTGTATAATGGTTGAATAATGTTCAGTGGTAGAGAGCAGTATGTGTGTGTAGATTGTCTAATTCTGTGTTATATATGATCAGGTTTAAGAATGTCCTGTTAAGCCCAGGAAAGTGCTGATTGCTAGGCTTCCTAGAACTCATTAAATAGGGGAGAGCACCTCCTTCTTCATTGGATTTGCTTAAAATTAGCTCTGATGAAACCCAGTTACTAGTTTTGATTTGTGGAGTTTTATTAGAAAACACTGTGTTTCTTAAAATGACCTTTTTCAGTTTTAGGAAATAGGGAAAGGGTACCTTTTCTGTGTTTTGGCTTTCTGACTCATTTTTGTCTGTTGTAGGGACAAGCTGTGGGGGGTCTGTGTCTCCATCTTGGCTCTCCTGCCTCGAGTCCTCAGGTTGATGCTGCAGAGCCTGCGGGTGAACAGAGCTGGGCCTGAGGAGCTGCCTGTTGTGGGCCAGCTGCTTCGCCTGCTGCTTCAGCATGCACCCCTCAGAACTCATATGTTAACCAATGCCATCTTGGTGCAGCAGATCATCAAGAATATCACGGTAAGAAGTGTGAAACGGGGACTTGTACCATTAGTACTAGAAAAAAGATTCATGGGCAGGGCATGGGGGTGGGTGTTGCTCTGAGGAGGTGAGGCCTCCTGTGCATTGAGTGGCTCCTAGAATTAAGCCCACTGTGGTGATTTCCTAGGGCTGCCCCTGCTGATTAGCACCTGTTACTTAACCAGGGGGAGGTCTTTGGTCCAGTCAGTAATAAAAACCATAAAATACTCAAATTGAATTAAGGTGGCAGGCAGCTTAGAAAAGGTACAGGCATCATAGTACATACTAGCAGGATTCTTCAACTCTGTTGATTAACTGTGGTAGTTTGGCATGTTTTTAAACCTGTCAGTTATTTTACTTAGCTGTAAGAATAGCAACTTCTTTGGGTGTTGATAACCATAAAATGAGATCATTCAAGTAAAGTTTTTAGTATAACTGACATAAGTTTTCAACAAATGTTAGCTGTCATTAAAAAAATTATTTAGCAGGAATAAATTACAATCTCTAGTCACTTAGTTCACTAGAGAATAAGAGGGAAGTTAAATTGTTACAGACTTCAGCTTTGTCTAAGGGTTGGTGTTTACAAGGGCATCTCTGTCTAGCATTCTTTCACTGTTCATGGTTTGGAAGAGTTAGAGGTTTTTTATGTAGGCATTGAGGACTTTATTGATATGTAGTAATACTTCAGAGTAATAGAACTTATCCAGATGTATGTAACAGATTCTTATTCTGGATTTTCTCAGTAGCCTTCTAGACGTAATGGAAGAAGCAATAGAATAATTCAGAAATAGGAAAAAAGTCAGTAATTTGGATTATTCCAAGGTTGGAGATTCAGGCCACCTCTATAAATAAGAGAATGACAGAAATGGTCAGTTGGCCTTGTAGAATTTTCCTGTTCATGCAAAGATTGTGAAATTGTACCATGCCAAGGGGGGAGGAGGTTCCTTATCAGTATTTGAGAGGGAACAGATGAAACCAGAAACTGGTGTATGGCTTGTATTTGAGGCTATTGTAACTAGGAATTTTCTTAATTGGGCATTACCACAGGCAGTGAACTCTTCATTTCCAGTAAGATTTTCTATGGTGATTGATAGATGGAAGATGGGGTTGCAGTGGTTCTGAGATCTTGTTTGGGTGTGAAAAATACTGTCATTAACAATTTTGATACAATTCTCAAAGTACTCTTGTTTTTCTCTGCAGACATTGAAGAGTGGAGGTATTCAGGAACAGTGGCTCACAGATTTACATTATTGCTTCAATGTGTATATCACTGGGCATCCCCAGGGCCCCAGTGCACTGAGTACAGTGTATTGAGTACAGTAAGAGGCATTGTGGTATCTCCTGTTTGAAATTGTTTATTCACATCTAATTTTGAAGAGAGATTGATGTAATGTTTGTCATTAAAGCTGAACTTTTAAAGAAGTTGTTTATGAACCTTCCTTTGCACTGAAGTAGGAAAATAACATAGCTTGGCTTCTTGGACTAGTATATGATACTTGGTTACAAGGTGGTTAGTGTATTTTGCATTTCATAGGAACTAAATATTTATAAAATATGGAGTGGTAATATAGTACCTTCTATTATTTACCAAGAAAGTAGCAGAATCTTTGCGGTCTCAGCTCCAGTTCATTCAGATAGCAACAGAAACCAGTTGTTTATTTGGGAACAGCTGCCATGACATTCAGCTTCTCACTATGGAGTTCTGTTATTTACAGCAGTTTTCTGTCCCTCTATGCAGGAACAAGATCATGCTAAATGGTACTTGTTTTGATCTAGTTAATTCTTTCAAAAGTACTTTTTACTAATGACCATTATAGTTCTTTTAAAATTACAAGCTCTATATAGCAGTTCATACTAACCCCTGTACAATGTTGGGGGAGGATTTAGGGGTGCTGACACCCCCCCATCAAAAAATGTATGACATTTGATTCCCCAAAACCTTTTATAATTAATAGCATACTGTTGACCAGAAGCCTTACTGATAATTAGTTTACACGTGTTTTGTTATACGAATTAGATACCTTATTTTTTTAAATAAAGCAAGCTAGAGAAAACACATCTGCAGTACTATGGCTGTATTTATCGATACCATATGTATTTATTGAAAAAAAAAAACACATGTTCAATGGATCCACACAAACTTGGTTGTTCAAGGGTCAAGTGTAATCACTATTTGCATAATTAAGAAATTACCTTCATTTTTAAACAGTTTGCTAATTGTTAACATTTTATTGCTTCTTAGGACAGGGGTGGCAGTAGTTTTAAGAAAATGGAAGTGTTCCTAGAAATGTTTGAGTTTAATATGCCACTGTGCCTTCTGTCTACATTCCTGTAGTTACTTTGCTCTTAAATATGTGAAAAAGCCTGTGATCGCTGGATTGTATTTATGCCAGGTGTTCTTAGAGTTAGAATGTATGTAGTTTTAGCGCAGTTTCCCTTGCCCAGTAGGAATGGCATTTTGACAAGAGTGCTTACCTGTACAGATCAGGCAGAAAATACTTGACAAGTGAAATGGTAAGGCCTGAATTGGTACCTTATACATGAATGGTCTGGTCTGTAGACCTCCCCAGTTGATTCCTTGGCACTGAGATACTGCTGCTGGCGCTCAGCAAGTGAGACTGCTGTTCACAGGACAATGGTAGCAACCTGTGGCCTCAGAAGCTAACATGAGAACTGTAAAATGTAAGGAATCAACAGAATTCCTATTATTGTCTTTTTTTTTTTTTTTTTTTTTTTTTTTAAGATTTTGTTTGAGAGCACAAGCCAGGGGGCAGAGGGAGAGGGAGAAGCAGACTTTCTGCTGGGCAGGGAGCCATTCCAGAGCTTGATCCCAGGACCCTGGGATCATGACCTGCGCTGAAGGCAGATACTTAACTGAGCCATCCAGGCGCCCCATATTGTCTTAACAATTGTTAAAAGCAAATGCTAGGTCATGATTCTGGCCCAAAATTTGGAGAAAAGTAGTGAAATGAAGAAGATGGCTGCTATACAACCAGCTCCTCCCATCTCATCTAGGTTTTTCATCAGAGCAAAAAAACCCAAAAACAACAAAAAACCCCACCAGGCCTGCATCAGCTGGCTGGCAGAAATGTCATGTTTGTGTTCATGTTTTTAGTTTTACTTATAATTAACAGTAAAGTCTGAGTTGTACTTTACAGCCATACTGACTGAAGTGAAGGCAGACGTCCCGGAAGCTTTGCGCAGGCACCGTGTACTGTGGTCCTTGTAGCACAGGCTAAGATAGTTTACAAAACAGTGCTGTGGAAGAGCAGAAAGACACCCTGACATGGTTATTCACTTAACACTTTTTCAGGCCATTAAGGCGTTAGGCATGAGTACTGAGGTTTTTTTTCAACAGGTGGAAAGATCATCAGCAGAGAATAAGAACTCTGCACTAGCTGTTCCAGCTACCCCGGACACACTCTTCCTCCAGAGATGGTCGAAGCTTTGTTTTGGTTTTTGGTGGAGTAGCCGATTGCAGATTATAAGAAAAATTCTTTGATCTTCCACTGTTCTCAAGGAGGTGTATACACTGCAAGTTGCTCACTGTTAAAATACCAGAGAGAGATTGAGGTTATTGATTTTAATACTGAAGAGTTCATTGCTGGTGAGGAGACAGTTTAGTCATGGACTGTCCATGGGGCTGGTAAGGTGATGGCCAGTTTGCTGTGGAAACAGGATGACTTATCAGCCTTGCATTTCCCATTATCCTCTAAGATACATGATATCTCTTAAAGGAAGAACCTTGACTGAGAGGGGCCGGCCAGGTGCCTGAGCTGTGACTGGGACCTGGGTCTTCAGTCTGGAGTAATTGGTACCGCTTTCTCTGTGTTTTTAACCTAAACTACCACAAACATGTACACATACATACCTTTCTATGGGCCACGTTGTTTAGGCTATATAGTCCATTCTAGAAAATAGGTTTGGTTTGAAAACTTATCTTTAAGGATGATAGACTGATAGGCCTTTTTAAGATGCCATAGTTGGAAATCAACCCTCTCATTTGACAAATGAGGATGCTGAGGCCCTAAAAGGTTAAGAGAACTTGCTGAGGCCATGTTGCTATCTGTTGCTCCTAACTCTGGAGAATAAAGGGGAAAGGTAAGTAGGTTCTAAAAGTTACAAATGTGTCTTAATATTTCTCTCCTGGTTTTATTACTGTTAAAGTTCTACAGTGAACTACTGATCTGGAACCCAGTTTTTGGCTGCCTTTATCAAATCTTGAGTTACTTGCATACCCTTCTTTGGGTGAGCAGGAATTCTGCATTCACACAAGGGGGTTGTCATTACTAGTAATCACCTGAGCCATGGTTATTTCATTCACTGGAGTGGATTTTTAAAAGGTACTTCTCTCTCTCTCTCTCTCTCTCTCTCTCTCTCTCTCTCTCACACACACACACACACACACACACACACACCCCACAACACACACTGCTATATCCACCTGACCTGCTTCCTCTTTAAAAGAGGTTAAATCACTACTAAAGTCTTTCCCACACTGGAGGTTGGGAGCAACAATCTTCACTCACATTTGAGCACTCTTATGTACTAAGTAATTTTCTAAAACTGAACAGGACAGTGAGCACATGAGAGGATCTTTAACCCCATGGAATTCTCAAAGCAAAAAAAAAAAATTTTATTCATGGAGAAGACCAAAATTAATGTTCTCTTTTTGGTTCACTTTGGCTGTGATTATAAGCTGCAGAAGTCTATGTGCAAGTCGTGCCCATTTCTGTGGAAATTATTCATAGACATGTTTTCTGTATAAAACCTACTGGGTCCAGCTAAACTAGTTAGTAGCCCTGACAGCCTGATTCACTGGTTAATGCTTAATGTGGATGGGTGGACCTAACAAAACCTGGTGTTCCCCCATGTTTAGGGTTAGGAAAAGATTCTCTTCTTTTTTCCCTGTTTTCAAGCCGGTCAGGATTATATGTGTAGGACAAAAAAGCTATTTGTTCATATGAAATCCCAAGAAACCTCTACGTATTTGAATTTGTTTATTCTGTCCTAATTAGAAACGTCTGTGCTTTTAAAGCCCTTCATTTTTAAGATTTCTGGTAGTCCTGGATTTTTCACTTGAGACAAAATATAAACTGCTCTGATTATCTAAATGCTACTTCTCTGGTAGTTCTGACCATTGTTTTTGAAACTAACTTTTCATTCAAGTACAACAAAAGTTTTCTTTTTTACATGGAAACTCTCAAAGGAATCAAGGTCTACAGTCTCAACTCCCCTGCCCACTACTCCCTGATCAGCCTGCCTATATTACATGAGTTGCCCGACTCTGATTAAAGATTGGGCAGTAATTACTCTGTCCCCCGCCTGTCAAAAACTAAATGAATGTTAAAGTTCAGGCTGACCGTCATTGTTCACTTTCCCAGCTGCACGGTGTTCCTGCAGGATGACTGGATTGGCAAGGGTGGGGGGACTGTGTTGCCATAGCCACCCATGAGCAGCACTGAATCTGACATTAACAGCTGACAGCACTGAACTTATCACCCAAATTTAATGCTGGTGTGAATGAAGGGGGCCTGAGTAAAATACTCTTGTTTTATGGCTGAAAAGTAAGTTCCTTGGGCTTCTGTAGGAGTGAAATTGTGCACAGTGAAGCATGAGCAGGACGTGTTATTAAATACTAAATGTGTTCCTCATGGGGCCAGAATTTGTAGTTAAGGAACTTCTCAACTTTGAGAAGGAGACGAAGAATCTTAATGTGAAACCAATATGGAACAAGAATTCCCCAAGGTATTACTTTGAAGAATGACTTTTCATTTCCCTCTTCCTTTATGTGAATACGTAAAAGTGATCAATACTAGGTACCATTTATTGTCTCTACTGGAGGTAATGTTAACAAAAACTTGTGGTTGTGAAAATAACTTCCCTTCTATGGAGACATGTTGACTGCAGTAATACTATGGGAGGGGAATGAAAAATATGCACACCTTAAATGACCACTGGAAACGCCTGGCAATTTCTGTTCTGATGTCTCCCACCTTTAGGGATGAAACAAGGCAAATGCTTCCCCACATCATATCCCCAATCTGCTGTACCAGTGCACTGGCTACCTTACCTGAATTGAGATGCAGCACAGAATGGGTTCTGGAAGATCTTGTGGAATGAGGTACTTTCCCTTCTTGGGAACAACCTGAAATCAACAATGATCATTTCTCTCTGACCATGACCAAGTTCTAAATTCTTTAATGAGGTAAAGGCTTGAGATTGTTGGTATCTGCCAAGATAAATTAGGTATGTTGTGGAAATACCATGTAGGCCCAGGGTGAAGTCCTGACATTTTGCTGCAGATCTATTTCTAAAGGTACTTTGGCTCACTGCTTTTCTGTTGAGGAGCTAGCCAGGCTTGTTCTCGGCTGAGTTTATTTGATGGGCTTTTTCCAAGCTGAAAATGTTTCAATTTAAAGCAGTTCATTTGCCGAGTGAGTTATTTACTATAGTGTATGGGTCTGGGGCATTCCCACGGAAGGGCAACCCTGTACTCTCTCAGCATAAGAAAGGTCAAAATGAGGCAGGCAGGGTCTTCCTCCTGGAGCCCTCTTACATTAACCATTTGGAAGAAGACCCAAGCAGTGGTCTGGAGAGGCTTAAAGGGTGAGGCTTTCAGTAATGAAAGCCAGCAGAAGACCTCTTGACTGGAAGGCTCTCTTGAGATGCTAGAATACAACATGAAACCAATTCTGACCCAGAATTGCTGGAGGGGAGGCATTAAATGTGGGTGCTGAGAATTCTCTTGGTGCCTGGAAGTAGAATAGGAAAGTTCCTACCTGAATGGAGGTTTGCCCATTGTAATTAAATCCCATTTCAGATACTGATGCAACATCCTGGGGATGCTTACAACTACAGAGTGCTCAGAAGGACAATTACCATAGATTTGCTTGAGTACCGAGTGCCTGGTAGACTTTGCCCCTGAGCTGCCCTTGGATAGACTCTTGGTGGTCCTGGTTACTGCAGTGGTCTTTGGAGGGGTTAGTTCCAGATCCTTCCTCCAAACTTGGAGCAGCAATGCCAGGCACTCTCGGTTCCATCTGTCCACATCCCTGGCTCCAAGCTCCTTCATATGCAGAAGGTGAGACAGGTGCTTCCTCAGCTGGTAGCTGGTGGAGTCAGAAGACGGGAGAAGCTTTAAGATCACAGTACTGAGAAAACCCAAGCTTCCTTAAGGTTCCTAGAATCTAATAGGAATAGCATTTGCTGAACTGGGAGATTCATTGAAGTTCCCATTCCTAACTTTATAGTGGCCTTATGTTTAATGTTGAATTCTCTTTTTAAAGTCATCAAACATTTCCTCAACTAGGAATTAGTTGAGTCTGTCTTTAGGGTGGGTTGGGCCAACGTGTAAACAAGTAAGTGGAGTATGAGAAATTCTATGCAAGAATGAAGAGCTAGATGGCATGGGACAATGTGGGTCTGATAATTGGTGATTGGTAAGGCTTTACAAGGCTGGTATTTGTATGTTTTAAAGGAATTAGGGTAGTTGAGGCAGCAGAAGCAGCATAAGCAGAGGTGTGGGCATATGTGCCAGGAAAATTAGTAATGAGATGTGTATAAAGCATTGTGTATTGGTGAAGGAAGAATGGAAGGCTATGCTACACTGGAAGGAGCCAACTACATCTGTTCAGAGCCTGCTACATATCAGGCATTTTCCTTATGATTAAGCCAAAAATAAATCCATGAGGCATGAGGCAGACATAAGTCTGATAGATGCTCAGTAGGTGGGATGTTACTAAGATGGCAACATAGTTACTTTCTTGTAAGGGGAAACAAAGGAACAACCTAACAACTATTTACAGATAATACGCTAAGAAAGTCCTAGAACATGAGAGTGAGGCTGCAGCCTCTTGCATCACAGAAACTGCATTCCAAGAATATGAGGGATGGCTATATGCTGACTGCACTACCCCCTCCACCAAGCTGGTGTTGCACCCCACCAAAATGTCTGCCCTGAGCCTATGCATGGTTCCTCAATGGAAAATGAGAACCCTGAGTGGAATCCTGCTCCCCCAGCATTGTGGGTCACATCTTGGGAGTCCCCATCCTGGTCTCACCCCATGGGGATTGTCAGCTAATCTGTAGGGCTTGACCACTGAGAATCCAACTGCTGGAGAAGGGAAGAGCTTAAAATAGCCAGCACATGGATCTTGGCAGACCAAGTTCCTACCTGTGGTACCCAAATGGTAATCCCAATGTTTAATTTTGCTTATCTGCAGAGCCAAAACAAGTGCAGTCTGACCAGGGAACTCAGGAGGGTGCCTGATTGGAGTCCTCAAAGAGCCTTGTCAGCCTTGCAGTCTGGTTTGCTTCAGCTCAGGTGGGGGAGCATAGCCTGGCCCACACATGTAAGTGTAGCTCCTGGCTTGCTCAAAGCCTGGCCAGAACACCTAGAAAGCTTCATAGCCCTGCAACACTCAAGTAGGGAGGTGCAGCAGGCAGAACTGATTATCTACAGAGCAAAGATAGTGGCCCGGCTGTATAGCCAGGGAACTTGGAATACAGGTCAGCTTGAGTCAACCACAGAGAACTTTTTAGGCCTTTGAACCAGTTCTCCAGCTCTGCATGGGCAAGGAATGTAATTCTTAGCCCTAGCCATTGCTGAATACAACCTTCAGTCCATCTGACCAGGAAACCTAGCCAGAGCACATAGAAACCCATGGACTCTAAATTACACCTGAACAGTATTATACTGAGACACAGTATCTTGTCAAAAGTCAAGTTTTGAAATAAGAGAAAAGAAAGAAGTTAAATATATAAGAACCCCCATAAAACTATAAATGCATTTCTCAACAAAACTTTGTAGACCAGGAGAGAATATGATGACAAATTCAAAGTATCAAAGGAAAAAACTCAAGAATTCTATAGCTGGCAAAGTCCTTCAGAAATGAAGGAGAGATAAAGAACAAACTAAAACTGAAGGAATCCATAATCACTAGACCTTCCTAATAAATGCTAGATGGAATTCTTTGAGTAGCAGTAAAAGGATGCTAGTTAGCATCAAAAATACCTAAGTAGCATAAAACTCACTGGTCATGGTAAACATATACTCAAAATTAGAATCTGTATTATAATGGTTGTGCATCCTGTACTTCAACTTTAGCTTAAAAACAGGGGTGGGCAGCCCCGGTGGCTCGGCAGTTTGGCACTGTCTTCAGCCCAGGGCGTGATCCTGGAGACCCGGGATCGAGTCCCGCATCGGGCTTCCTGCATGGAGCCTGCTTCTCCCTCTGCCTGTCTCTCTGCCTCTCTCTCTGTGTGTCTCTCATGAATAAATAAATAAAATCTTTAAATAAAAACAGGGGTACCTGGGTGGTGTCCAACTCTTGTTTTTGACTCAGGTCATAATCTCAGGGTCATGAGATCAAGTCCTGCATTGGGTTACTTGCTCAGTGTGGAGTCTGCTTAAGACTCTTCCTCCCTCTCCCTCTGCTGCCCATCTCCCCACCCTCCTGCCACCACATCTCTGAAAAGTAAACTCTAAAAAAAGTTTAAGAACTTAACCATAACTATAGTAGTCTGTTATTGGATACTGGGTACAATATGAAAAATATGTAAACTTCAAAATCAGTAAGCAAATATGTATGAGTGGAAAAGTAAAGTTTAAGAGTGCTATTGAAGTTATCAGTTTAGAGTGTTATAACTAGAAGGTATTTTGTAATCACAAGCTGAAAACCTGTACTAATTACACAAAAGAACATGATAAGTCAAATATAGGTACCAAAAGACATCAGAACACACAAAAAGACAGTAGGATAAGAAACAAGGAAAAACAGTTCTACAAAATAGCCAGAAAATAATTAACAAAATTGCAATATTAAGTCCTTACTTATCAATAATTACTTTAAATGTAAAGGAATTAGGGCAGCCCGGGTGGCTCAGCAGTTTACCGCCACCTTCAGACCAGGGCCTGATCCTGGAGACCAGGGATCGAGTCTCTGCACGGAGCCTGCTTCTCCCTCTCCCTGTGTCTCTGCCTCTCTGTGTGTGTGTCTCTCATGAATAAATAAAATCTTTAAAGAAAATGTAAAGGAATTAAATTCTCCAAAAGACAGAATGGCTGAATAGAGTGGAGAAAAAAAAATCCAATGATATGCTGCCTACAGGATACCCAGTTTAGTCCTAAAGGCATGCACAGAGCAAAGGGATGAAAAGAGATATTTCAGGCAAATGGTAACAAAAAAGCAAGGGTAGCTATATCACAACAGCCTTTAAAATAGTAAAGCTTTTTAATAGTAAAAGTAAAAGTAAAGCTTTAAAATAGTAAAATAAACAGCCTTTAAAAATAGTAAAAAGTCAAAGAAGGCCAATATAATAAGGTCAATCCATCAATAAGATATGTTTGTAAATATTTATGTGTCCAACATCAAGGCACCTAAATATATAAGAGCAAAAATTGACAGAGCTAACAGAAGTAAACAGCAATACAGTAAGAGCTGAGAACTTTAATGCCCCACACTCAACAATGGACAGATTATCCAGATAGAGCATCAATAAAGAAAAAGGATTTGAATAACACTATAGATCAATTGGACCTGACAGACACATATACAGAACATACATCCAACAACAGCAGAATACATTCTTAAGCACACATTGGGGCATTTCCTAGGAGAGACCATATGTTAGGTCTCAAAAGTCTTGGCAAATTCAAGACTTGGAACCAAACCAAGTAACTTCTTTGACTATAGTGGTATGAAACTAGAACTCAATAATTGGAGGAAAACTGGAAAACTCACAAGTACACGGAAATTAACATTTTCCCGAGCAACCAATGGACTAAAGGAGAAATCAAAGGGAAAAAAGTATCTTGAGGCAAACAAAAAATGGAAATACACACCAAAACTTACAGAATGCAGCAACAACAGTTTTAAGAGAGGAGTTCATAGCAATAAATGCCTACATTAAGAAGAAAGATCTCAATAGGTAACCTACTCCTACACTTTAAGTAGGAAAAGCAAAACTAAAGCCTAAAGTTCTGAAGATTAGAGAAGAAATAAATGAAACAGCAGAAAAACAGAATATCGAGTTCTTTGAAAAATGACATTTAGCTAGACTAAGCAAGGAAAATGATGTAAATCAACAAAATTATCATGAAAAAGACATTACAACAGATATAGAAAGGCAATGGACCATAAGACTACTATGAACAACTGGACAACAAACTGGACAACCTAGAAGAAATGGAAGTTACTAGAAACATACTTATCAACACTGGATCAAGAAAAAATAGAAAATGTAAATATTAAATGTAAATATGTAAATGTAAATAGATGAATTACTAGTAAGGAGATTGAATCAATAATCAAAAAGCTCCTAATTGGGCAGCCTGGGTGGCTCAGCAGTTTAGCACAGCCTTTGGCCCAAGATGTGATCCTGGAGACCCAGGATCGAGTCCCACATCAGGCTCCCTGCATGGAGCCTGCTTCTCCCTCTGCCTCTCTCTCTCTCTCATGAATAAATAAAATCTTAAAAATTTTTTTAAAAAAGCTCCTAATGAAGAAAAGCTCAGGACCAGATGGCTGATAAATCTCATCAAACATTTAAAGAAGGATTAATGCCAGAGCACCTGTTGGCCTAGTCAGTAGATTATGTGGCTCTTGATCTATGGGTTGTAGGCTCAAACCCTATGTTGGGTGTTGAAATTGCTTAAAAATAAAATCTTAAAAAAAAAAAATTAATGCCAATCCTCCTAAAACCCTTCCCAAAGAAATCAGAATAAAGAACACTCCCAAACTCATTTTATGAGGCCAGCATTACCCTGATACCGAAGACAGAAAAGGATACTACAAGGATACTCTTGATGAATATAGATGCAAGAATTCTCAATAAAATAGTAGGAACTGGATTCACCAGCACATTAAAAGGATTATTAATGGTGATCAAGTGGGATTTACTCCTGAAATGATAGTTCAACATACATAAAAATCAAAGTGCTACTTCACATTAATAGAATGAAAGAAAAACATGATTATTTCAATAGAAGCAGAAAGAGAATTTTAAAAATTCAACATTTCTTCATGATAAAACTTAAGAGATTAGGTATGGAAGGAATGTAGCTCAACATAATAAAGGTCACATATGACAAGTCCACAGTTAATATCAAACTCAATGGTGAAAAGCTGGAAACTTTTCCTGAGATTAGGAACAAGACAGGGGTGCCCACTCAACTCCTATTTAGCATAGTACTGAAAGTCCTATCTAGAGCAATCAGGGAAGAAAAAGAAATAAAAGAGATCATATAAGGAAAGGAAGTTTGTATTTACAGATAATTTTATTTATAGAAATACTTAAGGACTCTACCAGAAACTGTTATATCAACAAATTCAATGAAGTAGGATAAAAATTAACATACAAAAATAAATCACATTTCTATACACTAATAACAGATTATCTGAAAAAGTAATAAAATGATCCCATTTATATAGCAAAAACAAATAGGAATAAATTCAACTAAAGAAAAATCTCTACACTGAAAACTGCAAAACACTGACAAAATGAATTGAAGACACAAATAAATGGAAAGGTACTTTTTGTTCTTGGATTGGAAGAATATTATTAACGCATCCATAGCACCCAAAGCCATCTATAGGTTCAGTGCAATCCCTATCAAGATTCCAATGGCATTTTTTTACAGAAGTAGAAAAAAAATTCTAAAATTTATGCGGAACTATAAAAGACTCCAAGTAGCCAAAGCAATACTGAGAACAAACAAAGGAAGAAGCATTATACTTCCTGATTTCAAACTATATTGTAAAGTTACAGTAATCAAAACACTATGGTATCCACATAAAAACAGATGCCTGGACCAGTGGAAGAGAATTAAGAGCCCAGATATAAACCCATGCTTATCCAGTCAACTATGCTTGACAAGGGAGCCAAGCATTCTCAATGAAGAAAAGATAATGTTTAATAGATGGTTCTGGAAAAACTGGATATTCACATGTAAAAGAATGAAACTAGTCTCTTATCTTACACCACTAACTAGAAATGCATTAAAAAGACTTAAATGTAAGACCAGAAATTCCTAAAAGAAAACCCAGGAAAAAAGCTCCCTGACAGAGGTCTTGCTAATGATTTTTTGGATAGGATGTTAAAAGTAAAAACAACAAAATAAGCAAGCAGAACTATGAAGTAAAGATTTTAAACATAGTGAAATTAATGATCAACAAAATGAAAATACAACCGGTGGAATGGAAAAAATACTTACAAATCATATCTGATAAGAGATTATTACCTAAAATATATAAAGAACTCCTACAACTGGGACGCCTGGGTGGCTCAGCGGTTGAGTGCCTGCCTTCAGCCCAGGGTGTGATCCTGGAGTTCTGGGATCGAGTCCCACATCAGGCTACCTGCATGCCTGTGTCTCTGCCTGCCTCTCTCTCTCTCTCTCTCTCTCTCTCTCTCTCTCACTCTCTTTCTCTGTGTATGTGTGTGCGCACGTCTCTCATGAATCAAATCTTTACGAAAAAAAAAGAAGGAATCCTTTAAAAAAAGAAAAAGAACTCCAACTAAATAGCAAAAAATCCTAAATCTTGAAAAAAATGGGCAAAGGACCTGAATAGACATTTTTCCAAAGAAAATCCATGAATGGCTAACAGGTGCAAGAGAGGGTGCTCAACATCATTAGTCCTAGGGGAAATTCAAATCAAACCCGCAGTGAGAGATCACATCATGCCTGTTAACGTGTCTACTCTCCAAAGACAAGAGATAACAAATGTTGGCAAGATGTGCAGAAAATAGAACCCTTGTGTTCTGTTGGTGGAATAGTAAATTGGTTTGGCCACTACGGGAAACAGATGGATTTTTCTCAATAAATTAAAAATAGAACTGCATAGGATCCATCAATTCCACTTCTGGGGATATATATAGAAGGAAATGAATCTGTGTTGAGATATCTGCATCCTCATGTTCACTTTACCACTATTTACAGTAGCCAAGACACGGAAACATCCTAAGTGCCCACCCATGGATGAATGGATAAAGAAATTATGGAATATATACAACAGTTATAAAGAAGGAAATCCTGCCATTTGTGACAACATGGATGGACCCTCAGGGCATTATGCTAAGTGAAAGAAGTCAGAGAAAGAAATACTGTATGATTTCACTTATATGTGGGATATAATAAAAAAGAAAAAGAAATAAAAAGAGAACAAAAAAGATCAGATTTGTGGTTACCAGAGGCAGGAGGTGAGGGGAGGAGGAATTGAGGGAAGGTGATCAAAAGATACAAACTTCCAGTTATGAGATAAATAAGTACTGGGATATAATGTACAACATGATGACTACAGTGAACCTTGCTTTATGGTATATATGAAAATTGAGAGAATCCTAAGAATTCTCACTGCAAGGAAAAAATCCAATTTTTCCCATTTCTTTTTAATATCCACATGAGATGATGATGAAGTTTAGATAACTAAACCTATTGTGGTAATCATTGCATATAAATCATATATGCAAATAAAGTCCTTATGCTGTACATCTTAAACTTCTACAAGGCTGTATGTCAATTAAATCTCAAATCGGTGGGGGAAAAGCTGAGTCACTTGTAGAAGGTCTCACAGCTAGAGCCAGGAGAGACCAACATTCAAACTCAGGGCTGTCTGACCCAACAGCCAAATCCTGCTAAGGACTTTGATCTGTACTTGGTGGGGATCTGCAGAGGTTTTTAAGAAGGGTGGCAAAAGTGGGGCACCTGGGTGACTAAGGTGGTTAAGTGTCCAGCTCTTGATTTTGGCTTAAGTCATGAACTCAGGGTTGTGAGATTGAGCCCCACGTCAGACTGTGTGCTCAGTGTGGAGTCTGCTTAGGACTCTCCTTCCCCTTTGCCCCTCGCCCCCGTGCACAAGCTCCCTCTCTAAAATAAATAAATCTCAAAAAAAAAAAAAAAGGTGCAGAAGTTAGAGCTGTATTTTACTAAGTTCATTCTATTGGAGGGTGGGGCCTAGAATGGGAGAGAGGCGAGGGGCATGGGGAGGATGGCGATCTTTACACCTAGCGTTTATTTGACGGTATCTGTCCCACACGCGCTTCCAAACTTATTACTGAACACAACTGTTTGAGCCTCTCAAGGAAAGCTGCAGTGTTCATTAGCTTATTGGTAGCTCATTAATTAATTACTGGTGAGCCTAAAGGTGCTGCAGAGACAGGCCCTGTGCCTAATTTTACAGTACACCAAATTAGGGGGAGGTCTTCCTTCCTCAAGTCTGCTAAAAAAATCTCCTTGTGATGTTAGGTGCCCTCATGGCTGATTTCACTCAGACTTCACGAGTCTTCTTTCTCCGGGAGCATGCCAACCATGGCTTCTCTCTACTACAATACTGATCACATTTCCAAAAAGCCAACTATGGAGAAAAGCTGGAGATTTGAATACCGCTCCATAGTTCAGCTTCTTTGGGTTTGTGGTGTCAAGCATCTTCCGCGTCCTCTTCTCTGCAGGCAGAAAACTCGCTGGGAAGCCCGGGTGTTGGCTTTCAGCGGGTGTAACTTCCACCCGGTCAGCTGGGATGCAGACTTCTTAGTCTGTGTCCAGATGATGGCACGGTCCCGGGGGTCAGGTAACGGCCTGTTCTGCTATCCTGAGGGAAAACAGCACTCCTGGTTTGTTGGGAGCCCTAAGATGCCAGTCGCCCTGTTCAGCTCTTAGGGTCCGGCCCAGCCTTGCTTATTCACCTTACAACGTGGAGACGCTGACAGGAAGGCAGCTGACAGATATTCACGTAAAAAGGAAGTGTTTAGTATGACTGCTCTTAGCCACAGCGACTTTCCAGCCTCGCTTAGATCATCCAGCATCTGCTTTCAATCCTGAAAATAAAGTCTTGGGCAGCCTGGGGGGGCTCAGCAGTTTAGCACCGCTTTCAGCCCAGGGCCTGATCCTGGAGACCCGGGATCGAGTCCCACGTCGGGCTCTTTGCGTGGAGCCTGCTTCTCCCTCTGCCTGTGTCTCTGCCTGTGTGTCTCTCATGAATAAATAAATAGAATCGAATCTTAAAGAAAAAAGAAAAGTCTTGACTGATAAGGCTCACACTTTAAAGTCAGCCCCACTCACTGTCTCTGGGCCCACGGTTCCCTCTGCTCACCCTATCCCTGTGCATTTCCCAGCCGCCTTGTCTCTGGTCTGTGTCCTCACCATGTCTCCTGTAAGGACAGTTGCCTCTGTGGACCAGTTATGTGCCAAGCCCTGTTCTCTACCCCACCCCTCACCGCTCCTTAAGTTTGGTGTCAGACACCACACACTGTCCCAGGACACCACTCTGAGCTCCTGTACTTAAAACTGAAAACGCATAAGGCTGTATAACAGAATCAATAGGAATGTTTTTACTGTCACCAGACACGCGACTTCCCACAGTCCCTTTGGGAGTCAGTGCCCCATGGCTCAGACTTGTACAACGGAGCAGGCAGAGGGCTGTGTAATTGCCTCCCCAGATGGGCACACAGACTATGAGCCCAGTGTTCAGGGGTGGGGGGGATGACTGATGGCTCATTTGCTGCTATGGACACTTACGGACAGGACCTGTCAGCTTCTGACTCTTCAAAGGAGTCAAAGAGTAGTTTGACGGGAAGGCATTTCGGCTGGGGAGCAGCTGTGGGGCCTGATGCGGTAAACCTTGCTGGCTTGTTTAGATCCCAGGTTTCAGCTGAAATACTTAAAAAGTTCTTCTGGGATGGCAGCCAGTGCAGAAGTCCCCGGGGAGGGGGAGCAAGGACTGTTCCCATTTGTGGCTTCAGAGGCAGACTCTCTGCTCCAAGCCAGCACGGGCACTTCCTAGCTCTGTAACCTTGGCAGGTTTATTAACCTCTCTGTGCCTCAGCGTCGTCATCTGAGATGGGCACAAGAACAGTACCTGCCTCGTAGGGTTACTGGGGGGATTAAATCAGTTAATATGCATAAAACTCCTTAGAACAGCATCTGGCCCCAGCACCTAACCAACGCCAAGTGCTAGCATCTGCCCCAGTAATGCCAGCAACCCCTGTAACAACAGTACCTTGACCAGGGTGGGCACCACCCATGCAGCCCTTCTGCTCTGGCCTGTTCTGAGGTGAAGAGCACGAGGTCTGCCTCCGCCGCCGTCACCCTGACCACAGCAAACACCTTTACCGAGAATGTATGGCAAAGGCCCTCGAGTCAGAGCTTCCAGTGCCTGACCTCTACCACTAGGACAAATCACTTCTCCTGGGACAATCTGCTTGCCAAAAAAATGGGGACACTGATGCTCCTGGTGACAGCTTCCTGGGGTAGCTGGGAGAGCAAGGGGACCAGACAGGAGATGACTTCACAAGGCCAACAGCCTGAACAGACAGGATGCCCGCAGCACGGCCGTGCCGGCCTGGAGCAGGTCGCCCAGCTGCCAGCCAGCCCGCCCCCAGCGCCACAGTGGCCAAGGCCTCCCCGGATCTCACGAGAACCTCTCCTGCTCTCCCCTCTCTCTGCCAACGTGCAGGTCTCTCCGGCCCTTTTATCTCCTGACAGCGGCGTTGACATGTGGCACACCTGTGCTCACAGTGATTTGCCTGCTTTGTTCCCCCATCAACCTTCCTCTCTCTGGAGATGGAGGCCACCTGAGCCCCACCTGTGGGCAAGGGCTCCAATCCTCCCCCAGACACTGGTCACGTCTAAGGCCTAATCTAGATTTAGGCCCTAGCGGGGCCTGCCGATGAAGGAGGTTATGAAATACGTGAAAAACTTGCAGCAAAGGACTCCTCCAGTCCCCCCGTAGTTAGTCCCTGGGGGAGTCTGTCTCCGTATGCCAGGGCACCCCCACCGCTACCCCTCGCACCTACCCCACATTCCCAGCGTGGCAGGTGCTTTCACAGGGTTTTGTAATCTATTTCAGCCACTTAATCCATGATGACCAGGCCCTGGTTTAGGTATTTGGGCCATGCCTAACGCCTGGGTAGTAAAGACATAACAAGAAAAACTAAAATATTTTACATGTGTAGTGCTTTAGAATTTACAAAGTGCACACGATCTCATTCTAGCAACCTGCCCTATAAACAGGACAGGTGCAGCAATTACTAAATCCTATTTTACAGATGAGAAAACTGAAGGTCAGGGAGACCGTGTGATTTGCAAAGGTCAGATAACTTGTCAGACACCTGAAACTCGGGCTTGCTGGTTACAAACCGAGGCTCTTTTCCTTTGCACCAGGCTATCTTGGGCTTCCTATCTTTCTTGGCAAAAACATCTTCCAAATAGCTTATCCGGGCAGCCCGGGTGGCTCAGCGGTTTGGCACCGCCTTCAGCCCAGGGCGCGACCCTAGAGACCTGGGATCGAGTCCCATGTCGGGCTCCCTGCATGGAGCCTGCTCTTCCCTCTGCCTGTGTCTCTGCCTCTCTCTCTCTCCTTCTCTATGTCTCTCATGAATAAATAAATAAAATATTTTTAAAAAATCAACAAATAGCTTATCCAATGTAACTTAGTAGGACCTACACATGAGTGAATTTTATGGGTATGCTCAGTAGAAACTGGCCTTGTCATGCCAGCATGTGGAATCCACTGGAGGATGCTGCAGAGCATAGGGCGTGTCACGTTAGGAGTATCAGAGCAACCACAGATCCGGAGATGCCGCGGCACCCTCTGCCCCCTACCTTCTCCAGGCCCGCTGGATAACAGCTGCCGCCTTGTTCTTTTTGCGAAACAGCTCTTTTCTGCTTCTTTCTTTCTGGATTATCTGCAGACGCAGCTCTACGGGGAGAAGGTCAATATTCACACTCTGCCCAGAGAGGGGACCGGGTGCTGGATCAGTCTCCTTGGATACCTGAGCATCCTCAGACAGGGTGGATGTCCCCGACTTCCTGACTCCTGACCTCAACACTTCTGTGTTCTGTGGCAAGTCTGAGTAGATCCCTCCTGCGAGCTTGTCCTGCGTCGTTTTGTTTCTTGGTGTCCGGTGCTGGAGAGCATTCGGCCCAGCATGGACCACCTCCCCCTTGGCGCTGCCAGGCCGGCTAGAACCAGCGGGGGAGTGCCTTCCTCCTCGGAGCTCTTGAACGCGTCTTTTCTGGGAGGTGCACTTGGCCTTGGATGCTGTGTCCTGCCGCCTGCTGGGTTTCCGGTGGCCGTCCTGCTGTGGAAGGCTTGCAGCTGCCCAACCGGGGTCCTCTCCTTCGTCACCAGGCCCAGCCACCCTGAGACAGGAAGGCTGCTTCAGGAAGCCTTTCCCCTTGTCACACCGCTGCTCACCACCTGTCTCACTTCTGGACTTCTCAACAGAGGAGACTCCAGGATGTCTCTTTCCATCACTGCCTTCACTGGGGCTAAAGTGGACACAGGCGGACCGGCCTTTACACTGTTCTCTGGGTGATTCTTGGGGGAAGATAAGGAAAAAGGGAAAGAATATTTATTATCCCAAACTTGCATAGTAGGGAAGTTCTTGCTTATTTGTTCACATAAAATACACTTGTCCCATAACATCACCATAATAGTGGTTCTAATTAGAAAAAAAACTATTTAGCTTCCATGTCTAGCAATGGAATGTTAGGCAACCTGAAAGCCTTCTCATCATAAGAACCTAGAAATGCTGACTAAAATATTAAAAAAAAAAATGTTCTTTTACGAGTACCAAAGTGCCTTCAAGAAAATAAAGGAAATCCTTGGAGGCCAAAAACAAAGAGAAAACTGAAAATCAGGGTGTTAAGTTTGTGAGCAGATCCAGCAATCATCTGGGCAGGTAGTAGTGGTGGAGTGGGCAACACTTGGTTTTATTAAATATCTGGCTGTGTTTTAATATCCAGATAAGGACAGAAAATAAGGCCGTACAGGCAGAAAGTTTAGCTAGAACCAAGACCCTGCGTGAAGCCAGGACTCTTAAGGGAGTATATCCTTTGGAAAATGATAATCCAGATAAAAAAATCTAATTTCCAGCACTAAGACAAACTTGCTTGTCTTAGCTTGGGTTGTGGGTGGGGGAAGGGGTCTCCCTTGAGAATTTGAAACCCAAGTCCTGTGCCTCACATGGTCTCATATTCATTTATTCTCAACCAATGGGAAAAATTAATATAAAAACCAGTCTCAGGATGGTGGTACAGGATGCTTCATTGAAGCAAACACAATATTACTTTGACATGGCATTCCCTCAACTCAGGCCACACAGAGGGGGCCTTCTGAAAATGACTTCACAATCCAAAATGATAAAATGCAAGATAACCAATCTGCCATGAATGAGTTAACAGACACAACAGAAATATTAGATCATCAGGAACTTAGCTAATAAAATAGTGTGCACATGCACACAGACACACACACAAACTGATTAAACACAAAATTATTTACTTATTTATTTTAAAAACGATTTTATTTATTCATGAGACAGAGAGAGAGACAGAGACATAGGCAGAGGGAGAAGTCTCCATCCAGGAAGCCCAATGTGGGACTCGATCTCGGGACTCTGGGATCACACCCTGAGCCAAAGGCAGACAGACACTCAACTGCTGAGCCACCCAGGCATCCCTAACACAAGATAATTTAAAATTATGGGAAAAGAACAGACAGATTTGAAAAAGAACTAAATACAACCTCTAAAACTAAACATTTTAGACTCAATGTTAGAAGCAATGAAAGAACTTCTGTAATGGCAGAATTAGGCACACTCGCCACTATGGACAAAAGTAAAGCCAAACAAAATATTATAAAGCACCTGTCTGAAGGCATCGAAGGGCTAACAGGAAAGAAAAATACAGGGCCAACATGCAGGAGAATCAGGTAACCAACAGAGATGCACAAGGCGTTTGAGGTCATAGATTCCTAGAGGAAACAAGTCATCCCCTCAAGGCTTGGAGGAGCAATCTGGAATCTAGAACCCGCCACGATGCATTCTTTTGGACTGGAGCCCTGGAGGGCTATATCTTAGGAGAAAAGGTGAACTCGTAGTAAATTGACCCTTGTAGGGATTGAGTGCAGCTGTGCATCGTCTCAGTGCTGGAAACTGATGGATTAAGGTTTGGATTGCTCAAGCTTGGATTGCTCCTGCTCCTAAATGCCTGCCAGAAGCCACTGTAAATCCTCTCTAGAGGCATTAATATCATTTTAAGTCTCAAGTTATTTCTATAATGTTTCATATTAAATGTCTGCGACTCAATAAAAAATACGCAGTCAGATAAGGATATAAGACAATGTTCGAGGAGGGGCAGGAGACAATAACACAGATACACCGGTTATCCAGATAATGTGTTTTCAGAAACAGATTTTAAAACAATCATTTTACATGCAAAAAAGTATCTAAACTATGCTACTCTTCATGTAAGACAAAAGGGGAAATAAAATATACTTGTATCTGCTCAATTGTACAAAAGAAATATAGAAAGCATAAACCAGAAACTAAAGAAATTGCGTACCTACTGCGATGGGGCAGGAAAGGGAGAGAAAGAAGGGGGAAATGGGAACTGGATAGTAGGGTGAGGGAGAGCAATACTTCTCTGTGCATATCTTTTTGTATAGCTCTGACTTTTAGAACCATTATAATGTTTCACATACACCAAAAAATCTCCAATTAACTAAACAGCAGGACACCATTACACACATATCAGAATGATGAAAACCCCAAAACACTGACAACATCAAAGGCTGATGAGGATGTGGAGCAACAGGCCCTCTCATACACTGCTGAATACAAAATAGTACACTTTGGAAGATACTGTAGCAGTTCCTTACAAAACTATTCTTACCATAGGATCCAGCAATTGTGCTCTTTGTTATTTACCCAAATGATTTAAAATTTATGTCCACCCAAAACCCTGCATATGGATTTTTTGAGTAGCTTTATTCATAATTTCCAAAACTTGTAAGCAACCAAGATGTCCTTCAGTAGCTGAATAGAGGACTAACCTGTGGTCCATCCAGACAATGGAATATTATTCAGCACTAAAAAGAAATGAGCTGAAAGGAAATGAACTAAAAATGAAATGAGTGCTAAACAGAAATGAGTTATCGGACTATGGAGCATATTCCTAAGTGAAATATTTCTTCTCTTGCATGAATATTGCTAGCATATTAGTAAGTGAAAGAAGCCAATTTGAAAAGGCAACCTATTGTATGATTCCAGTTTTGCCCATATGACATTGTGTAAATGGGCAAAACTATGGTGATAGTAAATGGATCAGTGGTTGCTAAGGGTTCAAGGGAGGGAAGGATACACAAGCAAGCACAGGGGATTCTTAGAGTAATGTGATGGCTAATTTTATGTGTCAACTGACTGGGATAAGGGATGCCCAGATAGCTGGTAAAATATTATTTCTGCACGTCTGTGAGGATGTCTTGGAAAGAAATTAGCACTTGAATTGGTAGACTGAGTAAAGAAGACTGCCCTCACCAATGCAGGTGGGCAACATCTAGTCTTTTGAGGGCCTCAACAGGACAAAAAGGTGGAGGAAGGGCAAACTTGCTCTTTGCTTGATCTGGGACATCTTTGCCTGCCCTCAGGCACAGGTACGGCTGGTTTTAGGCTCTCAGACTTGGAGCAGAACTTACACCATCAGATCCCTTATTCCTCTGATTTTTCAGGCCTTTGGACTCGGCCTTACACCATCTGCTCCTCTGGTTCTCAAGCCTTCAGATTCACTGAATCATACCATCAGCTTTCCTGGTTCTCCAGCTTGCAGGCAGCAGATCGTGGGACTTCTCAACCTCCATAATCAAGCGAGCCAATTTCTGTAACAAATCTCCTCTTTTATATATATCCTATTAGTTCTGTTTTTTTGGAGAACCCTGACTAATACAGGCAACAAAACTATTCTGTATGATACCATAATGGTGGATATGAGTCATTATACATTTGTCAAAAACTATAGAATGTGCAACACCAGTCATGAAGTCTGATGGCAACTACGGACTTTGTGTGATAAGGATGTATCAGTGCAGTTCATCAATTTTAGCAAATGTACCACTCTGTTATAGGATGTTGATGGTGGGGGAGTATGTGTGTGTTGGGGGCCAGGTGTGTATGGGAACTCTGTACTTTCTGTTCAATTTTGCTGTAAACATAAAATGGCTCTAAAAAGTAAATCGTACTAAAAGGAAAAAAATTGGGACACTTGGGTGGCTCAGTGGTTGAGCGTCTGCCTTTGGCTCAGGGCATGATCCCAGGGTCCTGGGATTGAGTCCCGCATCAGGCTTCCCTCAGGGAGCCTGGTTCTCTCTCTGCCTATGTCTCTACTTCTGTCTTTGTGTCTCTCATGAATAAAAAGTAAAATCTTAAAAAAAAAAATTAAGAGGTATAAACTTCCAGTTCTAAAGTACGTCACAAGGATGAAAAGTACAGCATAGGGACTATAGTCAATAATATAATAGTGTCGTATGGTAACAGATGGTAGCTACACTTATGGTGAGCATTGCATAATGTATAGGACTGTCCAATCACTATGTTGTAAACCTGAAACCATGTAACATAGTATGTCAACCAGACTTTAATTAAAAAAAGGAAAAAAAGAAAAATAATGAAGGGGCTGCTAGATGGCATTTAGATACTATTAACTAGTAATGATAAAAATAATGTGATTTGGGTATTAATATAGATAGATCGCTAAGAAAGAATACAAAGCTAAAAATACACCCATGTATAAAAATATATAACAAACATAGAATTTTTAATTTGTGGTGAGGAGCTGGGCTGCTTGGAGCCCCTGAGTGTGAACTTAGAGAAGGATGCTGTACCTCTCCTGAAGCCATTACTCACAAAGCCCACTGCCAGTGTTGCAGCTCCAAGTGTATGGCTCGTTTCCACGTATAGTATATTGTTGTATATTCCATGCAGATTATTCCATGTATATGGCTGGAACAACTGCCTGTTCTCTAAAAGGAAGTCATTAGATTCTGGTACCACTATATAAAAAATTTAAATTTGTGATAGTAAAAATTAGAAAATATGTCTCCTCATCAGATCTTGAAGTGGGAAAACCCTTTTCTTAGGTAAAACTACAAGAATAAAAATCTCAAAAAACCTTAAACAATTAAAAGGTAAACTTAAAAAAGACATGCATTATATATGATAGACAAAGGTTGCTCTTCTTATATGTGCTGAGCTTTTAGAAATATTAAGAAAATGAAAACCAATATAAAAACTGACAGACGACATCAGTGAACAATCTAGAAAATAAATACACAAAGCAAATAAAAATATGAAAAAATTCCATCCTACTCAGATTCAATAAAATCACTATTTGCCTAAATGTTTAGAGAAGTTTTGTATTTTTTTGTTTTGAAAGGGCGAAACAGTTTTCTGCAACCTTCGTGGAATGAACTTTGGCAGGATGTTTAAAGAGACATAAAAATTAGGGATGTATACAAAAATTTCTACAAAAGGTTAGTTAGCTTATATATCTTACAACACAGACATGATTAAACAAATCATGCTGTATTCAGTATTCTGATATAGTACTATGCAGCTACTAATCTTTGTTGAAAACAGGGGAATAATGTAAGAGGATTTCAAAATAGGATGCTCACACGTTTCTGCTTTTAAAAAAAGGGAAAGTTTTTAGATGGATTTGTACCAAAGTGATGAGAGTTATTTATCTTAAGATTAAGAATAATTTTTTTCTTTGTTCTTTTCTGTTTTAAAATTATTTTGTAAAAAAAAATCATTTTGTAATGTACATTAACTGATTTTGTAATTAGAAAAAAAGTCACTTTCTCACAGAGGAAGACATAGACATGGCCAACATGCACATGAGAAAATGCTCTGCATCACTTGCCATCAGGGAAATACAAATCAAAACCACAATGAGATACCACCTCACACCAGTGAGAATGGGGAAAATTAACAAGGCAGGAAACAACAAATGTTGGAGAGGATGCGGAGAAAAGGGAACCCTCATACACTGTTGGTGGGAATGTGAACTGGTGCAGCCACTCTGGAAAACTGTGGAGGTTCCTCAAACAGTTAAAAATATACCTGCCCTACGACCCAGCAATTGCACTGCTGGGGATTTACCCCAAAGATACAGATGCAATGAAACGCCGGGAACCTGCACCCCGATGTTTATAGCAGCAATGGCCACGATAGCCAAACTGTGGAAGGAGCCTCGGTGTCCAACGAAAGATGAATGGATAAAGAAGATGTGGTTTATGTATACAATGGAATATTACTCAGCTATTAGAAATGACAAATACCCACCATTTGCTTCAACGTGGATGGAACTGGAGGGTATTATGCTGAGTGAAGTAAGCCAGTCGGAGAAGGACAAACATTATATGTTCTCATTCATTTGGGGAATATAAATAATAGTGAAAGGGAATATAAGGGAAGGGGGAAGAAATGTGTGGGAAATATCAGAAAGGGAGACAGAACGTAAAGACTGCTAACTCTGGGAAATGAACTAGGGGTGTTGGAAGGGGAGGAGGGCGGGGGGTGGGAGTGAATGGGTGACAGGCACTGGGGGTTATTCTGTATGTTAGTAAATTGAACACCAATATAGGTAAATTTATAGAAAAAAAAAAAGAAAAAAGTCACTTTCTGTTTAAATAAAACGTACCCAACTACAAAAAAAAAAGCACACAACAATTAAAATCAGCTAGGATGTGGGAAAGAATTCAAAATGGAATAAAATAATAACAAACAAATCTGGGATGCCTGGGTGGCTCAGGGGTTGAGCATCTGTCTTTGGCTCAGGGTGTGATCCCGGGGTCCTGGGTTTTAGTCCCACATCGGGCTCCCTGCATGGAGTCTGCTTCTCCCTCTGCCTATGTCTCTGCCTCTCTCTCTGTGTCTTTCATGAATAAATAAATAAAATATTTAAAACAAACAAATCTAACTGTATTCCTTTTTTTTAAGTTAGTAAGTTTGTCTCTCACAAGGATATGGTTAGCAATTCTGAAACTGCTTTATGTGTATACTAGGATTGAACAAATAAGTATATATATCCTAGATGATGGGAGCCAGATCTTTCACTGTTGGAGGAAACACTTCAAATAAAGAGAAAAGATAGAATAAATGCTCTGGTGTTGAATGGGACTGGAGGTATCATGAATATGAACTCATGGTGTGTGTGTGTGTGTGTGTGTGTGAGATATACACACAGATAGATGCAGAAATAGATGTAAATAATTTTTATCTCTGTCTGCTGAAAGGGCTTAGGAGCAACGGTACTCCAATAGTAATACGCCCACCCAGCACTCAGATTTTGTTTTCTAAAACCATTCTCCAACAAAGGGAACCAGGGTTCCTTGGAGAAATGGTTAATTCCAGGGCTCTGAGTGGGGGAGAGATATGATGAGGTTTCGTTTGGAAGAGACCAATCTGTTCAGACAGGAAAATGGACTAGGGGAGTCAGAGCAGATAAGTAAGACCAGTTAGGAAGCTACTACAATAGTCCAGAGATGGAATTAAGAGGATGTGATCTAGAATATATGGTGGTGAAGGATGAGAGGGGGAAAATGGGTTTCTGGACAGTAAAGGAAAAGGAAATAATCATTACTCCTGTCCTAAATGTTCAAAAGGATGAGTATGTGATTAACCAATGTGCAGAGCAGGGTTACATAAAATCTCCATCAGTCCTGTCTCGGATAGGTTGAGTTTGAGATGCCTTTGGGACATTCAAGTGAGGGCATGAGTAAATAGTTAAATATATATAATTGGAAAAGGGAAGGAGGTCAGGGAGTCTTTGGCATATAGGTGGTAACTGAATTTTCTGCCTTAGCCATTGTACATGTACCAAATGTAAGGGCCCACTTACTCCCACCAGTCATACCCACTAGCTGTGGCAGCCCATATGGTGAGAAAGAAGATAACACCAGGGATGGCCCTTAAAACAGTGAGTCTCTCCTCCACTAGACTCTCCTGACTCAAAGACAACTTTATCTCACCACCTCCCACAAGCAATCTGCTAGCAAGTCCTCTTAATTCCACCTCTCTGGTCCCATCCCTTACTCCTCACCCCGCTGCTGTGTCTTAGTGTAGGCCCTTCAAGCCCATCCTCCACTCAGCCACAGTGATCTTTATAAATATATTTTTTAAGATTTTATTTATTTATTCATGAGAGACACAGAGAGAGAGAGAGGCAGAGACATAGGCAGAGGGAGAAGCAGGCTCCCTGCAGGGGGCCTGATGTGGGACTGGATCCCCAGACCCCAGGATCACGCCCTGAGCCGAAGGCAGAAAATCAACCACTAAGCCACTCAGGCATTCCTGATCTTTCTAAATATTATGTCTCCTTCCTTCTGTACCTTTTGAAATAATATTGAGATCAATTACAATAACAGCTCATATTGGGGCAGTCCCGGTGGCACAGCGGTTTGGCGCCGCCTGCAGCCCGGGGTGTGATCCTGGAGAACCGGGATCAAGTCCCGCATCGGGCTCCCTGCATGGAGCCTGCTTCTCCCTCTGCTTGTGTCTCTGCCTCTCTCTCTCTCTCTCTCTCTCTGTGTCTCTATGAATAAATAAATAAAATCTTAAAAAAAAAACAGCTCATATTTATAGAGTGTTGTAGGTACTGCGTTTAAATCTTTTCATGGGTTATTGCATTAATGTTCACAAATTTCTAAGAGGCATTATCTTTTTTTTTTTAAATAAAGAAATGGGGGCTTAGAAGAAGTTAAGTAACTTGATCAAGATTATATAGCTAGTAAGTGGTAGAGTCTAAATGTGAACCTAGTGTATTTGATTCTGAAGCTTGTGCACTCAGCCATTAGGCTCGACATTCACTGTAAACAAGAAGGGAAGAATTACTATGAGAGGGAAGAAAGAAATCTCTTATTTATATTAAGAGATGTTTTTGGGCAAACCCCTCTTTCAGGGCCTCCATTTCCTGACTTGTTTTGAAAAGGCTGTACTGGATGCTTTCAAATAACCCTCAAGCTCTAACATTCTCTATTTCTAAGACGTAGGTTGAAGGAGAAAAAGAAGTGGCCCACATTTCCCATCTCTGGGTTCCTGCTGGGATGCCCAACCCTCATTGTCTGCACTGCAAGAGCACTGATGGGTTGAGCAGCTATGACCCTTCTTTTGTGGTCAAATAGAAAGTGGCTCAGGGTGCCCTTTGCCCAGTTATGTTGGGGTTTCCCAGAAATACTATACTAGAGAAGCTCCAGTCCATGGATAGTATTGGTTTGTAGAAAATCTCCTTTTTCCTTTGTACTCCGGCTTCTGAGGTAGGTAAATGAGGGCAGAGGCTGCCAGTGAAAGTGGAGCTCCCTCTCTTTACATCTGAATCAGGCTCATTGGCATCCCTTCTAATTACTCTTCCTCAATGTTTGGATGCTGGGCTTTTCTGAGACCCTATCTGTATATTTGAATCTAAAAATGAAACTGAAATTTCATGAGTATTTTTCAGGATGTAAGGTGACTGATTGTATCTCAATGTGACCAGGTCCACAGTAGATCTGATTGCTCTTGTAGCATAAATGTCTCAAGGTGTTTTGGGGCAACTGGATGGCTCAGTTAAACATCCAACTCCTGATTTCGGCACAGGTCATGATCTCAGGGTCTGTGAGGTGGAGCCCCATGTCGGGCTCCATGCTGAGTGTGAAGCCTGCTTACAATTCTCTCTTTCCCTCTCCCTCTGCCCCCATGACCTGCTCGCTCTCTTAAAAAAATAAAGTCTCAAGGTATTTTATAATAAAAGGAAGCACAATTACCCTCTGTACTTGTAAAAAGTCTGAAATAACCATGCTCTCCCTTCTCTCTGTTTTGTAGAGCACTGCATTAGGGGGAAAACACTTGTATATGCAAAATTGCAGGAATTAAGCATAACTCTTGTGGTATACAGTAAGCCCCAAACCCACCAAACTTTTAATGGGTGCTTTCTAAGGGGAGTCATGTCAAGAAATATCTATATAACCAATTTTCTGCTCACTGTTATAAGAAAGATGCTGATGGTATGGTCCTTAGCCCTAATTATAGTTAAGTATGGCTGGTACCTAGTGTGTGGGCTCAAAAACATACCTGTTGAAATGAATGCATACATGAGTGATTTAGTGAACTGAGTAGAAGCTAAGTTTTGCAATAAAATGGAACTCTGTTACAGAAAACATAGTATACCTAATGAATACCTTCATGTCTTTTTTTTTTTTTTTAAGATTTATTTATTTTAGAGATGTCTCTACCCCCTTGAATTTGGACTGACCTTGTGAGTTGCTCTGATCAACAGAATGTGGTACAAGTGATATGAAAGTTTTGGAGCCGAGGCCTCAAGAGAGCTTGTGACTTCTGGCTTTCTTACTCTCAGGCGCTGTTCTGAGGACGCCATGCAAGGGAGATGGTCTAACCTCCTGGAGGACGCAAGGTCATGTAGGAGAGATCTGAGGCACCTCAGCCCACAGGAGCACCAACAGCCACCCAGGGCAAGGAAGCCGTCTTGGTCTTTCTGACCTAGCCAACCTTCCACCAGCCACATAATGAAACCAAGTGATCTACCGGGGGTGGGGGGTGGGGGGGGGGTGCGGGGATGATTATGAGATATAATAAATGACTGTTGTTTTAAACCACTGAGTTTTATGGGTAGTTTGTTACGTCACTAGAGATCATCAACAAGAAACCAACAGCTAAAAAAAGAGGTGCTGGCCTAACAAGAAACCATAACATTGACTTAAGAGACTGGTTACTGGGCATAAGCTGGAAAGGCAACGAAGAGACAAGAACCAAAGGCTGAAAGAGCAGACAGGAAATTGCTAGTGGAGTTTGGAGGATGGTCAATTGTATTGTTCAGTGGCAGACTCATTGGCAAAACTGGCAAAAGTTACCTGCAGTAACTTAGAAAACATATCTAATGAATTTGTAGATATGGATTAGGAGAGTTCCAGGTACAATAACCGAAGAAGTCTCAACTGGCTTTTTTAGCTGCATGTGATAAGGTATGGGGAGAAAGAAAGAAAATTAGGAAAGAACTGGTCAGTTTGCAAGCAGGATCTATAGGAAATACAAAGAGCCAAAAATGTGCTGGGTTAGAAAAGAAAGCTGTGTTGCATATTCATTCTTTCCAGCCAATAAAAGAGTCTCTTAATAAAATATGACTTAAGGATAAAGATCCAGTCAAGGGGCACCTGGGTGGCTCAGTGGTTGAGCATCTGTCTTTGGCTGAGGTTGTGATCCTGGGGCCCTGGGATCGAGTCCCGCATTGGGCTCCCCACAGGGAGCCTGCATCTCCCTTTGCCTATGTCTCTGCTTCTCTCTCTGTGTCTCTCATGAATAAATAAATAAAATAAAATCTTTTTTTAAAAAAAAGATCAAGATTACTACTGTGCAGCCCTTTATTAAGACCTCAAAAATATCTAAGATGGTACATTGGAGGCACTGTAAGCTAAACAAAAGAACTTCTAAGAACTTGAAGCATTTTCCCACAGCAGCCTGAGCCACCCAAGTAGAGAGAGGCCTGTTTGAGAAATAATTTTGGATGTAGTTTTGGAGCATGGAGTGAACCCAATCAGATTCCTAGGGAACCCATGACATTTCTTTTTAAAGATTTTATTTATTTGAGAGAGCGAGAGCGCAAGCATGAGCAGGGAGAGAGGGGCAGAGGAAGAGGGAACTCCCAAGGAGACACCTTGGATCATGACCTGAGCCAAAATCAAGAGTCAGATGCTTCATTGACTGAGCCACCCAGGTGTCCCTGGAAACCATGAAATTTCTGAGATAATTGCATCACAGAGTATCAGTAGCTTGAAACACTGAGGCAGTTCAAAACAACAGGAGCTTCTGGAACCTCAGCTTCCTATAAGGCAGGAAACAGGCTGTGAGAGCTATTTCACTGCAAACATGGGCTATGTCTTATGAAAAAGGAAGATGTCTCAGAGTAGAACCAAGAACCCAGGTGGCACAGCCAAGAGCCAAGGAGAAGAATGAAATAGGAAACCACACATAGGGGCAAAACCACACTGTAACCAAGGAACATTCCATATTCCAGAGTAGGGGCTCTGTTAACATGTAACCAGTTGGCTTTCAGAATTGTTATGGACTAGTAACTGGTATGTGCCTCTTATTTCTCCCCTTTTGGAACAAGGGCATCTACCATAGTTACTCTGTCCCTGCCTCACCATTGCTTCTTGGGTATATGTGGGGGGTTGATAATGTGTGTTTTGGGTTGATTAGTCCCTGAAATTGGAAAGATTCACACCTGTGGAATCTGGACATGACATGGGTCTCATGTTCCCAAACTTCAAGCTTGCTATGACAACTGAGATGACATTTGGGGTGATAACAGTGAGAATATTGTGAATGTGGGAGGAATCTGAATAATCTGTGACCAAAAAGGAACTGTGATAGATTGTTTAATCGTCAAAAATTGCTCCCATCCTAGTATGTGCAAAGGGGAGTATATTTTTCCATATCATTCAGTCTGGGCTGGTCGTATAACTTGCTTTGATGAATAGAAGGTAGCATGCAAATTCTGGAACCTATTCCTCAAGAGGTCCTATAGCTTCTGCCTTTGCTTTCTTAGAATGATGCCCAGAGACCATGTGTAGGGAGGCCAGTCTAGCTAATAGAGCATGAAAGGACACATAAAGCAGAGGCAAGGAATCTCAGCTGATAGCCAGTGTCAACTGTCAGACATTCAAGTCAGTCTATCTCAGACCATCCAATTCAACTGACCCTCCACCTGAATGTAGCATATGAATGAGACCAGGTGAAACTATAGGGGAACTGCCCAACTGGCCCACAGAATCATGAGAAATAATAAATTGTTGTTCTAGGCCACTTAGTTTTAGTGTATTTTTTTTTAACATAGCAGCAAATAATGGAAACAATCCTGATCTTACAGATCTTGCAATCTATTGGAAAAAACAGACAAGCCAGTAACAACAATAAAAGGTGATGATCTTTCTAATATGGCACTACAGAAGACCTATGGGAGCACAAAGCAGGAAGACAAAGCCTTGTTTAGTGAGGAGGTATGGCTGTATAGAGGAAGGAACACTCATCCTGCGGTCTGGAAAATAAGAGGCACTTTTTATCCATATGGATAGGGGGAATGTAAATACACAATGACCTGAGGCTAAGAAAGATTTTGAGGAAATTCAGTGTGGTTGTAACATGATAGGCGTCTAGTTAACACTAGCTGAATGAATAAATGGATGAATATATAACAGAGCATCAGACCTCCTTAAGGCATACATTGCTGATGCATTATCATTGTAAAATGGGTTATGGAATTATATTCTGGATATGTTTGTGGTCATTCATATGTATTTTTATGTTGTTTTGTTTTGGCTAGATCACTAGTGTGGGTTAATAACAGTAGTTACTGAAGACCTTTTACCTTTTCAGTAGTTAATGAAGACCTTTTACTGAAGTAGTTACTGAAGACCTTTACTGGGCTATAATAAATATTATTTGATTTATATTCATAACTGTCTTGCAGGATAGAGAGTATGCCCTTATTTTTTTCTTTTTTAAAATTAAAGTATAGTTGATATACAATGTTACATTAGTTTCAGGCATACAACATAGTAATTCTGTTATGCTATGTTCACCAATACACTTGTGGTGTCACCATATGGCACTATAACAATACCATTGACGGTATTTCCTATGCTATTCCCTATTCCTTTCTTCTCCATGACTTATTCATTCTATAATTGGAAGACTATAACTCCCACTTCCCTTCACCCATTCTGCCCATTGTCCCAACTCCTTTCCTCTCTGGCAACCATGAGTTTGTTCTCTGTATTTGTCTATTTCTGCTTTTCCATTTGTTCTTTTTGTTTTTTTTTTGTGTTTTTTTTTTTTTTTTTGTATACCCAACCCCCCCCCACGACCCCTTATTTTATAGGTAAGGAAATAAGGCTCAGTGAATAGAATAAACTGTCCAAGCCCTGAATTGGATCACCATGAGTTTTCATAGACTCTTTCTGGCTTCCACAAGATCAAAACTATTTTTATAATAATAAAGACAATTATTTGCCTTTTTCACTATGTTGGCATTTGCACTTAGATTTCTGGAGGATTCTCGCTGTTCCCTAATTAAAAGAATGGCTCGATATGCTTAAATTGCTTTGGGTAAATAATATAATTTATGCAGAATACTTGTTTTCCTTCTGGGAGCCTGGAGTTGTAGTATACGCTAGGCAGAGGTACCTACGCAACTGACTCCAATAAAAATTCTGGAGTCCCAAGTTTAGGTATATTTTCCTGGTAGACAAAGGCTAATTGGTTGTTACAATTCATTGCTGGAAGAATTAATCATGTCTTGTGTGGTTCTACTGGGAGAAGACTCTTGGAAATTTACATGGAAAGTTTCTTCCAGATTTTGCTCCATGTGCCTTTTCACTTTGTTGATGTTGACTTGTATCTCTTTTTTTATAAAAGATCCTAGCTGTGGGTGCAAATATATGCTGAGTCTTGAGTACTCTTAGCAAGTTACTAAAATTTGGGGGGATTCTTGGGGATCCCCAACATCCTAAGTGAAATCCAAACAGGAAAAACTCCAAGAATCCATACCAAGACACATCATATTAAACTACTGAAAACTAAGATAAAGATAAAGAAAAATCTTGTAAGCAGCCAGAGAGCAGTGACATGTTACTCGGAAACATTACCAAGGAACATCAATTTGAAGGACAGTGGATTTCTCATCTGAAACCAGGAAGCCAGGAGTGGCACAGCCTCTTTCAAGGATGAGAATGAAAGACCTGCCAACTGTGCATTCTGGATCTGGTTTATCAACTCTTCAGGAATGAAATTAAAACATTCTCAGACAAAGGAAAACTCGAATTCATTGCTAGTAGAGCTACCCTTAAATACTGGCCAATAAAGCTTCTTGCACAGAAAGGAAATGATAAAAGAAGGAATCTGGAGTACTGGGAAAGAAGACGAAACAACAGAAAAACAGAATTGTGGGTACATAAAAAGAGACTATCCTTTTCCTCATGTTTTTTAAATAAATTATATTTGATTATTGAAACAAAAATTATAATACCATCTGATACCCAATCAATGATATTTAAAAGTGGGGAAAGGTCAAGATACCTAAAAGGAAATGAGGTTTCTACATTTCACTCAAAGTGGTAAAATGTTGATACTAGTTATAGGTTCCTTGTAATGTATATATACATTATACATATACATATAAGTATATACATACATATATGTGTATAATACATACATTACACATGTATGTATATATTTATACATGCATATATTTTATACATGCATGTATATGTAAGTATATAATACACATATATAGTAAGTATATATATAAGTATATATACTTAATATAGTAAACATGTAAGTATATAATACATACATACACACATATATACATGCATATATACATATATACACATATATTATACATATTATATATATTATACATATAATACTCAGAACAACCACCACAAAAACCATAGAAAGAGATGCTCAAAACCACTATCAGCCAATCGAGATGGAATCCTAAAAGATGTTCAAGTACCCCAAAGGAAGGGGGAAAAAAGAAAAAACAGGGATGAGAACCAGAGGAAATAAACAGAAAATAGATGATAAAATGGCAGTGTTAAGGGCTGACATAATTAACCTTAAATGCAAATGGACTAAATACACCAATCAAGAGAGCCCACAGTCCATGGGTTGGCATCAGATAACAAAGGCAATACACCTACCGTTTGGCTTTCTGGGGACTGTTCCCTGCACATCTGGGGAAAGATGCTGCTCCTTCTGGGGAGCTCTGCTTGGAGATACTCTGCCTGGACCTCCTCGACAGGCTCTCTTGTCAGGGTCCTGGGCTGCTTCGCTGGAGGGAGGCTGTTTGCTGGGGGCCCGGCTCTGCTTGTGGGAATCAGTCTGGGTGTTGGGAAGACAGGGAAGGGCTTGGGGTCTGCAGGAATCTGGACTCAGCCTTCCCTTCTGCTGTTCTGCTTCCCTTCGTTTGTTTTCTTCCTCTCGCTTCCTGGAAGCACAGCCAACGAGGTAGAGGAAAAAATTAAGAGTGCTACCCATTCAGATGTTCCTGAGTGAGATTTAAATTTTATGAGGAGCTACTATATCACAGGAGGGGTTTGGAAATTCACAGTTTCCATGATTTCACAATTCTTGGTCTTTTCTCCAGAACTCATAACTCAAAAGATGATGAAGCTGAAATGAAATCTTATAGATCAGGGCACACATGATGGAAAACTCTGTTTGTGAGACACGACACAATCCTAAGGTGTGTGTACCCAAGCTTGTGTGGGATCCCTGCAACTATCTGCTTTTTTCTCCTATTCCAGAAAGCAAATCAGAATGCAACTGAGCATGCCAGGTACAGAGATAACCTTTAAATTTATCTATTTATTAAAAAAGACCATTGGCAGGCCTTATGATTATATGAAACAATTACTTACAAAGCACCTCACAACTGATTATATATAACACACCTATGTGTTGCAACCTGGCTATCGAGAGCTCTAGCTAATGAGACAAACCCACACATTTTGCAAATGAGGTCCAGAAGGTAGGATGATTTTCAAAAAGTCCTACAAAAGTTCTGGTGACTAGGCTGGCCTTGGTGGTTAGCAACCGAATAGAAGAGGGCTGGCCAGCAGAGGCCAGGGTGAGGAATGAGTGGCAGTGGGAGGAGGAGGAGTATGGGTCTGAGGCAGCGCAGGTCTAGAAAGGGGTAAGTTGCTTGAGGATGAAGAGGTTAAGTTCAGTACAAGATCTGTTTGACCAATAGCATTAATTGCTAAGGATTTCCAAAGGAAAGAAAGGGAGAAGAAAACTAACATTGAGCCTCTCCTGTGCTGGGCACCGTCGGCCACCGAGTACAACCCTCCACAACAAGCGAAGGAAGCTTGATTTCAGAGGAGACAGCTAGGAAAAAAAGACCTAACAAATGATGGAAGAAATGTTACACTAGTGCTTGCAGAGAGGGATAGTGATTAATTTTGTCTGGAGGAGTCCAGAAGGTCCCAGCTGCTGATTCTCAAAGATGTGGAGAGGTTTGCTACATGGATGAAGTGGGAGTGAGGACTTTCACTTTGGGCAAAGGCACGGAGCGTGGGAAAATTGGGTCTGTTTTGCATCTTCTCATCTTGGAGCACAGCAGGCACCCCATGCATATGTGCTGCTCAGACGACTCAGTTATGGCTCAGGAAGAGAAGTAAGTAGGCGGCCACATAAAGGAGAATGATTAGGCCCGTAGTGGAGAGAAGCCTACACTGGGAAGTATGAGAACTTTTCTAGTCCTGCTCCTGCCAATAAATACAAAATGATATCGAGCCAGTCACTTTCCTGTTGGAGACTCAGTTTCCCAGGTCTAACACTTGTATGATATAAGTTTATAACCTGGAATTGGTTTAGGGGTCAGTTTGGAAACCAGATGTCTTTATAAAATCTGGGGTATCTTTTGTAATGAGATAGGTTTCTTTTATTGTAATAGCTGGTATCAGAGTCCCTCTTGGGGGAGAGGGGACCTTGTTTGGACAAATATTTTAATCAGCTTGAGAACAGAACTGAAGGGTGGTAGCAGGTGAGACCTTCAGGGCCTGGATGGCAACTGGCTCTAGGCTCTGGGGGAGTGCTGCTCCTGATAAAAAGAGAATGCGTTTGAAGCTCCTGACAGGGAAGGAGGAGATGAAAGAACCAGAGAGAGAGAAAGGAGGGGGAAGAAAGAGAAGATGAAAGGCTGGGTATTGTGTATAGCAAGGGCCAGGCTGAGAACCCTCCATGAGGAGCTGATGGAGAAGAACTTTGGGTCTGCGCTCCTCACACTTTAACGAATGGAGTCTCCTGAGATCTCGTTAAAATCTAGATTTTGATTTAGCAAGCCTGGGGGAGGGCTCAAGATTCTGCATTTCTAACAAGCACCCAGGTTATAGAGGTGTTGCTGGCCCTCCGAACTGCACCTTGAGTAGCAAGGTTTAAGGCAACAGGAAAGTTTCATATGGACAGTTTTTTTGTTTTGTTTTGTTTTTAGAGAGAGTGGGTGCAGGGAGGAGGGCACAGAGGGAGAGGGAGAGTCTTAGGCAGGCTCCACCCCTGATGTGGGGCTAGATCTCATGATCTTGAGATCATGACCTGAGCCAAAATCAAGAGTTGGATGCTTAACCGACTGGGCCACCCAGGCACCTCACATGGACTGTTCACTATACCATGACGGGATATGAAATGTGATTCTCCTCAATGACACCACCTTTTGGGTAAGGTCTACCAGGCTCACACATGCTTTTTTAAAAGCAACTTGACAAGCTGCAGAGCTAAGATATCAGACATGGACGCAAGAAACAAGAGTGAGGCAGAGACCCTACGCCTCCAAGAAGTCATAGAATTCAGATTTCCACAGGCTGTGGGATTTGAGGCAATGTTTATTTAGATCTCAAGGGACAGAGAAGACTCAGATGACAGGTATCTGGGTTACACTTTGATATAATGCCTTGTCAACTTAACTTCACCTTCTGAAGGTCTTTTGTCCTGTGGTGAAGCTCCTGTGGTCCACGCTGGCTTACCTAATAGTTTCCCACTACGTCCCATTCCTAGCAAAAGTGGCCAGATGGGTTGTGCTAAGTCCCGTATAACTCTGATGTTTTCCCTTGACTCTGGTTTTGTTACACGCTTTGCCAACTGCTGACACCTGAGCATGCAGCGCTGCAATCCACAGGCTAGCTGGACAGCCTGTCATCATCAGTGCCTGAGATGCATATGGATGCTAGCAGGTGCCATTTCAGTGTGAGCTGTCTGGGAGAAGGCTGCTTTTCAGAAGAAGGTGGAAGCATCTGGATGGCTGAAGTGCCACTAATTGATCTAACAGCCTTGCTCCTGGCAGGCACGGGGACGGCTGCTCTTTTTACGAGCACTGATGAAGAGAACTGCTCTAAGAGAATATTGGTCCTTTAGACAGACACACACGTGCGGTTGTCTGGCTTGGCATCTACATGGATCTCACTGCCATTAAGAAGGGCTCGGAGGTGATAAATTAGACTTTGTTATTTGAGTGGTCACTTCTCTTTCTTTTGGGAAACTAAACAGCTTTCCTTTTCAATTCTAAGCAGCTGCTTACAATCAGGTGCAGGGCAAACCTTGTTACTGCAGACCTTTCTGGGCCTCCATGAAGGCAGCCACAGAACAAACAGGGGATCTAGCCTTTTAGAGTGATCAGAATGTCCAGAAAACAAGGGCACCCTGTCTTCTGAAGATTACTTTGGGAGGGAAGGTTTGCAGGAAGGCATTTTTCATTTTGGTAGAACTAAGTTATAGCAGATTTGGAAGAAAGAATGTAATTATCAGAATATATCATTAGAGCCTCAGTTTGTGAGCAGAAATAAATTAATATTTTAAAAAACTGATGGGAAATATAAGAAAGGGAGACAGAACCTGAGAGACTCCGAACTCTGGGAAACGAACAAGGGGTGGTGGAAAGGGAGGTGGGCGGGGGGTGGGGGTGACTGGGTGACGGGCACTGAGAGGGGCACTTCACTGCATGAGCACTGGGTGTTATGCTATATGTTGGCAAATTGAACTCCAATAAAAAAAATAAAAAATAAAAAACTGATGTATTAAAAAAATCTTCCAGGTGACGTATGGCCCACAACTGTGCAGTTCTCCAGAGCTGTGGCTCTTGATGTAAAAGTAGTGATCATTGCAGATAAGGGGGTGGGATTAGAATTGGGACTATGCATAGCCTGCATCCTATTTACATATTGCTGCCTTAAAACAAAAGCAACAATACCACTGCGAACGCACACATGCACAAAGACTACAGCCCGGGAGCAGAACATGATCGTACATGCATGTGTCCTTGGGGAATAAGGTCCAGCTCCACTGCTCATGGTCTGAGTTCAAAGGAATCTCAATTTACTCACTTTTATTTGGTAGATAAGGAAACTGAGGCAGAGACAAGTGACTTACCCATGACTGCATGGTAAACTGCAGACAGCTGAGCTAGACCTCAGTTCTTTACCCCTCCCTATACCATTGGCCGCAGTGACTGAGTTGTTTTTTAAAATTTCACTTGATCCATTTCTATCATTTAAAAAATGAATTGGGTCAGGGGCACATGGGTGGCTCAGTCTGTTAAGCATCAAACTCTTGATTTTGGCTCAGGTCATGATCTCAGGATTGTGAGCTCGAGCTACACATTGGGCTCCATGCAGGGTGTGCAGCCTGTTTGAGATTCTCTCTCTCCTTCTGTCCCTGCTCCTCCCCTATGTCCACCTCTCAAAAAAAGAAAAAAAAAAAAAAAGAATGAATTGGGTCATATAGCTTCGGATATAACTTTTAGTCCTAAACCCTTAGACTCAATTGTCCTGAAACATGTTTTTTTCTCAAACTAATTTATTGCAGAATGTAGAAGATCTAATAATCTCCATGGGAGTTATGTTATAAATGTGACCTATTTTTGTCAAGTTTGGGAACAAATATCAGAAAAGGAACCAATGCTATTCTAGACTATATGAAAAATTAAAGAGAAAATTCTGCCTATGCACAGGAAGTAACATTTTAGCAGGAAATTTACTAACATAGAAGAATCTTAATGCCAATAAAATAGCCCTGCCTTTGGAGTCCAGGTTCCAAACTGTGGGCTGAAGGAACCAGGGCTGTGTCACCCAGGTGAAAAATGACGTAAGGGACACATTACTGCTGCAGATCTCTGAAGGGCCACTATGAGGCAGTAATGTGGCCTGGAGTCCCCCAAAACCAGACCTGAGTCCCAAGGATGGAGATTTCTACAAATGAGTCGCCTAGATGACAACTACAGAAATGGGCCAAAAAAGAACTCAGTGATCCAACGATTGCTTGGTGTGCAAAGAGTCAGATCAAGGGCCATAATTTAAATGACTTGAATGTCCAACGGCTTTAGCATCTCAGGACTGGGCATGTTTGTTTGCACAATGTGGCACAGACCTCCCTCTGGGCCCGTACAATTTAAGTCCTGGAAGGTGATGCTTTTTTGTACCCTCCAATGTGGCTTCCAATAGAGAATCATATTTGCTCAGTTTCAACAAGAAGAAATTAATTCTGTCAGAAACTGTAGAAAGAAGCAAGCTCTTCTTATTCCAGTGGAGTGTTCAAGCTGTCATTGCTACGAAGGCAGGACCTCAGAGAGGTTTGAAAGATGGAATTAAAATGGCTCTGACAGAAAAGGAACATCTACTTAGCAGGTCCCGTTGTACCAATTTAACTGGGCTTTGCCCTAATAATTTTTTTTTTTTTTTAAGATTCTAAAAATTTTATTTGAGAGAGAGAGAGAGCAAGCGCACAAGCAGGGGAAGGAGCAGAGGGAGAGGGAGAAGCAGACTCCCTCAAGCAGGGAGTTTGATACCAGGCTCTATTGCAGGACCCTGAGATCATGACCCAAGCTGAAGGCAGACACTTAACCAACTGAGCCACCCAGGTACCCCTGCCCTAATGATATTATTGTTTACAGTCTTGGTGTAGGCTTGGAACCAACTAATTTTTTTCAATTTTCTCAAAAATTTAGGAGGAATTTGGTGTGCACTGCCATGTTAGCTTTGAGAGTAATAGGAAGATTCTTTATTAAACTATGTTGCAGAATTGATGATGGTGACTTGGCATCACTCTTTCAACAGTTACTGAAACAACACTGAGCAATTGAACAAGCTCTGGGGTAAGAGAAAAACTGATTTGAGGCCTGGGTAAAAGGAAAAAAAAAAAAAATAAAAGAAGCAGAGCTGTTGCATGCTGGCCTATCAAGATGGGTGCTGGCAGCTGGAGACAGCCTCCAGCAGTAAGTATGGCTGGTAGGAACCCGGGCTCAGGGTAGGACTGAGATTCACATGCCATCTTTCTCCTTATGAGCTGTGTGATTTCAGGAGCGTTAACCTCTGTATGCTATTTTCCCCATCTGTGAAATGAGATTGAGGATAGCTATGAGGATGGAAATGAGGATGGGTAGTCCTACCTACCAAATGATTGTATGGATTTAATAAATTAACATTAAAGAAAGCACTATATAAATATAATTGATCACTATTACTTTTACGTAAAGCTGTTAAGATAAAGCTGCCCTGTGACAGGATCTGGATAGAAGTGAAGAAATCAGTGTTTGGCATGAGTGCCATGCAGTCTAAGAGCTTCCGGACTGGGCCTAACCATATTTTCAGAAATGCTCAATGTTGCAACTACACAACTCCCTTTTCTGTAAGAGCCATTTTAATCCTCTCTCTCTGACCTGTCGTAGGTCCCACATTCATGGCCATGGAAACTTCCGGCACTCCACTGGAAGGGGAGAGAGCCTGCTGTTTTCTGCAGTATATGATAGAATTTTCTTCTTCTCAAAACTGGGCAAATTCAACTCTGGGCAAACAGAAATTCGTGGAATCCACATGGTGGGGTCTCATGTTCAAGTATATGCAGTGGTGAACCCCTTTGCTCTTAGGCTTTTAAAAACCAGAATAAAGGGGGCACCTGGGTAGCTCAGTCAGTTAAGCATTTGCCTCGGGTTCAGGTCATGATCCCGTGGTCCTGGTATTGAGCCCTGTGTTGGGCTCCCTGCTTAGCAGGGGAGCCTGCTTCTCCCTCTCCCTCTGCCTCTCCCCTTTGCTCATGCACTGTCTCTCTCTCTCTCAAATAAATAAATGAAATCTTAAAAAAAATCAGAATAAAGGACTATCATAAACCTGTCAACTGGTAATTTGCTCATGATAAATATGGAGGGAGCTAGGAAGCCGAATGCACAAATCTAGAAGGACCAGTGTGTGTCATGAGGATAAATGGCACATAAATATATTTTCTGCCCAGGGAAGGCAGATAGATTAAAGTAGTACACTTAGAGATTCACAGGGTTGAAGGGGACTAAGCCTCCCACTTGGCTGAGGGGGAAACTAAGGCCTAGAATGAAAAACGACTCATGTAAAGTTTCAGGCTCACTGTAATGGTAGCGATTGAACATTTATGATTAAATGCTTATTAAATGTCAGGTATTTTAAGATATTGGAAATATGGAGACACAAATATAATCCCTGTTCCCAAGGAACAGACCATCTAGTGGGGAGTTGGACCCATATGCTCCTATAGATAGTTCTGCATGTGACGGGTTCTAGACGTGATGGGGGCTAACACAGAGGTACCTACACAGAGCTATGGGGGCTATGGGAGGCAGGCACCACCTGGGAAGAAAAAAAAAAAACCTAGAAAGAATGTCAAAATGAGAAAGAGGGAAGTGAGAGGTTGTTTTAGGCGGAGGCAAGAGCATAAGCAAGGACATGCAACCTAGCTCTCACAGAATCTTTGACTCAGAAGGGATCTCAACGACTAGTTCTTTATATAATTAAAAAAAATTCCTTGTATATTATCCCAGAGAGATGATAATTTCATTTCTGCTGAAATATTTCCAGTGAGAGGAAACTGATTACCTCACAAGACAGAAAAGGTTCTGCTCTAACCTTTTCAGTTGGTATTGTGCCCTACAGAGGGGGTTTGTGAGATTCTGTCTCTTTACTGTCGCTGAATAACAGGCTGAGGAATATCTGGGCTCTGACTTCCTCTTGAGGGAATAAGAAAATGTCATGTGTCTTAGAACCTTGGACTTATAGAATGTTAGAGCTGGGTGGGGTGGGGGGAGCTGAGATATCATTTAAACCAATGTTTTTTAAAAATCTCTTTGTGACTCATGGACCTTCTTTGAGATTATGATAAAAAATATATAGATCTTTACCACCCAAATAGTACATATGCTCACAATAGACAAATCACTATGTATAGCTTCAGGGCATGCATGGAGCCCCAAAGCCCATCCTGGACTAAGAAATCTTCATATTATTAATGGAAACTGAGGCTCAGAGAAGTGGGTGGCATGTAGTAGAACCATGGCAGTGTTTCCCCATGGGTCGGACCACAATTCAAGCAGAAGGGTCAGGGCTCTGCGTCAGCCCTGGAGAAACTCAGTGACAGCCTGAAGGTGTTCAGGAAGGTGGGCTGAAATTGGATCTATTATGATGAGAAGAGGAGACCTGGGGCAGGAGTAGGGATGCCAGGAGCACTTTCTTTAATGATTTGAAAGTTGGTTTATGGAAAAAGGGTTTAGACTTTTCTGTTTTGCTTCAAGGGGTATCTCAAGATTGAAAGGTAGGTAAGAATTTCTGCCAGATAGAACTGTCCATTACTATGGAATGTGCTGCCTGAATTCCTTGTCACTTGACTTTTTGAGGACACAGAACCACCTCCTTAGAAGGGACTGTAGCATCACAAGAGTTTGAACTGAGTGACCCAAACTGGACTTGATCATGTGCCTCTGGGAGACACACAATCTCATACAGCAGCCAGGATGCAGCTCAGGTCTCCCAGAGCGCATGGAAAGTTATGGAAAGTGAAAATTAACAAGACAGGAAACAACAAATGTTGGAGAGGATGCGGAGAAAGGGGAACCCTCCTGCACTGTTGGTGGGAATGTGAACTGGTACAGCCACTCTGGAAAACTGTGTGGAGGTTCCTCAAAGAGTTTAAAATAGATCTGCCCTACCCAGCAACTGCACTGCTGGGGATTTACCCCAAAGATACAGATGCAGTGAAACGCCGGGACACCTGCACCCCGATGTTTCTAGCAGCAATGTCCACAATAGCCAAACTGTGGAAGGAGCCTCAGTGTCCATCAAAAGATGAATGGATAAAGAAGATGTGGTTTATGTATACAATGGAATATTACTCAGCCATTAGACACGACAAATACCCACCATTTGCTTCAACGTGGAGGGACCTGGAGGGTATTGTGCTGAGTGAAGTAAGTCAATCAGAGAAGGACAATCATTATATGGTTTTACTCTATGGGCAATATAAAAAATAGTGAAAGGGATTATAGGGAAAAGGAGAGAAAATGAGTGGGAAATATCAGAGAGGGTGACAAAACATGAGAGACTCCTAACTCTGGGAAACAAATAAGGGGTAGTGGAAGGGGAGGTGGGAGTGGGATGAGGTGACTGGGTGACGGGCACTGAGGGAGGTCTTGATGGGCTGAGCACTGGGTGTTACACTATATGTTGGCAAATCGACTCCAATAAAAAAATATACAAAAAAAAAAAAAAAAGAAAGTGAAACATGAAGAAGTGAGGAAAGTTCAGGATGGCTGAGCCCACACACCTGAGGGTGGGGCAGGTAGGGGGTCATGGAGAGAAATGGGCCTTAGAGACAGAAGTGGAGGCAGAGTGGTGAAGGGTTATGTAGCACCGTGGATGGTATTCAAGAGTGATGGCCTTCACAGAGTGGTGGGACAGAGGAATGAAGGCAAGAGCACATTTTAAGAGGAATTAACAGCATCAATGGGGGCAGCACCAGCCAGGGAAATAAGGAGGTGAGAAGAGACACCGACTGTGGTGGCGAGTTGCAGGTTTCACGGTGAAGCTGAAGTGACAGTGACAACAACACACAAATGGAAAGTGCTAGCAAGTCACAAAAGGACAGCGAAATGGAAATGCCCAGGAGGCAACTGATGATGTGGAATCAGAGTTCCAGGAGGTCAGGATGTGAGATGTGAGACAGAGTAATGGACTATCTACAGAGATGAAGTCACTCAAGTTTCAAGAGTAGATACCTTTCCAGTGGAAAAGAGTAGAGCACGAGGTGCAGCGTAAGGGCGAGTCTGCAGAGCTGACCTCAGTGAGGAGGTGGTGTGATTACGAAGATGTGAGAGGGGAAAGGCAGAAGAGAGCTGAGATTAGAGGGTGAAACAGAAACTCGGTGAAAAGGAAGCTTTTGGGGAGACGAGTGAGCAACATAAATACAGCCTTGTCTCGCGTGCATTCAGCCGCGTGCTGTGGCAGGTCAATTACAGCGATGTTCATTTCGGCAACAACATAGGTGGGGAGTATGAGTTATAAAGTGCTTTTAAGTGGATTATAGCTATTTCTTAAATAGTATTTTCTAAAAAACATGCCTCGGAAAATATGACTAAAACCTCACTCTCTCCCAATTTCTCTATCAGTAAATTAGAAGTCATTTTAAGTTTAATAAGTTCCTTTCACATCGTTGCTTTAAGGAAGGTGATGTGTGCCATCATCCTAAGATGCTACGCTGGGACCCCGAGGTGGCGTGATATGCCTGGGACGCCTGAGCCAGGGAGGCGCCGGTGGCAGCAAGGACCGAAGTTTTACCATTCTGATTTTTGTTCCTTAAAAGCGAAAACCAAGGCCAAAATTAAACACTGACTCAGATCTTAAGAAATCACTTTTGAGAAATAAAATTAAACAAATGCAATGAGTTTCTTTTCCATTTAAATATTTCCCTTGGAGCTCTATGGCACAAGGGCTGTAGGAGGTGATGACTGGACTGCACGAAATTTGTTTCCTTCCAATAATGACACCTAATAAAGGAGAGACTGGGGCTGAGAAAAAGGAAAGAAGATTATAAATTTCCAGTTAAGGCGATTTTAGATATTGTCACGGTAAGCACAGTCTCATGTAAAAGTGTTTTTAAAAATGAGCTTCAGAAACTAAGCCATAAGAACAAGGAGGATGCACCTTGGTGATGGTGACACTAACCAGGATAACAACTAACTGGGGGAGGATTGGACTAGATGGTTCCTGAATCCCTGTGCCCTTTCAAGCCCTCAAGGCTGGGAGTCACAAAAAACCTAGTTAGGAAAAAAAAAATCTGTAAGCATGTCCTGATGTGAAAGCCCTTCTTCCATATAGGAGCTCATCTAACAAATGGATTCTTGGTTCCCAGCTCCACACTGACTAGCAGAGCCTGTCCACAAACTCTCTACCCAGGCATATGGCCTCTGCGCAAAGGAGGCAAAGGAGAGATGAAAGAGATTGAGATCATTAACTGTGAAGATTCGGGGGCTTCCACAGACCCAGAGGGTGCCTACGAGTCAGCTGGTCTAATCTGCCATGTGTCACAGGTGAAAACACCAGGACCCAGAGAGAGAAATGCTGTGTTCCACCACAGACCCTCTGTCCTGCTGGAAAAGGAGTGTGGGGGCTCCAGGGCCCCTCTCTACAGTAACAGAGCAGAACGGATTTGGACTAATATGCTCCTTTCTGGGGGGACATACAAAATCAGTCACATTGCCTTGTAGAATTCCACCTCATATTCAGGTAGGTGTGACTTCAAATTCTGAAAACAGATGCTCACACATTAAAAGTGGAGTTTATGAAAACACCAGATAGAAGCAAAAACAACATTCCAGCCCCTGCAGAGAGTATTTAACTTGCGACTCAGGATAATTTGCCACATGTATTACCCACTTAGAGTTGTCACTCTCCTGCGGAACTTTTATAAGGCCGAAGAAGAGGCATGTACAGAGGCCTTATGTTAAACTGGATTCTTTTGCAAAAGTGAAGAGAAGATGGCCTTATGAAGAGAAGAGTGCAGGATCAGATTTCCTAGGACGCCACCAACTGTGGTAGCTTCACTCACAGAAACTGCCATTTCCTCAGTCTTAACTACCCAAGCTGCCATTATGGTTAACGTCTCAGGTCACAGTGGTATTTACTTACTAAAATGGTTCGTCCTGCCTTCTATTATTATTTTAAATTATTCTTTATTACACTTATGCTTCCCCCTTGTGGGGAAGATATGGAAGGATTCAAGATTTGGAAACATTCAAGGTACAAGGATGTTACTCCCATCAAGAATCTTTCTGTTGTCTTTCCCATCAGAAAGAATGGGTTTCGGCATCTCTACCTACCAAAGCAAAATTCTTCGGCTACTTAAAATACCCAACGGGAGTTCTCATAAATTCTCTTCAGGAGCCACCACGACTCTTCTTCTTCCCCTAGTGGCCTGAGGTGATTTCTGAAAATGGTTCACTACTCGCTGGACCTAGAAAACCCTACAAAATCATGCAAATCAAGAGGTTTGAATCTTCACGTTCACTGTAAGAATACACATGACACTGCCCAGGCCACCACAGGTATGCATATCCAAAAAGCCACCAAGTACCAGAAGGATGTCACTCTGCAGAAGCAGTGTGAACCATTCCATTGCTATAATGGTGGAGTTGGGAGGTGTGCCCAGGCCAAACAGTGGTGGATGGCCCAAGAACAGTGCTGAATTTTTACTGCACATGCTTAAAAATGAAGACAGTAATGCTGAACTTAAGGGTTTAGAGGTAGATCGTCTGGTCATGAAGCACATCCAGGTGGACAAAGCCTCCAGGATATGGCATAGAATTTATAGGGTTCATGGTCAGATGAACTCTCCCTGCTGCACTGAGATGATCCTTACTGAAAAAGAGCAGACTGTTCCTAAACCAGAAAAGGAGGTTGCACCGAATAAAAAGATACCCCAGAAGAAACTGAAGAAACAAAAACTTATATCCTAGGAGTAAATTCTGCATAGAATAAATGCAAATAAAAGGAAGGAAAGAAGGAAAGAAGGAAAGAAGGAAGGAAGGAAGGAAGGAAGGAAGGAAGGAAGAAAAAAAGAGAAAGAGTCCAACAAAGGTCTCCGAGGAGGAAAACCAAGGCATTATCCAAAAATCAATCATTTATGGTAAAATAATCACAGTGTGTATATAATAGGTACAAATGACTATTTTACACATTCTGTATCATTATCCAAAATAGTGTGATGTCCTTGAAGCAAACACTTTGCTTTTAGTTACTTTTTTTCAAAGGCTTGAGACAAGAGTTTTATATGTACAGTAAGAATTTAGTCAATATTTCTTGAGTAAATGACATAATGTAGTACAGATTTGTGAAGGAATAGGTGGGGAGGGCTAGTTATTTTTACACAAGTTGGTTGCTTTAATCAAATCAAAACTAGACACTTCTAGTGAAGTAGGCGGGATATTGGTATCAGTTTCCTGTGGAAAGGCAGGAAAGGAAGGAGGAGGAGCAGTTACGTCCTTGCAGCTTCCTGTAGGCACCTTCCCACCCCCAACTCCTTGCCATGATGGCTGTGGTGGTGGTCTGTTCCTGTGTTGGAACATCAGGGACTAGCCTGGAGGGACAGCCACCGAGCAGGGATCGGGCCTTGGTCCTTCACTGCAGCCACAGTGCTCTGCACACCCAGTGGGCAGAAGGGGGAAGGTGACATGGGTACAGGGGTCAACATGATCTCAGATCCTCCCCTGATTCCCCCTCCTGCCTGCTCCTGCCACCTGTCCCCTTCCACCCTGATTCCTGGGCTGTGAAGGAACACAGTCTCCATAGCCTGGACTTACTTGGCAGCAGCATCTTTTCTCAACTGTTCATGCTTCATGAGGAGATTTTTCCGGTCTCGAAAAGCCTTTCTGACCTTGTACCCTTTGTAGACGGCCTGGATTTTGAAGGCGGCGATGTCCTGTATGGCTGCGATGGACAGGGCACCGTGCTCCAACATGAACTGGATCACTTCATGGCGCTCACCAAGCAAAGCATAGTCAAGGGGAGTGTACCTGAAGCAGGAAGGTATTTTTTTTTAAGCGTTGGAATGTAATTTGAGGTATAGTTAAACTGGCAGTATTGTGTGCAGCAGAAGGAAATCTCATTCTGAGATGTGGACTGTTTCTCAGGCAAGGCTATCTTCAGTACTCCAGGGCTGTTCCTTTTTCCTCTGAGGGCACAAAACAAGGGTAGAGCTGGAGTTAGGTGCTTTGTGTCACTGATCATGATGATTCCTGAGTTTCACTTGCTGGCTCATAAACTGGGGGCTGCAGGAACACGTGATCACTTTTCTTCTCCCCTATGTGCCAAATAATACCCCATGCCTATCTAAAAAGTACTGTGGATAGTATCCTGTGAGATTCATAAGTTTAAGCCCATAGCTACTGATGGTTTATGCTTATGAAGAAAAAATACATCTCCAAACCAAGAGATTTAGTATATGATAAGGATGGCCCTTTAAGTCAGAAAGCATGGCTTATTAAGTAGTGTTGGGACAATGGCATAGCCATCTGGAAAAAAGAGATTCTTATATCACATTTTACACCAAAAGGAGTTCTGGATGAAGCAAAGACCTAAAAAGAGAAAAAGAAACCATGGAAGTACTAGAAGAAACTATGGAAGATTTTTAAAAATTGGAATGGGAAGGTCTCTTCTTTTTTTTTAAGATTTTATTTATTTATTCATGATAGAGAGAGAAAGAGAGAGAGAGAGAGAGAGAGAGAGAGAGGCAGAGACACAGGCAGAGGGAGAAGCAGGCTCCATGCCAGGAGCCCGACGTGGGACTCGATCCCGGGACTCCAGGATCACTCCCTGGGCCAAAGACAGGCACTAAACCGCTGAGCCACCCAGGGATCCGGGGAAGGTCTCTTCTAATAAAAATGATCCAAAACTCAAAACCATTAGAGAAGATTGATAAATCCATCTACATAAAAATGACAAAATTCTGTAGGGCAAAAAATACCAAAAACAAAGATAAAAGTCCCCAGAATAGAAAATACTAATGGCTTCTAAATATATAGAAATATGTTCAATCTTACTCATTTGAGAGAAATACAGATTAAGACTAACAGGGAGAGTACTTTAATGATCAGATTAATGAGGATCAGAAAGTTTAATAACACACTGTGCTGGCAAGGATGCAGAGACTAGCTCTCTATGTGCTACTTTAATCTTTAGAAAGAACAATTTGGCATTATCTATCAAAATTACTCATGCATCTGCCCTTTGACATGTCCCTTGCAGGCATATATCCCACAGACTTGCTCTTGTGTGTGAGATGCTTTCTTTACAAGGGTATTCACAGAAGCACAGTTTGAAATAGTCCAAGAGTGGAGACAACCTCAGTATCCATCAATGGAACACCTCTTGCAATAAGTATGGGCCATTCGTGTGATGCAGGCATCCGTATAATGCAGCCACAGCTGTGCTCTGGCATATGGATAAATAAGGAATAAAGTCCAGGATGTCTTGTTAAATGAAGGGAAAGAAAAAAAAATTAAGAAACAGAACAGTATTGGGGCGTTTCAGTGGCATAGTCAGTTAGGTGTCCAACTCTTGGTTTTAGCTCAGGTCATGATCTTAGGTTCATGAGACTTAGTCCCACATTGGGCTCTGTGCTCGGCACAGTCTGCTTGAGACTCTTTCTCTTTAAAATAAATAAAATAAATCTTCTTTTAAAAACAGAGCAATATTAAGGGATGCTCCATTTGTATAAAAAAGAACATATCCCCATATGCTTATCTCACGTAAAATATATCTCTAGAAGTTTACCAAGAAACTCGTGATAGTGACATCCCTGGGGAGGACGCTGGTTGTCTCAAAGGCAGGGGTGGGAGGGACATTTCGTTTTCATGCCTTTTAAATTGTTTACACTGTGCATACCTTTTTGACAAATATATTATTTAGAAAAGATGAGTTGTATTGGCAAATGGTTATATATTTGAATCTCAACTGGCTACCTTCTAGATGTATAATTTTAGGTAAATTCTTTTCTTACAATATACCTTTTCTATTTTTAGAAATATAAACTAATCAGATAAATACATAGAATAACACAGCGGTCATCTGTATTCCCACCCTGAGAATTAACCACTGTTATTATCTCAGCAGGTGTTATTTTTTAAAAAGATTACTTTGTAATAATGACACATATTTAAAGAATTCAAAGAGTGCAAAAAATATAAAAATTGAAGTAAAAAAAAAAAAACAAAAACCAACAAGCCAATTGTACCTTCCAACAATGGTAATGCTGTCACTTCTTAACCAACCTAGCTTTCCTCATTACAGACTTGGCTTGAGGAGAAAAAGGAAATAATAAATACAAAGAAGATATCACTGTGCCTGGCATAAAAGAAGCAATTAATAAATGTCAGCTATTGTCGTTCTTATTATAGGACATGCACTTGCAGCAGGGTTTGTGATACCACGGTTGTGCATCATCAATATCATTGCCACAGGACCCAAACTAGTAGTTATGACCACCTAATGACTGCCACTGATCTGATTCCTCTCTGGGTGGCTGTTACTAATCCAATGCAATCAGAGGTGTTAGGAAGAAATAATCAGCTGATTTATGAAGTGGAAACACTGATGATTATATGGATGCATGATTAGACACAAAAAAATCATCCAGTGATTATAGAAATTTTCTCTCTTCAAAACTCACCTGACAGTTACAGTCAGACATAAAAGGAGAAAATTTTTCATATAAGCAAAGGTGGTTTGGTCACTTCTGGAAGGAAACTGAATTCAGAAAGAAATCCCAAATGCTAAAATTAAGAAACTTTCATTTTAGGACATCTTGATTTGTCTCTACTGTCCAGGGACCAGAAGGCCATAAAGTAGAGGTGCCTCCATAAACTTTAAAATGATATTTATAAGTAGATGGCATCTTATAAGTTCAGAAGAACTTTAAAATTTTTCACTATATATTTTATTTTTAAAAACTTTTCTTATTTTTAAAAATTTTAATTCCAGGGTGGCTCAGTGGTTTAGCGCCTGCCTTCAGCCCAGGATGTGATCCTGGAGTTCCGGGATCGAGTCCCACATCAGGCTCCCTGCATGGAGCCTGCTCCTCCCTCTGCCTGTGTCTCTGCCTTCCTCTCTCTCTGTCTCTCAAGAATAAATAAATAAAATCTTTAAAAAATTTTTTAATTCCGGTATAGTTAATATACAGTGCTAAATTAGTTTCAGGTAGGTGTACAATATAGTGATAGAGTGATCAAGATAAATGTAATCACTATATATTCTAAAATGCCTTCATGACTGTACTCTCCTCAATGTAAAAAATGATCAGAGCCACAGAACTCCATGATATTAGAGCTAAATGGAATTTTAGAGGAATTTTATCCTATCACCTTCCTTTTATAAATATGTAAACAGATCCAGAAAGATTAAGCAACTTGCTGAAGTTCCCTAACTAGTTCCCTGCAGAACCCACACCTGAACTAAGACTGGATGACTCCCTGTTCCTTCCATAGCACAGCTATCAGTTCTTGAAAATAAATCTCCTACAGAACAAAGCTGTGGGGTGCCTGGGTGGCTCAGTCAGTTAGGCGTCTGCCTTTGACTCAGGTAGTGATCTCAGGGTCCTGGGATCAAGCCTCACATTGGGCTTCCTACTCAGTGGGGAGTCTGCTTCTCCCACTCCCCCTGTGCGTACTCTCTTTTTCTCTTATTTTCATGTTTGTGCTCTCTCAAATCAATCAGTCTTTTAAAAAAAGAATGAAACCGCTTCTCAGATCAATGTACAAATAACATATGTATTTAGCAAGCTTGATCATCTTTTCTATAATTACTCATACAGAGTATCTTTCACAGATTATACAAGCAGGATTATCGAAGTCTGGTTTATGAAAGGAAGGCCTAACCTCTAATTTTACCAGAACTCTCAGGCTGCTTGTGGACGGAAAATTGCAATTTCAAGTATTTTAAATATCTTGATCATGGAAAAGTTGTATTTTTATTATAAGAAACTTTGTAAGCATAAACAAAAGTAGAGAGACTGGCATAATAAGCACTTATATGCTCACTACACAAATTTAACAAGTGGCAACATTTCTGCTACATTTGCTTCCTCTAACCCCTTCCTTATTATTTTTCCTGAACTGTTTTAAAGCAAATTCTAGAACTCCTATCATTTAATCTCTTTGCATTTGAGTATTCTTCAGTAAATAATATGGACATAAGCACAATGTCATTATGGTATTAGCAAAATTAACAGGGATTCCTTAGCAAAATCTAGTACCCACTCCAAATACAAACTTCCCCAATTTTCTCAAAAATGTCTCTCTTATAATTGGCTTATTCAAATTAGGATTCTTCATCAATTTTTGATTCAGGGAAACACAGTCCAAATATATAGAAAGATTTTAAGACTAAAGTCTATGCCCTAGTGTTTCAGCATTGACCATATTGTAATTATTACTCCTGAAACTTTTTGCACCCCAAATTCAATTTAGAGACATTCAAGTGCTGTGAATATTCCCATCGATGTTGGAGTCGTGGTTGTCAGATAGTTATTGACTAGAAGCCAGCAGTAGCTGGCAAAAATTATGTCTATACGGTACACATCAAGTGGTTGGTGTCAATGCATGAGAAGTAAAAATTAGCACTACATTGATGGTAACCAGTCAAGAAACAATGTAGATAAAGACAAGATGCAAGATACAATTGGACTTGCCATGCAGGAATGGTCTGAAGGGATGAGTGGAATGCCTAAACTGGAATGTCAATAAACATAAAAGGCAGTGCCAGGTTCTGACATTTGTACATCAAGGTGCATTGCCAATGAAACATCAGAGGAGACTGGGATATTGCCACTGCCCATCTTCATCTATAGACTGGCAAGTACAGTTAGGGTGATTTTTCCTGGGGTCTGTTGGTCTGTAATTAACATATGTTTACTCTAGGAGGCAGTAAGCACCTTAATTCCCACTCTTCCTTAGGCCTGAAATTCAAGTCTTACCATAAAAATGGGAATTGAATTACAAAAGTCAATGTTATTTAAAAAAAATTTTTTTTTAAGATTTTATTTAATTATTCATGAGAGACACAAAATGAGAGAGAGAGAGAGAGAGAGAGAGAGAGGCAGGGACACAGGCAGAGGGAGAAGCAGGCTTCATGCAGGGAGCCCGACGTGGGACTCCTGGATCTCCAGGATTACGCCCCAGGCCAAAGGCAGGGCCAAACCGCCGAGCCACCTGGGCTGCCCAATGTCTATTTTTTTTTTTCCTAAGAAAATAGCAATTAGACAGTAAATACTGTTACAGATTAAATCCTTCATAATAGAAATAAATCACCACTAATTCTTAGGATTCTTAACCTCCCCCCACCCTTTTTTTAGGGTTTCAAAGAGAGAAAACTTCTGTTCTCTCACATATCTGCTTTAATGTCAAAACCTCAGCCTTGAGGATTCTGCTTGGCTTTCCACCTTCCTTAAATGTCCAAACCCCTATATCTTTGAGTCTTTTTGATTTTAAAGTTGTCATTTGAATATAATAGAGTGAGTTCTTTACATAACCCCTCTCAAAGTAAGACATACTAGTCAGATTTATCTAATTACACACTCAAAGAATTCCAGAAGTTTCTAATGCAGGTACTTAGCAGGGGATGCTACTGGGACCCTGAAAGCACGAACCTAATGATACAACAGTTATTTACTGAGCATTTACTTCCTGAGAAGCACTGTGAGCAACACAGGGATGACAATGATCTTCAGGAGTTCTCCACTAACATGGCAGACAGATCACATAAAATTATAATATAAAGTGAAATGTGCTAAGTGATCTACAAATTCACACTGTAGGGGAGAACATCATTTGGAACACATGCCTCTGGGATCAAAACTATCTTCTTAGATGAGATTGCATTTGAATGGAGGCAGGACATGATTAACAATTGCATTAGAAATACGGTTTAGGGAGGCTACTTTGAAAGCAGATGAACTGAATGATAGTTCAAAGGGGAGAAAACAGCGAGAAGGCATTGCGACAGCCCCCAGAACAAGGCGGAGAGGGCAAGATTTAGAGGATGGTGTTGGTACTGAAGAGGAGATGACAGCAGTAACCCAGGAGATATTGGGTCTGAGGGACAGATTTAGAACTCACCAGCACCCAGGTGACTACCGAAGCCTTGATGGTAGGTCAGAGAGCCAAAGAGGTGCGCTGAGAGAAAAGACCCAGTCCCTGAAGAGTGTCTATATTTAAAAAATAAAAAATAGAAAAGGAAGCAAAAAAAAAAAAAAAAAATGGAGGAGCAGACACGACTGGCAGAGAATCAGGAAAATACACTGTCACAGAAGCTTAGATAAGATACAGTCTCAGTAAGGTAAAGAAGAGGGGTCAACAGAACCAGGTGAATGCAGACAGGCCAGTGCGAGTAGACAGAGGGACCAACATAGGATTTATCAGTGAGTCTGTCAGTGACCATTCAACATGGTTTCAGTGTCAATGTGAGGATGGAAGTCAGACTGCAAAGGCACAAACCATGAGTAAGAAGAAATGGGGCAATGCAGACACTCCAAGAGAAGATGAGCTTTATAGGAAGAAGAAACAAACCTCAGAAAATAAGTAAAATGGAAAATAACGGGTGGAGGCCATCATTAATGGGGAGTGGTTCTGAAAGAAATGGGAGAGATGAAGGGTTCCCCCAGAAAGAAGGAGTGGGTTTCCTGAGACAGGTGGCCTAGACACAGTCCTTCCTTCTCCACAATGTCAACTGTCTCCTGAAAGAACTGGTGATGGCTATGAGGGGTGACATGGGGTCATAGCAGGAGCCACTGCAGTTATAGCATCCATGAACGACAAGCAAAGCATGGACCCAGATGGGTGGAGCTCAGGTGTGGAAGTCTTATCACAAACTTGGTTGTCACCTACAGATGATCAGAATCTTCTTAGATCCAAGACTGCCAAGAATCTCTCCTGTTTAGAATTCACACCGTGTCTGGCCCTCTTTATTTGGCCTGGGCCCTGGGGTGTAACTCCAGCCTCGCTCTTATATTATTCAATCATCTCACATTTTCCTTAGTTTTTCATGCCACATGGTGGCACCTCTGTCCACTAACTAGTATTACCCTGTTCATCAAGAGAAATGTCCTGGACATATGACACATTCCTAGGACTGGTCAGTCTAGCCTCCCCTGAGGTTTTGCCAGCCACAAGCCAGAAGAACATGTTTCTCTATTTGTAATTTGTGAGCTTGCCAGAGGTAAACCTAAAGTTCTGAACAACTTTAAAAATCCCATGATTCTAAATCAACACTAGATGGAAATTTTGCTCTTTTCTTCTGGTTTAGGATTTCTTAGTGTAGCATTTCCTTATGAGTATACTTAGTACTTTTGAACGAGTATCTCAACTTGAGATTTTTTAATGTAGCAGAAAGGAGGTGAGTTGGACAACAATACTTTCTTATTTTCTTTTTATCAATAGCTTACCTTTCTTCATTGTTTTCCATCTGATTAGGAAAAGCAGCAAAGTCTAGTAGTAATTTAATGGCATCGAGGTATCCGTTGTTACAGGACCAGTGCAAAGCTGTTCTTCCCTATAAGCATGAACAAAAATCAGATATATCTGGAGTAGGTATTTTTGGACACATAGTTATTTATGCTAACTAAAAAATAGAAACAATTCTCCCAAATTACCTAATTATAAAAAGGGAGAAAATGGATGGTATCTTAAGTAAGTGATCAAAATTAATATCATGTAAAGAGGCATCATGTGTTTCCAGAGGTAATACCCTGAGAAGGATTCAATATCACTTGTATAATATTCCAACCAAAAATGTAAAACTTAAACTGAATTATGAGGAATCATAAGGCAAACTCAAACTGAGTGAGATTCTACAAAATAAATGGCCTGTATTCTCAAAAAAAATCGATATTATGAAAGATAAAGAAGGCATGAAGCATTACTAGAAATACAAGATAGATATTTCACAGTTTTAAAGGGGTCAAAGAGGAAAATGTAATAATCCTAAATCTGTATGCATCTAATAACACAGCTTTTAACATATAGAACAAAAAATGACAAAATTAAAAGGAGATATGGTCAAATTCATAATCACAGTGAGAGATTTTTAACCCATCTTTTATAATAGGTCATAGAACAAATAAATAAAACGAGAGTAAAGATACAGAAGACCTGAACAACACAGTAAAAAACTTTGAACCAAGTGATACATATAAAACGCTGCATCCAACTAATGACACAATTGGCATTCTTTTCGAGTGTACATAAAACATTTCCAAAAGCAATTCATATATACTGGGTCACAAAGAAAGCCTCAAAGGACTTTGAAGGATTAAAATAATTCTGAAATAAAATAAAATAACTGTTATTCTGTTTTCTGACCACAGTAAAGTTACAAATCAGTGTGGTAGACAGAATAAATGCATGCCTTTGCTAAAATGTTTACATCCTAATCTCTGGAATCTGTAACTCTTTTATGTTACTGGAAAGGGTAAATAAAGATTGTAGATGGAATTAAGGGTGCTAATCAGCAACCTGAGATGGGGAGATTATTCTGGATTATCTGAACAGGCCCAGTGTAATCAGAAGGGTCCTTTTAAGGAAAGGAAGGAGGCAGGGAGGCAAGTGTCAGAGTAATGTGAAAGACTCAGGCAGTCACTGCTAGCTTTCAAGATGGGGGAATGGGGCCACAAGCCAGGGAATGAAGGCAGTATCTAGAAGCTGGAAAAATGAAAGAAAGAGATTCTCCCCTAGAGTCTCCAAAAGGAATGTAGTCTTGCCAACACCCTGATTTTTAGCTCATTAAGTCCCATTTTGGACTTTTAACATCCAGAACAGTAAGATAATAAATTTGTGTTGTTCTAAACTACTAAGTTTGTGGTAATTTGTTATCACAGCAAGAGGAAACCGATATAACCATTAACCAAAAGATAATGAGCAAATGCCCAAATGCCTGGAAATTAAACAATATACAGCTAAATAATCTATGGGTCAAATAACAAATCTAAATAGAAACTAGAAAATGTTTGAGCTGAATTATAGTGATGGTAGAGCTTACCTAAACTTCTAGGATAAAGTTAAAGCAGTGCTTAGAAGAAGCATGCTTAAGTACATATACTGGAAATGAATACTGAAAAAAATCAATGATTTAAACTTTTATCAAAAGAATCTTTAAAAAAATTGGTAAATCAAACCTGAGGAAAGTAGATGGCAGGAAATAATAAACAGTAAACACCAATGAAATAGTAAACAATTTAAAATATAGAAAATCAACAAAGAAGTTATTCCTTTGAAAAGATGAACAAGATGAAAAATATTTTTAAAAAGAAAAGAGGGATCCCTGGGTGGCACAGCGGTTTGGCGCCTGCCTTTGGCCCAGGGCGCGATCCTGGAGACCCGGGATCGAATCCCACGTCGGGCTCCCGGTGCATGGAGCCTGCTTCTCCCTCTGCCTATGTCTCTGCCTCTCTCTCTCTCTCTCTGTGTGACTATCATAAATAAAAAATAAAATAAATAAAAAAAATAAAAGAGATGATACACATTACCAATATATGAAATGAATAAGAGGAAATGACTATATGTCCAACAGTCATAAAAAAGGTAATAAATTATATGACCAACTTTATGCAAATACATTTGCTATGTTAATAAAATGGATATGTTTCTCAAAAAATGTAATTTACCAAAACGGAAAAAATAATTAGAAATCTGAATGGTCTTGTAATTATAAGTGATACTGAATCAGTTTTTAATACTTTTTACACAGAGGATATCCCTAGACCAGATGTCTTCACCAGGGAATTCTTCCGAACATTTTTTTTTCTTCCGAACATTTAAGAAAAATGTAGTATCAATACCACACACATTCTTTAGGAGAATAAGAGGAACTACTTCCTGATTCTTTTTAACTCACCATATCAAGAGCAAAGAGGTGAAAAATCATGTGATCATGTTAAAAGATACAGAAATAGTATCTGACAAAAACAGCTAATTGTGAATAAACAAACTCAATTCTCAGTAGCTAGAAATATCTCTACCTATAGCAAATATCATATTCAATGGGGAAATATTTAAAGCTTTCCCTTTGAGAAGCCAGAATGAATTAAGGATGTCAACTATTATCAATTCTATTCGACATTGTATTGGAGTTATTAGTTCAATAAGGCATACTATTCACAAATGAAATGATATTTATAGCAGATAATCCAAAACAGTATACATAAAAACTAAATAGAACTGGAAAGGAGCTTAGTAAGCTACTTCTGTAAGTCAGCTTAGTAAGCCAGCTTCTGTAAGAAACTGTAAAAAAAAAAAAGTAAAAGGTACTACAGATTACAAAAGATTCATTTCTAGTAACATATGTACAAGGACCATATTTTACATGTTTTTCATTATGTTACTTTTACATATAGGAACAATCTTGATAAATATTTATTGAATGAATTAATAGAAAATATATTTTCTGGCTTGGAAAACATAATATGCTAGTATTTTTGAAGACTTAATGTAATTATAGTAGCAACAAAAGTCAATACTGGTTAAACTGAGAGAAGTCAATACAGTACTACATAGCTGAGGAAGTGGATATTAACCCACATAGTTTAGAAATCAGTTGGATGGGGGCGCCTGGGTGGCTCAGATGGTGGAGCGACTGACTCTTGATTTTGGTTCAGGTCATGATCTCAGGGTCCTGAGATGGAGCTCCCCCTCATCTCATCAGGCTTTGTGCTCAGTGGGGAGTCTGCTTCTCTCTCTCCCTCTCCCTCTGCCCCTCCTCCTGCTCATGTGCATGCATACTCTCTCAAATAAATAAATAAATAAATAAATAAATAAATAAATAAATAGAATCTTTTTAAAAATCATGTCAACAGTATATATCAGAGCCCAATCACATTCATATACCAATAATAAATAATCTCAGGGGAAATTATTCTAAGGAAACAATAAGAAAAGTTAAATGCACAACAATGATTAATGAAACATGATCTGTAATAACAAAAAAGTACCCAGCGATAGGAAGTTACTTAATTCTAAAATTGGGGTTACAGGCAGTGTTTGGACCCTGACTCCCCACAACAACCCAGACCCTGTTGTCACCTTGTAGTGTAGTTGGGTAAGCTCCAGGAATTTCACTTTTCTTCCCTATAAATACGAATAATAACTGCAACTCCTTTAGGAGCTGCTGTGAGGATTGGATGAGTCATTCAACATAAAGTTCCTAGAACCTTGGAATACTCAGCATCTACGATTATGCAGAAGGTTATACACCAAATGAGAAAATACTAGTGATAATTTTAAGTGAACAAGGCAAAATGTGGTTTGTGAAATATTATATATGCATATGTATACACATACATACACATGTCATAGTTATAAAATTAGTCCCATTCTGTATTATGACTTTGTTATAGTGTATATGGATATATGGACAAGAACTAGAAGGAAAATAGAGAAAAATAAAACTCGTTTTCAGCTTATAAGTTTGTAAGTGATCCCTTTATTTGGCAAAATGTTGTTTTGCTTTATTTTAGTTAATGAAAAAGAAATACTCCAAACACCCAGTAGCAAACAACATAAAAAAGACTTAGAATTTCTACCTCTTTGTCTTGAATGTTGGGGTCTGCATTATTTTCCATGAGCACTGCCATGCAGTTGATGTAGCCGCCGTATGCAGCACACTGCAGAGGGGTTCGTCCTGCATAATCTTGCACGTTTGGATTGATCTTATTTTCTATCAATATCTGGCAAACATCAGCATTTCCTCCTAGTGCTGCCCAATGTAGAAGGGAGTGTCCGTCTTGATCAACTAAATCTACTCTCGCTCCACCTGAAAAAGCAAACATATCATGAAAATGTCCAATAGAGAGAGCGCTGATCAAAAAGAATAGAAGTCTGAAAAATGTAACAACAGTCCCTTAAATGCTTTCCTCTTAGCACACTGCATCTGTATATATTACCTACTTCAGATTTTTACAATGAGCCCATAAGTTGGTCAGGGCCAGGGTCATTTTTCTTTTATACAAAATGAAACTGAGGATTGGGCAGGTGAAGTGGCTTTTCCAAAATCACACAACTGCCAACAGGTGAAGCTCCTAGTGGACAGCAGGTTTACACACACAAACACACACAGACACACACACAGCAGGTGTGTGTAGGGGGTGGAAACACCACTTTTCCCTCCATCCTTCCACCCAGGCAGCCCTCTGCTATGTAAGCTGGTTTCAAACGGTGCCCGCAAGAATGCCTACCTTGGGAGAGTGACTTGCTAGAGCCACTCTTAATAACCAACCTTTAATAAGTGTCTGAATCACATCTTTGTGTCCCATCTCACAGGCTCGGAAAAGTGGAGTGTGCTTCATGACATCAGTGGCATCTACTTGAGCGTTATTTTCCAACAATAATTTCACAGTGCTGACATGGCCAGAAAGGGCAGCAGCATGTAAAGCTGAAAGGGAGCGAAAGAACGCAAGGACTCTTTGATAACAACTTCACCTTCTTCTTATTCTAACTGTGCCTTTTCCTCTTCTGATGTCCTCGTCATTTTGGCTAAATGCAATTTAATCTTAAGGATTCTCTATTGTTCACTTCTAGATATTTCAGTCTATTTTTTTTAAGATTTTAATTATTTATTAGGGAGAGAGCACGAGTGGGGGGAGCAGCAAAGGGAGGGAGAAGCAGGCTTCCCCCCTGAGCAGGGAGCCTGATGGGGGCCCAATCCCAGGACCCTGGGCTCCTGACCTGAGCCGAAGGCAGATGCTTACCCGACTGAGCCACCCAGGTGTCCCTCAGTCTTCCTTTCTAGTCATAGTTGCTACTCACACCTTTCCCCTTTCCTTCCACCTTTCTCATCTCACTGTTTCTTCCTTTCCTCCTGATGGTCTGAAATGCTTTCCTTTCCTCGGTTACAACTTTATTATCTTTTCCTCCCTCTAAGAGGATAAGGGAACAAAAAATGACAAAGAGGAATGATTTAAGTGACACAGCCAATTCTGCCCACCAACCCACTCGATAAGCATATGCCCGAGGGTTGGTGTGACGAGAAGTGTCAATCTACCGGCCCTTCAGCTGCTTAGCCGTGCTATTCCTGCCGTAGGTCTGTGTACCCATGTGGTACTGAGGGTACACACATCCCACTGCAGCGAGTGCATTTTCCATACAACATGGCTCCAAATGCAAGCCACTCATTTCCTCGGGGCCCAATTTAAGAAACAGCAATTTGTTTCAACATTGGAGAAAAAAATCTGAGACGGAATGTGGTCTCTTCTCTGGTGCCTTTGTATGGGGTTTGAAAGAGTAATTTTGACTCTATGTGGGTTTCAGGTTATACTGACCTGAGCCTATGTTACTCCACACCAATGCTTGACTTATGCCATTACTCTGGATTACTCTTTAACTTCTGTTTAAATACATCACTCTTTAGGGACACGTGGGTGACTCATGGGTTGAGCATCTGCCTTTGGTTCAGGTCGTGATCTCGGGGTCTTGGGATCAAGTCCCACATCAGGCTTCCCATGGGGAGCCTGCTTCTCCCTCTGCCTGTGTCTCTGCCTCTCTCTCTGAGTCTCATGAATAAATAAACAAAATCTTTAAAATAAAAGTAAAGACTCTGACAATGCAAAGAATCCCTTTGCTTTTGCTGTTGCGAACTCTGAAGTGATATCCCAAGAATCCCAAGATTTCTGGTACATCCCTATGGTACCCATCAGCCTTCTATGTTTCTGCCTATCTCTCTGTGTCTCTCATGAACAAATAAGTAAAAAATCTTTAAAAAAATACATCACTCTTTAAATTCTGAGTTTGCCAACATAACTGTCTAGAGGCCTGGGCCAGCTCTTTCTAAGTATCATGGCCCTGTCATGCCTAGAATAATGTTTCTTTCATAAAGTGTGATCCATGGACCAAACCCAGGATGCCATAAAAGTGCAGATTCCTGGGCATTTGTTGAGAACCTCCTATGGGCTGGGTATGAATGTAAACGTGGGTGTTCGGCAGAGAACAAGATAGATAAGGTTGGGAGAAGCAAAACAAAAACTGAATAAACAGGAAAGTATTAGATGGTGATGAATGGTAATAATTGGAGTAACAAAAGATATCTTGATACTCAGAGTGACTGGGAGTCCATTTTAATCGGTGGTGATGGCAATCATAAAGAGACAGCTATGTAGAGATCTCGAGAAGGAGTAGTTTGGGCAAAGAGAACAGCTAGCCCTACGGCAGAAATGACTTTGTGCTTAAGGAAGTGCAATGAAGTAAGTTGGAAAGGTAGAGAAGGCCAGATCCTAAGGGGTCACCCAGGTCCCACTGACGAAGACTGAAGGACTTCAAATAGGTGAGTGATGTTATTTGACTTGTGCTTTAATCAGATCACTCTAGCTGCTTGGAAGAGAAGGCACTGTAGTGGGTTAGAAAATAAGCAGGGAGGGCAGCCCCGGTGGCTAGGCGGTTTAGCGTCGCCTTCAGCCCAGGGCAGGATCCTGGGGACCTGGGATCGGGTCCCGCGTCGGGCTCCCTGCATGGAGCCTGCTTCTCCCTCTGCCTGTGTTTCTGCCTCTCTCTCTCTCTCTCTCTCTCTCTCTCTCGGTCTCTCATGAATAAATGAATAAAATCTTTTTTAAAAAATAGAAAATAAGCAGGGAGACCAGCTAAAACTTTTGTAGGAGTCTCAGTAAAAGATGCTACTGGCTTTAAGGAGGGTGGCAGGACCGGAGATGGAGAGAAGCAGAAAGGTTTAGAAGCTATTTTAGAGGGCGAGTCAATAAGATGTACAGGATCCAACATAGCATTCCTGTCTCTGTAGTCTGGGCATCTGTCCCTAGACAAACACCCTCACAATGCTTACATGCACTTGGGTTTGAGGACCCTGATCTGCATGGCTGAATGTTAGTTTGGCCCAGACAAGATTCAAAGAGTGTGAGAGACTTCGAATATCTGAAGTGCTGCCATGTGGAAGACAGTACAGAGTGGGACATCCACTTTGACGAATCTGGGCTTGGTATAAGGAAGAACGGACTTAGGTTCAGATGGAAGTAGTGGGTTTTTCATATTGGAGCTGACAGGCCGCTCATGAGAATGGTATAAGGCAGATGAAGGGTGCGATATCTATGATGGTTTGGTGACTTGATTCACATTTGAAGAGCATAAGAATACATCTGGCCTCAAATGAAGTTTTAGAAAACACTCAACACATAAAACAGATAAGAGTTGAGTGGTTCTGACTAAAGCAGGGGTGAAGGGGTTACCCACTGAAGTACCCGCTCCCCTTGGCAACATTTCAACACTCTATAGAAACCTGTTGTTTTCAAAAATACGGTCTGGAAAACGCTGGACCAGATTTAATTTTGAGGTAGCTTCTAATATTGAAATTCTACAATTCTGTGATGTGGGGTATCAGTATGCAATAAATACTGCTTAGATAAATGTCAATGTCAAAAAAAAAAAAAAACCTACCACAAAGTCCCAATTAAGCAAAAGATAGACTTAATGATCTTGTTAAATGAAATTCCCAATTTCTGACTATTTGCATTTACAGTACTTTAAAATAACTTTAGATTTAACTATTGTTGCCCTCTCTTAGAAGGGATCATAAATTTACATAGGAGCCCTAAAGTTTTTTATTTAACTTTTTGTTAATGGAAATTTCAAGTGTATTCAAAAGACAACAACAACTTAGTGAACTTAATATAGCCATTACCTACCTTCAAGGATGATCAGTAGATGGCTGGTCCTGTTTCATCTAACTGCCATCCATTGTCCCCACTTCTAACAGTTTTGAATAAAATTCTAGATTCAGATCCTTTCATTTGTAAATATTTTGGTAAGTATATCTCAAAGACAACGATGCTTTTAAAAGGCACGACCACAGTATCAGTAGGTGTCTATTTAGGAGACAGAAACCCTGCCAGATACTTTCACAGAGAGAGTTCAACAGAAAGAATTGTTAGCTATGGATTGAAGAATTAAAAAAGCAAAAAAGGAACAATAGGTCTCACAGAGGTTGTACGTGTGGAAAACAGCCAACAATTCTAGGATTGAGGGGACGAAAAAAAGAAGATGGAATTATTAAAACTTCAAAGCCTCAAAGAGGAGCCCTGTGGGGGGAAACTCCAACCTCTGAGCAGGGGCTCTGCTTGGCTGCTGCTCATGCCTCTGAGGTGGGTGCTCTGGGGCTGGTACAGCGAGTGCTGGAAAAACTGCACAGGGAAATTAACTGTCGCCATTGGAACAAGTGACCACTGCTGTGCTGAAGAAGACCCTACCAAGATGATGCCAACAGGAATAGGAAACCCAAACAAGAATAGCAAACCAACAGGAAGGTGTGGTCAGGGTCTTCCAGCTTTCCAGTGTCCCTCTACTGCTCCCTATGGGAGGATTCTAGCAGGGCACCTGCTGGCAATGGGGAAATGGGGTCTGCAGAGTCCGGCCCTGGCATTGCAAAGAAAGGCTAGTCCCGTTATTGTACCTAGAACACATGAACAAAAATTCTGTAATATCAAATATCCAGAAAGTGTCCATACTTCCCTTACAGTTTCATAGTATTTTTTTCGGTTTTATAATTTTTAATAGTTTATTTGAATCAAGATCCAAACGTCTGTATGTTGCTGTTGATGAGAACTCTTTTTTTCATGGGAAGGAAAAAGAACCCTGTAGAGGGATGATGGAGAGAAACTCACTTTCAGAGAAATGTCAGGAAGGCATGTCTGACATATAATAAAATCATCTTAGGAAAAAGAGCCAGGGAATTAATGAGTCTAAGAAGAATTTATGTCTGAACTCCAATCATGGTGCACATCAGAAAAGACACCTTTGGTCAAAAGAATGGAAGTATCCTTGGCCATACTTTATTAAAATACATGAAAAAGTTAAACTAAAAGCAAGGCTTGTGATAAAGTGAAAGGCTGCCTACTAATAGAAGTCTGACAAAAAATGAAATGTTCGGACCATTTATAAACCCAATGTCCTACATGTCTGCGCTATACCCTTTCTTAAGAAGCTTAAGCTCTACTGTGAAGCTTTGATAAAGAAATACTTTTGACAGTTAAAGCCTTTATTAAAATTGATATTACTCCAAAACTCTTTAGAATATAATTTAAGGTGCCTGGGTGGCTCAGTTTGTTGAGCATCTGCCTTCAGTTCAGGTCATATCACAGGATCCTGGGATCGAGTGCCGTATGGCACTCCCTGCTCAGTGGGGAGTCTGCTCCTCTCTCTCCCTCTACTCTTTTCTCCACTTATCTTCTCTCTCTTCTTAAATAAAATCTTAAAAAATTAATTTAGAAGGGGTGATGGTTTAGGTATAAGGAGGGAGATTATTAGGTATATCCCCCCTCCCCACCAAGTGCTGCATCAGTAGTTTTGGTGACCAAGAAAGACCTTTTTCTTTTCCTTTTTTTTTAAAGATTTTATTTATTTATTCATGAGAGACAGAGAGAGAGAGGCAGAGACACAGGCAGAGGGAGAAGCAGGCTCTTCGTGGGGAGCCTGACGCAGGACTTGATCCCCAGAACCCAGGATCACACCCTCAGCCAAAGGCAGATGCTCAACCACTGAGTCACCTAGGCGTCCCCACCAAGAAAGATCTTATCCAGGACTACAGGTAGGTGCAAATGGCTCTACTATATGTTTCTACAAATTAGAAAACATAACACTGAGAAGCTCATAGCTGAGTTTTTATTCTGTTCTGTGTTGTGCTATTGTGTGACCTTTCTTTTTCTGACTTGCAATTAGGATACAGTGCACAAGGTAGACTTCCAAGTTGACAACAAATGCTAAAAAATTCATATCTCTCTTATTAACCAATGCACAGTTGAAAGGCTCTCTTATTAGAAAAAGAGATAGGAAGATGCATCTACTGAGAGCTTTTGATGCAAATCTAATGTGAAGCTCTGAAGCTTCAAGAGTCATGGGAGGTTATCCCCAAAATGAGAGATTTGGGAGGAAGTAATGCTCTTCAAATCTGAGAAAAGCACATTATGTGAGACTGGTGAGCATACTTAGATATGTGTATTCCTTAAAATATAATCCTAAAGTTTTGAAAGTATAATTGATAACTACTAAATAGGCATAGTTTTAAGTCACAGGTTTATGTTTTTTTTTTTACACAAAGATAAATGATAAGAGTTGCCATAGTCATTTTCTTTTTAGGATTCTATTTATTCACGAGAGACACAGAGACAGAGAGGCACAGACATAGGCAGAAGGAAAAGCAGGCTCCTTGAGGGGAGTCCGATGTGAGACTCAATCCCAGGACTCTGGGATCACACCCTGAGCCGAAGGCAGATGCTCAACCACTGAGCCATCCGGGCGTCCCTCCATAATCATGCCTAAGGAGCAACCACAGTTCTGTTTATTTTTATTTTTAAAAAATTTATTTATTTATTTACTTGAGAGAGAGAGAGAGATAGCCTGAGCAAATGGAGATGGAGAGAAAGAATCCTCAGGCGAACTGCTAAGTGTGGAGCCAGATGTGGGGCTGATTCCAGGACTCTGAGATCATCAGCACCTCAGCTGAAAACCAAGAGTCAGACACTTAACCTTGTGAGCCAGGTGGGCGCCCCAGGAACAACCAGGGTTTTAAACCTAATGCCACCATTCACCTGGTAGAAACATAGGCTAATTTTAGCCATCAAACTTGGAGGAAATTAAACCCTTGGAGTGATATCCTGGTAAGCTAAACTTAAAAAGTATAAATGAGAGTTAAATAATATTAGATTAGGAACAATGATTTAAGGCTCTACTGTACAAGTTTTAGGGCACCTACACACCCTGGAACCCGGAAGAAAGCAAACTGAGCATTTCCGCCAATTCTTACCTGTACCTCCGTATTTGTCTGCCATGTTGATATCAATGTCAGATTTTAAACTCAGCATAGTCCTAAGGACATCATCACTGCCTTTTCCAGCAGCCCACATAAAGGATGTTCTTCCTTCGAGGTCTGAATCATCTTTCACTGAAGGATGTTTTAAAAATACTTTAACTGTTTCCTGTAAGAAAACTTCATTATAAAAAATTGAGACAAGAGGGTAGCATCTTCTTGGGTAATAAAGCCAGTGTTATATGTGACTTCCGCTAAGACCCAAAGTATTTTTTCCCTGCCTTCGAATCAAATGAAATTATCTTTTTATGAATAATGAAACTACAATTTCCATTGAAAGTAACAATCCTCTTTCTTTATATATTAGTTTTAGTTTCCATGCACTTCAAATACATAACCTAAACTCCCTCATTCAACATACTCATAATTGAGAACAATCATTCTCAATCAAGTTTTAAAATTTTATAGGTCACTTTTTGATAGATGAAGTGACAGTTAAAAGACTAACGAGTATTCAGGGTCGTGAGAAACATGAAGATACAGGTTTTCTCGGACATTTTACATGCAGAGACCTGTATACTCAGCCATGCCTATAGAGAAAGTTAATACATTCTCTCGTTGTGGTTTTGTGACTACAATTTAAAAATACTTAATGTATTTATTGTATTATTATTAATAAATATATGTGGCTCCTGAGAAATGCAGTGTTAAATTCATTTAAAAAGGTATTTATTTAGCAATTCCTATATGCAAGATCCTTCCTCTATGGAATCACACAAAAATTAGGAACCACAATAATTCTAACAGTGCCTAACAATTTTATTTATTTTATTATTTATTTTTTTAGTTTTTATTTAAACTCCAGTTAGTTAACATACAGTGCAATATTAGTTTTAGTAGAATTTAGTGATTCATCATTTATATACAACACCCAGTGCTCATTATAACAAGTGCCTTCCTTAATGCCCATCACCCATCTAGCCCATCCCCTCCACTTCCCTTCTGGTAATCCTCAGTTTGTTCTCTACAGTCAAGAGTCTGTTTTATGGTTTGCCTCTCGCTCTCTTTCTCTCCCTATGTTCATCTCTTTTGTTTCTTAAATTCTACATAGGAGTGAATCATATGGTATTTATCTTTCTCTGACTGACTTCACTTATCGTAATACTCTCTAGCTCCAGCCACATTGTTACAAGTGGCAAGAATTCATTCTTTTTTCTATTCCATCACATATATGCCACATCTTCTTTATCCATTCAACAGTCTATGGACACTTGGGCTCTTACCACAATCTGGCTATTGTTGGTAACAGTGCCTAACAATTTTAACAGGGGTTAATATTCACAGCATTTTAAGTTGCCTCTTTTCTTAAGCCCCAGATACTTACAAACTTTTAGGGAGATCATAGAGCCTTCTGCTTGAATGGAAGTAAAACAGTTTCAGAAAAAGAAAAATTCTGGATGCTGTGAACTGGCCAAAAATGTATTAAGCACTGACACTCAATACTTTAAAGCAAGAAGAAATTCAAGGGCTCACCTAATGCAACCCTTCGTTTTCCAGATGAAGAAGTTTAGGTTCAAGGTCATGTAAACCTTGGTGGCAGATATAGGAGTAAAACCCAGGACTCAACTGCTGCACACACTGCTTCCTAGTCTTATCACTTAATGTTGAGCTGCTGAGGCATTACAGTGTCATGCTCCTGGGATCTAGTGTATATGCCTTGCACATGCTAGATTGGAATAAGCAAGTGGTTTTTAAAAGCTGGTGATGTTTTGGTGTTTTTTCTTTCATTAATTCATAAATATATCTTTGTTGGGTATGTTTTCTTAATGAAAGAATGTTTGCAGAGGTTTTGTGGGTCTTGTTGATGTTACTGTTTTGTTTTTTTTTAAAGATTTTATTTATTCATGAGAAACACAGAGAGGAGAGAGAGAGAGAGAGAGAGAGAGAGAGGCAGAGGGAGAAGCAGGATCCATGCAGGGAGCCTGACATGGGACTTGATTCCGAATCTCCAGGATCACGCCCTGGGCTGAAGGCGGCGCTAAACTGCTGAGCCACCCAGGCTGCCCAACTGTTGATGTTTTCTAAACAGGGAATTAGAGCCTCTATGGGTAAACATAGTCCAAGATCAAGGGGGCTTGAAACTGAGCTTAGAGGGACACCTGGGTGGCTCTGTGGTTGAGCGTCTGCCTTTGGCTCAGGGGGTGAACCTAGGGTCCTGGGATCAAGTCCTGCATCGGGCTCCCTGTGAGGAGTCTGCTTCTCCCTCTGCCTGTGTCTTTGCCTCTCTCGGTGTCTCTCATGAGTAAATAAATAAAATCTTAAAAAAAAAAAAAAAAGAAACAAAGCTTAAGGAAATTTGCAGAATTCTTTAAAAGTCATCTCTGTAATTGGCAGATCATCCAGAGCAAGTATTTCTTTGAATGAACATCCATCATGTTCTGTCATTCTTCCTTACTCCCAATAGCTTAGTCCTTAATTGCTGGTATCTGTGCATGTGTTAAATCTGGAATCTAACACTTGGGTTCAAGATCTTGGCCAAGTCATTTAATCTCTCAAAACCTTGTTTTCTTCCTCTGTAAATTAGGGATGCCATGTCCCCTCACAGGCTTGTGTTGAAATATGAATTGAATTCTGATTTCCATAGGTTGATTAGGCTGGGCCAGTGAATTTCTTAACTACCTAGAACAAAAAAGAGTTCCTCCTCAAAATATATTTTGTATTTTTCTGAGATAATAGAATAATGAGAGATACTAGAAGAGAATAGTTTACCAAAAGTCTAGGTGATAAAATTTTAGAAATTCCACGAAGGAAAGAAGACAGTTACAGTTGAGAGAAATACTAGGTAGGAAAATAAGATATTTTAGCAATCTGAGTATTCAGTGATGCACTGAGGAGGTCAGGAAGATGGAATTACACTCTGCTGATAGCATTCTTTTAATTTAATGAAACCAAAGTTTTCACTACACATACCCATACAGAAGCCAGTAAAATCAGCTGTGAGTGCTCTGACATGTGCCTCTTTGGATGAGTCTCTAATTGTTGGTGGCCACTTATTCAGGAAACTGAAACAGCCTAGCTGTTATCATGTTGCTGGCTGGACCGAGTTAAGTAATGGATGAGAAAGTGCTTTGTAAACTATAAAAGGTGGCAAGGGAAGAATTAGTAATAATATTCAATATCTTTGGAAATGGTAATTCATATTTTGGTTTTCTCAGCTGTATAATGCATAATACTATTAGCACTAGCAATAGTAAGAATGCACTGCATTTCTTGAGTACCTGCTCGGTACAAAAACTAATGAGGCACTGGTCACAAATTTTCTCTAATTTTTATACCCATCTTGAAAGAAAAGGTATAATTATCCTCATTTTACATATGAAGGAATTAAGACTCAAGAAGTAAAGAAATTTGTGCCGGTCATCTAGCCAGCAGAGAGTGGAGTCAGGATCCCAGCCAAGCCTAGACTAGTTCTAAGAACTTGCACACTGCTTTCAGGACAATTACAGATGGCCAAACACAGTGCATATAAAATGTGAGGGTCATAAAATTAACCAGAAGATGAAATATACTTACACAGAACAAAATGTTACACCGAAGAGTTAATATAAAAATTGTCTTAAAATTTCCCATGACTAACAACTTTACAAAGACAAAGACTATCCCTCGCATCTCAGCTAGAGCCAAGAGTATGAGCAACTGTTAAAATATAATTGCCACACAGACACAAAAATGAGTACCCGTATAACTGAAATTTGAATAAGATCAGTGGATTGTAGGAATGTCAATTTCCTGTTTATGGTATTGTTTCATAGTTTTGCAAGATGTTTCCATTGGTGTAAACTGGGTTATGGGAATATAGGATCTTGCTATTATATTTCTTACAACTGCATATGAATTTCTAATGATGACAAAATAAAAATTTAATTAAGGGAAAAGATAATTGTCATGTTTTACTTACGGCAAAGTTACTCTGAGCTGCATAGTGCAAAGGTGTTGCTCCTTGGCTGTCGGATGGGATGGTTCCAGACTTATTTCTTTCTAAAAGGAGATGGACAATCTGTGCATGGCCTGAAAGCAGACACAGTGAGGCCGTTATCACATCAAAGGACTACTTAATTTGTAATCTGTTTAAAGGGAAGTTTTCTGAATAGCAGCCCCCAGTACAGCCTCTTCCAACTTCTCACAAAAATATTATGATAATGTAGAACAGAGGCAAACACTCACAACACTAAAATCTTAGTGCTTCAATCAGAAAGGAAATGACAGTCATTGTAATTGCTAGGTTGAGAAAAAGTTATATTAGGTACAGCTCATCGCATTCCTTGACCTCACTATAATAATGGTGGGAAGCCAGACCCTGACTGCCATCACTGTCCCTCATCCTGGGTTCCACTATATAGCCAATCAGCACTGCACAGCTATTCTCTTCTGCTCTTCAGGAGGACCATCCATAATACATCCTCTTGTGATCTCTGAGGCCTCCTCTGAATCTCCTCTACCCTCCCTCCTCCACTTTTTTCATATCTAGGCAGTGATTACAAGTCCAAGGAACCAAGTGACAGGAATGATGAGGTGGTGGCAGAGAAGGTAATCTACAGGGCACTTCTGCAAGCAAGGAGCTGTAGAAAGGATCAAAGAATGAATAAACCTGGTAATAGCATATTTGGAATATGCATTATTCCAAAATGCATAGATCAAAGAATGAATAAACCTGGTAATAGCATATTTGGAATAGCATATTTGGAATAGCATATTTTCCATATTTGGAAACCTGAATTTCATGAATTCTATTGTTTGAGCATACTGGGGACCCAGGCAATGGAGATGTCACATCAGCAGAACAAGGACACACTGAAATCCAGGCAGAAAAAGGGAATCTGAGTGGTAGTTGTGCTCATCTACCTGTTCCTGGGTATGATCCAAGATGGAGTTCTCGGGGATGGGAAAAAAGTAGGATCACAGGCAAGCCATCAAGACACATGCCTTATTTGAAAGATAAAGAGAACAATTCAGTAAAGGCAATACGAAAACATACTATGGGACGGGGAAAAAGAAACACCATCATGAAGATGAAGTGCATACCTTGGAAAATGATCTAGAGAAGGATCCAGAGGAAAATTTCAGGACACTGTTGGGCATCCTTGACTTGTGCAAAGAGATAGCTTCTAAGAAATAAAACAAAATATCCTAAGAAGGACACAGTCTGAAATGAAAGGGTGATGGAAGGAAGCGAAAAGAAAATAAACCAAGATACAAAGAAATTTGGATGAGAGTAGGAAACCAAAATACAACCTCAAATACAATCTATGAAAAGCAGAAAGAAATCAGAACTTATGGAACAAAAAGTCAATGTATTGATATGGAGACAAATTTGCCAAGTCCTCCCAGAATGCAGAGGAAAGGAAAAAAGGATGAAAGTGCACACTGAAATGAGAGCTAAATAATAAATCTGACAATAACACTGAATGCAAAAAGTATTTTTAAAAAAGCACAATGTGGGATTTAAAAAGTAAATTCATCATAATAATTGGGAAAAACTTCAGATTATATTAACAAATACTAAAAAAGTGGTAAGTAAATTGTGCTAAGTCCCTCATTTTTAAATGAATGGAAATCGATAGATATAGTTTTGCTTTTAACTCTGACTCAGGTTTTAAAAAGTTTTTGATAATTTAAAGTAACCACTAGTAGAACCTAAGAAACTTGCTAAAACATTAGGTAATTCAAAACCAAATAACAACAAACCTAACCTATATACCAAAAGGCAGAAAACAAAGGAAATGGGGGCAAAAAAAAAAAAAAAAACCCAAAAAGAAAAAAGGGGGAAAAAAACACCCAAACACTGGTAATACTCAAAGAGCAGAATAGCAGAAAAAAGACCAAATTATTTATCTTACAAGTGACTATTAGTGACTAAAGACTCTCAGATTGCATCTCCTGCAAAATCAGACAGATACACATTATTTATACTCTCACCTAACAGAGTGATCCCCTCAAATTTGGTTAAGTAAAAGGCTTATCAGGAAAATAGAAAGAAAAAAATCATATATCATAGTATTGGCACAAACGCAAAGTTAAACCCCCCACAAAATACACAGGCATTGAATGTGAAAAGATTATTTTATATTTACATTTGTCAATGATTGTGCATTACCTTTAAAATAAAAATTAAAACATGTTAAGACATTATGTTGAAATTAAAACCAATATATAACAGAGAATACATTTATATTGCTAAAATTTTTTCTTAAAGATTTTATTTATTTATTCATGAGAGATGCAGAGAGAGGCAGAGACACAAGCAGAGGGAGAAGCAGACTCCTCACAGGGAGCCCAATGTGGGACTCAATCCCAGGACCCCAGGATCACAACTTGAGCCAAAGGCAGATGCTCAACCACTGAGCCACCCAGGTGCCCTATATTACTAAAATTTAAGCATATGACAGAAGGATTTAAGTATGAGATGCCACATATCAATTAAAAAGTAAAATAATTAAAAAGGAAGTGGGAGCTGACAGAGAAAGGGAAGCCATGGGAAGTTTCTGGTATTCATGTATTTCCTCCTACCATTGATTCTTTGATTTAGTCAACTCACCTAGTAAAGCTGCCCAGTGAAGCGGGGTTCGAAACAAGTTATCATAAGACGTTATATTGCAGCTTTCATATGAGGTCAAGACATCAACCACTGTCACATTCCCATCGGCGACTGCAAAGTGAAGAGGTGTCCGACCCTCATAGTCTTGCCAGTTCAGTAAAGATTCCGTGGGAGCAGCATCCTATTTTTAAGGAAACAGAGACTTCAGACACGTGGAATCCTCAATGAATCACACTGGACGTATGCATTAGCTGAGCAATTTTCTAAACTTGTATATTCTCTCTTAGCACAAAATGGTAAAATTCAGGAAAAAAAGTACATGTTCTAAATCTTTAAAAATTTGTCATGTTTAACTCTAAAATATGAAAAAAAGATATAATCAATACCAACACTGATTATCCAGATTAAATAGGTGTCAATATCTTGCCTAATGTGCTTTTGTATCTGTTATGGAGTCAGCTAAAGCTGTATGTTTTATACTTTTGTTACGTATGCGTGTATCCATAAACAATATGTAAATATGTATATTTTCAGTATTTATACTTTTGAGTTCTTTCAACACTATACTTTTGGGTATATGTTGAATCTAGTTCATTTGTTAAACCACAATTTAATTATCCATTCTCCTACTGAGGGATAGTTAGGTTATTTACATTTTTCCCACTATTAACAATTATGCTGCAATGAACATGCTTCCTTTACAAGGTCCCAATGTGTGAGATTTTTCTCTAGCTCAGATGCCTAGAAGAGAATAGCTGTGTAGAAGGATATTTACTTTTTTTTTTTAAGATTTTATTTATTTATTCATAAGGGACACAGAGAGAGAGGCAGAGAAACAGGCAGAGAGAGAAGAAGCAGGCTCCCTGTGGGAGCCCGATGTGGAACTCGATCCCAGGACCCCAGGATCACGACTTGAGCTGAAGGCAGATGCTCAACCACTGAGCTACCCAGTTGCTCCGGATATTTACATTTTTAACTAGGTATTATCAAACTTTTCTCCAAATGGCTACACTAATTAACACATCCATGACAATGTGTAAAAGTTTTTATTTCCCTACATGCTGGCACAACTTAATCCCTTGGTATTATCAAGCTTACTGGATTTTTTCCCTTATAGGTATGGAAAGCATTTTGTTGATGTTTTAATTTGTATTTATTTTATGAATGAGATTGGGATTTATCATATGTTTATTGGATATTCTGTTTAAATTGATGGTTCATATTTACTCATTTTTCTATGAGGTCTTTGTATCTACTGTTTAGGTCCCTTTCAAGAATAGTGGACTTATTTCCCTAGCTGCTGTGAGTGCTGTTGGCAGATGACCCTCAATGGTCAGGCTCCTGTGATTGTTTCAGCTAAAGAGAATTACCTCATCCAAGGTCATATGCCTTCCCAGATCAGGTCATATCCAAAGCCAAGTCCTCCTGCCCCAATCTGAGAACTCTCCAAAGGGCCACCCAGATTTAGAGCTGCCTGTACAGTCATCCTATTTTATTAAAAAAGTGCATGGAAGGTATTGTAAACACTTCAAAAAGGGAAGTAGAATTTTACCATGGTGGTATTTTAGGGCTTTGAGTCTCCCAAGGACTAAGATGTGTTTACAAGGGAAAAAAGAAAAGCCAAGTCTGTGAGGAAATAAGATATTATGATTGACAATCCTCTAGGGACTTCAGATAATGGAACTGACACATAAAGCATATAAAATAACCATCTATAAAACATATAAAACAAAAAGTGAAATAAAAGGTGAGCAAGGAACAAAAACTATCAAAAAGACCAGGCAAATGTGAAAACACCAAACCAAAACAAAAAAGAACTTTTAGATGTAAAAATATAATTACTAGGATTAGAGGCTCGATGAAGAGGGCAAATGACGGGAAACATGGATAATAAAATAAAAAGGTCTAAAATATGTGTAATTGGGACCCTAAAGGCAAGATTGTAGAGAATGAAAGAGAGGTAATATTTAAAGAGATAATAGCTATATATTTTCCAGAACTGATGTGCAATGAGAGTACACACCAAACAGGACCAAAAAAAAAAATAAATAAATAAAAAGCACCATACCTAGACACATTGTAGTGAAACTGTAGGATACCACACAGAGAAGAATTTAAAAGCAACCTGAGAGAAAAGATAAATCATCTATAAAGTAATAACAATTAAACCAATAACAGACTCCTTCAGAAGAACAATGAAAGGCCCAAGGCAAAATCATAGCCTGAAAGAGTTGAGAAATGATCACTGCATATTCAAAATAATTTTATCTTTTAAAGTCTAATTTGTATGTTATGAGCAAAAGGACTATATATTAGAGTGCTACAGTTTGTAAGCTGGAATATGAGAAGGAATGGGTAGAAATGCCAAAGAATCCACTGATAAATATTCAAAATTAATAAGAAAGTATAGTAAGTTAGTTAGATACATATTCAATGAATAAAAATACCAACTGCATTTCTATGCATCTGCATCAACTAGTTAAATATGTATCTTAGTCATGCTAAAAAAAAAAGTTCAGGGTCATCTGGCTGGCTCAGTTAGTAGAGCATGTGACTCTTAGGCTCATGAGTTCAATCCCTATGCTGGTTGTAAAGATTACTTAAAAAAAAAGTGCCAAGCAGCATTATTTTTTTAAAAAAGATTTATTTACTTATTAGAGAGAGAAAGAGAGAGAGAGAGAGAGAAAGAGACAGAGTGCATGAGAGTGAGGGGCAGAGGAGAGAGGGAATCTTTAAGCAGGTTCCCTGCTGAGCCCAGAGCCCAACCAGGGGCTCCATCTCACCACCCTGAGGTTATGACCTGAGCTGAAATCAAGAGTCTCAAGACACTTAACCCACTGAGCCACCCAGGCACTCCAAAGTAACACTATTTTTTTAAAAAAAGATTTTATTTATTTATTCATGAGAGACACAGAGAGAGGCAGAGACATAGGCAGGGGGAGAAGTAGGCTCCCTACAGGGAGCCCAATGTAGGACTCGATCCCTGGACTCTGGGATCACAACCCGAGCCAAAGACAGACCCTCAACCACTGAGCCACCCAAGCCCCCAGCAACACTATTTTTAAATAGTGAAAAACTAGAAATAGTTCCAACTGTTTATGAATAATTGAATAATGTGTGGCTTTTTCATAAAATGGAATACTATGTAACAGTAAAAAAATAATATATTACAGTTATACACAGCATAGGTAAAATCGCCAGCATAATATTGAACAAGGAAAGCATGTTGCAAAAGAATACATTCAATGTGATTCCATGTATGGAAAATTCAAAAGCATTAAAAATGAAACAATATATTGTTTAGCGATACAAATGTATGTGGTAAAACTATAATGAAAATCAGGAATGATTAACACGAAATTGAGGATGGTGGCTGCTTCTCAGAAAGAGGAGAATAGAACAGTGCTGAGAGGTACCCAGGGAGCTTCAAAGGTAACGGTAATCTACTTGTTCTTAGATCAGAGATGAGGGCCACCTAGGTGGCTCAGTCAGTTAAGCGTGGGACTTTTGATTTTGGCTCAGGTCATGATCTTGGGGTTTTGAGATTGAGCCCTGTATTGGGCTCCGTGATCGGTGCTGAGCCTGCTTAAGATTCTCTCTCTCCTCCCCTCTGCCCCTTCCCCACCCACTGCTTCCATGCTCTCTCTCTCTGCACCCCCCAAAAAAGGAAAACTCAGAGATGAGTACATGAGTATTTGTGGTTTCCCTATTCTTTATATCTTATAAGTATTTTACAAATGTTACCTCTATGCAGTATTTAATGAGCATAAGTATAAAACAACATCAGGGATGATAAACACAAATTGAGTAAAGTACTTGATGGGGGACCGGACAAACGTGGCATGCAGGAGAGAATGTATTGGGAAACAGGCACATAAGAAGGGTGCCAGGGTAGCACAGTTGGTTGAGTGTCTGACTCTTGGTTTTGGCTCAGGTCATTATCTTAGGGTGGTGAGATCGAGCCCTGGTCGGGCTCTGCGCTCAGCATGGAGTCTGCTTGGGATACTCTCTCCCTCACCCTCTGCCCGCCACCCCTACCCTTGCTCTCTCTTTTAACTAACTAACTAACTAACTAACTAACTAACTAACTAACTAACTAGATAAATCAAAAAAAAGAAAGAAAGAAAGAAGAAAGAAAAGAAAGAAAAGAAAGAAAGAAAGAAAGAAAGAAAGAAAGAAAGAAAGAAAGAAAGAAAGAAAGAAAGAAAGAAAGAAAGAAAAACTGGCACAAGGGAATTCTGTGTGGTCTTAAACAAGCACTAAAATGTTCTATTTCTTGAGGGATGGGTTCACATGATTGCTGTATTTCTTTTGCTTCATAATTTGTTTGTGTGTCATATATAGGCTTTTGTATATTGGCTATTTCAAAATAAAAAGTTGTTTTTTAGAAAGGTCTAGCAGCACCACCGTACTCACCAGAATGCATCGCACTGTATGAACAGCACTTGGATCCTTGTGGTTGGCTGCCCAGTGAAGTGGGATCTTGCCTTCAACGTCAGGAATCCCAATGTTGGAATCATGCTTGATAAGCAGCTTCACGTGCTCAGGGTTATTGTAGTAGGCACTCCAATGCAGAGCTGTTTGCTGCAAAATTTAGAGTCTCAAAAAAACAACAGTAACAAGAGTAATAGTAACACAACAAACTTTTCCCAAGCTTTTATTGTGTGACAGGCAGTATTGTATGAGCTTTATACATTTTACCTCAGATAGTCATTATGACAACTCTGGGAGATAAGGACTCTTGAATTTGCATGTGACTGATGAGAAAATGGAGCACAAGGAGGATGAGTAATCTCCTTAGGGACATAAAGGTAGTAAGTGGTCCAACTAAGATTTTTTTTTTCAAAAAAAGATTTTATTTATTTATTCATGAGAGACACACAGAGAGAGGCAGACATAGGCAGAGGGAGAAGCAGGCTGTATGCAGAGTCCAATATGGGACTCGATCCTGGGATCACGACCTGAGCCAAAGGCAGATGCTCAACCACTGAGCCACCCAGGTGTCCCTCCAACTAAGATTTTTAACCCAGTCAGTCTGAGTGTAGAATCTGACTTCTTAATCATGATAGGCACTTAGGTCATCAGGGACTAATCAATAAGATTAGTAATACTGAGAAAAAGAAAAGCAGTACAGTAGTTTATGAATAACTATCAACAAAGTAAGTGATATTGATATTACACCAAGCACCTTAAGAATTTCATAGAATGTTTTGAATTTCAATATCTATCAAAAAGAAGATCTATGCACGGGAAATCACAGATCTGGAATCCATTTCTTACATCAAAGTACAAATTTAAATTTAACTGTAATTTTACAGGATAAATTCTTATACCTGCCATTGATGTTAAGACATATGTAGGGAATACAGCAACACTTACTTTATTTCAGATAAAAGTTTATAAATGAACATCTTGATGGGACACCTGGCTGGCTCAGTTGGAAGAGCACACAACTCTTGATCTCAGGGTCTTGAGTTTGAGCCCCATGTGGGGTGTGTAGCTAACTTAAAAATAGAATAAAATGTTGTCATAAATAAAATTTATTTTTTTAAAAAAATGACATCTCGAACTTGTTTGCATTGCTTTAAAATATCCTTTGCCATTCTCATCAATAAACCACAGTAAGAGTAGTTTCCCTATTAGAAAGGTTACTGAGGGAACACAGAAATGGTTGTGCTGAACATTATCCCTTATAAATAGCAGTGTCATCAATTCAACCTAGAATCAGCTCATTTAACAGGCAGGAACCAAACTCACTTGCTACAATGAGAACTTTAAATGTTGACATACACAGTATTCATGGAAAGTGTACCCATGGTCATTTAATAGGAAGAGTCACTCATTACTTTTCGTTTAGTAATGATTATAGAAAAAACCAGTCACAAATACAATAGCAAGTAATTTCTGATAGCCACATTTTTTCTTTACTTCTCTTTCTTTCCTACCTTCCTTCCTTCCTTCCTTCCTTCCTTCCTTCCTTCCTTCCTTCCTTCCTTCCTAGTAGGTTCCATGCCCAATGTGGGGCTTGAACTCACTTCCCTGAGATCAAGAGCCACATACTCTACTACTGAACCAGTCAGGCCCCTGGAGCCACATTTTCTTTTCTTAATTTTTTAAAAATTTTATTTATTTATTTATTTTTCACATTTTCAATAAACAACATGTACCGTTTCTGTAATTCCTTTGCCATGTTATGTTTGTTCTGAATATACTTACTGAAATGTAACATTAGGTCTGTTGAATCTGATAGCACAAGTTTGGAATTATATTTTCTACATCTTTAAAAAATGTTTTTCTAGTAATTTTTTAAAAGATTTTATTTATTTATCCATGAGAGATACAGAGAGAGAGAGGCAGAGACACAGGCAGAGGGAGAAGCAGGCTCCATGCAGGGAGCCCGATGTGGGAATCAATCCTGGGACTCCAGGATCAAGCCCAGGGCCAGAGGCAGGCGCTAAACCACTGAGCCTCCCAGGGATCCCAAGTAATTATTTTTTTTACTGTAGTAAAATATAGGTAACAATTTTTTTTTAAGATTTTATTTATTTACTCATGAGAGACACAGAGAGAGAGAGAGAGAGAGAGAGAAAGAGAGAGAGAGAGGCAGAGACACAGGCGGAGGGAGAAGCAGGCTGAGAGAGAGAGAGAGAGAGAGAAAGAGAGAGAGAGGCAGAGACACAGGCAGAGGGAGAAGCAGGCTCCATGCAAGGAGCCCGACATGGGACTTGATCCCAGAGGTCTCCAGGATCACACCCTGGGCCAAAGGCAGCGCTAAACGGCTAAGCCACCTGGGCTGCCCAACAATTGTTTTTAAATGTACGGTTCAGTGGCAGGAAGCACATTCCCACTGTTGTGCAACCATCAGCACCTTCCATCCCCAGAACTTTTTCATCTCAAACTGAAACTCCATGCCCATTCCACAGTGACTCCTAATATCCACCTCCTCCCAGCTTTTCACTTAGCATAGTATCTTCAAAGTTCATTCATGTTGTACCATGCATCTGACTTTTATTCCTTTTTAAGGCTGAATAATATTCCATTGCATGTACTGCATTTTGTTTCTCTAACCATCCAGCAATGGACATTTGAGTCATGCTCATCTTTTTGCTATTGTGAATAACGCTGCTATGAACATGGATGTATAAATATCTGTTCACATTCCTGAATATCAATTCTTCTGGGAATATGCCCAGAAGTAGAATTTCTGATCATAGAGTAGTTCCATGTTTAGTTTTTTTGAAAAATTGTCATGCTGTTTTCCACAGTGGCTCTGTCATTTTACATTCCTACCAGCACAGCACAGGGTTCAAATTTCTCCACATTTCCACCAAAGTCTGTTATTTTCTGCTTTTGTAATAATAGCCATCCTAAAGGGTATAAGGTGTTGTCTTATGGGGGTTTTTTTTTGGGGGGGGGCAGTTTTAATATATGGTATAACATTATTGGTCTGTGATGGATTGGAAATTTGAAGAAAACACAAAAAAAACACACACAAAAAAAACACTGATGGGATCCTTCCCATCAGATTGTTTGAGAATCATGGCTCTAAGCTTTCGTCTTGCTCTCTTCTTGGTGCCTGCCTGGACCTTGCAGATGTTTTTCTATCTGTCTGACTGGATAACCTCCTATCCTTGTTCAGTAACAGAAGAATACATAGGACTGGAAGATAGCAGGGAGTTCCTAGAAGATACTGGGGAAGATATTATAGAGCCTAAAGACATCTGTGACTTTGTAAGCGATTAATGGTCTTTGTGGTTTGATCAAAGTGCTTTTTTAGTGATATATTAGCACTACAAACGCTGTGAATAAGGAATAATATTAGTTTATGGTCGTTGTAAAATAAAGTCAAAGTTAATTTCAGAACCCTGGGTTATGTGAGTAACAGCTAAACAAAATCTAAAAACTACACAAAGAAACTGTGAGAATGAAGGGATCATGAACCCAGAGGGTTTAATCCTAAGTGTTTTAATTACACGGGAGTATTGGAGTTAGCAAGACTCTTGTGATTCGGTGCCTGGTGGAAAGGAAGAGGATTTTTGCACTCATCTAATCGAACACCACAATTTTTTCCTGTAAACAATGATTAAAGCATTGATCAAAACAGTGACCGGCTTGTACAATATGCTAAAATTCAAGGTCTGGGAAGATGAGGGATCCCAGCAACAAATGGCAGAGCAGCTGTGAGAGCCAAAATGAAATGAATGGTATTTATTTTATAACTAACATGTATCGAGAGCATCCTATACACTAGGCATTATGTTAAACCCTATTTATATATCTTATCTCATTTTATTTTCAACAACCCTATCATTCCCTTTTCACAAAGGAGAAAATTGAAGCATATAGTGGAGTTAAGAAAATTTGCCCAAAGGTGCAGAACAAGTAAGTAGTGGCTTCTAGATGGAAACCCAAGGACTCTGATGCTAAAGCCCAGGCCATTAAACTACTATGCACTGCCTACATTGCCCCAGGCATTTGGCCACCACGGCTAACCACCAATGGTAATTATCGCTACTAGCTATGAAATAATAGGGTCTGGGGGTAGGTCTGGGTTGAATTCTGGTCCTGCCACTTGGATCTTGGACAGAATTTTAATCTCACACTTCAGTTTCCCCATCAGTGAAAAGGAGGTGATACTATCTACCATACATGGTTGGTAGAAGGAGAAAATGACAGAATTTAAGTGAAATGTTTCACTGGGAAGTACGGGGACTAGGAAATGTTCCATCAAGTGTATGAGTGATAATTCTTCCTTGAGATTTCACATCATAAAAGGAAGCATTTGTTCTTTGCTCTTATTTGCCTCCAATTCTGACAAGTCCCTTACCTTGTTTTTATCCTGTGTATCCACTTCTCCTGGTGCCATAAACTTCAGCAGAAGCGCCAAACACTTGGGGCTCTTGTGCCGGGTGGCCAAGTGCAAAGGGGTCATCTCTTCCAGATCCTTTTGCATCCAGTTTGCCCGGCGTGTAAGTAGGAGTTTCATGAAACGATAATTTCCCTAAAAAAAAAAATAATAATAATAATAAACATAAAAAATGATAAGAGGACATTTAGCTTGGGGCCAAACATGTTTGAAATTTTAAAACTTTTTAAGCAGTTTAATTATTCTACAAGAGTAAAAACATTCAGATAAATTCATCCAATGAAAAACATGTATAAGTCCATTATTCCATCAATTGTTTTACTTTTTCATGTTCCCTTCCAACCACTTCCTGGTGCATACGGTTTATACAGTGGCTGGTTGATGTTTCTTTTTTTAATTTTTTTTTATTTTAAAGATTTTATTTATTTATTCATGAAAGATCGAGAGAGAGGCAGACACACAGGCAGAGGGAGAAGCAGGCTCCATGCAGGGAGCCCGACATGGGATTCGATCCCAGGACTTCAGGATCATGCCCTAGGCCGAAGGCAGGTACCAAACCGCTAAGTCATCCAGGTATTCCCCTGGTTGATGCTTCATTGTGTTTAAAGCACTATCTTTTATTTAGCTGTCCCTATGATCCTTTCCAGTATTTTTTCTTTTCTTTCTTTCTTTTTTTTTTTTTTTAAAGATTTTACTTATTTATTCATGAGAGACACACAGAGAGAGGGCAGAGACATAGGCAAAGGGAGAAGCAGCATCCCCATGGGGAGTCTGAATGCAGGACTCGATCCCAGGACCCCGGGATCATGATCTGAGCCAAAGGCAGAAGCTCAACCACTGAGCCACCCAGGTGTCCCTTCAATATTTTCTTTTATAAGAAATGCTGCAATGTACTTTTATTTCCACATAGTATTTCTTTTCTTTTCTTTTCTTTTCTTTTCTTTTCTTTTCTTTTCTTTTCTTTTCTTTTCATACAAATAAATGATCAGGAATCAATCCACTGGGTCAAAGGAGTTTGTACAGTTTATGGGTTTTGGCGTATTTTCCAAATTGCTACCTACTAGTGGCAATGGGTAGATAGTTTCAGCTCGTTTTGACCAATATGGCATCTGTGATTTACATGCAAAGTATAACAACCTTTTGAAATGAGTGGAGATTTAAAAACCTAAACCCCAGGTGAGGGGAGTGAGATTCACCCAGGTTGAATGTTTTGTTCACAGTCATCTGATTAATAAAATAGGTGGTTAGTTTTCTTGGAGAGACCTCTGTACAGTTACAACTGAGATAGACGCATCTTTGTTCAGAGTCTGGGTCCTAGACTCATCTGGTCACCTAAACGCCAGCCCAGGAATCACTGCAGGCTGTCCACTTGCAGGCAGTACTCTCCACGTCAGTTAAACTCTCCAATCTGGTACTGTCAACCCATCCAGAGAAAGCAGTTTAGCTCCAGAGGCTACAGCACTGGTGGGGATCCAGGTCAACTGTATGTGTATGTAATATGGGAGCTTTGAACCAAAACAGAACCCTCAAAAACTAGTTCTTTGGAGCTCCTTCCTGAGATCTGGTCCCATATCTCCAATTCTGGTTGGGGCCTTCAGCTTGCCTGGTACCATGAATACCTGACATTCAACATGATCAAACAGTATGGCATGAACCAGTTCTCTGCCTGTTTCATGCCTGCATATTCCTCCCTATTCAAAGCAGAGTGGTAATCCTTTTCATCTTCTGAGATCCTCTACGTCCTTAATGTTGTTGGAAAGGGGAATTTTTTTTTTTTTAGCATTATAATGCATTGATAGTCTAAAAAGGCAGGCTTGGACCAAAAAAGCCAAGTGACTCAGCTCAATTGTTTCCTTTCAGGAAGGCTTTCCTTGACCGCACTAATGGAAATTACTTTGTTAGGCTTTATTCTAGTACCTTTCCCATTTCCTTCACAGCAATTTGCTCAGCTTACAGTTACATATGTAATTGCTTATTTCCCTTCACTGTGATCTCCGTCACAGGCTGTAAGCATCATGGAGGCAGAGACTATATTTTATTGAGCGTTGTACTCAGCATAGCTCCTGGCACAACAGACATGTTTGCTTGAGCTCTGAGTCAAGGAGTGGACATAAAATATCTTCCAGAGGTTTTTCTTTTTGTTTGAACATTCTTAATGTTGCTATATTAGATCATAACAGTTAAGAATCCTAATACTCAGATCTCTGGTAGTTGGTCACTCTTACTTTTTAATGTTTTATTTATTTGGGCATCATTCATCTGGGTTTCTCATGTCATCCAATGCCAGCTTTTGAGAGGTAAGGTGCTAAAATTTCCTCAAGAGGGCACCCTGCTCTAAATCTCTTGCCATCTTTTCTTTGAAGAAAGAAATGGTACCCAGGAAAAACAAATCTATATGGTACTTCTTACCAAAAAATAAGACTTGACCTTTTTTGAGCATAACATTTCAAATATTATGGAATAATTCATCATGACCTTTTAAAGATATTCAATCAGACAATCATTTTGATTCTGAAAAGGGAAGGCAAAAAAGAATATGTTGGTGTGGGTGACTACTGGCTTACAGACACAGCACTTACATTGTTCTGGGGATTCAACCTATACAAAGCAAGATGCACTCAGTAATAATATTTATTTATATGTCCACTCACAAAACCCTAACTGAGTCCTGTTATGAAGCAGGCAGTATAGCAAAATGTTTACACTAAACTTTACTTAGTACAAAGCTCTTTGATATAGATTTCATCTTTGTTCCTTACAGAAGTAAAAGGAAAGGTTTTACAGATGAAGTAAAGTATCTTCCTGTGCCTTGATTTCCTCATCTGCAAAATAGGGCTAACAGGAATTGAGATTATTGTGCATGTGAAATGATAAAGATCGTAGTTGTAAAGTACTCAGAACAGTGCACAAAGCAAATGCTTGGTAAATGTTTGCTAGTTTTATTATGAACAGCCTTCCAGTGTGGGGGAGGCAACAGGACGTAGCCGATCAAGTAGAACCAAGAATGGCTCATGATGGAGGGCATACAGATAGAAAGATCTGACTCTCTATATGCACTTCAACTGGTGATTATGGAGAGAACCAAGGTTAGGGACAAATAAGAGTAAAAATAGTTGGAATGTTAGAAATAGTAGTTTTCTGATTTTTTTCTCTTTTTTTTTTTTTTTTTTTTGCATTGAGAAAGATGCCTATATTCTGCCTACAGATAATGATGACATTGGACCAGTAAGGGCATGCCCAGAAGGAATTCAGCTGGAACCCTGGGGAGATGTCAGCTTCTGTTCCAAAGGACAGAGACACAAAAGAGTTATTATCTATGAATGCTGGGACTAGAAACACTATAATCTGTTTGGATCACGGTCAACTTCCTGGTCTCGTGAACAAGCATTTATAAGATGCCTTGGGTATGCAAACTCAATTCTGAGAATGAGCAGAGGAGACAGAGAACTCCAAGAGCTAAAATCAGGAGAATATTTCTAGAGTCAGTGGAAAAGAGGAAGATACCAGTCTGAGACAGCAAGCTACTTTGATAACTCTCTGAAGGTTGTAGGACTCTGGGGACCCATATCCCAGACAATTTTACTTCCTGTAAAGCCCTCTCGATACAAAAACAAACAAACAAAATGTCTAAATGTTTCCTCAATATTGCTTGAAATTCAGACTTCTTAAGTTTTCTGTTTGATTCCTAAATGCAAGAATTAGGAGGATTTGGAAATTAATCATTTAGCACCATCTCTTAGGGGCACACAGAACCTGATCCTGAGGGATCTGCTTTTATAATTTCTAACTGAGTAGGAAACAGTAAAAGAGCGAAGGAGATTAAAAAAAAAAATCAAGAGTATATATTCTTAAAAAAAATAAAACAGATCTTATTTATTTATTTGAGACAGAGTGAGAGAGCCCAACAGAAGGAGGGGGTCCGAGGCGGTGGGGAGGAAGGGCAGGGAGCTCAGGGATCATGACGTGAGCTGAAGGCAGATGCTTAACCAACTGGGCACCCAGGTGCCCCAGAGGAGTAGATAGTCAAGAAAACTGGTGGTAGTGAGCACAAGTAAGAGAGCTGAAGGTATAGAAAAGTCCTGATTTAGTCACTAAGAGGACATTAACTCTGATGTGATCAGGTCTGTTATGCCACTGAAATGAAAAAACACTAATGTCTCTGAAACACTGAATGAGATACTTGTTTTAATAGGTAGCCATAATCCTCACCTTAATCTTCCTGTCATTAACAAGGGCTTCTTTAGTCTGAGATGCAAATGATTATAACATTTGGATTTCCCCTATATGCATGAAAAGGACTATGAAATCTAAAAGGGTAAAAAAGGATAAAAAAGTTCTCTGATGTGGAGAACAGCATTTGAAAGGAGTCTGGGAAACAAATCTAACCAAAATGCTACTTTTAATCTTATATTTTTTGTCTGTCCAGTTCTCTAAAATGGACTTTTTTTTTTTTTTTTTAGAAAAAAGCATATAGTCAGGTAATCTTAATAACAATAATAAGGAGTTTTGAGTGAAATGCCTGATATTTTCCTTTAGGTTTTTTATGTTTAAGAAATAAAACACAACAGAGATAGTGGATGCTCCCTTTATGGCCCTCTCCAATGCCAACACCTTCTCTCTCTTTTTAGAGACTACTACCCTGAGTTTGGTGTTTATCATTTCAATGAATGCTTTAATACTTTTGCTTCTTACACATATATGTATCCATAAGCTACAGAGCATTGCTTTACATGTTTTCAATCTTTATATAAATAGTACTGTATGAATCACTTGCCACTTTTTACTCAAAGCAGCATTTTTGAGATTTATCCAAGTGGCTCTGGTTCATACATTTTCATTGGAGAAAGTATTTTGTCATATGAAAATAACTGTAGGTCTTTATTCTCTAGAGGAATATTTAGCATGTTTCCCATTTTTCACTATTCCAGACAATATTGTAGTAAATTTTCTTGTACATGTCTCCTGGTAAAATGTGCACGAATTTCTGTAACTGCCAGGTTGAAATTGCTCTTTAAAGTAGCTACTCCAATTTATATTCCCCCCAGTAATGTACAAGAATTCTTATTGCTGCACATCCTCACCATACTTGGTTTTGTCACACTTGTTAACTTTTGCCAATAAAACAGATAACACAATTATGTTTTACTCTGGACTGAATTTTCATTTCTCTGATTGAGGTGGAATGTTTTTATATGTTTATTGGCCATTTGCTTCCTCTTCTGTGACTAGCCTTTTTTGTGTTGTTTACTCATTTCCCAATTTAGTTATTTGTCTTTTTCTTAATGATCTGTAGGAGTTATTTACATATTCTGGGTACTAATTCTTGGTTGGTTTTGCAAATATCTCCTCTCTTTGTGTGGCTTGTCTTTTGCTTTGTTTATGCTCTTCAACTGGGAATGAATTCATGATCTGAATAATGATATTGCTAGCTTTCTTAGCGTTAGAGTTCTTCATCTATTTTGGAATTTTTGTTTGCAGGCTCATTTTAAAAAGAAGACTGTTTGCTGTTGTTTTCCTTTCCTTTCCTTTTTTTCCCCTCTCTCTTCCCTTGCTCACCCTTACAGCTGCTAACACCCACTCCTGGCCCACTAAGAATCTGCTCTTATAATGTTCCCTTGCAGCCCTATCTCTACTGATAGGAGGGATGCTTTCCTTGTCTGGAGGCTTGATCTTTGTCCTGCTCCTACCACTTCTCTAGATAAAGAGCTTCCTCTAAAACTGTAGCCTCATATTAAGGTAAACAATACTCCCTAATTCTAAGTATTTCCTTGGCTTTAGTGTGAATATGACCACTCTTCACTCAGTGGGAAAAATGGGGAGTATCTTCCTGAACCAGAATATCTGAAATCATATAATACAAGATTGTTCTCTGTTCCTGGTTAAGTGCCTTAATTATTAACTTCTAGACTACTGGCAACTGATCTTCAAAACATTTTGAATCTCTACCTCTACGTTTCTTCTCCAAGTGGCTACCATATTTTCTGTATCTGACTCCTGGGAACCTTTGCTATTTGCTTCCTCTTTAGCTGAAACAATTACTTGAACAGACTCCAAAGCTGAAGACTTGGCTAACCCTACCTGTAGTGGCTCTTCTCCCTATTGAAACACCAAAAGAGAACGGATATTTTCCCCCAAAACAATACAGTACTTTGGGACTCACATGTTTCTCAATTAAGATCTTTGCATTCTTGTTCTATGTCCTCAGCACTTATATTTACTCTCAGTGTAGTTGAGGAGAAGACAACTGTTGACTATATATACAAGTGTTCACTACATTTTTTTGGTTCATTTTTGAGTTTTTATAGAACTTTGTCCTGGAAATATTATAACTATATATATATATATATAAAATAGCACATATGAATGTAAGGTAGGCATGCTGTCATATCTCATTTTAAATGCTAATCATATAACGTACAAAAAGATACATTATTTACAACTGAAATGGAGATAATAGAAATGTGATGTTACTAATTCTAATGATAACTCTATAATTATATATTTATAAACTCCCAAGGCATTTGCAATATTAATTTTTTTAAAGAATCACTATCCCTAGGAAGTATTTAGGTCACAAATATCAGTGATTTCATTATATTACATTTTTTCTGTAATGGTTACAGACACAAATAGTCTTGGAAATACCACAATAGTGCTGGGAGTAGAAATCTGCCATGGGTCCTGAGTATCCCTACATGTGTTTACTGGGTATGCCAAGAATGCAAAGCCTTGACTCCTCTTTATTTAGGCCATTTCTCAGAGTTGGGTTTGCAGCAAGCAATCCTGAAGGACATTAATCCAGGACATCAGGCAAGGAGCAGGCTTGCTTAGTACACACTACAGTCTGGGGATTCCCCAAACTCAGCATTTCTCAGATGTCACACAAACCCATTGTATGCCCAGAGTCTGTCTAGGTCCTCTGCATTGCTCCCATAGTTCTTGGGAGCAAGAGAAACTGATGCAAGCAAGCAAATGCTCATGTTATTGTACCATCAATAAGTAGTAAAGCTTTTTTGTCTCTTTTGGTAGTCTTGTGTCTTCTACTGGTACCCATAGACAATTTATCACACCTTATAATAAGTTAGCATGCACTAAAGAAAAAAGTAGGGTAAAATTAAATCCAAGCCCTGACAATGCAGGCAATGAGGAAGGGATGCTGACAAAGACATAGTTTCCTTGACGAGTAAGCACAAGGACTCTGCAGGCCAAGTTCAGGGATACGAAGACTCTCTGAGGTGGTATCCAACTGGTAGGCAAGGTGGGGGAGGTAAGAGGTCACACTATCCTATTTGTTAATGAATCTAAATGGTGGCAAGTAGAAAGTAGAACTAAAACAATGAACCCAAATGGTGCTTTGGTCTCTGCTCACCTTCCTGTGGGCAGGCAGAGGAAGGAATATTAGCATGACTATGGGGCAGCAACTTGAAGGCAATATGGTTGTGGCTGCTGAGCCAAGGATCCAAAGTGAAAATGAATGGTGAGAGCAAGGAGGAATGAACAGCGGCTCAAAAGTGAAAGTAAATGCAAAGACTTGCCTAATAGCACAGAGCCAACTGCCTCAGGTATCAGATCCCTGCTATAGCCTTATTTGTCTGGCAATGAGGACAAAGCACTGGGTGCAGAGGTTGTCACTGTCTAAAGTAAAGCTCCTGGCTTAATAGTGCCCTTGATGTCCTGAATGTCTTGGCCTGGTTTACAGATGATTTAGCTAAGTTAAAACCTGATGGCATCCACTGGGAGGCAGTCCAACCTCAATGACAACTTGGGAAAACTGACTATGGTAAGGGGGAGTCAGCCCAGAGGTCTGAAATGAAAGCCATCATCCTTACCTTAGACAATATTCCTAAGAACAGGGTATGTTTTTACTACCTCTTGGGTTGTTGCTAATGCTCTAGTCATCTGGTCCGCCATGGGGAAGACTCTAGATGGTGGTAGATGAAAGATACTCCTCTTTGTGGCTGCAAATTATAGAAACAATTGTGTCTTCCAATTAAACAGCCTGAATCTCTCTGTAGACACCTATAATAAGGGCTCATTCTCTTATAAGACCAACTGGAATCAGGCTGCTGAATAAGCCTGCATTGCCCAAGTCATTGGTCATTTACCACCTGGATCCATCACAGCACTAAACATGGCAATGAATCCATCATCATAGACTAGGCCTAAAGTAAAAGGTACGTGTTTGATGTAGAAGCTACCACTGCATACCAAACTTGTGTATTCTTCTATGTAGGTCTATTTTTGTGTGTGTGATGAAGGAGGCCACGTTATAGGGCAGCTCCTGCTCATTCCTTGCAAGGACTTTTTGACAACTCCTTGCCAAGGTCACCTCATGCCCACCACTGCCGACATTTTTCAGGTTATGATATTGTTGTTTCAGTCTGATTAGCCTATACCAGCCACAGCACTGAGGCCATTGAAACGAAAACATTTCATGTTTCGGGGTTTCCAGACCATCATAGTCTGATTATGGTATATCTTTTGTCACAAAGACCACTGAACAACAGGCCAATACTTAAGGTATTTGATTGGTGTTCTTTGTTTTCTACCACCCTCAAGAATCTCAAATTGTTGAGAGAGGGCATGGGTTCCTCCAAAATAAACTCAAAAAGATTTCTGAATCTACCTCAGTTATCTCCTCTTGGTCCACACACCTAAGAGAGGCAGTTTGGCTGTTGAATGTGGCCACCCCTAGAAAGAGTTCATATCCTCAGGGCAGTCTCCTGGTAAATAATCAGAGCAAAGGAGTGGGGATTATACATACCTATTTTAAAAATCTGGGAATCTTCCTGGCCCATTCATGGTTATGATGTTTCTTTCTTTCCCTGAGGAGCTATCCCAGGCTGACCTGGTTGGTATAGCCCCTGGATGGCAGCCCAGCCAAAAAGGGACTTAGAGATTCAAATTTATTCTAGTTTAGCCACTTGGGTTTGTTTGGTGGACACAGTCCTAGATCATAAACATCCATAATGACCACCTGATTGAGTACCCTGTTTACTAAGTCTTCCTACAGTGCTCACATAGGCCAAGGTGGGGAATATAATGAGTCTCTGTAAATTTGCTCCATATGCATCTACCCTTCTAGATGAAGGGTATGGGTACAAGCAGTAGATAATTGGAGAAAAGGTGAAGAGATATAGCCATTTGGATGGGATACACTAATTTTTGGATGGGATACACTTCAGCATCTGGGAAGGAAATACCTTAGATCTTGGAAGGATAATTAACACTCTTTGTCCTTTGGATCCAGTACTGCATTCTGGATATTGTTTGCTGCCTGAATCAAAGACTAACTGAGGCTAACGATAGGATCGTTTCTTGTGTTTGTCATTGCCACTCACCTGCTATGAAATAAAAAATTCGAGTGGACATGGATGGTCTTGAAGTTTTCTGCTGTGCTTGACACCATCAATGGCAGTGCCTGAATGTGAACCCCCTCATACATGTTGAAACACAGGGACTGGCTAAACCTAATTTTAGCTTAATGGATACAAATAAATATGTCTCTCCTGGTGTGTGAGGAGCTTTGGGCTGTGCCACATATGACAACTGAAGCTATAACTGCTTGGTGTTACTGTCCATGTGGCCTAGCCAAATTAATGTAATGTAATGGTGATCCAGGCTTAATAGCAAATCCTAAACTAAAGTAACTTGTGCCTTTTTCAGGTTATATATTTGTATATAGGGGAGAAAGGACCATGAAATATTCCTCCATTGGTCCATCTAGAACTTCCTGTAATTATTGGTAATCCCACCAAAGATTAGTAGGTCAATCAAACTCCCTTGCACAAGTCATAATAGATAATAGACTAGTCTTAGAGTGCATCCTGGTTGTATAAAGTAAGACCTACTGTTTCCCCTGGTACTTATTAACAGTTGACTTAATCCCAGACACTGAGGGGCATAGTTGAATCAATACTGCAAGTTGTTCTCATCCTGCTGCTTTGAGTCCTATTAATTAAATGTCATATGAGACATATTAAACAGATTTGTTTTCAGCCTCTGTTGGTCAGATTAATCAGAGTAGCTAATGGAATAGCATGCTCATGTTAAGAACATGTAGGACTAAGTGATGGATTGTTGGGAGAGGTAATCTACCATGGACCCTAATCATCTCTGCATATTCTTTTTTTTCTTTTTAAGATTTATTTATTTGAGAGAGAGAGAGAGAGAGAGAAAGTGCACACGAGCGTTGAGTATGTGAATGGGGGGAGGGGAAGAGGGAGGGGAAAATCCCAAAGCAGACTCCATGCTGACCTCAGAGTCTGATGCAGACCTTGATCTCATGACCCTGAGATCATGATCTGAGCTGAAACCAAGAATCAGATGCTTAACTGACTGAGTCACCCATAGGTGCTCCTATCTCTGCATATTCTTATGGCAAAATGCAAAGTCCTGACCATTCTTGACTTACACAAGTTCTCAGGGATGTACTGGCAGCAATCAACTGGAGAGATGAGGTCATTTTTTCCCTCTGTGCTTAATTATTGCTTATTATAAAAGCAGCAGATTTTATATGTATGTACCAGATACATGGTAGGTTTCCTCAGTTCTGATGGAAACCTACCATGTAGGTAGGTAGGTAGAAGGCCCAGATCATCCATCATCTGGTAACTGGGAAACTCCCTCATCATTCTTGGGGGCAAGGAAAATCAATGCAAACATATAGGTGCTGATGATTTTTATAATGCTGTCTTGTTAAACTTCTTTGTTTCTGACCTTGGAGTCTCTTGTCTATTGTCAGTATACATGAAACAGTAATAGACCAACTTCTTACCTTGTTTGTAGAGTAAAATAAAATTTCAAATCCTGAAAATAATTCTTTATTTTTGAAATATGAAATAAAGTATAAGAAGACCTGAAACACATTAGAGAGGTGGGCAAGGGATAGAAAATGGGAAGTCTAATATAGCAATATAGACAAAGAGTCTAAAATTTATTGTTACAGGTAACAGGGAGCCAATGAGGAGTTTAAGAAAGAAATGACGTGAGTGAATTTGTGTTTTAAAAAAAAATACCCTGGAGGCTGTGTGAAGCATCAATTTGAGGGGGACAAAACCTTGACAATGAGGCGAGGCCAGTCAGAGGGCCTTACTAGAGCAATTCAGAATAAAAATGTTGAGGGCTAAATGAAAATAAGAGGACAGATTAGTGAAATATATAAGAGGACTCCTACATGGGTAGAAGATGGAGAGCGGTGTCAACAACTGGAAAGATGGAAAGAAAATGGGGTTAGGAATGAAGATTTTGAGTTCTATTTTTTTTTTAGCATGTGGAATTTGGGGCTCGAGGGATGTCAATATAGAGATGCCTAGCAAAAATAGCAAAAAATGAAATGAATACATACGGATCTGAAGATGGGAGGAGATGGCTAGATTCAAGATATAGGGTTATAAACCATCTATATTAATAGCTGCTTTAACTGCTTTCCCCAAACAATAATTCCTGCCATAAACTAAAGTCATAAAATTGGAAAAATGAAACTTTACATCCTTATTGAAATAAGGATTAAATGTAAACATAATTTAAACAGCCACATAGGTAGCTCAGTATAATACAATCTAGTATTGTTCTTTTTCCTGGGCCAGGAGATACCACTACTAACTACATCAAATATAGAGTATAAGTGGATTGGAAAAGAATGGCCCTTCCTCATTATTCTTGTTTGCTTGGCTCATTTTCTCGTTTCAGTTGATTTAGGTGTCTTGTTGTACTCTGGTTTCTTGGACTTTTGTTTAAGGTGACTCTATAAGAAAGCAAACAGTTACAAAACCCACGTTTTTGAATGACATGACTTCACTGGGCTTTAGAACTGAAATTAAATCTGCGCTGTTTCCCCCAGTTTCAGATATTCTTTTTCCATAAATTTCTGATAGTCCAGTCCAAACACTAGGCTTTATAGCTAAAATTTCTAATTTCTAATTACTCAACAACTATGATGGTAACCACATCACTAACCTGCCACCTTCAGCAAATCTTTAAAACTATTTTTTTAAAAGCTATTTGAGAATTCTCTAAGCAAAGGCTAAGAATGGCACTTCAAAGACAGACTAGGAGCTCTATTTGTTGTTTTTCCAGTTTAAGATGTTCATCCATCTGGCAGAGCAGCTAGACAATACATCAGCCAAGAACATCTCCCCGGCTTGAAACAGATTCTGGCTCTCAAAAAGGATTTGACTGAAGGAAAGGCAACATCTTTAGTTGCTCTGTGGCTGAACTCTTCTAATATTTCTCCCCAGTGCCTTCTCCAAGTCTTGGCTCCTTCCACTAACTTGGTTTCCATAGGAATAGACAGAGCCATCAAGTGGCACACAGTCAAACAGCACAACAGAAAGAGAGAATGTTACTGTCAAAAACAACACACACACACACACACACACACACACACACACACACACAGAGAGAAATGTACAGACTTTTCTCTAAGAGAAGAAATGATGTAAAGGTATCCTTGACTTTGAGGATTCTTTATGCAATGCTAGATCCGTCACATGCTTTTCCATCTGTTATAACCTATTTTCTTAGATTACTATGAAAATTAGTTCCTTCAATAAAGAGCATTTCATGCAAAAAATAAATATTAGAAAAAAGGTATAAAATGTTGTGATGGCGTATTTCCACAAATACAGTTCTGCTGTGCTTGTAAGGTACCCTTCTGTATTTAGAGTGGTGCTTTAAATTGGCACCACCTTTTGGGGTGATTATAAAATGCATTTTGTTTCCCATAATTGATATTTTGTTTACAGGAAAACAGTTTTTCTTAAATCGATAGCTCTTGACCTCTAGCATTTTTGGGATCAACCGAAGAACTTGAAAACACAGATTACTAAAGCCTTCCCTCAGTGTTTTCATTTACTAGGCCTGGTGTGGGGTGCATTTCAAACAAGTTTCTGGGAGATGCTAGTCTACAATTCCACACTCTCAGAACAATTGTTTAAATGAAGAACCTAATATTGGAGTTTTCAACTCTGAAAAGCTTAAACAACAAACAATAGATAAACCCAAACGAAAACAAAACGTCTGTTCTATCCCAGGTCAATGCAATGAGTTTCTAGGATTTTGGAATTAATATTTCTTAAATACTTTGCAGGTAATTAAAAAATGTATCAAGATTAAAGAAGTACTGACCTAATTCAATCATTTATTCAATATTCAATAGTTATCTACTATATGAATACTCTGTATCCAACACTATGCAAGAAGTTTGGAAGTGTTAATTTTTTTTTCTTTGGAACCATAATTGGCACACAATGTTACATTAGTTTCAGGCATACAACATAGTGATTCAACAACTCTATACATTATGCTCTGCTCACCACAAGTGTAGCTACCATCTGTCACCATACAACACTATTACAATACCACTGACTATATTCCCTATGCTGTACCTTTTACTCTCATGACTTAGTCATTCCATAATTAGAAGCCTGTATCTCCCACTCCCCTTTACCCACTTTTGTCCATTCTTCTAACTCCTTCTGCTCTGGCAACCATTAATTTATTCTCCGTATTTATAGGTTTGATTCTGCTTTTTGTTTATTCGTTTTGTTTTTTAGATTACACATATAAGTGAAGTCATATGATGTTTGTCTTCTTCTGTCTGACTTATTTCACTTAGCATAATACCCTCTAGTTCTACCCATGTTGTTGCAAATGGCAAGATCTCACCTGTTTTTATGGCTGCATAATATTCCACCGGTGTGTGTGTGTGTGTGTGTGTGTGTGTGTACTTCTGTATCCATTCACTTATCAATGGACATTTGAGTAGCGCTTCAATATCTTGGCTGTTGTAAATACTTTATTTCTTGTCTGTTTGACTTTAGCCATTCTGACAGGTGTCAGATAATATCTCATTACGGCTTTGATTTGCATTTCCCTGATGATGAGTGATGTTCAGCATCTTTTCATGTGTCTGTTGCCATCTGGATGTCTTCTTTGGAAAAATGTCTATTCAGGTCCTTTGCCCAGTTTTTAATTGGGTTGTTTGTTTTTTGGGTTTTTTTTTTTTGTTTGTTTGTTTTTTTGGTGTTGAGTTATAGAAGTTCTTCATATATTTTGGATATTAACCCTTATCAAATATATCACTTGCGAATTTCTTCTATTTAGTAAGTTGCCTTTTTGTTTTGTTGATGATTTCCCCCACTATGCAAAAGCTTTTTATCTTGACATAGTCCCAATAATTTATTTTTGCATTTGCTTCCTGTGCCTTAGGAAACATATCTAGAAAAATGTTGCTATAGCCAATGTCAGAGAACTTACTGCCTGTGCTCTCTTTTAAGAGTTTTAGGGTTCCAGGTAGAGTTTTGGAAGTTTTAAAAAATAATTAAAAGACATATGTACACTCATATGCAATGTAACACAACAAGCAGAGAAGAGTAAGTGTATAAAAAGTGAAAAACAGACCAGGATAGAGGATGTACTTTCAGCCCTTTGTGCAGATGGGAAAGGGTTAGATCAGGAAAAATTTCATGAAGGAGATGGCAATTGAGCTGGATGTTAAGTTAGAATCACCGATATTTTAGCACTTCTCCGTGTCTCCATTTCATTTTCCTTCTCCGTTTCTTTGATATGGACAATAGTATTTTCTGAGTTTTATGTAGTCTTATAACAAAAACAGCTTTGGGTTTTACTCCCACCCCTTCCAATCTGTCTCCGTAAGCTCCTCCTATACCAAACTTATGAAGCCAACATTAGTTAACTTGCATGTATCAGTTCTTTTGTATTGGCTTATTGTATGGTGCAGTAATTGCCACACTACCCCTTGCTTCAGCCATAATGGACAATGAAGCCATATGTAGATGTTATTCACTGTTGTAATATGGCAAATGAGATAAGTGACATATAAAGATAGACAATAGTAAGAACTCTTTAGAAGGGCTCCTAACTCAGCCTTGAGGGGCCAGTAAAGTCTTCCTGGAGGAAATGGTTCCTGAGCAGTGTATATACAATTAGGCTCGCTTAAGTGGAAAGGAAGCTGAATGTGCAAGGGCATTGTGTGTGCAGAATGAGGGTGAGGAAAAAGTGACTCAAATAAAAGCTTTAAGTAGTTCATAGGTCTACTATGGAGTAAAAAGGGGGACATAGGAAGCAGAAACCAAAAAGGTGAGGGAGGCCTCGACAGATGATGAAAGGTACCAAACCAAGCGGTTTGGACTTTACCCTCTGGGTTTCTGAAGCAGTCCTAAAGGATTTAAGTAAGGCAGATCACCCTCACATCTGAAATCAAATCACCGAATTTCTCCTAGACTCAGTTTCCTCCCATATTGAATAATGATCTAAAGGCTCCTCCAGTTTAATGTTCCTTTGACTATGCTCCTAAGAAGCAGAAGATCCTCTACAAACAGCTATTCCAAACTCATTGTTTTTTTATTCAAGCTTAGTAACAACTTCATTTCTAATAAGTTCTATTTTTCCTGGCCACAGGCTAATAGTTTTTGAGTCAATTTCCTTTTTCCTTATACAAAATTAATTTTTCTAGCCTACTGAAGTTGAAGCTTTGGGGGATCCAGAAATGCTACCCCATGGGAGGCAGCATAGTATAATTAAATGAGAGTGTATTTTGGAACCAGTCAAATCTGGGTACTTCACTGGTTGTATTAACTGTAGCATGTTACTGCTCAAAACTTCAGATTTCCCATTGGTAAAAAAGAACAAAACAACACATAGTGACCAGGTCACGGAAAATGCTCGATAAATATTGGTTTCTTTCTTAGGTACCATATTGTGCTCCTCTCATCCTAAAAGTGGTCTTTGTAAACAAAACATCTTTTATTTGACCATGTTTGTTTCAAAAATAGATAAATAAGAAAGCACTTGCTTCTTGCATTCTCATTGTCTGATGTCCATTATCATCTGCCCAACCTGTTCTCACTGATCCTGACCAGCCTTCTGAGTTACATTGCAAGTAGTTTTTAAAAAATCATATTTTAATATTAAATTCAAAAGTTAAATGCAACAAATCTTATTTACCTCCTGGTTCCTTTGAAGCACCCCAGGTCTTGTGGTAGGCTCTATCTTTAGTTTTCCAAGAATGTACCTTAGTTTTATTGATTCTAACATGCAGTTTAAAAAAATCAATTCATCTACTCAGGCTAAGATATGTGCCTTGGGGGGAACTGTTTCAAACAACTGATTGAATCCATCTGTTGCCTTTTCTACTTTGGTCCCACTCTATGAATGGGATTTCTTATGACAGTGATAGAGACAAATGTGCAGATAAATGTAGAAATAAATCCAACTAAACTCAAAAATCTTTAATGAACCTATGCATTAAAGGTTTTAATCAAATGCAATAACTAGTAATCTGACTCAGTACCATTACCCGTTTTCAAAATAGTAGCCAAGGTCCTCACAGTGATGATGTTTGAATTCAAATCTGTATCTTCTAGTCTCAAGTCCAGTCATCTCTTAAAAACCATATCACAATGCACCCTCTATCTGCAAATCAATCCCTGAACTTTGTACCACTCTTTACCTTTTTCCCACCATTCTAGACCTTTTCTCTTTAAAACTAAACTTTCTCTTTAAAATTTTTTAAAACTAAAACTAAAACTAAGAGTAACTTATTGGTAAAGAATAATGCCCTAGTTCAGTGGTAGGAGAAGGGAAGAAAGATCTAGAGATTGAAGGCTATTTTAGATGTACCACTTTATAACTGAGCTTAGATAGGTGTCCTGTTTGCCATAGCTTTATTTTTAATTCTAACCCAATAGTTTTTCTAATTTCAAGAATATCACAGTTCCTAAATCAATATTTTAGTATTTTGTGCAAGCCTTTTGTGGATCATTTGGAAATAAACAAACATCCATCATAGAAAGCCATTCCAAAATTATGAGATACATATTTTATATGCAATGAGAAATTTGGAAAATTATTCAAAATTGGGAAAAGAAAGTAAAAAAAAAATCACCTATAATTCCATTACCCTAAGCTTAACGTAAACTCTACTAGCATTTTGGCACAATCTCGTCCACTTCTTTTTAGCTTATTTAATATGGGAGGTGATATTTACAGTTTCCATCAAAATATACATCTAATTTTACATCTGGAAGAAGCCATGATTTTAAAAATAACTTCTGCCATGGTAAGAACTGATTTAGGTGGGGAGTGGTCAAAGGATGCTAATGGTGGTGAGCCAAAGTTTGAGGACTGCCAAGGTATTTACATAGTTTAAAATTAGCTCTCCACAAAGAGAGCTAATTATTACAAAGGAAAAAGGTAACTATATTGACGTCAAGTAACCTGGCAGCTGACACTTTATCCAAGTGATTCAACGTGAACATCACCAGTAATAGGACAAATCAGTGTCATGTTTTTTCTGATATGATGCACTGGAAAGAACACAACATCGCTTCTGTGGTATTCTTGCCAAAAGTGCATAAACTAAATCTAATTATGAGGAAACATCAGATACATCCAAAGTGGAAGACAATACAGCTTGCCTCTTAGAAAGCGTCAATGTCATGACATGCGCATGTGTGGTACTCACACACATGAGAAACTGTTGCAGATGAATGAAGACAAAAAAAGATGTAATAGAACGCAAGACTTGAGCCTGGGGGGTTTATATGGATGACATTATTGGGACATATAAGAAGGATCAGGGATTAGATAATAGTATTTCATGTTAATTGCTTGATTTTGCTAACTGAACTGTGGTGATATAATGCCCAAATTTTTAGGAAATATACACTAAAGATTCAGGGGCAAAGAAATATCATGTCTACAACTTACTTCAGATGGCTCAGAAACCAACATCTACACACACACACACATATGCGAGAGAGGAGGATAAAGCACATGTGGTTAAAAGTGCACATTTGGGGAATTTGGGTGAAGGGTACATTCTTGCAACTTTTCTGTTAACCTGAAATTATGCCAAAATATAAAGTGAGAAGAAAAAAGAAAAAAACTTTAGCATTTATTATAAAAGTAATAATATATTCATTAAAGAAATTTCAAAAATAGGGGTGCCTAGTTGGCTTAGTGTGTAGAGCATATGGCTCTTGATTTCAGGGTCATGAGTTTGAGGCCCATGCTGGGCATAGAGCTTACTTAGAAACTTAGAAAGAAGAAAAGAAAGAAAGAAAGAAAAGAAAGGAAGAAAGAAAGAAAGAAAGAAAGAAAGAAAGAAAGAAAGAAAGAAAGAAAGAAAGAAAGAAAGAAAGAAATGAATTTCAAAAATCAAAAAAAGAGCAGAAAAACAATGTCCATCCTTCAATGCACAAACCTGAGGTAACCATGGTTTACATTTTCATATACTCTCTTCCTGTCTCTTATCTATCAGGAGTGTTTCTCAGCCTCAGATTGCACTTAAAATGCTCCATAATCACGCCTTAGTTAATATTCACAATGCCCCTGTTGTGAAAGCCAGAATTACTGTTGCTTCATAGATGAGAAAACACAAATTCAGAAAGATTAAACTCTGGGCTTATTTTTAAAAGATTATCAGATAATATATATAGTAGAAAAAAATGTCAATAAATAGCTGGTTGCCTGTGACTCACAAACTGTTATTTAGTTTCCTGTAAAATAATAAGTTTGGAGGTGGTTTCTGGGATTCTTTTGAATACTGAAATGTTACAATTCAAACCTCTTCTATTATCACCAACATTTTCTTTTGTATACAGAATCTAGTGCCTGGTGCAGTGCCTCATACATAGCAGGCATTATATAAATATTTTTAAGTGAATAACAAATGCATTACAAATTATAAAATGGATAGTTCTGTTTGGAGGCTATGAAGCTAAATAATAAAGAGTGGTTTGTCAAGCAGAACATAATTATAATTGATTGTTATTATTGGTTACTTGTAATAGAAAACAATATAAAAGTAACTACTCATTTTAAAATAGAGATTAAAGTGAAGATATGTCAGCTTTTTTTTTAAAGATGGCACCTTTTGTAGGAATCTAAGAAATTTACTATGAAGTTTATTTCTGTATTACTCTTTGTTCAAGTATAATTCACCTTATTCGCATCAATAACCAATTTAACTGACTGTTTACAGACAGATGGAGAGACAAATGACAAATTAGTACTCCCCGGGTTTGTGGCATGGACATAAAAAGTGAATTTATTTTTCAAATACCTTTTATAGCCATAGCCTAGCAAGTAGAAGACATCTTATCTGGTTTACTATTGATCCAAATGACAAGGCTGAGCATCAGATTAAGGATATGTCAGAAACCTGAAGGAAGGCTACCAACAGATGCGGCAGGATGGTAGCTTCTTTCAAAATGATCTATTAAGGCGACGGTGTTTACAAAGGCAGTTGAGAAAACACAGCACAATATACTGGGTTGTATCAAGGAACCAGCAGAGCACTCATAAAAACTTCTAATACTAATGTGAACCCCCATACACCATACATGATACATGTTTATTTCCAAAAATAAAAACTATGCACAGATTTTTGATGACAAAATATCGTGCTTTTTCTTCACTTACATCCTTTTCCTATTGCCATAGGTTCTTTCTTGACAAACAATGGCATTTCTAGGAGATGATACCTGTTTTAAGAAAATGGGAGATACTATCTAATTTAAATTGTTTGTCAACCAGAAACAGTCAAGCACAATTCAAGAATTTAATTCTAAGATATCTTTGGTGATAGTGAAATATGACTTAGCTAAGTGTCGTAATGACCGAAAAATATCATGCCAAAATGGAGTCCTGAAAAATAAAAATTCTAAAAGTGTTTCTTATATATATATATATATATATAGTACAATATTTTTTCGTAAAAGAAATGTCCTGGGGATAAAATACCACCATGCTAAAAAAGAAATGTAGCAAAACAAAAAAAGAAACCTGATCAGAGGTGGGAAAATCTGTCTTTTGTGATCACCTTGGGATTAGCACTTCTTTAAGGAAGATCCATTACTTTCTAGACTAGAATGAATTGAAGAATTTTGTGAGAATCATGGGAATAGAAAAAGCTTCAGAAAATTCCCCTTTCAGATGGCTTTAGACAGACTTGAACTGGTTTTTCAAAAACCAGAGTGCTCTAACCAATTTCAAGAGATCAACGTTTGACATTGTTATAGACTAAAGGGAGAGTGAGCGGTGGTCTAAAACTATTTAAAACATCAGCAAACCACTCAACTTTTTAGTTTGTCTTTTGTAGCAATGATAAAATCTGTAGCAATGATGAAATTTGTTTTTATTTATCACCAGTTTAAAAAGTAGTAAATATAAGTTTAGCTGCATTGTCATTATTAAATGCTGCAGATTTTATTTTTAAATAATCTCTATACCCAACATGGGGCTCGAAGTTACAACCCCATGATCAAGAGTTTCGTGCTCTACCGACTGAGCCAGCCAGGAGCCCCAAGACATTGTTCTTAGAGGTGATGAGTAAACAACTTTCAAATTTCCAAAGTGTTTTACTGGTCACCAGTTTCTTAAGATGTTATTAGCTTATGCTTTAAAAAAGTATATATTGTGATCAAAAAATAAAAGTCTCCACCGTATGACTTCTCAGAGCCTTTGAGATGCTAACATGCATTGTCAATTTCCAAGAAGGAACATGCAATATTTCCCAAACTTATTTGGCCAGGGGACCCATTTTCACACATTTCATGAGAACATTGTTCTAAGGAAGGAGCTTTGGGAAATGCTGCACAGAATGATTTTCAAAGTCCTTTTAAGCTTTTGTAATTTTTATTGTGTGTATATGTGTGTGTGTGTGTGTTGTAAGCAACAAAAAGCTGCTTAATACCTAACCTAGGGATGCCTGAGTGGCTCAGTGGTTGAGTGTCCGCCTTTGGCTCAGGGCGTGATCCTGGAGTCCTGGGATTGAGTCCTACATTGGGCTTCCTGCATGGAGCCTGCTCCTCCCTCTGCCTATGTCTCTGCCTCTCTCTCTCTGTTTCTCATGAATAAATAAATAAAATCTTAAAAAAAATACCTAACTTAATATTTCTTGGGTAAAATAAACTTGGGTAAAAATGCTTGAAAAAAATTCTCACAAAACAAGCTAGGTTAATAGCTAATCTAAAACATGGAGGGAGTGCCTGGGTGGCTCAGTCAGTTAAGTGTCTGCCTTGGCTCAGGCCATGATCCCAGAGTGTTGAGATTGAATCCTGCATCAGGCTCCCAGCTTAGAGGGGAGTCTGCTTCTCCCCCTCCCTCTGCCCTTCCCCTGACTCATGGTCCCTCCCCGTCTTCCTTTCTAATATATACATAAAATAGTAAAAAACAAAAAACAAAAAACAACAACAACAACAACAAAAAACCAACAACAAAAAAAACATTGAGAACAAATGCCAGAAAATGTGGCAGAAGAACACAATTACAAAAAAATTACAAAAACCCAAATATACCTGTAGCCAGGATTCTTTTTTTTAAGATTATTTATTTATTTATTCGAGAGAGAGAGAGAGAGAGAGAGAGGCAGAGACACAGGCAGAGGTAGAAGCAGGCTCCATGTGGGCAGCCTAATGTGGGACAGGATCCCAGGTCTCTAGGACCACACCCTGAACTGAAGGCAGTGCTAAACCGCCCTGTATTTTAATCAGCCTTTTTAATCTTTTTAAATCAAGCCTCCTTTCAACCTCCCTTATCAAGAGTACCCAGTATATGCTTCACAATGGCTAACCAAATGGCATAGGTGCCAAACATCAAATATATATCAGACCTTATATTTTGCACCATTAGAGATACAATTTGCCTATAGCTATGGTGAAATGCCTATCTTATTACCCCCCATGTGCTTTGCATTCAGCCTTTTTGAGCATAACACATTACTTTTATGCTCAAACTTCCAATCACATCCTTAACTCTCCTTTGCCAGTAGATAAGAGATATTGCTCTGGTTAGAACCAGGTGACAGTAAAAGCACAGAGCTTCCAAGTGCAGTCATGCAAATCTGAGGAGGATTTCTGGTAGCCCACAATAAATCTAGTTAGTCCAAGGAGACTAGATTTATGAATGAATCTGTTCAGTAATAGAGCCAAGTTCAAAACGACTCTGCTGACCCAAAAGTAGGATAGTCAATGGAAAGGACAAAACTTTGGAGATGCAGCAATTTCTTTAACTCTGAAGGCCACCGAAATGAGTAAGCAATGTGAAGCTACAGTGAAAAACCGAAAGATTTAAGCTATAGACAAGTTCCATGGGTGATAGAAAGGGAAGAGAGAAAGAGAGAGGAAGTGAAGAAAAGAGGAAGGAAAAAAATTAGAATTAGATAGGAAAGAAAGAAATTTGTATGATGGAAACTCTAATATACCTCATTCTTTTCTGTAATTTCCTCAGTTTCTAAAAAAAAAAAAAAAAAAAAAATGCCATGGCCGTTCTGCCTTTCAAGCTTTGTTCACTCTATTCTTTCTGCCTTAAATTCTATCCCCCATTCCCATTCCTTGTCTAAGTTTGGCCATTTCATTACAGCATACCTGAAATTTCAATTCCACTGTATTAGGCAGGTTTAGTACAGGAAACAGCAGCTATTTTAGGCATTCTGGGCAGAAAGAATTTTATTTTATTTATTTATTTATTTATTTATTTATTTATTTATTTATTTATTTTTTATTTATTTATTTTTGAAAGAATTTTAATATAGAGAATTATATGCTTATAATCAGAAGCACTCTAACTAGGCTTTGAGGAATGACTATCTGAACAATGCAAAGTCACCGCTGTGACTACAGTATTAAGTTCAATTCAGGTCTGTAGTTGAGTCAGGAAGTTAGAATAAAAAAAGCTGCTGTAATAATTGTCCTCTCAACACCTAGGCGGAAGAAAAATAGACACCAGAATGGTCCATAAACCTCCCTTGATGATTGTTCCCACCTGTGAAGCACTTATAGCCTGGCCTCCTTATAAGGGACATTCAGCATACTAATACTGTCTTGTAAGATTAACACCCTCTTCAAGTATTGGCCCATCCTCCTTATCTTGGGTATAATACCCTTGCAGCAAGAATCAGTGTATATCTCTAGTCTCTTCCTTTTCTGATTGTTATAGCTCACTTCCTTTGGATAGTTGTACAAAGCATTAATAAATTGCTAATTACAATCAGATAATGCCTTTGCAGACCATACCTTTCCAGTTTAGTGTAAAGGAATATAAGCCCAAGACTTCCACAGTAATTATGATTTTCAGCCTTGTATCTTATTGTGGATGAAAGATTAAAAACCTATTGTAGAAAATTAAGGCTCTAATTAGCATGTGGTTGAGATTTCTTTTTTCCTTTGTAAATGGAAAGGGGAAGGATAAAATGACTTGGTAGAACAAATGGACACATTTTTGTTACCCCTAAAATTCACTCTCTACCCTTGACCAAAGGTAAGTTGCTTTTATCTTTTACTTTTTTGGAGATGATTCTCCGTAGTGTGTCTACATATTTAGTAACTTGGACACATTTTCAAGGATGTCTGGATAGCAAGTGGCCTTCAAAGCTAGAGATATTATCTCCCTTCAGGTTGAAGGATAGATTTGCTTGCTGACCAGGATAATAAAGAGACGACTCCCTTAGTGGCAAAGGTTGGGCCTGTTTGCCTCAAGTCCTGATGTAAGATCAGGGGTTTGCAAAGGTCAGATTTCCTCAGGTGTGACACAGACCTACTGTCTCTGCAGAATCTACCTGGACCTGTCTCCACATCACCCCTACAGGACTTGGGGGCAAGGAGAACCAATACAAACCTATAAAGTTCATGCTCCCTGATGTACCGTGAGTACTATACCATCTAAATAAATTGGGTCTGTGGTCTTATTATCAGCTGAATTCATGTGGCAAGCCAAACTAATAGCTGCAACAGCTTGGCTGCTTGACAATATTGTCTTTTCGGTGAATACTCATCAACTTTTGACAATAAATGAGTGAATGAAATCTGGCTGTAGCATGGAGAATGGTTTGAAGAGAAAAAGACTTGAATCAGGAAGACTGATTAGCTAGTTCAGTTGTTTAGAAAATAGATATGGTAGACTGGATTAGAATAATGGAAGTTATTCCAAAAAGAGCCAGAGAGGGAGGCCTCAACTATGCATATAGACCCCTCTAAAATCCTCAGCTAACCCCTGGATTGCAATATGTGGGCAGACTCCAAGAAATCTGTAGAAACCACCAAATGGAAGGCTGCAAAGCTGATAAGAGAGCTACTACCCAACATAGAGGAGATAGAAATTAGAGTTTGAGTCTCACCTCAAGGACTTATTACACCTCTCAGGCTTTTCATTGAAATCTCCAAAGAGACATTCCTTAAAAGTACAGACTATGAAAAAAAAAAAAAAAAGTACAGACTATGAACCAGGTCTAACATATTCAACTAAAGACTATGAAAAAACTGAAACATTAAACAACTTCACTGTGATTTACCAGTTTTAATTGCCTGATAAAACAACAACAAAAAGTCAACATTCTTGAGAGGAAGGTAACAAAATGAAGATTCCCTACAATACATGATATAAAGTTCTGAATGTACAATAAGAAATGACTACACATAAGAAAAGAACAACAGAATAGGACTCAGTGATAAGAGAAAAAACAATCAATACTAGGGCACCTGGGTGGTTCAGTCAGTTAAGTGTCCAACTCTTGATTTTAGCTCAGGTCATGATCCCATGTGTCATGGAATCGAACCCTGAATTGGGCTCCACAGGGCGTCTGTTTGAAGAATCTCTCCCTTTGTCCCTCCCCCCACTCACACTGTCTCTTTCCCTCTGTCTCTAAAATAAATAAATAAATCTTCAAAAAAATAAAATAAAAAGAATCAAGTAAAATTCTAGAGCTGGAAAATACATCTGAAATGTAAAAATCATAAAATGCTTTTAATATTAGCCTAGATAGCAAAGAAAAGGGCCAGTTAATTTCAACACAGATCATAGATACTATCTAATTTGAAGAATAAAAGCAAAGGAATTTTTAAAAAATCAGTAGAGTTTTAATGACCTATATAGGACAATGTAGAAAAATATAACATATATGTAGTTGTCCCAGGTGGAGAAGAGAGAATGAGACAAAGTATTTGAGAAATAATTACTGAAATTTAGTTAAAATAATCTACTTTTAGATCCAAGAATCTCAGCCCAAGCATAGTTAATACAAGAAGACTACTGCTAGGCACATAATAGGCAAACTGCTAAAAACCAAAATTAAAAGGAAAATACTGAAAGAAATTAGAATGATAACAACTATCACACACATGAGAACAAGAGGAATGATGGTAGATCAGAAACAATGGAGGCCAGAAGACAATGGAATGACATATTTAACTTGTGTTTTATGAGAAATAGCATAATACTCCAATGTGATAAGTTAAGAATGCATAAAGTCAACCCTAGAGCAACCCCTTAAAAATAATACATAGATATGGGGCACCTGGGTGGCTCAGCCTGTTAAATGTTTGACTCTTGATTTTTGGCTCTGGTAGTGATTTCAGTTTCATGAGTCTGAGCCCCAGGTCAGGCTGTGCACTGGGTGTGGAGCCTGCCTAAGACTCTCTCTCTCCCTTTTCCTCTACCCCTCCCCCCTCCCTCTCTAAAAAAATAAAAAATAAAAAAAATAAAAAGCCAAACCCATAGATATAGCTAAAAATCCAATAAAGGAACTAAAATGAAATATTAAAAAATATTTGATTCCAAAAAAGTACAAGAAAACAGATTGAGAGGAAGAAAAACAGATGGCTCAAACATAAAATGAAAATAATAAAATGGAAGACTGAAATTCAGCCATATCAATAATTCATTAAATGTAAATGGACTAACATTCCAACTAAAATGTAGATATTATGTGACTAGATTAAGAAAAAGCAAGAATCAACTTTGTACTGTCTACAAGCAGTGCACTTTAAATATAAGACACAAATAAGTTGAAAGGAATAGGATGGAAAAACTTATGCCTGGAACAATAATCATAAAAAAGTTGGAGTGGCTACTTTAATATCAGATAAAGTATACAATAAGATACTTATATACATAGTTTCAAACTATACATAGTTTCAAAGTATCTCCCCACAAAATATTTATGAATGACAAAGATGAAAGAGTATCTCTATGGTGGAGAAAAGCAAACCCTACTTTAACTAACAGAGCAAGTGAACATCATCAGGAATGGGAAAAAAAAAAATTGTGTGTTCCCCAGTAGGATTCAATGAGAAGAACACAGCACCATTTCTATAATATCTCTGTTGAGAAGAATAATATAAGTCTAACAATGAGAACATATCTAACATGTCCAAATTGAGGAATATTGCATAAAATATCTAGCCACGAATCTTCAAATGTATCAACAGCATTAAAGTTGAGAAAAGATTAGGAATTTTTCCATATTGAAGGAAATTAAAGAAACTGGACAACTACATGCAATGTGTGATTCTGAACCTAATCTTTAAGGGTATTATTGGGATAACAGAATCTGAAATTTTGAGGGTAGTACCCTATCAAATGTTAATTACCTAATTTTGATGTTTATATAATGATAATACTGAGGAATGTCCTTGTTTTTTTAAAAAAATACACAAAAAAATACTTGGAAGTGGTGAGGTATCAAGTTAGCAATTCACTCTCAAATGGTTCAGGAAAATAAAAGTTTATTGTACTATACTTGCAATTTTTCTGTAAGTGTGACACATTTCCAAAAAATTATTAAAGCTAATCTGTACATAAAGGATTTGAACACCACTGTCAATTACATTTGCTTAATATTTTATAGAACACTACACCCAACAACTGCAGAATACAATTGCACATGAAATGTTGACAGAACAGAACATATCCTGGGCTGAAAAATGTCTTAACAATTTGAAAAAAATTGAAATCTTATAACATATTCATCACAACACAGTAAAATTAGTACAATATCTATAGAAAAGCTCAAAATATTTGGAAATTAGATAGCATTTTTAAAAAAAGTAAATAAAAATAATCTTTGGTTTAGAGAAAAAATCATCATGGAAATGAGAAAATATTTCATATTTAAGGATAACAAAAATATACAATATCAAAACTGTGAGTTGTAGTTAAAGCAGTAGTTGGGGAAATTTCATAGCCTTAAAATAATTATATTTATATATTTAATTAAAGTATACAAATGCATGCTTAGGTAATTATATATAACATATTATATATAAATGTATGATAATATTTTACAATTATTATTCTATAAAATCACTAACCTAAGATTCCAGTATTAAAAGTTAGAAAAAGATGAAAAATTAAACCCAAAGTAGGGAAAAGTAAGGAAAAATGAAAAGAAGTAATTGCAATAGGAACTGACAGATAATGGAGAAACAGAACCAAAGTTGGTTCTTTTGAAAGATTAACAAAATTAATGTCTACAAGGCTGATCCGGGAAGGAAAAACAGAAAAACCCTACAAGTTACTAACATCAGCTATATTCATGTTCTAGTGCTGTAGTAACAAATTATAACAAATTTAGGGACTTAAAATGATACATATTTACATTACAGTTCTGTAGGTCAGAAGTCTAACAAGGGTCTCACAGGACTAAAATTCAAGTATAGGAGACAGGGCTGCATTTCTTCTAGAAACTGCTTTCTTTTTCTCACTTCTAAAGCTGCCCATACTCCTTAGGATCTGGCCTCCTTCTAGCTACCAATCTCCTCACTCCAAGTTTCTGTCATCACATCCTCTCTGCTGAGGCTCCTGCCTTCCTCTTTCCCTTGCAAGGACCCTTTTGATTGTACTTGGCCCCACCTGAATAACCCAGGATGACTTTCCAATATCAAAAATATTAACAGGGCACCTGGCTGGTTGAGCCTACCCTTGGTTTCAGCTCAGGTCATGATCTCATGGGTTGTGGGACTGAGTTCCGCATGGGGCTCCACGCTCAGCATGGAGTCTGCTAGAGATTCTCTTCCTCTGTCCCTCTTCCCACTTGCATAAGCTCTCTCTCTCTCTAAAATAATCTCTAAAAAGATGTATTAACTTAATTACATTTGCCAAGTCCTTTCTGTCACCTAAGGTAACATATTCACAGAATCTGAAGATTACAAAATAGAGGATTTGGGGAGCCAAATCCTGTCTACCATATGAGGAATGAAAGAGAGGATATTATTACAAATATTTAAAGGATAATAAGGAAAAAGATAGAACTGCCTTCCAATAAATATGACTACTTAGATGAAATGGACAAATCACTGAAAAAAAAACAATGTACCAAAATGGACGTAAGAAGAAATATAAAATCTGAATATCCTAGGTCTATTAAAGAAATTCAATTTGTTATCAAAAAACCACCTGGGTGGTTCAGTTGGTTAAGCATTTGACTGGATCACAGTTTAGGTCTTGATCTCAGGGTTGAGAGTTCAAGCTCCACATTGGGTTCTATGCCCAACTTTAAAATCAAACAAGCAAATAAACAAACCACTTCTCATCAAAATTAGGAAGTTAAAAACCATGAGGTCTAAGTGGGTTTACTGGCAAATTCTATACAAAATTTAATAAGGAAATAACACCAATCTTACACAAGTTTTCAAATAGAAGAGAATGAAACAATTCCCAACTTATTTTATAAAGCCTACATAATCTTGATGCCAAAACCTGACGACATCAGAAGAAAAAAAAAAACCCAACTAAACTGTAGATCAAAATTCTTTAACACTGCTACATAATTCCTCAAAATATTAGCAAATTAAATTGAGCAATATATAAAAAGCATAATACTTAATGCTTTATTAAGGACTTAGTCCTCAATTCCTGGAATGCAAAGTTGATTTCACACCTAAAAATCAATTGATGTAATGAGCAAAACTGATTAAATAAAGAGAAAAATCATATGATCATCCCAACAGCTGTAGAAAATGCATTTGACAGTGTTCAACACCCACTCTTGGTAATACATTCTCAGCAAACTAGAATCAAAAGAACATTTTCTTCATCAGTGTACCAATTGTCAATTATCTGACTTCCAACTTCAAATCAACTCTTCTTTACCCTGATTTGTGATGCTGGAGATAGTAACCATTTCTCCTTTCCAGATGCCACAAAATTTGGCTTTATCAGAAGGTACAGCGGGAATACTGTTTCCATCTGGCAATTTCCATTCAGCCTGAAGAACTTCCTTTAGTTTTCCTTATAATGGCGGTTTGTTTGAGATAAATTCTCTTAGTTTTATTTGTCCTTCTTTTAGTTTCACTATAGAAGGACAGTTTTACTACATAGAGAATAGTAGGTTGATAATGTTAGCACTTTAAACCTGTCATTCTACTGTCTTCTTGTGTCTGTTGTTTTTGAGAAGTACGCAGTCATCTGAATTCATGGTTTATCATATTAGATTCTGTCTTTTTCCTTGGCTGCCTTCAAGATTTTCTCTTTATCTTTGGTTTTCAATGATTTGACTATGGCATTTCTAGGCAGAGTTTTCTGTCTCTTTTCAGTGATCACTAAGCCTCTTGAATCTTTAAATTTATGTCTTCCCCAAGTTTGGGAAATTTTTGGTCATCGTTTTCTCATGTTTTTCTGTTCCACCCTCTTTTCTCTCCTGATAATCTCACTGCAAGTATGTGAGATCTTTCAGTGTTGTCTCACAAATCAGTGAGATACTCTTTTTTCCCCCATTTAAGAACACATTGTTCTCTATTTTGGGGTTGGATAATTTCTTGTAGTCTATCTTCAAAGTTCATTCATTCTTTTGTCATCTCCAATCCATCAGTAACTTCTTCCAGTAAAATTTTTATTTAGACAGTATATTTTTCAGCTCTAGAATTTCCATTTAGTTCTTTTTTTTTATACTTTCTATTTTTCTGTGAGATTTTTGAATGGGTTTATTCAATAAGAGCATATTTCTCTTTGCATCTTTGAGCAGAGTTAAAATAGCTGCTTAAAAATCCTTGTCTGCTAAATATAACATCTGGATCAACTTGAACATTGTTCTCCAAGGTTTCCTTCTGAGTATGCATCACAAGTTCCCTGATTGTCCACATGTCCAATAATTTCAAATAATATTTTGGACATTGTAAATGAGATTCTGAATTCTGTGTATGACATTGAAGAGTAGTTTTTGTTTTAGCAGGTACTTAATTTGGCTGAGCTCAAATTCCAAACTTTGTTTCTCCTGCATTGGAAGGCAGCAGCTAAAATATCTGATGAGTTATTTTAGTCTTAGCTTGCCTTCCTGAAGTTTTCCCCGTGTATGTTTAGGTAACAGATCAGCCAGAGATTTTGGCAATTTATATGTAGAATTTGGAGCTTCCCTACCATGAGACCCTCTATTTGAGAGTCATTCTCTTGACTTTCACCCATTGCCCAAAATGTTGTTCTCTGATCTCTCAACTAGTAAAAATACAGCTATCTCTTTAATTTTCCTTCCCCTTGAAAACTGACTAGGCCCCTATCATAAAAGCAGAAACTCATTCACTGCCATTCTTTCCTTTTTCCAAGAGTTGATTCCTCCTTTATTTCTGCCTGTTTCTGGTTACTCTTCAGGTTTTCCAGATCACTTTTTCTATATTTTGCCCAGAGTTTTAAAATGCTATTTGTGGGACAGTTGATCCAGTATGACCTAGTCCATCATTACCAAAAGGCACTGTTATTTTTAAAAAGCTCTCTAGATAGTTAAGAACCACTGTACTAATCCCAGTGATGGAAGAAGTATTTAGGTAGTGTTAGCCATCCTCATAAGTACCACTTGACTATGTGTCTATTTTGGAACCATGTTGCCAATAGCTGTCCTTTATTAGAGACCAACTATAATCTTTTACACCATTCAACATTCTCTCCTGTTGAGTCCTATAACCGGCTGGGTAACAAAATACATTCTCTCAGAGTTGTCCTGGTGCATGTAAGTGAGACCAGTATAAAGCTTCTGTTCTTTCTCACTATTAATCAAATGCTATACTTCATTAATAAATCCTAAAGTCAGGGTAATAAAAGGATTTGTAGAATGAGTCGTATTTTTAACATCTCTGCAGAACCGAAAAATGAGGGAATAATTTGATTCAAAAATGTTGGATATTAAACTAGATTCAGAGCTAATTCTGACAATACTAGCACAAGAATTCACTGTTTCATACCCTCAAACACAGAAATATTTACTTAGTGCCTATTATTTATATTTGTACTTAGCACTGAATTACAAGGGGATACAAAAATAAACAAAAATAAACTCTCTTACTCTTCGAGTTCACAGAATACTAAGAGTGGATTTGTTCATAAGTAACCATAATATAAGGTAAGTGCTAAGATCCATAAGAGAGAATCTAATGGTATTCTCAGAACTGTTACCTGATTGTCTTGATCACTGCCTCTTACTTTCAGCTATAAAATGACTCATTTGATCTGCATGAATACATTTTTTTCTCCACCCAAAGTGCCTATCATTTTCAGATCCAAATCAGGGCTCTTTAGAATATATGACCTTTAAGAGAATCAAAGGGTTCCTTCAAATAAATTCCTTTTGAATTAATTAATTTATTTACTGCCTGTAAGAACCTTTTTGAGTTAAGAATTGTCACACATTTAAAGAATAGGAAATAGAAACCCAGAATGTTTATGCTTAAAACTTGCCCCAAATCACTGTTAGAAGAAGCAGAATCTGTCATGAATCTAGCTCTTCTGACTTCCAAGTCTACTCCATTGCTTTTGTCACTTACAGGTCAGGGAAAAAAGAAGTAGATTCATGGAGAAGTTTATAAAGAAGGTCAAATGGACCAACAAAGTCAAAGACAAGGCCTCAGGAAAAGTATTTGAATTTGATAATCAGAAAGTCATTGGTGAGTTAGCTGCATATCCCTTTCTTTCAGCCTGATATAATCAATTTTCACATTTTAAATCTAACCTCTCAATAAAAATTCAAATCTACTCACTGTTATCCATGTAGGGCCCTTTGTGGTTTAGCCCCATTTTACTTGTCCAATATCAATTATTTTTCCATATTTTCTACCTCATATTCAACAATTCATACATATTAAACCATATATTCTTTCTCTCCCTGAGCAACACAAGGATACTCCAAGGTATTCTTGGAGTGGACTTTCCACCTCTTTCCCCTGTCATCTAGCACTGATGCTATCTGTTTAAGGAACCCATTCTAGGCCACAACACCTCAGTGTAGTTTAGGTGCCTCTCCTGATATCCCAAGGCTTACTCCTTTTCTAAGATTTAACACAAAAATATCATACCTTAATTACCATTTACCTTGTCTATTCTCCCCACTAAACTATGAATTCCTTGAGAACAGGATTATGCCCTCTATATGGTTATATTTCCAAAACTTAGCACATAGCTTTTACACAAATATTTGTTAAATGAATGAATGGTAAAGATTTTGAGGTGTTACAAAGCAACAAAATATTCTAATCTGACCTCAAGAGCAAAGACTTTGATTATGGGTCAAAGACAGTATGTTCTAATCAGAGATCCTAATGTGAATCTACCTATTTAGACACTGAACTTCTTTTGTCAGGATATCAAGTTTGTCTCTACCATTTCCTGTGAACAATTTAGCTTAAGAAAATGTGGTCAGGCACTTGAGTGGCTCAGTTGGTTAAGTCTGACTCTTAGTTTTGGCTTAGGTCAAGAACTCCTCGTTGTGGGATTGAGCCCTGCACTGGGCTCCTTGCTGAGCGTGGAATCTGCTTCAGATTCTTTCTCCCTCTCTCCGCCTCTCCCCCTGCTCATGCCCTCTTTCTCTAAAATAAATAAATAAATAAATAAATCTTAAAAAAGAAAAAAGAAAATGTAGTCATAATTATACTTTCAGTTATAGTTCTAGAAGAACTGCATGAAGTCTGAGAGATTTCTGCAACCTTGGATAGTTGTTTTAAAACTTTAAATTTTTCTTGCTTAGATCAAGCAAAAGAAGTACTTTAGAAAACCACAATTCTAAATGCTTAGTCCGCAGCACTGAGACTTGTGCTAATCTTCAGTGTGGACTACAAAGTAAGATCATAGAATCTTCAAGCTAGCTGACAATAGGGAGAACTTAAAGAAATATTTGTAATGGTAATGAATCTCAGAATTTGAAGGGTGTGATGAGGTCACTGGGTTCATCCATCCAGTATCTAGTTTGTACAACCATTCAGTTCTTTTGGAGTACTTTTTTGAGTCATTTCAAATTGGTTGGCAGGGGTTTGAATGACTATATAAAGGAGACCATAGGGGTATAGAGATGGGCTGAATGCGTAATCCATAACCTAGGAGTGACTGTTCACACACTGTGGACATTACTGTCAATTCACCTTCATCCAAGGCCTTCATTAAAATATACTTACCTATATATACATAGATGATGCTTACAAATGCTCTCTGTACCGAGTATACTTTAAAAACATTTAAAACATTGTATATGATTTTGGATAACAGCAATGTAGTCACTTTAATTTGTAAGTAGAGAATGTACATATAAGGAAAATTTAAAATGTTGCTTATAACATTGTATTTAGCAATTATCATTGTTAACTTTGTTCCATAGAATTTAGTGGAATTTATTAATTTTTATTTCATTTTATTATTTTTTAAAGATTTTATTTATTTGTTCATGAGAAATACAGAGAGAGAGGGAGAAGCAGGCTCCATGCAGGGAGCCTGATGCGGCACTTGATCCCAGGATCCTGGGATCACGACCTGAGCCAAAGGCAGATGCTCAACCACTGAGCCACCTAGGTGCCCTGAATTTAGTGGAATTTAAAACCATACACTTAAAAAAATAAAACCATACCCTTGGCCATGGAGAGATGATATTAAGGGTTCTGTGCACTGGAGAATAAGTCAATTGATTTTTTCCTCAAATATCTTCTCCATTCATAGTGAAAATGATAGCTTTATACAGGAGTACATATAGAATAGCATAATTATGTGTGTGTGGGGGACTGGGAGATGAGATTTTGAGACTGAATCAGAGATGACAGCACTGGTATAATTTAAATCCAATCCTGTCACTTGTTCTAATTTGCTAAGGCAAAAAGAATAAAGTATTCCTTGGAGGAAACAACTTAGCCAATGTATAGTTCTTCTTTGGGTTGGTGCATGTAGGTAAGGATAAATGAAAGATTATGTTTTATAAGGAACCACATTTCTAAGTGGGTATGGGAGAAAAATATTGTCAAATATCCACACTTCATTATTAACTCATCTATCCTTTTAATTTAATGTCTTACTGATTTTTTTCTAATAATAATGTTCAAGATGCTTATCACTTGTTAATTCTGACAACTAAGGCCGTTTCTCCCCTACAGTTTCATTTTTAATCTCCATTTAAGTGTTTTACCTTCCAGCCTGACCAGAGACAAAAGGAACCAGTCTGGATCTGTACTGTGTGTGTATACGTGTGTGTTTTGCACATCCAGACTTGAAGATATCATTTAAAGTTACACAGATTTATTATCCAAAGGGATAGCTAATTAAATAAAGAAGGGGGCATATGTGAGCTGGGCTGACTTCAGGATCTGTTCCTTTGTATAAAAGGGCTTTCACATGCCTTCCTCCTCTATTCTGAAAGCACACGGTTCCTTCTTCCCTTCACCATGAATAAGGCCGACATTTGACAGCTTCACAAGGCTGACAGGGTTACCCAACAGCCCACCCTCCCTATTCTCAATCCAATTAGACCTCTAATCCTCCAGATGAAAGGCCCAACTGCTCACGTTCCTCATGACAACGACAGCTATTGATTATTTGTCACTGCAGCTAACACCTTCCCTGTCGAGGCTGCTCTGACAGAAGCAAACCTACCAAATTAGACAGCACTTTATCTGCCCTGGAGGCCAAATGGCACAACAAGTAAAGGCTAATAAATGGTATAAAAATGAACAAATCATAACATTATGACAGGCTGATCGTTGCCAGCAGCCTCTCAGCACAAGTGTGATGCTCTGTTAGACTTGCTCCTTCTCTTGCTCCTCTGCTCTAGCTCCAACTTTGACTGAATTAAAGGCCAGAACAATTAAGGCATTTGACCAGCAAAGATAAGCCAATTGAAGTATCACCAAGGGACATAACTGTCAATAACTGACTGCCATTTGTCAATACAAACATTCTGGAAATGCAAATGCTTAGGCCTCTGCTCTCCACCAGGCTGCACTGACTCGCTTTCCAAGAGACTCAGCTCAAATGGCCAGTCTGTGGCTATTTAGCCAGAAGGGGGCGAGGGGGCGGGGGAAGTGGGGGAGAAAAGGAGAAGAAAAATAAGAGTCCCAAGAGAGGAAGTATTCTATGAAGAATAAGCAGGAGTCACTGGGTAGGGGTTGAGGGTTGAATGAGAAAAAGAGAGCAAAGCAGAGATATTCTTCCTTAAAAATATATTCTAATATTCAACAACTGGAATGTCATCATATGTTTTTAGTCAAGAATACACACATAATGTGAGAAGTGCTAGACCACCTGGGAGGATTAATAAAGCTGTAACTTCAGAAGTAGACTCATTAATTTAACGAACATTTTTGAGCACCAAACGTGCACCAGGCACTGTTCTAGGCAATGAGGAGAAATAGTGGGGGAGAAGGGCCCCCAAATCCCCAGCTTCATGGAGTTCACATTCTAGTGGGGTAAGAGACAATAAGCAAGGCAAAGAAGTAGAACACATAGTATTTTAGACAGTGCTAAGTGCTAAGGAAACAAATAAAGCAGAGTAGAAGGAATAAAATGTGTGCAATGAAAGACAAACAGGTAGGATAGACAGGGAAGGCTTCACTGAAGCAGTGACTTTTAAGTAAGAACAGATGAACGTAAGGGAGTTTGAAGTACCTGGGTGGCTCAGTTGGTAGACAATGAAACTCTTGATCTCAGGGTCATGAGTTCCAGCCCCACATTGGGTGCAGAGCTGACTTAAAAAAAAGTAAGTGAGGGAATTCAACACAGAGATACCTACTGGAACAGCAGTTCTAGCAAAGAGAAAAGTAAATGCAAAAAAGAGCACTTTTTTCTTCTTAGAGGAACAGCACCAAGACCAGAGTGGGCTTAAGGCGAAAACACAAGGGTAAGATTAAAAATGAGGTCTTATAGGTAACTGGAGATTTAAACATATAGGTCTTTATAAGTCACAGGAAGTGCTTGGGCTTTAACTCTGAAATTAAACAAACAAACAAACCCTTGGAGAGTCTGGAGCAGAGACTGCCATGATTTGAGCTGAGTTTAAAAGGCTTATTCTGGCTCATGTCATGAGCACAGACTGCAGGGGGCAAGAGTGGAAGCTAAAAAGGCCAGTTAGGTGGCCACTACAAAAATCCAAACAAGGCTCCTACTTAATCTAATCCAAGATGTTGGTTGTTATGACCAGGGTAGTAGCAAAGCAGGTGTTCAGAAATGCGCAACTTTTAAAAAAAATTATTTATTTATTCATGATAGACACACACAGAGAGGCAGAGACATAGGCAGAGGGAGAAACAGGCTGCTTGCAGGGAGCTCGATGCAGTACTTGATCCCAGGACCCCAGGATCACGACCTGAGCCAAAGGCAGATGCTCAATGAATTTTAGTATGTAGCGTTTACAAGATTTGCTGATGGACATTAGCCTCACACAAGACAACAGGACTTTGCATAAAAAAATGGGCACCCAATACATGTAAGTTAAGTTGAATTCTCTACCTGGCAGTTCAATTAAAAATGTATGCTTTGATGCAAGGGAACTATGTCAAGTCAAAGTTTTAAAAACCAATTTAAGCAAAGACTTTGGAGTCAGACAGATCTATATATTGCCTTCTCACTCTGCCACTTAATGAAAAACTACTCAAGCTTTTTTAGTCTTAGTTTCTTCATCTATCTAATGTGATTGCTATTATTTTCAGCTGGGTGAAAAAAAGGAGTAGAGATGTAAGGTAGAAGAAGTAAAGTGAAAAAAAAAAACAATAATATCTTAGTCCTGAATTAGAAGAGGAAGTGACAAAATGACATTTTTACTAAAAAAATAGTTCTGAGGCATGCCTGGGTGGTTCAGTCAGTTAAGTGTCTGCCTTTGGCTCTGCTCATGATCTCAGGATCTGGGATTGAGCTCCGCATTGGGCTCCCTGCTCAGTGGGGAGTCTGCTTCTCCGTCTCCCTCCTCCTCTCACCCCACTCGTACTCTCTCTCTTGCTCACTCTCTCTCAAATAAATAAATAAAATCTTTAAAATAAATGAATAAATAAATAGGCCCAAGAAGTGACTACAGTAAATACTTAGAAACAGTCACCAACTCTGTAAAAGTGAGCGCCCCTAGACTCTAGACAGTGTGGTCTCCAAATTCTTTTTCCTGCTTTCAAGAACCATGGATCTTTAGAGAAATGGTGGATTCCAGGTTTGGAGTAAAAAATACAGAAATCATGAAACTAATATAACACTGTATGTTCACTATACTGGAATTTACAAACTTAATAAAAATACAGAAATGAACCTGGAATCGTTGGTCCTAGCAGATAACAAGGAAGCTATCAAAAAAGGATCATGTCAAAAGGATCCAGGCACCAATCTGAAGGACTTTTTATAACCAAAGATGGAATAATTTGAATATCATTTAGGGATAATAATATCCATGAACTGATATAGCAACTGTGTTCAAATGATACCAAAAGTATCCAATGCCTTGTTCATGATGAAACTAACAAGGAAAAAAGGAAAAATTAATTGTTTATCAAGAGAGGTCATATTTCCTTATTTTGAAAACTGATAAAGAGAATCAAGGATTAATTCTTCCTTTTCTGTATCAGTGAGTAATGAAAGAGCAGATAAGGGGAAATTTCTCTTTAATGAATCATTCCAGCAAACAAGTGTAGAAGGGATGGCAGATTTAGAATGTTGCCATTTTGCAACTCCTAAAACACACTGGCTTTGGGCAATGAAATCCCAACAACTGAGAACCTCAAAAAAAAAAAAAAAAAAAAAAAGGCAAACATTCGGTGTCTTCTGATGAGGAATGGAGCAAAACAGTGAAGTAGTTTAAGCCAAAAAAATTGAACCAGAATCAGATCAAGCCTATAGATCCCAATAAGTAATTTACAGGAAATCTGGAAAGCAGAGGGACAAGTGAATTATACCTAGAGAGAGAACTGACGTGATCTAGACTGAGATCGTCAGCTTGGATTGACATCAAGTCCAAGTAGGGAAGGAGTCAAGCCGCAAATACAAAAAATTGTAAGGAAAAAAGAAGAGAGAAAGAGGAGGAATTTATAGGTTTAGATAGACTTAAAAGACAGAAGCCAATGTCAGTTTATAACTCTTATTTGGATCCTGATTCCCAATTCAAATAAATGCCAATAACCAAACAAAAACATTTACAAGACAGTTTATAATCTGAACATGGGTGGGCTATTTTATGATACTGTGATATTAAATAATTCTCGTTAAATTTTTAGTATTACAATGATTATATTTAAAGAGAGTAATTTCCTTTTATTTTTATTTCTTTCTTTTAAAAGATTTTATCTTGGGATCCCTGGGTGGCGCAGCGGTTTGGCGCCTGCCTTTGGCCCAGGGCGCGATCCTGGAGACCCAGGATCGAATCCCACGTTGGGCTCCCGGTGCATGGAGCCTGCTTCTCCCTCTGCCTGTGTCTCTGCCTCTCTCTCTCTCTCTCTCTCTGTGTGTGACTATCATAACTAAATAAAAAAAAAAAAAGATTTTATCTTTAAGTAATCTCCACATCCAATGTGGGATGTGAACTTAACAAACCAGAGATCGAGAGTTGCAAGCTTCACTGACTGAGCCAGCCAGGTGCTTCAAGAGTCCTGTTTGTTTTTGTCTTTTTTTTTTTTTTTAAGAAATAAATATTGGTGTAATGATTTAATATCTGGGATTTCCTTCAAATGTGAGGGAGAGAAGTTCTCTCTAATAAAACATTTAAAAAGATAGGAAGCTCAGGGACACCCTGGTGGCTCAGTGGTTGAGCATCTGCCTTTGGCTCAGGTCATGACCCCGGGGTTCTGAGATCGGGAGCCTGCTTCTCTCTGCCTTTGTCTCTGCCTCTCTCTCTCTGTGTCTCTCATGAAAAGAAAGAAAGAAAAAGAAAGAAAGAAGAAAGAAAGAAAGAAAGAAAGAAAGAAAGAAAGAAGAAAGAAAGAAGAAAGAAGAAAGAAAGAAAGAAAGAAAGAAAGAAAGAAAGAAAGAAAGAAAGAAAGAAAGAAGAAATCTTAAAAAAAAAAAAAAGAAGCTAGGAGGCTTAAAACCTAGTGTATAGTCCATTGGCTCCTCCTCCTTTCAAAACTCCAACAGTAAGTTCAAAATACATTTGAACCTGGACTCTTCTTACCTCTTCCATAACTACTACTCTGGTCCAAGCCAACATCATCTCTCAGCTTCCTAATTAGTCATCCTCCTCCTATCATCCTTTTGACAGACTACTCAGTTAAATAAGCCTCTCAAACTATAAGCTAGATTGCCTTTTCTGTGCTTAAACCCTTCAATCACCTTTTCCTCTTGTGCACAGAGCTGAATCCTTCAATATCCTGTGGGTCCTACACGATCTCTGACCTCATCCTCTCCCTAGAGTTACAAGGGTCTTCCTGTTGACTGTTTCTTATAAATAGCATGTATGCTCCCATCTCAGGGTCTTTATACTTGGCATTCTGTCTCCCTGAGGGGTTTGTTCTTTCACTGCCTTTGGGTCACTTAAATGTTAAATGTTCACTTCATGTTACTTCCGGGAGATTTATCCGGATCACTCTATTTATAACATGCAACCCCTTGGCTCCCTATTTTTTTCACCTACCTTATTTTTTCCGTTGCAGGTATCCTCATCTGACTGTATATAATATTATATATATTTTATAATCTTTTTCATTTGTTGGTTTCTTTTCTACCAACAAAATGTAAGCTTGGAGGCAGGGATTTTTGTTTCATTTTGTTCATTTTATATGCCAAACAGTACAGAACAGTACCTTATGATTAGTAGGTACTCAATAAATAAGTATTTGTTGACTAAATGAATTTTTTTTATTTTCAAACCAGTGCTCTTTGCAAACATACTTCTCAATTAAGCTTGCCGGATGAAGAAGGGTGGGGTAACATGCTATGTTGTGCCCATATTTGTTACTGACAAAGCTAACTGATTTGACCCTTCTCTTATTTAGGAAGGAGATGTCCATATATGCTAAAAATAGGAAGGACTGTGAGGTAGGCTAAGTGTTAGGCCACTCCCATTGTAAACAGAGTTGGTATATCTGACTTTTTCATAGCCTCAAGCTAAAGGCAGTGCCACAGGAGGTAGCTTATAGTCATTGTTTAGGTAGTAATTAAGTCCACGAAGCTCTATAATTGTCCAAAGGACACCATGGCCAACATTATAGAATGCTTATCTATCATCTATGCTCATCTACTTCTGGGCTAACAGAACCTTGTTATTTGTTGCCACGAAGCTCTATAATTGTCCAAAGGACACCATGGCCAACATTATAGAATGCTTATCTATCATCTATGCCCATCCACTTCTGGGCTAACATAACCTTGTTATTTGTTGATCTTCCTTTAAGTGGTTATGTCCTTCAGAGAAGGCTGGGCCCTCACCAAATCAAGTGGTTTTGACTGATATGAACAATCATGGTGGTTTCATTTTTGCCAAGAGTGTTAGATGTGGGAGACAAAGAGATGGAAGGAAAGTCTGCCACAGGACTTCTAGGAAGGTTTCTCTTTTTTAAAAAGTAAATAAGAGGAACTCCTGGGTGGCTCAGTCAGTTAAGCATGCAACTTTGGCTCAGGTCATGATCTCAGGGTCCTGGGGTTGAGCCTTGCCTCAAGCTCCCCACTCAACAGGGAGTCTGCTTCTCTTTCTCCCTCTTGCCCCTTGCCCCCAGCTCATGTTCTCTCTCTCAAATAAATAAAATCTTTTAAAAAATGATAAACAAGATAAGGGCATTGTTTTTTTTCTGCTTCTAGATATTGTGGTCTGCATGCTATCCTTCCGTCGGCTTTGGGACATATCTTGACCCTAATTAAGGAAAGATTTAAGTCTAGCTCATTAGTGAGATTGGCGAGGGTTAAATCAGCCTTAATGTTGTGATCCAGATAGAGCAACTCAGTTTTCTGTCTTGCTCCTATAATCTAGTTTCAATCTTGTACCATAAGGTCTAGCAAATTGGTGCCTATCTATCTATCTATTCATCTATCCACTCAACAGTATGATGGTCTTAGGCACTGGCACTCCAATTATGTTCTTTAAATGCTAACTTAAAAACCTGCCTGTGGGCGTTTGGGTGGCTCAGCTGGTTAAGTGTCTGCCTTTGCCTCAGGTCATGATCCCAGGGTCCTGGGATGGAGCCTGGGATCCAGCTCTACGTTGAGCTGTGTGGCAAGCCCCCAGGGGAACTCCCTGCTCAGCAAGGAATCTGCTTCTAAAGCTTCTCAATCTCTTGATTGCTCAATCTCTCTCAAATATATAAATAAAACCTTAAAAAAGGAACAAACCCTGCTTAGTATCCAAATTTCTTCCAGCCTTGTTCTTTGAGATTCTCCCAAGGAATGGTGTCCTGTCATGGCTTACCTGTTCTTTCATCTTGGGGGCTGAGGTCTCACTGACAGATTACCTACTACTTTCCTCATCACCACAACTCAGCATGTTTTGTACTCTCAGTTGCCCTTAGCTGGGATATGGCCCGTGATTTCTGGGTGGACTTTCATTTTCTGCCCAACCCAGGGATGTCCTCAGCCATACCACTCCAAGTCTGGTTTATCCCCTGTCAATTGCATGACAAGTTCCACTTCTGATGGATCGTGGATAATAGTCTATACTTTTCACTCTGGGAAGTCATTTAAAAATATTATATAAAGAAGTTACTGTGGCTGATTTCAAAAAGGGTGTTGCCTGTGTTCTCCTCTAGGATTTTGATGGAATCTTGTCTCACATTTAGATCTTTCATCCATTTTGAGTTTATCTTTGTGTATGGTGAAAGAGAGTGGTCTAGTTTCATTCTTCTGCATGTGGATGTCCAATTTTCCCAGCACCATTTATTGAAGAGACTGTCTTTCTTCTAATGGATAGTCTTTCCTCCTTTATCGAATATTAGTTGGCCATAAAGTTGAGGGTCCACTTCTGGGTTCTCTATTCTGCTCCATTGATCTATGTGTCTGTTTTTGTGCCAGTACCACACTGTCTTGATGACCACAGCTTTGTAGTATAACCTGAAATCTGCCACAGTAACTTCTTGCAAGATACATCCACGAGGGCAAAAGAAACAAAAGCAAAAATGAACTATTGGGACTTCATCAAGATAAGAAGCTTTTGCACAGCAAAGGATACAGTCAACAAAACTCAAAGACAACCTACAGAATGGGAGAAGATATTTGCAAATGACCTATCAGATAAAGGGCTAGTTTCCAAGATCTATAAAGAACTTCTTAAACTCAACACCAAAGAAACAAACAATCCAATCATGAAATGGGCAAAAGACATGAAGAGAAATCTCACAGAGGAAGACATAGACATGGCCAACATGCACATGAGAAAATGCTCTGCATCACTTGCCATCAGGGAAATGTAAATCAAAACCACAATGAGATACCACCTCACACCAGTGAGAATGGGGAACATTAACAAGGCAGGAAGCCACAAATGTTGGAGAGGATGTGGAGAAAAGGGAACCCTCTTACACTGTTGGTGGGAATGTGAACTGGTGCAGCCACTCTGGAAAACTGTTCTGAGGTTCCTCAAACAGTTAAAAATAGACCTGCCTACAACCAAGCAATTGCACTGTTGGGGATTTACCCCAAAGATTCAGATGCAATGAAACGCCGAGACACCTGCACCCCGATGTTTATAGCAGCAATGTCCACAATAGCCAAACTGTGGAAGGAGCCTCAGTGTCCATCGAAAGATGAATGAATAAAGAAGATGTGGCAATGGAATATTCCTCAGCCATTAGAAACGACAAATACCCACCATTTGCTTCAACGTGAATGGAACTGGAGGGTATTATGCTGAGTGAAGTAAGTCAATCGGAGAAGGACAAACATTGTATGTTCTCATTCATTTGGGGAATATAAATAACAGTGAAAGGGAATATAAGGGAAGGGAGAAGAAATGTGTGGGAAATATCAGAAAGGGAGACAGAACATAAAGACTCCTAACTCTGGGAAACGAACTACGGGTGGTGGAAGGGGAGGAGGGCGGGGGGTGGGGGTGAATGGGTGACGGGCACTGATGGGGGCACTTGACGAGATGAGCACTGGGTGTTATTCTGTATGTTGGTAAATTGAACACCAATAAAAAATAAATTTATTATAAAAAATATTATATAAAAATATTTCTCATTACTTTCTATAGTTACACAGTACAACATTGTGTGGACACACTTCTTTTAGTCAACCAGTCCCCTAACAGGACCTTTCCCTTCATGCTTTCTCTATTACAAACAATGCTGCAATTAAATAGCCTTAAGCATACATCACTTCTTGTTTTTGCCAGTGTACACTTCCAGAAGTGGTAATGTTGGGTCTAATGGAAATACATATTCTGGTTACTTTTGTTGGATATTGTTGAGTTTCCCTTCACAGGGGTTGTACTATTTTTCATTCCCTCCAGCAACAGTTTTGCTATCAGAGCACTCTGTCAAACTTTTTTTTACTTTTGTCAACTGAACACATGAAAAACATCTCATTGCAATTTTAACTTGAATTTCTCTTATGATGAATAATGTGGAGCATATTTCCAGATATTTAAGGGCCACTCACATTCCGTTTCTTATCAACTATCTATTTATATCTCTTGCTCATTTTTTATAGAATCATTGGTCTTTTTTCTCCTCCATATTATATATTAGGGATATTAACCCTCCATTAGTGACATAACTTGCAAATATTGTTTCCCAGTTTGTCTTTCTTCTTTTTCTTCGCTTATGATGTTTTCTAGGAAGGAAAAGTCTTTTTTATTTCGATGTAGTCATATTTATTAATCCTTTCCTAGTGCTTCTACATTTTGATTTACAGATAGAAGGTGTTCTCTGCTCTTAGATTATGCAATGTAAATCTTCCCGGTACATTTAATGCTGTGTAATGTGTATACACATTACCATTCAATGAGATAACAATTTAAAGCATGCACCTGTGTGCACATGTACATATACATACACAAACTCACACAGATTGTATTAGTTTACAGTCTGCATAACTTTGAAATGACCAGTTACACACTTGGTTAGAAGTTTATAGTCATTGCTTCAAATTCATATTTTAGCCCAAAATTCCTAAGAAATGGATTACAAAGAATCAGTCTGATGAATGACAGAGACCAAAAGAATTTGAATAAAAAATTTAAAAGGATACAAACCATGTCTTCTAAAATCTACAATTGTTTGAGATAAATGGAGTATACTCAATAAATTTCTTGAAAATGAGTAGTTTTGTTGGTGAAATGTTAACTTTGTGATGATTCAGAATTTGAAAGACTTTAAATATTTAGACACAAGTTGGATTTACATATTTCAAGATATATAATGCTACATGATACAGATTAAATACTAAAAAAGTATTTGGTAAAAGAATGAATGAATTACTCCATCCGGATTGGAATGGTGAACAAGTGGACTCTGATAGAGTGAATAAGATTTTTCAAGGGGCCTAATTACCACTGATGACACAGTTTAGACAAGTATAAGGAAAGAATACAGCAATCTTTTAAATTGGTAAAGTTAATTTTAGTAATAGTGTTTCAATGATTAAGCTTTTCTGCAAGCAGGATCTATTTTGATATAAAAGATTAGGATGAAATTTCTGGTGACTCATATGGTGGAGAGATGACAACTATACTGAATGATGGACTCAAAACCAAGAGGACCTCAACAGGTTGTATGATGAATCCAATTCAATTAATCAAGTATTAATTATTTGTTAAGTACTAGGCCCTGGAAATAAAAAAATATGACTATTATACTCTTACTAAGATGCTCATTGTGGGAAAATAAAATGTGTAAACAAACAAATACCTTTTGGTGAGATAGGGGATGTAACAGTAGTTCAGTATACAAGGTACTGGAGGAACAAGGAAAGTAATGGTAAATTCTACCTACATGAGTCTGGGAAGTTCAAAGAACTGACTAAATATGAATACAGTAAAAAGCTACATTTAGGTCCCAAACCACAACAATATGAATACAGATTTAGTTTAAGCAGTAGCAAGCATAAAGCAAAATTAAAAGTTTTAAAATCTTCAATAGGAATCAATGGCCTTTGGTTGCCAAAATGACAATGATGAAAATCATGGCATACGCTGTGCTTATCAGACTGGCATTGTATTCTATTCTAGGTGTCTAACTTTCAGGGGGATTTAGGCAACTGTATGCATATGTGGTGAAAGGGATCAGGATGGGAAGGAGACTTGATAGCATATATGAAGAAGGAATAAAGAAATAGATAATAATAAGCCTGCAGAAAAATTTTTTCACTGGGCCAGAATGATTATTTTATTAAAATATATGTTAGCTCATGTCACTCCTTTCCCCCAAATCCTCTAATGCTTCCTCATTTCATTCAGAGTAAGGACATATTCCTGACAATGGCCAAAAGCCCTAGAAGATCTGGCTACTATTTCTGCCATATTCTCATCACCTACTGCTCCTCCCTTTCTCACTCGCTATAACCATGCTAGCCCTGTCCCATTGTTATTCCTCAAACATTCCAGGCATGCTCCTGTTTCAAGGCCTTTGCTCTAAATGTTCCTTGTGCCAGGAACAAAAGAAAGTTCTCTCAGCCACTCACAGGGCTAACTTCCTCACCTCCTTCAAGGCTTTCAAATGTCACTATCTTAAGGAAAGCTATTTTGATTACCTTATTTAAATGGACACTCTGCTCTCCCTAGTCACCACCTCCCTGGCTTTCTAGATTCCCCCTTACTTTGGCATCTTGGCTATATTTCTGTTATCATATTAGTAAATGATTGAGCTTTGTAAAAGTGCAACCGTCAAAAGGAGGTACAAAGAGCCCTATGATTGGTTGTAGGGAAAATACTGTACCTAGGGGCTGACAATATTCATACTGTAGGAAGAACAGACCCCCTGATTCCCTCTCATTCTTTTTTGAACAGTAAAATATAAGAAAACAACAACAAAAAAGAAAATTATATGAACAAAAACAATCCTATGGCATAAGAAGGCAATTATCAAATTAATGCTCAAATTTTCATTGGAATTGATGTTATAGCACAAAATTAATTTTAAAAAGTATAAATGAAAAGTAAATGGATCTGAAGTTTCTTTTTATCAGCTGTAAAAATATTCGCTGGCCCTGTGCCCAGAGTTTAAAAGAAATCAGCATGAGTCTAATGAAAAACAAGCTGTAGGTCTCAGGGAAATTCAATATATACTCTTTCTTTTGCTTTTAGTTTTTGATTGGTTTCCATGGGAATCTAAGCTTGTGGGGATCTCTAATCTATTCATAGAAAGCAGATGCTTGTATTTTCATGACTTAGTAAAACTGGGGGTCATGAAGAGATAAAGATTAGAAAATGGCCATAGTCATAGGGAATAGGAACCATATCCAAAAGAAAATTCAGCAAACCACATAGATTTTAAAATACAATCTGCAAGGCTGCTCTGCTGTGTTTAAGAGGTGTCACAGCACTGGACTTAAATGTGAAAGCTTTGGGGGCTCCCGGGTGGCTCAGTCAGTTAAGCATTCAACTTTTGATTTGGGCTCGGGTCACAATCTCTGGGTCATGAGATCCAGCCCTGCATCAGGCTCTGCATTGGGCATGGAGCCTGCTTAGAATTCTCTCTCTCTCTCTCCTTCTTCCACTCCCCCCTCCCTCTCTTAAAAAAAAAAAAAAGAAAAAAAGAAAAAGAAGAAGTGGAAGTTCTGGGTTAAACTCTTAATCTTGCCCGTGAGAAGGAAATACTTTGATACTTCTTTGGGGGTTTGACTGGGAAGCTGGATTTGGGAATGACTCTAGGTCAGAAAAATCAGAAGACTGGGAAAGTAAGCCTCCAAAAAGTACTTAAGTTTCTTTTCAATGGAGCATTATCAGGAAGCACTGAGCTGGGAATCAGAAAAACAAGGGAATTCCTGATTCTACAGGTATCAAAGTGACCAGAAGAAGTCAACCAGACTATATATCTCAGTTTACTTATATAGAATAGATAATATTTGACTGTTCTGCTATAAAGCTGCTATGAAACTAAATGAAATTTTTACTAGAATTCTGTTAGAAAAATTCAAAGTGGTGATTTCAATCAAGATTTGTTGACATATTTTCCTTGTAACTGCAAATTTCATCCATGTAGTATACATACATTAACTATTGTGAAAGTATTAAAGGACAGATGGGTTTTGATTTCAATTCTCAGATCAACTCTGTATTTAGTTGGAGTGCTCTTGAATACATGATCCTAAATATTTGAAACCAGTTTCTAGGGATGTCTGGGTGGCTCAGTTGGTTAAGCGCCCAACTCTTGATCTCAGCTCAGGTCTTGATCTCAGGGTTGTGAGTTCGAGTCCCAAGTTGGCCTTCACACTGGGCATGGAGCTTACAGGAAGGAAGGATGGAAGGAAGGAAGGAAGGAAGGAAGGAAGAAGGAATGGAGAAGGAAGGAGGGAGGGAGGGAGGAGGGTGGGGCGTTGTGGGAGGGATGGTTGTTTTCTTCCTTTCTATTGTCTTTTCCTTTCCTTCCTGCCTTTCCTCCTTCTCCTCCTTTCTCCCTCCCCCCTCCCTCCCTCCCTCCCTCTCTCTCTCGCTCTCCCTCCCTCCCTCCCTCCTCCCTCCCTCCCTCCCCTCTCCCCCCCTCCCCTCCCCTCCCCTCCCCTACCTCCCAATCCAAAAACATACAACAACAACCCAAAGCTTTTCCTAACTTGGCAACTAGAGGGCAGATTTAGAGATAGTTTCTAAATACTCAGAGAAGACAAACTTGAAGCTTGTTTGGAAACCTCAGAAGTTGGAATATACTGAAGCAAAGATTCTTTAGCCTGGGACTCTCTGCCTGCCTGGAAAAGGTGGCCGAGTTAAGGTTAAGGTCAAATGGGGCAAACTGTGAAAGCTGTCTAAAAACACTCATCTCGGTCCAGAGATTTCTTGAGAGATTGTTAACACTCCAGAACATAAGGGTTTCATAAACTCAGACTTTCCTACATTTCTAAGTAATGTGGGCATCACAGATGTCTTTTGGTGCCTTCTTTCAGAAGCATACCAATGGCCAAATCCTCATTTGTTTACTCTTGAGATATCCATGGGCTACATAGTTTGCGGCAGAGTGGGCACTTATTATTTTAAGATGAACTAATGAGTGATTACAGCCACAGAGAAGCCTAGAAGTACCTACTAAGCACCTTCAGTGATTTTGATGCATGCTCAAGTTTACAGGGCTTTCATAGAACTCCTGAACTTAACACTAAGGAAATGTGACCAGTGCTTCTCAGCCTAGGTCAGGAACTATTCTTGATTCCATTCTTCCTTATTCTACCTACAAATAATATTCATCAAGTTCTGGACATTTCACCATTTTTTAAAAATAATTTTTAAATTGAGGCATCATATATCTACAATAAAGTAGATAAATCTTGAGTATACAGACTGATAATTTTTTATGTAATCAGCATACAAATCAAGATATAGATCATTTCCAGCACCCTGAAAACCTTCCTTTATGCCCCTTTTTAGTCAATCTATATCATGGGTAACCCCAAATCTGATTTGAATCACCATAGAGTTTTGTCTCTTCTAAAAATTCATATAAATAGGTGACTTCTTTCACTCAACATGATGTCTTGAAATTTATTCATGTGGTACAATGTATCAGTAGCTCATTATTTTTTATTGTGTAGTATTCCATTGTAGGAATACATCATAGTTTATTTACCCATTTGCCTGTTGACATGCATTTCGGTGGTTTGTGTTAAGAATGTCTATTATAAATAAAGCTATCATGTACATTCTCATGCATGCCTTTTGGTAGAATGAGGGGCTTGTTTCTCTTAGGTATTACTGGGATTGGATTGTGAATTGAAGTGATTCTGTGTATGTGTGTGTTCAGCTTTGTTAGAGTCCAATTGTTTTCTAGAGTAGATTGATCAAATTGTATCCTCACTAAAAATGTTCCATATCCTCATTATCAATAGGCTTTATCAGATTTTTTCATTTTAGACATTCAAATGGTGGTATAGTATCTCAATGTGGCTTTAATTTGCATTTATCTAATTAGTAATGAGGTCGAACAGCTTTTCATGTAATCTTTTGTGGAGAGAGCTACATGTTTCAACATACACCTCAAAATCAATAAACTCAAAAACATAATGTTAAGTTAAAAAAACAAGTTGGGAAATGACACACAAAGTATAATACCATTTATATAAAATTTTAAACATGTGAAATAATATTGTTTATAGGTATATCCATACAAAGGTAAGGTAGAAAAATATGCATGGGAATTGAAACCACCAAAATTAAGATAGACTGAGAAGGCAGAAAGAGGGGAAAGAGGGGAATGGGATTTGGGAGGATAAAAAAAAAAACTTCAAGTGCATCTATACTGTCTTATTTCATTAAAGTAAGTCTAGAAGAAAAATTTAAAAAAATATTCAGTTTTATCTCTTCTATTAGGTACCTATTTTTAAAAAATATTCTCTATTCTTATGAATAATTCTAAAATAATTTAAACATAAGGATGCATATATCCCTTTGAATTAGTGTTTTGCATTCTTTGGGTAAATGCTTGGTGGCGCAATTGTTGAACTGTAGGGTAGTTCTATTTTGAACTTTTTGAGGGACCTCTATACTATTTTCTACAGTGATTGTACCAGTTTGCATTCCTACTAATAGTGTAAGAAAGTTCCCCTTTCTCTATATCCTCACCAACACCTGTTGTTTCTTGTGTTGATTTTAGCCATTCTTTTTTTTTTTTTTTTTTAAGATTTTATTTATTTATTCATGAGAGACACGGGTGGGGGGGGGCACAGACACAGGGAGAGGGAGAAGCAGGCTCCATTCCATGCAGGGAGCCTGATGTGGGACTCAATCCCAGGTCTCCAGGACCACAAGGTGCCGAAGGTGGCGCTAAATCGCTGAGCCACCCGGGCTGCCCAATTTTAGCCATTCTTACCCATGTGAGGTGATAGCTCACTGTAGTTTTGATTTGCATTTTCCTGATGATGACTGATGTTGAGCATCTTTTCATGTGTTTGTTGGCACCCTGATGTTTACAGCAGCATTATCTACAATAGCCAAACTATGGAAACAATCCAAATGTCCAACAACTGATGAATGGATAAAGAAGATGTGGTATGTATACACATACACACACACACACACACACACACAGGAACATTACTCAGCCCTAAAAAAAGAATGAAATCTTGCCATTTGCAATGACATGGATGGAACTAGAGAGTATTATGCTAAGCAAAATAAGGCAGTGAGAGAGACAAATATTATGATGTCACTCATATGTGGAATTTAACAAACAAAACAAATGAGTAAAGGAGGGGAAGATAGAGAGACGCGAACCAAGAAACAGACTCTTAACTATAAAGAACAAACTGATGGTCACCAGAGGGGAGGAAAGTGGGGGGATGGGTGAAATAGGTGACGGGGATTAAGGAGTATGCTGGTCCTGATGAGCACCAGGTGTTGTATGGAAGTGCTGAATCACTAAATTGTACACCTAACACTATTATTACACTGTACCTTAACTATACTATAACAATAAAATTTTTAAAAATTAAAAAAATAAGACAAAAGACATTCAGGTTTATGCAAAGGCAAAAAGAATGATGAATAATTTATTAACAGAAGAGAATTGAAAGGAGAATTGACTAAATTTCTTCATCCAATAACAAACTGGACCTCACTATCCTGAAGACCTTTTTATCTCTGACATCTGATTCCTAAAGAGCAGTTTGAAATTTATACCTATATTGCAGTATGATGAACAGCAATAATATTGACAGCCTACAGTCTTAGAGAGCATATGTCTCTACCAGGCAAAATGCTTTATATCTAAGGAAGCATCATTCCTAAAAAGCAGGCAGGAAGAAGATTATTCCATTTTATAGATAAAGAAATTGAGACATACAAGAGTGATATTTGATGGGAGATTAAGCTCAAAGAATCTTGTAAAATACCACTAACAAAATTAGAAGGGGGTGGGATGGAATGAAAAGGAATAAATATAACAACTGATTTATACTTCAATAATTCTTTCATAATAAATTTATCTTATGTTTTTAGTGATTGATTCCTTCATGTATTTGTTAAACAAACATGAACTGAATCTTTTTTAAATGGCAGGAGTTCTCTTAAGACTGGAACTAATAAATCAAAGAAGACATAGCCTCTGCCTTCAAATAGCATTAGTTGGGTGGAATATAGAGAAGTGAAATCTATGATTAATGGTGGTAGGGAAGGAGTTAAATATAAGTATATATATGTATGGGTATGTACATATACACACAGTAATATAGAGTTCTAGGGGGCTGGGGGATGGATTGTTTGGTGTGTTTGTGTATAAGTGTGAGTGTGTATAAAATAAGGGGATCTAATATCCTAATATTGTCACCTAATATTAAGTTTTCCCAAAAACTTTCAGACATACTCTACTCTTCTTCTTTAATTTTTTTAAGTCATTAACATGGAAATAGCAGATCTTGAAAGCTAATATTAATTAAAAATTAATATTCAGTTTCCATAGATGAATGGATAACTCTATGGTGAATTAAAAAACAAACACACAACATAATCACAGTCTGAAGCTTCTTTAGTTTCTCTTTTTTTTTTTTTTTTTTTTTGCTTCTTTAGTTTCTGTATTTAACATGATATCATTTTTCAAAGTGGGTAGTCTTACTCTTCTTGAAGCCAAATTAATAACCTCCTGAAAGATTAAAAATGCATAACTATTAACATTTAGTAAGATTGCTCAGGCTTTTTTATCCTTATTAACAAATAAATGTATCTGTGGAAGTCAGAGAAATAGTGGATTCCCTGGAGGAAAACATTTCTAACAATTAGATATCGTTTGTGAGAAACCCAGAAAAGGTTTGATTGATTGGTTTCTTGGATTAAACTGAGGGTACATATGAAAAACAAATTAGGTACAGATGTTCAGTATATTGAGATTAATTTTATTCTTGTGGGTACCATTTTCTTAGCTGCTTGGACTAATGCCAATTTATTTCTAAAGTAGTGAATATGTGTCAAAATAACTAAGCCAATCAGCATGGTTCAATAAGTTTTTCCCATATATATATTTTGAAACTGGATAAATGGTTCTAATAAACAAAATGTCAAGCATTTGTATTAATAATGACTTTCTATATAAGTAACCCAAAGTATATTCATTCATTCAACCAAGACATGTCAGACACTGTGTTAGATTCTAGGGGATTCAAAAACCAATAAAACAAGGTTCTTGCCTGGAGATCCAGTCTAGTGGGAAAGAGACAAGTAAGCAATAATTACAATACAAGTTAATAGGCCTCTAATGGAGACATGAACAAAATGCTATGGCAACAAGAGTTTTTCCTACTAATAAACCTAATGAAAGATAACATAATTAGTTCACTATCACAAAAAACCCCCAAAACATAATAAATGACTATTACATGACACGGCTGTTGATATTTTATAAAACACTTAGATATATAAGGGAGATAGGCCAGCTTTAATTATCACTTGATATCTTTATCCATGATCTTTGTAAGCAACTTAAGAGCATGAATCATATCTTTCATCTTTGTATTCCAAGGCCCTAGCACAGCACCTGTTACATAGTAACAGTATGAACATATGTTGAATGAATGCATTCATGCACATACATATGAATATTGATGATTACACAAATAGCACACTTCTGAGTTCACAGATAACTGAATTAAGTGAGATAGAAAATACTTGAAAAGAATATTTGATATGTGATATATCAGAGGTTCACTAAACAAAGACAAATGTAAATTTAATATGGATCAGTATGGACAGTACTTTTTTTTTTACAGCAAGTGTTTGTGATTCATTTTTTAATACTTCCTCTAGGTGCATCATCATGACTACATAGTAGACATTTGGCAACTACTTAATGAATGAACTGTTCTATCTCTACAATAGATCTCTTGGATTGAACTCCTTCTTTCTATTGGCCTAAAAAGTAATAGTTTTCTATGCATCTCCTCTTTCTTCCTCTTCCAAATGAACTTTAGTTGCCATATTCAACTCCCTAATGTACTTTAATGGTGCAACTGTCATTTTCAAATTTCCTTAGTAGCTCCCTCATATGTGGGATACTTTATTTAAAAAACATAATTAAAAACAAAACAAAATCAAACCACGGGAGGTACATAGTACAAAAGCCTGGCACTGCCATATAGCAAACACTAAAATGGCTAAAAATTAATGAGCTTGGTTGTCCTGGGAAAATTAGTTATTCATATGTTTTAAAATGAGAAAGGACCCCCATATAAAAATCCACTTGTTGTGTATTAAAGACTTACGTTAGAAAGAAAATATAGGAAAATTTTAAAACAATTTCTGCTTAGCTCTTTAGTCTCCCAGCTGTTGTTTACTGCTGGGTTTCTTTGAGCCTTACCCAGCAAAAGCACAGTTTAGGAATCTGCTAATGATTTGCAAGAATTTGTACCCAGATTTTTGGGTTCCTTCTCTGCAGTTCCCTTCTCCCAGGATTTTACCCTGCCACATTCCCGCCGCTGCTAATTCCAGACTCTACCTGTGGTTTTTCAGCCTACTAGAACCATCACTTCCTGCTAGGGTTGTATTCTTTTGCATTCCACTTTGGAAGATGCCTGAAGGATACAGTCAGATAAATGTGGTGCTCATTTCCGATGCTTCTCTTCTCCAAATGATTGTAATTTCTTAGATCCTGCTTGTGCTGACTGTTCTCAATGCCGTTAAACAATGTATATATATTTTGTTTAGTCTTTATAAATATTTTTGGCCAATGGGTTATTCTAAAATAAGGGGTCATGGTCAGAATTGTGCATAGTTCTAAAAGTCTCATGAATGCCCTTCCTTTCTTCTTTCCTTCCTTCCTTTCTTCTTCTTTCACATACATGTACATGTGAATCCAAGTGTAGGGAGTTAGGAGGGGAGGAACAGAGGGAGAGAGAGACTCCTAAGTGGACTCCACAGGGTCCTGATGCAAGGCTCGATCCCACGACCTGGACTGAGATCACGACCTGAGCCAAAATCAAGAGTTGAATGCTTAACCGACTGAGCCATCCAGGTATCCCTAATTGCTCATTTTTCTGATTTCTTCTTTTATATCATCTTAAAAAAGATTTATTTACTTATTTGAGAGACAGAGAGTGCAAGCACCTGCACAAGCAGGAGAAAGACAGAGGGAGAGAATTCCAAGCAGGCTCCCTGCCTACCACAGAGCTCAAGCCCACAACCCTGAGATCACAATCGGAGCTGAAATGAAGAGTCAGAAGATGCTCAACTAACTGAGCTACCGTCTTCTTTTATATCTTTAAGCATTCAATCAATTATTGTTTTACATTGTTTCTAATGATGCCAGTATTGAAGGTTTCTTAGGGAATAAATTGGTTTATTGTTTCTGTAGACTCTCATTACTGATAGATTACTTTCTCAAATGTTTGGTCTTTCACTGTGAGATCTTGTTTGGTCTTTGTAATATGGAGGAATCCTGGAAGTTTAGGGTGAAAATGTTTAAAGAAAATTTGTGTTTGTGTCTGCTCAGAGGCAGGGTGTGCTATAGATATGTCCCTAATCGGGACATATCTCCAATTATTCTTTGAAAATTAGTTCTAGATTCTTCATAATCTTATTCCTGTCGGATCTCTACTATCCCTGGTTTTTAAAATAATGGTGTTCTTGAATAAAGCACAAAATTAAACACAGTACCTGGTTTTGAACTGGACAGAGTAGAGTACTAAAGATTTACTACAACCCTTATTCTGGAAATTATACTAGTGCTAGTGTAGCCTAAAGATACATTACTGCTTTGGGCAAATATGCAAAAACAAACCACAACACAGAGAAAGGGGGAAATGCATAATTATCAGATAGTTGAAAGACCATGAAACGTGTTATTTATGAAATCAGTTATATAAATTGCAACACGTAAATCACAGTTCTATTTATTCTTTAATGCTGTAGAAAATCACAATGTAAAAAAAATAAAGGAGAAGCAAAAAGCAAAAGAAAACAATGCACTGCATCTTGTGAAGAGACTTATAAATCAACCCCTTTTCTCACCTTTTTGGTCACATTATACCTCTACAAGGATGACATACCGGAGGCTCATCAACTCAAATCCTCAGTTTTTTCACATGACCCACTTGATGTGAAGTTAGGTTCTTCTAGCCTACACATTTATGGAGTTGGGTTTTAAACCTAAATGAACCACAATGAAAAATCTAAAGTGTATCAAATTCATGATACTGGGGCTATTTCCAATCTGAAATGTTTACTTTTTTATGATAACAAGTTAAATGGAGTTACCCTTCCTGAGTGAATAATTTTAGCAGCTGACAAGCCTAGGTGAAAGGTTATAAATACCTAGGCGGTAGTTAAAACTGAAATTCAAAATGAGGGAGATTTTTAAAAAATTACTATAATGAAAAGCAAATTCAAGAGCAATAACTTTGGAAATAACCCGACAGACCTAACTGATCATAGCATGTAACCAGCGTATTCAAAAGTATATCTTAATGTCAGTCTCTTTTTCTGTATTCAACTAATGAGAAAGATATTTTTCTAACCCCTCAATTAATCAGCTATATCTGGTTCACATTTTAAATGGGAAATAACTCTAATAGTTTCTGCAGGATCTAACTAATTTTTTTATTGCTTTTTATTCCAAAAATATATGTCTAAAATAATAAGAAGGAAAGTATCAGGCACTGGAAATATATATTTTATATAATCATTTTATAGAGGGAAAAATCATTTTCAGATAAATAAGTCCTTAAATAAATTCAGAAGCTTCCCATTTTAATTTTTTGATATATTAAATCCTAAAAATCTCAGCTTTTAACAATGCCTTTAAAAACCCCAAAATTGGACAGCCCTGGTGGCTCAGCGGTTTAGCGCCACCTTCAACCCAGGGCCTGATCCTGGAGTCCTGGGATCGAGTCCCACATAGGGCTCCCTGCATGGAGCCTGCTTCTCCCTCTGCCTGTGTCTCTGCCTCTCTAACTCTCATTAATAAATAAATTTTTAAAAATTATTTAAAAAAAACCTGAAATCCTTTTTACTGGCAATATAGTTTTAGATTTTTAAAAAGTTGGAATACATTTAGAAAATAAATTTCTTTTATGCTTCTTAATGCTCACGTTCTAAGAGAGACTGCAAGTTTTTGTTGTAAAAGTAATATTTGTCAGGGGAAAATTTTTAAACAGTAAAAAGTACCAAAATTCATACATACTACCAATTTTAAAATCTGACCCCTATTAACATCTCAGTGTGTTTCTTTTTGGCCTTTGCTTTTTCCCTATGCACATATTGATTTGTAATATAGTTCATCATATTGTATATACAACTTTGATTCCTTTTCCCTGACTTAACCTTAGATCATAAAATGAATTCGACTGCTCAAGAAACTTAGGACAAATAAATGGATCCACTGATGATTATCTATGCTTTATTCTCTGCAGTTTATACTGTTTTTAAAGAAAACATATGAAACTAAGAGTCACATACTTGTGATTTCTTTATCAGCTGTCAACTGCATTGTTCCATTAATCAACTTATAAATATCTCACAAAAGGTTTACACTTCAGCGTAATTTAACTTCTCACCTTTTGAGCTGCAAGATGGAGGGCAGTTCTCTGGCTGTGGTCAGTTTTATTAACATCTGCTCCTGCCTTCAGGAGAGCATCTGCACAATCCAGTCTGTCCGCCAATACACAATACATAAGTGGTGTCCTCCCAAATTGATCTTCTTTGTCTTTAAGGGCAGAGTTTCCTATGAGTGTAAGAAACAGATAGTGATATTTGATAATTGCTGTTGTTATTGCTAATATAACTGGAAGCTATATTTATTAACTTTATTGTCAAGCTCTGCTAAAAGCATGAAATATATGTCATTTTTACTTACCCTATGAGATAGATATTATCATCCCCATATTATAGGAAACCGAGACTTAGAGAAGTAAACTGTTTATATTACACTGAAAGTAGGTGAAGCTAAAATTCAAATTGATAATTGATTCTAAAAGCCATATTCTTAACTACTATATGTTTTGCTGAATTAATATTGTGAGATAAGGAGCTATTTATTTTCCTCCCTCACTCCTTTCTTTTGTGTAGACTATACACTAAGCATTGTGGTATTCTTTTTTAAGATTTTATTTATGTATTCATAAGAGACAGAGACAGAGAGAGAGAGAGGCAGAGACACAGGCAGAGGGAGAAGCAGGCTCCACGCAGGGAGCCCGATGTGGGACTCGATCCCAGGATCACGCCCTGGGCCAAAGGCAGGCACTAAACTGCTGAGCCACCTAGGGATCCCCCATTGTGGTATGTTTTTATGAGAGATAAAAAAATGAATTATGACTGGTTTCTCATTTTTGATAATATGTAGTAAGTACACACTACCCTGATTCTCCTGCTAATTACAACTAAAAACCCAAGGCAAAATACATGAAAGGTGGAGAAAAGAAGGCAAACTGTCTAGGGACTATGGGACTCAGGGAAATACATGATGGTGAGTTCCCTGTCTGTCTGCCTGCCTTCCTTCCTCTTTCTTTCTTTGTCTCCTAAATACAGTCTGGGTGTTGAAGTAGCCCACAAAATGAAACATCAAAGGGCAGATACAAAATTCCCCAGAAAGCCTGCTCCCTCCAGTCAAAAGAGCTTATTCTTGGCTCTACTCAAAGCACATACAATGAAAGAAACTGCCCCCTTTTTTCTCCCCACTGGGCACTGCACCCTATAAACCATCATGTCCTAAATTAAGCAAAGGATAGCAATGAAGTAGTATCTTACCCCTTCCTAACTAGAGAAGCAGGGAGGATTATGGAGAAAAGGAGAATGCAATTCTTTAATTTGGTGCATGAAGTCAACAATTCTGAAAAGCCCATGTGTGAAACTAACCAGAATTAAAGTAAAAGAAGTTTTGAGAATTGAACTATGAGTAAAATATTGCCCAGGTTCTAAAACAGCTTGGGTAGCACATAAATAGGGAAGACCGAAGAGCCCTGCAAGAGCTATGAAAACTAACTTGACATTAGAACCATTGTCCATAAAACTGAAACAAAAAGTTCATTCCAAACCTAAACAGATTGTCAGTCTATTAAACAGAAGGTATAAATAGAATCCAGAATCTCATAACATAATTCACAAAATGTCAAAGACACAATCCAAAATTATTAGACAAACCAAGAACCAGAAAAACATTAACTTAAATAAAAAAAGCAATCCCAGGCACCAATACAGTGATGATACAGACATAAGAATTATCTGACAAGGATTTTAGAGCAACTATAATAAAAATGCCCCAAAAAGCAATTACAAATGCTCTTAGAATAAATGGAAAAATACAAAATCACAACAAAAAAAAGATAGAGTATAAAGATGAACCATATGAAAATTTCAGAATAATAAACATTTAATAAATAAATAAATAACCAAATAAAATAATTAAAGTAGGAACTTCACTGAATGCAGAGGACAGAGGAAAGAATCATGAATTTGATGATGGACTAATAAATACTATCTATTCTGAACAGTTAACAGAAAACATAGAAACGAAAAGAATCCACAGAATCTCAGGACTCTGTGGGACAATACCAAGGTACCTACTATTCATGTCATCAGAAAGAGGAAAAAGAATGAAGGACTAAAAACGTATTTGAGGGAATAATGGCTGGGAATGGTGCAAATCTGGTGAAATACACAGACCTAAAGATTTAAAAAGCTGAGCAAAACTCAAACAGAATAAGCTCCAAAAAATCCATGATATGCCAATCATAATAAAATTCCTGAAAGCTAAAGAAGAAGAAAAAAAATCATGACAGCAGCCAGAAAGAAACAATACATTATCAATAGGGGAAAAACAACTCAAGTAACAGTGTATTTCTCATGGGAAACTACAGGGTCCAGAGGGCAATGACATGACATTTTCAAGCTTTGGGGGTGATGGTGGGGATGAATTGTCAACCAAGAATTCTATACCAAGTGCTTGCCTAGGGCTGGGGAACAGGGGAACAGGGGAGGTATTAAAGGGGACATAAGTAAAGGGGATATAGGGTTTATCCAGGGGAGTTATTGTTCTAAAATTAATTGTGGTGGTGTTCCTACAACTCTGTGAATATACAAAACTGACTGAATTGTACTTTAAATTGGTGAATTGGATGATAAGGATGGATGGTGAATCTCAATAAAGCTGTTACAAATAGCCCCCCTAAATATAATTTAAAATAGAATACTAAAAACATTCATGAAATTCAGAGGAAGACAAGAAAGAGAAATAACAGGAATGAAAACAGAGGGAACAAATAGTAAACACATAACAAACTAGAAATCTTACATCTTAACATTAACAATTACATTAAAGGTACATGATAAAAACACACTGATAAAAAAAGAGATGGGTAAAAAAAGAAGATCCAACTATATACTATTTACAAGAAACTCACTTGAAATATAACAAGTTAAAAATAAAAGAATAAGCACAGATATGATATGTAAACCCTAATGAAAAGAAAGCTGATTAACATCAGATATTAATATCTATATATAATAGACTTCAGAGCAAAGACAATTACCAGGGACAAACAGAAACATTATATAATAATAAAGGGATTAATTCATCAACAATCCTAAATGTGTATGTACTAAATCATGGAGCTTCAAAATACATGAGGCAAAAACTGATAGAATTGGATGGATGAAACATTTGAAAAATTTACAATTATAATTGGTAACTTCAATACCTTCTCTCTCAATAATTGCTTGAACTGCTAAAATGAAAAGTCAGCAAGGATAGAAAAGAACAGGAACACCACTATAAAGCAGCAGGATATAACTGAAATTTATTGATCACGTCACTTAACAGCCAGATATATAATCTTTTAAAACACTGATGGGACCATTCACCAAAATAGACCATACATTGGTCATAAAACAAACATTAACAGATTTAAAGATGTGAAGTTATACAAAGTATGTTCTCTGACAGTAATGTAGTTAAACTAGAAATCAATAACAGTAAGATAATGGGGAATCACTGAATATGTGGGAATTAAATATCACATACATAATCCATGAGTTAAAGAGAAAAATCTCAAGGGAAATTAAAAAATATAATTAAATGAATGAAAATAATAGTAGTGTTATAAGGTTCCTACTCCACACATGAGGGGGCTTGTAAGGAAATATAGAGCATTGAGTATTTGTACTATAATAGAACAAGAGCTTCAAATCAATGATCTATAATTGTACCTTAGGACACTAAAAAAATCCTGAATTTAATCCAAAACAAGCAGAGGAAGTACATAATAAAGATACGAGCAGAGATCGATGAAATTAAAATTAAAAAACACTAGAGAAAAATCAATGAAGTTAAAAGTTGGTTCTCAGAAAATATCAATGAAATTGATAAATCCCTGATCAGAGTGATCATTAAAAACAGAGCAGAGAGGGATGCCTGGGTGGTTCAGTGGTTGAGTGTCTGCTTTTGGTTCAGGGTGTGATCCTGGGGTCCTGGGATCAAATCCTGCATAAGGTTCCCAGTAGGGAGCCTGTATTACCCTCTGCCTATGTCTCTGCCTCTTTCTCTCTCTGGGTCTCTCATAAATAAATAAAAAATAAAATCTTAAAAAAAAAACCCAGAGCAGATGAAAATTTCCAATAACAGAAATGAAAGCATGGATAACACTATAGAACCTAAAGTAATGAAGTAAAAAACATGGGAATATTATAAATAATTTTATGCCCATAAATTCAAATTTAAATTAAATATCCAAAAGAAAGAAAGAAAGAGACAGAGAGAGAGAGAGAGAGAGAGGGAGGGAAATAGATGAATAGGATAGAATTGAGGGTACTGAAAGAGACCTATAAATGTATATGATCAATTGATTTTTGACAATAGTGCCAAAGCAAACCAATGGGTAGTCTTAAACAAATGGTGCTAAAAGAACTGGACATTTATAGACAAAAACACAAAATGAACAACCAGAAACTCTTGACCTATACTTTTCACCATATACAAAAATTATCTCAAAATCAATCATTATCTTAAATGTAACACGTCTATAACTATATAAAACTTTTAAAAGCAAACAAAAGTGACAATCTCCGTGACCTTCGGTTAGACAAGATTTCTTAGGATACCAAAGAACAATCCATTTTAAAAATCAATAAACTGGATTGCACCCACATTAAAAATTCTGTTTGAAAGACACTGTTAAGAAAATAAAAATACAAGCCACAAATTGGGAGAAAATATTTGTTAAACACATACATATCTGATATTCTTTTACCTAGAATAAATCAATAAAACTGATGGAATGGCAAACAGTGGAATGGCAACTGATGGAAGGCAACTGATGGAATGGGAAAAAATATTTGCAAAGGACATACCTGATAAAGAGTTAGTATCTAAAATACAGAAAGAAATTGGAAGACTCAACACCCTCAAAAAAGAATTCTTACAACTGAATAATAAAAAGATAATAAAATTAAAAGATGGGCAAAAATTTTGAATTAACATTTCACCAAAGAAGCATATAAAAAGATGCCCAACATTGTTAATACACAGGGAAAAGCACATTCAAACCATATGATGCCATTATATATATATTAGAATGTCTAAAACAAAACCAAAATTGAAAGCAAACCTGACAATACCAAATGCTGGGAGGATATAGAACAACTAGAACTCTCAGACATTACTGGTAGTTACGCAAAATGGCACAGCCACTACAAAAAACTGTCACTTTCTTATTAAGTTAAATATGAAAATACTACATGGCCCAATAATCTCTTTCCTTAGGTGTTTACACAGAAGAAACAAAAGCATGAAAGCTTATATTCCATAAAAACTTGTATTTGGATGTTTGTGGAAGCCTCGTTCATTATTACTAAAAACTGGAAATAATCTCAATTGTCCTTGCAGAGAATGACAAAAGAACTGTAGTCATCCACACAATAGAATACTGCTCAGTAATAAAAAGGAATGAACTACTGATCTACCTAACAAGGAAAAATCTCAAGTGCATTTATGTTAAGTGAAAGAACTCTGTTTCAAAGGATACATACAGTATTCATTTACAGCACATTCTGGAAAAGGTAAAACTATAGGAAGAGAAAACAGACCCAGTGGTTAACTGGGGCGGGGGGGGGGTGGGGGTGGGGCAGCTGAGATGCAGGAGGGATTGGTTATAAAGGGATGCGGGGAGGGGCACCTGGGTGGCTTAGTGGTTGAGCGTCTGCCTTTGGCTCAGGTAGGGATCCCAGGGTCCTGGGATCAAGTCCTGCATCAAGCTCCCCGCAGGGAGCCTGCTTCTCCCTCTGCCTATGTGTCTGCCTCTCTCTCTGTCTCTCTCTCTCTCTTTCATTAATAAATAAATAAAATCTTAAAAAAGGGCCCTGGGAAATTTGGGGATATGGTGGAACTTGCCTATATCTTGATTGTGGTGGTTACGTGACTACATATTTGTTAAAATTAAATAACTGTACACTACTAATGGTTAAGTTTATTGTATTTATTGTATTATACCTCAATAAAGTTTACTTGAAAACAACAAAAGATACCTCCTGCCATGCACTTTATGTGACAAAAAATTTGCTACTTTCATCACAATGATCAGGTATTCTTTTTTTTTTTTTTTTTTTTTTTTTAGGATTGTATTCATTTATTCATGAAAGGCAGAGAGAGAGAGAGAGAGAGAGAGAGGCAGAGACATAGGCAGAGGGAGAAGCAGGCTCCATGAAGGGAGCCCAATATGGGACTTGGTCCCGGAACCCCAATCACACCCGGAACCAAAGGCAGACACTCAACCACTGAGCCACCCAGGCATCCCTGATCAGGTATTCTTATACAAGTTGAGGGTAATATATGAGTTGAAAATGAGGGAAGCCAGTTACTTTTAAGGTGCTTTGGCATAAACTCTGCTAATGCAGGAGGAAAACCGATCAAATGAAATATTTTTAGAGGGAAATATAAATGCTAGGGGAAGGAAAAGAAGGTGTTGCACTTCTGAGTTGTTTTGTGCCCGAAATTAAGCTGTGTTAATTCTAAATATTTCAATATATATTTAAATCTCAGATGTATTAGGACCCAGAAGTACTTTACAGTTTCTTAGATAACTTACTTTGCTAATCCTTATTCCCACGTATTCTGGTAATAAATCAAGAAAGGTCATTGCTCTGGAAATTTGAAGAGAGCCTTACAATTGTGTATAACTCCTGGAGGAGGCAGGTGTTCTTTTTCAGAGTCTCAGTTTTGAAGATGGAGGCAAGCTCTGCATATGATTCAATGTAACTGATAATAGCAGCTCCTGTGCACAAGTCTTGAGTGGTGCTGGCTATTGTTGCCTCCAACAAGGGCCTCTAATGCCTAACCTAGAAGGCTCCAGAGATTTGATCACTGCATTTATAGATAAGGAATCATTTAAACCCAAACTCACAAAACTAAAACTTATTAGAGGTAGAGCATGTTCCTTTTATCATTTGAACCCTTCTGGAGTCAAAAAGATACTTGTAGAGAATATGCAGTAATAAGGCCAGTCTCTAGTCTTTCAAGATGAAAGCGCACTCTCTACCGCCATTTTGTCTGCCAGTGTTTTGTTTTAAGAATTTTTAAAATTTATTCATTCATGACAGACAGAGAGACGCAGAAGGAGAAGGAGGCTCCAGGCAGGGAGCCCAATGTGGGACTCGATCCTGGGACTCCAGGATCACACCCTGGGCGGAAGGCAGGCACTAAACCGCTGAGCCACCCAGGGATCCCTTGTCTGCCAGTGTTAAGCAAAGACAGTAGTACCTAGGATCAGCATGATTGTGGTAATTCACGTTTAATTTCTCATTGGAAACTTCAGTGAGGGAGAAGATTTAGGAACTGTGGTCCCAAGTGCAAATGTTGCGGAATGGAGGCCTGGGATAATTCTAACTCATTAGGTTTCTTAGGGCCAAAGTGAAGTCAGCACCATGGGGTGAATAGTAACTCTACCTCCTAGGATATAGAACTTTAGCCAATTGTTACACTTTTCCCAAGTCCTCTGTAATGTACAGGGAAACCTCAAGCCTTCTCTTCAATCCCCGAAATACTTGTTTTCATGTGACCAGTAGTATACTTCCGGACAGAAAAGATTTCATTGGGCTATGTCCCCACCTCCAATGTGTTATGCTTGCCTACACAATAGAATTGGTGTATCTGACAAACCTGAAAGCACGTATCCCCTATTTATGATTAGAAAAGTGGCACTAGGCTTCATTTGAGTCCTGTTTTGAGTTTCTTTATGAGGATAGTGGCTTTATAACTAGTTTCTGAGTAGGGTCCTATTTTGAGTTGCTGTATGGCTAGTTTTTGAATAATGAGAGTCTTACCAGGTTCTGAGCTTCTTGGCTAACAAGAGAGTAACTGAGAGAGGCTTGTACCTTTATGCCTTTATCCATCTACCCTACCTCCTACCTTAGTTCCTTCAATTATAACATGCAGCCAGCCAGTACCTGTCCAGTTTGCACAATGGCTTATTTTGATGCTTGGGTGAAATGGTTTCCTGTTTGGAAGTGTCTGGTGGCTGCAACATGTTGTACAAATGTGGGGCTTGGGGTGTAATCTAATACTCACTGGATGGCAGTGCCTTGAATTTGAATTCCTGTCAGGAGCAGCTAATATAGAAAGCAGCTGGCTAGTGTGCTGGGTTGTTTTAATTATTCTGGCAACTGTGGAGATAGCTTCTAATCCATGACCAATTGGTGCTTGCTTCACAGTGGCTGGCATGCGGCATGCACTCAGCCTGAACACAGCTCAGAAAGCCAGGGCTGGCATGATGACTAGAAAGCCACTGCTCCACGCATGCAGTTGTGTTAAGGCTAGCTGAAAAAGAAGAGTCTGCACGGTTAATGGACTGGTATGTGCAGAAAGCACAGCTCCAACTCGGCGGTCAGAAGGCACAACTGCCACTTCCAGGGATACTTGTGCCAGTCTACACAACAGCTACTGCACCACACTGTCCAACACAAGCAAATCTAGCATTCTTTACTAACCTCTTATTTGCTTGTTCTCAGTCAGATGTTACCTGTGTGTGGCATCAGAGATGCATTTCATCTGCTTTCATTCACTTCTTACATCATACCTTTTGTATTGTCACAGTCTTGGGAAGGCTTTTGTGGTCATTTAAAAATGATTTGTTTATTGTTCTAAACGCAACATGGGAACAACAGGAAGAACATAGGATTCAAAATCACATAAATTGGTTGGAGTCTCAGCTGTGTGGTTATTAGCTTTGCAACTGAATTTCTTAACTTCTGAATCTCCGTATCCTAACATATAAAATGAGAACTATAAAATAACAAGGGACTTATTACATTTTAAGGTCACTTGAGACTTTACAAAATATTTTTACATTTTATCTCATTATAGTTGTTGTGGCATCTTAAAATAGCATTCATACTCATTGCTATTTTTTTAAAAGATTTATTTATTTATTTTAGGGAGGCGGAGAGAGAGAGAGAGAGCATGCACAAGACAGAGCATGAATGGGGGGAGGGGCAGAAGGAGAGGAGAGAGAATCCACAAGCAGACTCCCAGACTGAACATGGAGCCCAACTCCGGGCTTGATCCCAGGACTCTGAGATCATGACATGAGCTGAAATCAAGAGCTGGCCACTTAATTGACTGAGTCACCTAGCTGCCCCTATATTCATCACTATTTTGAAATTATCATAGCTGTTAGATTTTCCATTAGACCTTGCTATTTACTGTGTTAATAAAATGATTGTAGGTATATTGCTATGTCATAATTTTAAATAGTTTGACATCCATATTTCAGTATAGCTGCTTTTCTTTGGATTTCTCTTATTATATTTAAGCTCTTAAAAATACATTTTTGAGAAGGGGTCCATAAGTTTTATTGGATTGCCAAAAAGACCTGTAGTACAAAAAAAAAAAAAAAAAAAAGGTTAAGAAAAATCCAGCCTAGATAATCATTAAGTTCATCAGTCAAGGTTTAGACATAATCAGTAGTTCTTCTCCTGTGTTTCTTTTTCTCTCTGTGTTCAGAGAAACATATGAATGTGCATGTGCATGGAAAAATCTCTATACATGGAGAATCCATAGTTAAGTAGTTAAAGGCATGAACTTGGGAATCAGACTTCCAGGCTTCAACCCAAGTTCTGCTACTTATTAGACAAGTTACTTAATCTTTCTATACCTTAGTTTCTTCACTTATGAAATGAAGATAATAAGAGAACCCAAAACTCTTTGTAGTGTTTTGCTGTTTTAATGAGTTAATGAATTGCAAAGCCCTTACACAGTGCCTAGCACATAACATAACTTTATGAAATACTGGCTAATTTTATTACTATTATTAGTAGGGATGTATACACATGTAGGTCTATAAACACATTATGTATGGGGTACCTGGTGGCTAAGTTGGTTAAGTGTTTGACTTTTGAGTTCAGCTCAGGTTGTGAGATTGAGCCCTGTGTTGGGCTCCATGCTCAGCACAGAGTCTCTCTCCTCCTCTGCTCTTCCCCTAGCTCAGGCTTTCTCTCTCTTTCAAATAAATACATCAATAAAAATCTTAAAAAAAAAAAAAAAGCCTACATATGTATATAAGCAAGCATGTATAAAACATTTAGTGACCCTAACATTTAAGGTCATTGTTGAGGTAAAGACAGACATAACCTGAAATAATGTCATTGCTCTACCTCTTATGAGACTCCTTGCCTTACCGAACTACTGTGTTGGCAGATGTCACAAACAAAGAGAGAAAATAACTCAAAGATTTACACTTGTTTAGAACATCGATAGGGGATCAAAAGTTGTGGAAGAATCAGAATGGAGCAGCCTTGTCACTTTACCACTGCAAACAACCCAAACACTATTAACAGTGTTGATAGAATCAATCATTGCACACCATGCATATCTACAAATCATTCTGTTTAGTCTTCACAAAGAAAACAGTATTATTCTTCATTGCATTTAGTGATTTTCCATTTCAAGACACTTCTGAAACTATGTAAGACTCGTTCATTTCACTATAAGTCCAACCTGACAGTAGCAGTAATAAGGTCCTATTTATTGTCTACTACGTGTCAGATGTAATGCTAGATTTTTTTTTCAGATATACTTGGCACACATCATTATATTAGTTGCAGGCATACAACATAATAATTTGATAATTTGTATATATTGTGAAATTATCACCACGTAAGCCTAGGTAACATTTTTTACCACAGAGTTATGATTTTGTTTCTTGTGATGAGAATTTTTAGATCTACTCTCTTAGAAACTTTCAAATAAACGATACAGGATTATTAACTATAGTCATGCTTGATGTTTTACAGTCATCCCATTGAACTCTCACATAAGCAGAGTATTATAGTCTATAGTTTTCAGACAAGGAATTGAGCCTCAAAAAGATTAAGTGGCTTACCCAAAGTAATACTCCTAATACGTGACAAAGCCAGAACTTAAAACTTGGGTTTATCTGACTCTAAAACTCACATTCTTCCTATGATACCACATTGTATAGTATTAAAATGAATATACTAAATTCTATTATCAAATATAGCTGGCATTCATCCAAATTATTAGAGTTAAGAGAAAAAGCTACATATCTACAAATGATAACCATGGTATATAAAGATTTTACTATGTAAGTTTATGCTTTTATGACCCAGGACTGAGCCCTAAATCATCTGAATCGAGGATGTAATATTATGTTAAAACATTAATCTGTTGTATTAGGTTAAACACTAAAAATTGCTACTAAAATGATGTCTCATTCAGGGAAAGCCTCTTCAGTCCTCCTCCAGAACAATGGGCAGCATAGAAAGCGTTCGATTTAATTAGTTGTGTATGTAGAAAGAGATGCTCATCTGTTTCCATGGAGTCGAACACATCACTGACATACTTCTCCATGGAAACAGAGAAGGGAAAACAGAAAATGCTAAAGTGAATGAATTCAGTGAGCAGTTGGTGAGCAAAGATTCAGGAAAAAAAATAATTCATCTGTAGTACTATGTTACTAGTTTAGGAAAAAGAAATAGCATATATTTAGAGAGCATCAAAATGCACTACATGAAAGAATATATAAGATATGCTGAAATTTAAGATGACAACACTTATTATTTTGGTCAGGATATATAAATATTGAGAAATGCCAAGAGCACAGGTATGACTGTCTTTGCACAGACAACATAATAGCAGAATTCTGAAAAGATGAGCAGTATTACAGCTCAAAGTCGGTAATGAGACAAGATGATAAAACACAGAGGGAACACATTTATAAAATAAATTTATTGGCTCTATATTGGTTTCACATAATTTTGTTCTGCTTTGTTTTTAAGGATTTTGTTCTTTGGGGATTTAAAATTATAGGAATATCTCGTTTTATTACATAACATATTAGTTAATTTATATGATTGAGCCTATGTAACTTTTTAATTTATAACACCCCTGCACATTTTATTTCCTTTGAAGGTTATTTTTCATTAAAATAATAAAGAGTTCATTTTATAAGATATTTTTTTCTTGAGGTGTTCTGACTTTTAAAAAAATTTCCAATGGAATTTAGTGCTAACCTGCCTCTCAAGTCAATTTAATTTAATTTAATTTAATTCAATTCAACTTGTTTCACAATTAATCCTCAAGATGATTGTAGGCTTCTTGGGCTTCTTGGGAGGACAGGCACTTAAAAGAATGATTAAAGCATCTATTGACTCCCTCAACAAATTTATCTCATGTCCCTACTATGTGCTGGGTACTGTACTGGATTTTGCAGATTTGGTGATGAATTAAACAGATTCCGTCTATATTCACAGAGGCTACTAGCTTATAGGAGAGATAGAGAGATGGTAAAATAGTCATACATATAAATAAACAAGTTCAATGAAGAAACATTGCACAGTTCCAAGAGAGAACACAACAAACATTTCACTAAGGCTGGATGATGAGGGCAGGCCTCTTGGAAGAAGTGACCTAGAAGCTGAGGTCTGAAGGATGACAACAGTATTTTGGGCAAAAGCCGTGAGACTAAAAAGGGCATGGTGGTTTTGAGAAAATGAAAGAAAGCAAGTTTTTCTAGGAAGAGAGTGGATAAGGTGAAGTTGGAGATGGAAAGAGGTACAGGTGCACTTGTAAATTTTATTCCAGGTATAATGGGAAGCAATTAAAGAAGTTTGAGCAGGAAAATGACAAAACCCTATACAAAACTTTCAGTTCAGGTAAACATGGAACACAATAAAAAAAGTTCAAAAAAAGGCAAAACTAGACTATAGCATTTAAGCTCTATACCTATGTGGTAAAACTACAATGCAATTATGACTATAAAAGAAAAGATAGAAAATGACTCCAATGGGAATGAAGAATACATTAAGGGAATTCTGGGGGAATAACGTTCTGTCTCTTGTCCTAGTGGTGGCTACATAGATATTTGCTTTATATTTATTTGTTAAACTTACATATAAGTTGTATGTACTTCTCCATACATATACTTCAAAAGAAGCTTTTTTTTTAAGATTAATTTATTTATTTTAGAGACAGCAAGGGCATGCAGGAGTGTGGTCTTGGTGGGTGGGTGGGTGGGGAGAGGCAAAGGGAGAGGGAGAGAGAATCTTAAGCAGACTCCCAGCTGAGCATGGAGCCTGTCCAGGGGCTTGATCTCATGAGCCTGAGATCATGAACTGAGCCGAAATTAAGAGTTGGACGCTTAATGGACTAGCCACCAAGATGCCCCTGGTTTTGTTTTCTTTTAATAAAAGAGGGGATTGAGGTAAGAAAGTGGGGGTGTAGATAGCACAAGAAGCTTGCTTTTGGTGACAGAAAGTGATAATTGCCCCAATATCCATTCTCTGATTTTTCTAAGAATTGAGCTGGGTGTGATGCCATCAAAGGAAAGACACTTTAGCCTCCTTTGTCCAAGGTGTGGCTCTATGTCAAGTGCAGTCCACCTCCTAAATGACAAGTGGCTTTTCTGAACTCTCCCTGCTCCTGCTGGCTGGGATATGGCTACCACAGAAGTATCTGCTTTTGTCCTACAGATGGAAGCAACGTGTTGACAACAGCAGAGCCAAGTCCTAGCAGCATCCCTGGATGATTCTGTGAAGCAGAGATTTCTACCCACCATAGGCTGCTCACTTATATTTGTACTATGATGAGAATAAAATCTACTTCTACCTTTCTTAAGTCACTGCTAGAGCAGTTCAGCCTGTAACTGATACAGTTAGGATGGAAGTTAAGAGATATGACAATATGTAGAGGGGGATGAAGAAACAGGGAAGGGATTTTTAAATAGTGGAGACAATAGGGGCACTTGAAGGGCTCAGTCAATGAAGCAACTGCCTTCAGTTCTGGTCATGATTCTGGAGTCCCAGGATGGAGTCCTGCATCAGGCTCCCTGCTCTGTGTGGAGTCTGCTTCTCCCTCTGCCCCTCCCCCTTCTCATGCTCTCTCTCTCTCTCTCTCTGTCTCTCTCATATAAATAAATAAAATCTTTAAAAAAGAAATGGAGACAATAGAGCATGTTTAAATGCTGATGGAAAGCAATAGAAGAAACGGTTGAAGGGGTAATCATCAGAAGTTTTTTTCTTTAGAAAAATGAGGGCAGGGTCCCTGAGAAATAGGAAAGGATGGAACACAGAGCATGTGTGGAAGACTTGTGACAGAAGGGGATATTTGCTCTGTTTTGGCAGAAAGAAAGAGAGAAGGTGGGTGCAGATGTAGGTTGATCTGCAGATATCATGCTGAAAGGTGAGGGAGATCCAACTTAAAATCTTAATTTTCTGTAGGGAACATGAAGCATTAGCTGAGAATGGAGGGAGTGAGGGAGGATTGGTGGTTAGAAGTTTCAGGAGCGTGAGAAGGTATGAAACACTCTTTATGGAGAAATATGGTGTAATGAATGGAAAGGGTTGAGTGCCTACTTGAAGTAGGTAACCACATTAGGGTGCTACCAATATTTGTGACCAGTTAAATTGCTCAAGAGTTGGCAGGGGTACATGGATTAGGTCCATCCACAGTTGGGATTGCAACAGCCAGGTGCAACAGAAGGTGAGGAGAAAAGATAATTTTTCTTTTTTAAAGATTTTTTAAAAAATTTATTTATTCATGAGATACACACAGAGAGAGACAGAGAGAGGCAGAGACACAGGCAGAGGGAGAAGCAGGCTCCATGCAGGGAACCTGATACGGGACTTGATCCTGGGTCTCCAGGATCATGCTCTGGGCTGAATTTTAACAGAAGACCATGGAATGATGGTTGAATGGTGGAGAAAGTAAAGACAGAAGGAGACCGATAGTTGAAACTGCAGGAGATAATGGATTGCAAGTCTCCATGACTTGAAAAACTATTTTTCTCATTAGTAGGTGAACTGGAAGTAAGAGAGTTTTAATTGAATGGTGTAATGTTTGAATGAGTGACTCAGAGATTACTGGAGGATATCCCATTCCAGGGAATAACTCTGAATGCAGGTAGCTGATTTGAAGCTGAGGTGTCAGGAAATAATGTCTCTAACAGAGAAGAGAAACCTTCACAGAGTAGGTAGTAAAAGAGTTTCGTCTTTAAAGATTAAGTAGGAGTGTAGCAGAGATGAGAATAAGGAGGTAGAAAACCTCCCCAGGAGAGGAGACATATAGAGAAAAGTAAGACAAAATTCATAACATTTTGGGGAATGAAAAGTCTAGTAGAGGTTAGGGTACATGGATAGAAGTTTTCAGAGAAACCAGAAATGTAGGAAAAAATGAATTCTGAAGGAACCAGTATGGAGATTCAATTACTGTGGACTTTATTTCAAAGCCTCAAGTTGTCAATCATGTCACTAGACACTAGTGTGTAAAAAGATTAAAAACAATATACATTTTTATTGCTTTTCTTTAAATAAATAAAGACTAATGACTTCTAAATAGGTAGACATGTGGTTTTTACAATACTTGAAAAATTCTTACCCATTTTTGTCCTTGACTACTCTCCTACTCACTGTGTTCTCTCCTTCTAGAACTTTTATATTGGGCCTCTCTCTCTCTCTATATATATATATATAATACGGAGAAGGTTGGATCAATTCAAATCAATTGACTCAGTGATAGGGAGAACACTGAATCTATTTTAAATCATTACAACTTAAGTTATTTGTAAGCCTTAGTACTTTGGGTATATACTAAATATAAAAGATCATTTATCCACTATCTCATTCTAAATCTCTGTTACTAGAAAGATGAATAAATTCTCTTAGCACATTTAGAGTACATATCCAGATTCATTGTCGAACACACAGACATTTCTCAAGTATTTTTCACCTAATCTTAATCCATATTCTTAAATTTCAGGATTTTTTTATTTGTTTGTTTTAACTAAATTTCAGGATTTAATTACTTTCTTGTTAAGGTTCTGGAATGAAATATAAATAATGATACATCGCCATTAAAATGTGTGAGTACATTGCAATTAAAACTACAACTAACACACTCCCTCAGGACAGAATTATTTTTAAAGTTTCTGTATTTATGGGGACCACTTACCTATGATGAGCCTGTGAAGAGCACCTTTATCTCCATTAATAGCAGCAGCATGAACTTGGGATGCTAACGAGGAGCCAGAAAAGAACAAGTTCTCTGATCTGTTCATAGTCTTCTCAACAACTAGAGCACCCTGAAACAATGTTTAAACTATGAGTATATGCAGAAAACATTTCTAAAAGCTGTCTCATCAGTTCTAAGTGGGTATATTATAAATATGGCTGAATAGAAATATTTGATGAGGGGGGAGCCTGGGTGGTTCAGTCAGTTAAGTGTCTGCCTTGGCTTAGGTCATGATCCCAGAGTCCCGGGATTGAGCCCACATTGGGGCCTCCTTGCTCAGCAGGGAGTCTGTTTCTCCCTCTCCCTCTGCCCTTTCCCTCCCCTCTGCACATGCTCTGTCAAATAAATAAATAAATAAAATCTTAAAAAAAAAAGAATTATTTATTTGACTAGGATTCAAAAAGTCTGTTGTCTTGGTCCTACCTAGAATTTCCATAATATGGCAAATTAGATGACCCTTTGTACAAGTTGCTCATCTGTAAAATGAGAGGGTTGGATGCTTCTAAGACTCTTCTCAGGGGTTATCTAAGGGAAAAAAAGGAGGCTCAGTATTTAACCTTAAGCATAGGCCTCAAAAACCATAGTGACTTCTGATTTGATTCCACATAGTACTAAACATCAGAACTGTACTGGGAATCAAGATGATAAGCCACAAAATGGGCATGATGTGAACTTAATCATGAGGTCAAAATCAAGTAGATTTAAGTGCTAAATTAAAAGGTACTTGGTTCTATAAATAAATAAAACTTAGTTCTTTCTCTCATGTTGCTGAATGGAAGAATTTTTATTTGTTCTTTCCTTATGCTCACCGAGGAAATATACCTAGCTTGAGATCTTGACCTTTGGATATTACTACATCATTAGGATCATTAAGAAAATTTTGTTCTGACTGGTAGTCGGATATGGTTTCATAGAACCTTCTAGAAATGCATCAGCTGCATGGAAAAATGGTGAGTTCTCCAGCATAACACTGTTGAAGCAGAGGCTGGATTATGTCAGAAAGTCAGCATGAAGAATATAAACATCAAATGGGAAGGAAAAAATGGTGGTTGCATCAATGATTTTAAACTTCCTTCCTAAAAGTAAGATGCTATATCAAAGTTTCTGAGTTGAATGCCTGCAAGGACCAGGAAGGTAAAAAGTGTAAGAAACAAATGGAGTCCTGGAGAGCATGGCACTCTGGGGCACACATGCATATCTAAAGGAAGCAGCTGCTAATCAGCCAGTTAACAGCTGCCAAAAGGTCAGACAAGCCCTCTTTGGATTTCACCAAAAAGTGTCACTCCAATCTCTGACTCCCGAGGATCTGGGAGCTTTGGAGGAGGAATTTATCACTACTGATGAGCTAGTACTTGCGTTGTCACTGACGAGGATTATTGGTTCAAATTTTGCCTTAAACTGAAAGTGTTTTCTTAATTTTGGTAAAGGTCAGTGCTTCATGTCTTTATTTTGCTGACAATTTGAGTTAACATGCTGGCAGAAAATATGGGCTTTGTGAGACACTCCTGTCATGTCAGAAAAACCACTGTCACAGGCAGGATTATGTTAAAGTGACTTGAAAGAAGCTACAAAATGGGTGGAGGTAGATACAGAGGAAAGGAGGAATTGCATGTGGGCCCTAGGCCTGATTCTGTTAATAATAAGCAGTGTGCCCTTAGGCTACCTCAGCTCTCGGATTTTCAGTAAAATATGAACGATGACAAAGGTAGACTATGTTGATTCATTCAATAAGTCGAGTGCTGTGTGCTAGACACTGTTCCAAATTCTAATACATGTCATTTCTAAGTGGCCAAAGTTTTAGGCATATATCACACACACACACACACACACACACACACACACACACACACACACCTCTTCATACCCTTTGAAAAATACACTAAAATTTGATCTCAGTTATATACATTTCACCTCACAATTGTTAGCACTTAGCACAGTAACAGGTACCTACATAGCCGGTATCAGTAAATGTTTGTCCAATGAAAAGTCACAGGGGAGTGCTAAGTCCAGAAGGTGAGCAGGATCAAAGTTTAATTTCTTGGACTAAAGACGTCATACTCATGAGCGTCTGCTCTTTAATTCCCCATTTCTGTCTAGGAGAGGAGAGAGAGAGAAAGAGAGACCTAAGTCTTGGCTCTGCCACCACCTAATTTTGTCACCCTGGGAAAAGTATTCTCTAGGGTCCTTTTTTAGCACAAAATACACACACACACACACACACACACACACACTATGGCGCTGTTTTTTGTAAATGATTTTTATAGATGAAGAGCAAAACCACTTCATCAGTTATAAAGTGTCATAAAATGTACAGGTATCATTAATTATAAAACCAGCCAGTGTAATAGATGCTCTGATAATTATAACTGTACAAAACTAGTGGTGCTGCAGTCAGTCATATGCAAAGGGAAGAGTCATTCTGATTAGGACTAAAGGGCTGGTTTTTTTTTTTTTTTTTTTTTTGGAAGTTCTCAGAGATGGTGACATTTGAGATGGCATTCCAGATAGAGAAGGGGCTAAGGCCATTCCACCGCAGCAGGAAAGCTAGAGTACAGGCAAAAAAGTAGGGAGAACCTCAAGAAAGCAGAATGCAAAAAAAAAAAAAAAAAAGTAAAAAAAAAGGAAAAAAAGAAAAAAGAAAGCAGAATGCCTCCCAGGTACTTAGTACGGATTGTGTGGCTAGTATCTGGGACACGTGGACCTGGCTCTGTGTTGGCAGATGAAGCTGGGGAGCTAACTAGGGCCAGATTAGGATCCTCCGTTGCTGGGCTAATGCATTTCGTTAACCATCCGGTCCGAGTGATCCATGCATTAGTAGCAATCACAGCCGCCACTGAGCTTTTCAGTTTAGAACGTGCTTTCTCATTTTCTCCCGTATCTGCTCCCTGCACGAGCCCACAGAGACAATTAGGGATAAGTCCTCGACTCATTCAACGGAGGCCCCGAGAGCTGGCTCCGGCTTTATAGTGCAGTAATTAGTGCAGAAAGAAGAGGCAGCAGGCGAGGAGGCCAGTGATGAAGGACCGGGAGGCCACACAGCCCAGGCCAGGAGGGCCCGGGAGTCTGAGGCGGGGGCCAAGGCAATGCAGAGCGATCGGAGCTTCCCCAGCCACAGGCCCCTTCCTACTCACCCTCGCCTCCTCCAGGACTCACGTCCCGGGGGCGGCTCCAGGAGGTACGACCCCCAGCGGGCCGCCCCTCCCGCCAGGACCGTACACTACATCCGGCCGGGAGAGACCCCAGCGAGCTGAAACTAGGAGAACCCCTCCGAAGGCCGCCCGAGGCGCTCGACCGCGCTGCCCTCTGGGAATTGTAGTTCCCAATCCTCTAAACGCAGAGGTTCGCCGCCCTCCGCCCTTTGTTTCCCACAGGACCCCGCGCGCGGAGGACTCGGTGGAGCGGGGCCGAGAGCCTGATGGGAAAGAAGTTCTAGATGCCCGATGACGTGCTCGGGGAGAGCGGTGCGCGACTACGTTTCCCAATATGCTCCGAGGTGGGCAGGACCCGGAAGTGAGGGTGTGCGAGGCCTCTCTGGAAGTTGTCCCGGGTGTTCGCTGCTGGAGCTCCGGGTCCAGAGGACGAGGTGCCGCTGCCGGGAGGGCCGTCCGCCGCCGCCGCCGGCTCCCGGAGCCCAGCCCTTTCCTAAACCCAGCCCAACCCTGCCCAGTCCCAGCCGCGAAGCCCGGCGTTACCATGAATCCTGCCGTCTTCCTATCCTTACCCGACCTCAGATGCTCCCTGCTGCTCCTGGTGAGTGAGTGAAGGAATGACAGACCCTTCGACGGACGCCGGGACGGCCTCGCGCCCTCGCCGAGCGGGAGCACAGCTGCCCCCACCCTTGCCCTCCTCTCTGGTGTCCGGTGGCGGGGAGTGCATCCTCCCGCGCTGCCTCCGCTCTCCGCATCGGTCCGTACGCCTCCCCGGCCCAGGGCGCCCGCGGCCTGAGAAGCCGCGGTTGGAGGTTGGGACCTGTAGGCTGGAGAACTGGCCGTGGGGGAAGGATACGCGGGAGGGTCACGGGCGAGGAGCTCTCCCTTCCCCCAGACCGACTAACGGAGGTGGTCTCCGGCTCCAGGGCTCCGGCGGTAGCTGGGATCGGAAGGGGCGGGAGAGAGAGCCTACTCCTCCCTCCCACCCCCTCCTTTTGGGAAGGCCGACAGGTGCTGGGGTCGTGTGAATCTCGCCCTGGAGCCCTGAAGCGGTGCCCGGGGTTGGCGGAGCCCTCTGTTGTGGCCTGATGCGATTGGCTGGGAACCCGGAACTGGAGGCAGGTTTGGAGGGTGGAGACGGATTTTCCTGAAAACCTCACCTCACGGCCTGCCTCCGACTTTTGTCACACATCCCTCCCCCGCCCCCCTCCTCGAAATTTAAGCAGAACTCTTTTTTTTTTTTTTTTTTTCAGTGCTCCTAGTTTGAGAATGACCAGGGCTCCTGCATACATTTGCACTCATTCCTAAGCCCCCTCACCTGCTTGGCTCCATCCCCTCGTATAAAGGCCTGTTTCCCCAGGCCCCTCTTTCCCCCAAGTACATCTCCAACGTGCGATCTAAGTAATTCAGGCTGCAGGTCAAACTGACAAAAGTGAAGGAAGGACTCCCGTGTGGCAAAGTGACGTACTTTTAGTTGAGGTGTTCCGATAATGCAGTATCTGAAAATAACTTTAGTTGTAGTAGATTTTGAAAAGCCGGATTTAAGATGAACATTAAAGTCAAAAATCACTCTTTTTTTTTGAACAATTTAAAAACCGTAATTAAGTGACTCACAGAAAGTTGCATAGCTACCTGGTTACCGGCAGAAGTGGGACTTGAAGCCCGTCTCTTGGCTTGCAGTGCTTATTATTCCACCACAGCATGTAAAATCTTTAATATTTTATATTTGAAATTGACTTAATTTCTTTCTCCCTACTCCCTCCCCACCCTGCTTTTTTTTTTTTTTTTTTCTCTTCTGTCCTCCTCTCCCTGTTTGTTTTTCTTTCTGATTTGCAAGTCCTATGAAAAAGCCATCTACAATATTTGGATCTTTTCAGAGAAAAAGCACTGTGAAAAACTAAAGGGGATATCAAAGTAGTTTTGAGAACTGAGAGTTGAATATAAACATGTGATATTAAATGATGAAGTGTCGTATTGCCATTTCTTATCCAGCAGTGAGTGACTTCTGTATAGAGGAAAATATTCTGTATAGAGCTCTTTTTGGTAGTTTCATTAATATGCTGTGCTTCTCTTTTCCTTCTAGAAGTACTAGGATAAAAGTCATTGTTATTAAAGACTACTCTCATTTTAAGGATAATAGATAGTAATCTTTTATCCATGAAATGATAAAATGGTCTGAGTTATGAGTTGTCTGCTAGAAATTACTTTTAGGTTACAAAAAACAAAAACAGAGAACCAACCAAAAAAAAAAAAAACCAAAGGACAAAAATCTTAAGACATTAGAAAAGTTGAAATACTGAATAGGAAAACTACATCAGGTGCACTTCCCTGAAATGGTATGTTTGGTTGTAGAACTAAGCTTAAGAAGGAAAAAGTATTTATTTCAAAATAACTCATACTTTTTATAGAAAACCTACAGATCCTTTTAAGTACAAATTTTTTCCCCTAATAATTCTAAAGTCTAGTGAACATTTTGTATATTTAAATAAAAGTAGAGGAATAGAAACTTTGAAGACATTTTAGAGAATACTTAGAAAGTTAATGGGCTGGAAAATAAAGCCCAAGAAAAGGTTTAATAAACCAGAAGTACAAGTCAAGCTAGATTCAGTTTGAACACAGTGTTTGCCAAAGCAGTTTTAATTATCATAGACTAGTTAGCAAATATTTATAAAACATCTGTTTAATCAGTATTTGAGGTATTGATCTAACTGGTAATTCTGTTCCTAGTGATGGAACGTGTTTAGTCAGCATCCCACCTGTCTAAAAATATTTCCTTTATCTTCCCCAGTGTAGTTTCTTTCTCCTCCCTCCAACTTCCCTTCTCAGACTTCAGGTTACTCCCTCCCATGTCCAGTCATTGAATATCCCAGTTTCCATTTAGCTGAGTTCATCATTTTCTCTCAAATGGCCTGCCCTAAAAAGCCGTATATTCTCTTACTACAATATTTTTTTCAGGCAATCTCTACCTCAGCCCTAAAGAACTTAATCTGTTCAGAGTTAATGGTATTCATAAAAGAGTGGAAACATATTGTCCTTAAACTTCATTGAAAAATATTTTTCTTTTCCCTGATCTCAAAAACACTTTGGAAAGTATCACTGTATGCCTAAAAAGCCTTTCTGGGATGGGTAACTAAACACACAAACTCAATGTGATCACTTTTCCTGGGTTTTCGTATATATTTTCGTATTTTATTTATATATTGCATATATAGTTAAATGTCTACGTGTATATTTAAAGTCAAGGTCTTAGAGAATAAGTTCGTTTATTGTAGTGAAACACCCCCATTGCCTTTAAATTTTTTTTAATTTAAACTCCACTGAATTTGCAGTATGTCTTGGACAAAATAAGGTAGTCTGGATGCACTGATTTTGGATAAATCAGAAGAGAAATTTGAGTCACCTGGAAAATGCAATGAGGCTTTAATGCTCCTCATATCTTTTCTGTATCTCACTATGTATTTCATTTCTTTTATGGTTTGTGTTGATTCATTTGATGTATATTTACAACTTTAGTTCTTAACTTTGTGTAATCTATGCCCCCCTAACTGTTCATCATATTTTGTGGATGATTTGAATGCTGGAGATAGCAGTGATTCTCTGCTACAGCACCATGTATGCGATACCTGCCTGGACTGGGAAATTGCTTCCTGTTGTGTGTGCATTTTTGTTTTTGTTTTTGTTTTGGAGAATTTGTGGGGTGGGGAGTATAGCAGAAGAGGGGCAGAGCAAGAGAGAACCTTAAGCAGGCTCCACACTCCTTATTTTCTTTCTTTCTTTTTTTTCTTTTTGAGTGTGAGTGAGCATGGGCAGGGGGAGGGGCAAAGGGAGAGGCAGAAAGAATCTCAGGTAGACTCCCTGCTAAGCACTGAGCCTGACTAGGGGCTCTATCCCAGGACCGTGAGATCATGACCCGAGCCAAAAACCAAGAGTGGGACGCTTAACCAACTGAGCCACCCAGGCCCCCTCCTTTTCTTTTTTTTGTAATTTATTGTTGAGGAAACTAGATCCTCTGTCATTCAGAATTTCTCATATTTGGATATTGCTGATGGTATCCTTGTGTGTGGTTTTATGTTGCTATTTTCCTTGTGTTTTCTGTAAATTTGTCATTAAATTTATGCGGTCTCAACCACCAACTCAGTGTATAGTTTCATTTAGCTTTCATTTTTTAGTTTTCAAAAACTTACCTTCTAGTGTGTAATTATGTAAAATTTACCTCTTCCAAAACCAAATCTATAAAGCCAACTATTTTGACAAATCTAGCCTCTATTCTCCTCTGTATGTTCTTAATCTCTCCTAATATAAGAATCTTAAAAAAATTTTGTTTCCGAGAAGAGGTGGTCTGCTTGTGTGTATGTATATATGCTTCTCCCTCTCCTTTGATAAACTGTAGCATGTATTTTGTTTTTTTTCTTTTTCAAAGTGTATGTGTTAAATCACTAAGTTGTACACCTGAAACTAAATATTACACTGTATGTTAACTAATAGGAATTATAATAAAAACTTTAAAAGTGTGTCCTAGGGATCAGGGTAGAAATACCTGTTATTTCTTCTTAAACTGCTTATTGCTCCACTTGGTAGATGTACCAAATCCACTCATTTGCGTTCTTCTGCTATAGCAAAAGTTCTGCAAAGATTAGCTGGTGCATACATATTTTTGCCAGTGTGTCTCTGAGATAAACTCCTGTAATTGAAGTTTGCTAAGGCAAAGGATAAATGTATATGTAACTTTGTAGCTGTTGCTAGATTCTGCGAAATTCCTCTCCATAGGAGTTTTGCCATTTTGTGATCTTACCAACAGTGTAAGAGAATTTCCCTATATCCTGATAACAGAGTATGATGTGGACCGATGGGTGTTTGTCAATCTGATAGGTGAGAAATGGTATCTCAGTGTATTTTGATATGATTCTTTCTTTTTTTTTTTTTATGATTCTCTTTTAATATGAGTGTGGTTGAGCTTTTTATGGGTAAAGGCATTTACATTCGAGTTCTTAACTCATTATTTCCTTAGTTGATTCTATGATGTAGCTAGATTGAGAGGCACTGGAATGTACTACCCTAATATTTCTGGTGGGTTAAAACTTGTAAAAATCTTGGAGGAGATGTCAGATTGCTGCAGTTATTAAAAACCTTTTCTTGGGCCAGGTGGCTCAGTTGGTTAAGCTGCCAACTCTTGATTTTGGTTCAGGTCATGATGTCAGGGTTGTGGAATCAATTTCTGCTTGGCCCCGCTTCTGACCCCTCTCTGGGGAGTCTGCTGGAGACCCCCCCCAGACACACCCCCCTCGCGTGTGCACGTGCATGAGTGCTCTATTTCTCAAAGAAATATTTTTTTAAAAAGTAGACTTTTTCTATATTGTAGACCATGATTTTTAATATCTTTATGCTAACTCAGTCTTTAGATGTGCTTTAAATGTCTTAACAAAAGATGAAGTAAATTAGATTACTGGTTATGTCCAATTTATTCACAGATAAAAAAATATGAAAGATACAGGTGTGCTATTTCCTGCCAATTTCCAAATACATCTTCAGGACACCTTTCTAGAATTATATTTCTTGTTTCATACAGTATGTCTATTCTTTGGGATTTCTGATACATTGTACTAAATTGCCCTGCTGAAAAGTTGTACCAATGTGTATTCTTACCCACAATATGTGAGCACGCCCAAGTCCTCACACTCTAATCAACAATGCTTTTGTAATCGATGCCAATTTAATAGACCAAAATTAGCATCTGATTTATATTTACATTTCTTTGATTGCAACCAAAGCTGAATATTTTTTTTTTTTGTATTTCTTGACCATTATTCTCTCTCTGTGTGCATATGTTCATGTTATTTGTCCCATTTTCAAGAAGTTGTTTTCTCTTATTTCCTCCGGTAAATCAGAATAGATCTACTCACAAGATACAGTTTAGGAACATTGGAGAGTGTTAATCCTTTGTCAATTTGTTTAATGTCTGTTCAAGAGGTAGCAGAGTGCAAAGAATTCTGGGCTTAATGTCAGGGCATCTGTGTACAAGTTCTGTCTCTTCCTTGTTCTTTTTTTTTTTTTTTTTTTCTTCCATGTTCTTAACATTGTAACCTTGGATAAATCACCTAAGTTTTTTAGTTTATAAGGTAAGCACATTGGATTCAGGGATTCTTTGTGTAGCTATTTTGTTTTTCAGAAAGGATATTTCTGTAACTCCTGTAATTAATATACTTAGTATGTAATTGGATATCTCCTAAAAAAATCTGACTTAACAGGTTGCAGTTCTGGACCACCTCACTCTGATTCAGTGCAAGGAATAACATGCTCTGGTCATAGCTTTATTGATATTGACTGTTGCTGTGCTCCATTTCATCTAACCAAGGAAGTGATTAAAAAGTTTGACTTTTCATGGCATTTATTGATCTTTAGCCTACCCTTGATTTTGTATAGTGGAACTATCTGTGGCCCAGGCTGCAGGAACTTTATATCATTGGTGGTATTCTTTCTTCCTGTCATTTGAATGCCTGTTTACTACAGTAGAAAAGAGCAATGAAAGAGAAGGAAATCATCTCAAATATTCTAGTAGTATCTGCTAAAGAAAACTACTGAGTGCATTGTAGAATGCCAGTACCTTTTCCATTTCTTCCTTAAGATTATCAGTCTAGTAGTGGGAAGTTTGGTAATTGGATTTAAGAGATTTTAGAAAAAGTTCTTTCTTCAGGAATCAGAAGAGTTTTTGACCCTGGAAGAAATTGGAGCTCCCTTTATTTCTGTGGTACTCAACCATTAGTATCTTGCTTGGTTCAGTAGGTGGGAAGGGATGTAACAACCATGAGTAGATCACATGCAGTTAAAACGACTGAAGGTATAGCTGTCTAGAGTTGTGCCATAAATTTAAGTTCATTAAAATTAAAGGGGTACCTGGGTGGCTCAGTCAGTTAAGCATCTGCTTTCGGCTCAGGTCATGGTCTCAGGGTCCTAGGATGAGCCTCAGGTGGGCCTGCCTGCTCAGTGGGGAGTCTGCTTCTCCCTCTCCCTCCCCCCTCCCTCTTCCCCACTCATGTTCGTGCTGTCTCTCAAAAAAGTAAAATCTTTTAACAAAATCATTAAAATTAAAAACTATAAATTCCATTCCTTGGCCACATTAGTCCCATTTGAGGTTCTCAAAAGTCGTAAGTGCCTCGTGGCTACTGTGTTGAACAATGCAGATTATGGAATATTTCCATTGCTGTAGAAAGTGCCACTGGATAGTGGTCATCAGATCTTGCTCTTGCTGTCCGTCTCAGAAACCAAGACAAACTGAAATAAAGAATGAGAAGAATGCCTCAAACAGTGTTTCAAAGCTTGTGAGGAACATAGTGTTTTCCTCTCCAAGGGACAACAATAACCTGGAAAATGTCAATAATCTTATCAATGAGCACAGATTTGGCTTTTGGTTGCTTGTTAGCAGATTTAAGGAGGCACCAGAGAATACTAGTTGAAACTAAAGAGTAAGAGTTTATGTGTTAGTATTGATTCTTTCACTAGTTCACAGGGTCACTTAGGCAGGTCCCTCCCTCCCTCCCTCCCTCCCTTTCTCTCTCTCTCTCTCTCCTCTCCTCTCTCCTCTCCTCTCTCTCTTCCTTTCCTTTCCTTCTTTCTTCTTAGTTTTTCGATTAAAAATTGAGTAGGCTTGAAAGACTATTTTGGCAGTCTAGTGGGCATTCTGATGGAATGTGACCCTGACTTTGGGGTTTGAGGGCTGCAGTTTGTCTCTGGTAAAATCCCTTTTGAGGGCTACATCTTTAGAAATGATGCTTTGGGGGATATTTTATTGAGTAAGAAATTCATACATTTTAGTTATAGTAAAATAACCTGTAAAAGATAGCCTGTTGATATCTGTTGTTTGTTTCAGACATCAGAAGGAGCTTCATGACGGAGCCGAAGCTTCTAATTTGATAAATCCACAAATTAACGTAAATCTCTTTGCTTCAACATGACCAGAAATTATATGAGCTCATGAAGATGGGCTAATATTTAATACTTAGATTAAACGGAGTTAAAATTTGTCATTTCTTTGGACAGGATGCTCTCATAATTACATGCCTGCCATTCAGCGGTTTTGTCATATTTGAAGATTTGGAAAATGTAGAGGGGGAATGCCAACTTTTAAAAAACTGCTAACACCACATTGAAGTCTATCTCTCTACTTAAAAGTTTCAGGTGTTAGATAACTTGTGATTTGGAGTTATTCTGAGGAATGAAATTTGGATATTCTCAATTCCTTTGACTTTTATTACTATGGTTCTGGCCCAAGTGCAGTAAAATCTCAGCTAGCTGATGACAAGCACACACTTTGTAATGACTTCATATTCTGAAAGAGCTAAGAATAAAGATGAGCCACTTTTTTTTGTAGTCAGAATAATTTTTTAGAAAATTGGCTCATTCTTCAGGCTTTCTAGATAGCAACCAGTTTTTACTATAAGAATAGATACTGATTCTCATAGGAAGTCATGTGATCTGCTTACAACAAAAGTACTGCAGTGTCACAAAATACTTGGTTCTTTGTTAGTTTAATTTTTGAATGAATAGTTCTAGAGACTCTAATTTTAGAATTGTAAAAACTGTTACATTTTAAAGCATGTTTTATTTATTTGTTTCAGAAATCATTCAGTTTATTAAATAATTGTGCCTCTGCTCTAGTCTTCCAGAAAATCTGAAGAACTTTTCCCTTAATGATAACTTGAAAGTGTATTGGCTAAAGAGAAAGCTTTTTAGAAAGAATGTTCAGTTTAGCAGAGACTGGGGCTCAAATCTTGGATCTGCTACTTTATCTTGTCTGTTAATTTCTGAGGAATAATACAGGTATTCTCTGCCACTCCTAGGAGGTGTTCTTGTTTGCACACTTCTGTGATTTGTTAGAACCAAAAGTATCACATTTTCTGGTTCTTAGATCTTAGTTTTTAATACAATGCCTTATACAGGTTAAGTGCTTATAATAATTATGTTAAGTGTATGGAAAAAAGAAAAGGTAGAGCTAGAGTAAGGATGATCAGGAATGTTTAGGGGAGTTGTTGGTAAGCATCACAAAGATGAGCCTTAAAGTAAGTGAGGGAGTCAGTCATTTGGATTTCTTGAGGAAGAAGGCTTCCAGGCAGAGGCGGAGTCCCAAATGTGGGAGTGTCCCACACATATTCAAGGACCAGCCAGGAGGACAACATGGTTGTCATACTGTGAATAAGGTGCAGTGTGTTAAAAGATTAAGTCGTGTAGCTAAACACGTTTTGCAAAGTTGTGCTTGCTCTTAACTTGTGTATGCTGTTTGTTGATCCTCCTCTCCTCTCCCCTCCCTCCCTCCCTCCCTCCCTCCCTTCCATTCCTTCCTTCCTTCCTTCCTTCCTTCCTTCCTTCCTTCCTTCCTTCCTTATTTTATTTATTTTATTTTATTTTATTTTATTTATTTTTTATTTTATTTTATTTTTTTTATTTTATTTTATTTTATTTTATTTTATTTTATTTTATTTTATTTTATTTTATTTATTTTATTTTATTTTATATTTTATTTTATTTTATTTATTTCATTTTATTTTATTTATTTTATTTTATTTTATTTTATTTTAAAGATTGCTGACTTGACCCAATAAGATAGAACTTCTTAATAGCGTTGCTGGAAATAGTGACCTCCTCAGCCTTGGCCCAGTTGGTCCTGCTAGGTGTAGCATCATGTGTTTACCCCAGTGGGTCCTAGTATGCTAAATTAAAAATAATCTCTATATGTAACAGGGTGGGCCACAACCTACAGTTATAGTAACTTCAAATGTTAAAACAAAAGGTTTCCTAACATAGTTTGATTCCTGAAAGTAATATGCTTTCATGGTATAGAAAAGCATAATGAAAATAAAAACTTCATATCCCAACCACTGATAACATTTTAATATAGGTTCTTCCAGTTTTTTCCTATGCATACTTGAAAGGACTTTAAATAGTAACATGTAATTTTGAACAAGATCGGTTTGTGCTTTTTGTTTTTATTTGATCCTGGCATAGAGTAGTAAACCACTGTTTGTGTGGGAATACAGAAGATACCCCTATGTGTGCATATACTTGTATTCATGTAACTTGGAACTGACTCCTAGCTTGACCACTTACCTTCCTTTCTTTCTTTTTCTTTCTTTCTTTCTTTCTTTCTTTCTTTCTTTCTTTCTTTCTTTCTTTCTTTCTTTCTTTCTTTCTTTCTTTCTTCTCTCTCTCTCTCTCTCTCTCTCTCTTTCTTTCTTTCTTTCTTTCTTTCTTATTTTATTTATTCATAGAGACAGAGAGAGAGGCAGAGACACAGGCAGAGGGAGAAGCAGGCTCCATGCAGGGAGCCTTACATGGGACTGGATCCCGGGTCTCCAGGATCACACCCTGGGCTGCAGGTGGTGCTAAACCGCTGTGCCTCTGGGGCTACCCGACCACTTAACTTTAAAAAGTTATTTAACCTTCCTGAGTTTCCATTTTTCTCACCTATCAAGTGGGGATAAAGACCTCTTCTGCAGGGTTCTGGGAAGACAATAAAATTATTTGTGGATGAGTCCATGGTATAGTAGACATTTCCCAAAACAAATGTTTGGATGAGGGAATCAGTGAGCGATGAATGGTTGAATATATTTTGGGGACAGGGGTAACTTTCAGATTATCCATCCAGTGGTATAAGAATTGTGTGAGCTGGCATGACTAGCTTCCAGTTCTTGTGGTCTTCTGATGCTGATAATTGCACTGTCATTATTATACTAACAAAAGCAGCTTAAAAGTGTGACTATTAAGTGAGCAAGTTATCTGCTTGCCTCTTTTTTATAACTGTACTTCGTTTTGCATGTAAATTTGGTATTTAATGATGATAACAGTTTATGGAGACAGTTGGATTTTCTTGTACAGGCTGTTGGTTTTATAATTGAGAGACCTGGGTTTGAACCCTGTTCTGCCAGTAGTTTGGAGTGGTCACTTAGTATTTGAGTCTTAATCATTTAACAATATTTGCATTTACTGTATACCAGATACTGTAAAGTTTCAGTTTCCTCATTTATAAAACAGGAATAATATAATTCCTACTTCAGCTTCAGAGTTGTTTTAATGATGTAAAAGATAATATATGGGTTTGCAAATAAAAGTTGTCAGACTGAAATATTTTTGCATGCTTCAGATGTATGTTTGCTACTTGGTTTCTTTACCTAGAAGCCTAGGTATGTGATATATATCCCTTTCAGGAAAAGTTGATGCATTATGGAAATAGTTCTAGGGTCTGGATTGCCAAGATAATGACAATACCAGAAGGTAGAGTGACTTTGATCTTGGAAAGACCTAGCTCATTCCCAACTCTACTACCTCTTTGTAGCTGTATGATTGATATAAAGCAAATTTCCTTATCTTTCTGACCCTCAAATTTTCCATTTTAAAAGTAGGGATGATTATTTTGCAAGGCTGCAAGATTGAGATATATGGTATATAGAATACTTTGCATCATTTCTGGCGTATAGGAGACATTTTTGTTTTGTAAGGTAATGAATAGAGAAGGAAAGCTTGTCAAATGGATGGAGTCATCATTATGAAATGGAGGAAGTCCCCTGGAGGAGGACAGCACTTGTGCTGACCATCTTTCTGTGTTGGTACTACCTTTTCTTGACCCTTAGAAATGAGTAAATGGATGAGGCTTTTTATCCTAAAAGTGTAATTCTAAATATTAGTGGTTTCTTAAAATACTTATCAACTTCTCTCTTTCCCCGGTGAGTGATGACATAGTCTTATCAACATAGTGACAAACGTAACTATGATTGATAGAAATAAGAATCTAACTTGATATGCATTTCTGCTTTTAATACAAAAGCAAATAAACTCCTGTAAGTGGTAGAAATGAGAGTGGAGAAACATGCTTTATGCTTTGCTGTTTGAAAGGTATCATTTGCTCCACAAAGAAAGGCATCATTTCTATTACTTTGTACACTCAAAATCATTAAAAAAAATACATTCTTGACACCTGTAATTGACTAGATACTAGGAAAATGATAATGATTCTTTGGAAATATATAATCTTGTTGAATTTAGTAAGGGAAGAGAAAATTATTACAGCATATTTTTGGTCACTGAAAAGACCTAAAATAAAAATAAAAATCCTATTTGTATAGGTGTGGAAGATTTCAAATTGCTGGTTATTCAGTTTCATTTGTTTCTATAAGCCTGACTTAAATATACGATAGTTATCTCTTAAATATTGCTTCCCCTGGGGAGTAAAATTATTTACACATAAACATGTATTATACCTAATACTTTTATAACTTTTAGTCCAACACTTTTAGTAAGTTACAGATTTGATGAAAACTGAGGGTATAGTATATCTTTTTAATTTGGATACTCCTGAAGGTGTCTGCTTAGAACCTGTTGACATATAGTTTATGATGAGTATTTCAACTTGGATCAAGGAAAGCTCATCATATAGTCTTACTTTTTTTCTTTTTCTTTTTTTTTGAGGTAGAATCTGTCAGTATATTTATTGATTTATTAAATATTTATTTGAGAGAGAGTGAGAGGGGGAGCGCACGCACAAGCAGAGGGAGAGGAAGAGGGAGAAGCAGACTTCCTGCTGAGCAGGGAGCCCGTTTTAGGGCTTGATCCCAGGACTTCAGGTTTTTTTTTTTTTAAAAAACATCTTTTTATTTTTTTTATTTATGATAGACACACACAGAGAGAGAGAGGCAGAGACACAGGCTGAGGGAGAAGCAGGCTCCATGCACCGGGAGCCTGACGTGGGATTCAATCCTGGGTCTCCAGGATCACACCCTGGGCCAAAGGCAGGCGCCAAACCGCTGCGCCACCCAGGGATCCCCGGACTTCAGGTTTATAACCTGAAAGCAGACTCCCAGTCAACTGAGCCACCCAGGTGGGCCTAGTGTTGCTTTTCTAATCTCATTAATATATCAACAAATCCCTTCAATTGGGAAGGTTAGTACTTGGTTAGAAGAGGAGAGTAAATTGTGTTTCCCAGTTCTACAACACCTATATATAGTTCCTTGATATATACCAGCTATAATCTTGAGCAGAAGAGTGACTTGAGGTATATAATAAGAAGAGCTGTCAAAAAATAGCTTTTAGTTCTAAGAAGTATCCAATATATTCTGTAGGAAAATAATCAGTTTCAGTCTTTCTCATTTGACCCATGAGTCTTTATCTAACTGGCTAGATATGACTGAAATAGTTAATTATATCTGTACCTATTATGTTTGATGCCTTAGTGAAAGTCTTTCTTACCTACCTTATTTGGGGGAATATTGATTTGTATAATAGTACTAACTTTCCTGGACCAACTTGAGCTGTTCTAACACAAAATGGATTTTGATATTTGAAGGAATTAGCAGAGAGCTTGTTTATATTCTTACACGAGATGATTTTCCAAGAGTCTGTCATCTATTTTGGAATATTACTTTGAAGTGCTAATAAGTATCCATATTGTAAAGATGGGATATTTTTTTTTCTTAATGGCCTAAAAGGTACTTTTATTCAGGTTGTTCAAATGATTCTTAGTTTAAGGAAGGAACAATGGCCTCTTCAGGCCACATTTTCTTTTCCTGTTTTTTTATGATTTATTTATTTATTTTATTTTTTATTTTATTTTTTTTAAATTTTTTTTATTTATTGAGAGAGAGAGAGAGAGAGAGAGAGAGAGAGAGGCAGAGACACAGGCGTAGGGAGAAGCAGGCACCATGCAGAGAGCCTGATGTGGGACTGGATCCGGATCTCCAGGATCAAGCCCTGGGCTGCATGCGGCGCTAAACCGCTGAGCCACCCGGGCTGCCCTGATTTATTTATTTTAAAGATAGAGACAAAGAGAGTGTGGCAGAGTGGTGGACAAAGGGAGAGGGAAAGAGTGCTGGGCAGACTCCCTGCTGAGCATGGAGCCTGGATGGACTCAAGGTTCCATCTCTCAACCCTGAGATCATGACCTGAGCGGAAATCAAGAGTCTAATGCTTTACGGTTTGAGCCACCCAGATGCCCCAGGGCACATTTTCTTCTCAGAGAAAAAAAGGACAGGGGCACCTGGGTGGCTCAGTCAGTTAAGCATCTGCCTTTGGCTCAGGTCATGATCCCAGGGTCGTGGGATCAAACCTCACATCTGGCTCCCTGCTCAGCAGGAAGTCTGCTTCTCCCTCTCCCCCAACCTTACACACTTTCTCTCTCTCAAATAATTATCTTAAAAAAAGAGAAATAAAGGACATTTATATTATTAGTAACCCATTGTTAGGACTGAGGTAATTTGTATCAGTAAGTTATTTTGGTAATTAAAGCCAGTATCATTCAAACAAACCATTTTTTCACTGGAAGTCATTAAAAATATAAAGAAGTATTTCTTTTTATATTTAGGTTCTGAAATGATGTTTGTTAATGCCCTGGTTCCTAAGTCCAGAGTGATACATCATACAAGGTGTGACTAATTTCATCCAAGGATGGCGAGTAGAATCTACTTGGTTTTGTTTGACTTACATCTGTGGAAACTTTTAGGTTTGTAGATTGAAAGGTTGTAAATAGAGGAGCCAGTGTCTTCCTTAGAGGGTAACAAATATGATTTGACTTCTTAAAAATGCTGATTGTGATGTATTCCCTAGGTCACACGAGCCTCCTAATTGTGAATTACGCTACTCTTTGGAAAGTCTTCTGCTCATCACCCTTTTAGTATTTCATCCCAGTAACCACTCCATTTCTTGTTGAAATGCTATATCCTCCTTGCTGCTTTTATGCTCTAGTAGTTTGTTCTTTCTTTCTCTGCCCCATCCCCGTGGGTAGGAGAAAGGGAAAGGGCCTACCTACCGGTGACAGAATGCAATAAAGAAGTAAATGTGGATGTTCTTGAACACAAGAACTGCCAATCTCCCCCCACCCCCAGATCTTGTCATCTTAACTCTCAGCTTTAACTATTGCTTTAACTGAAGTTTGGAGTAGTTGAGGAGTCTCTTAGTGCTTTGGTCAGAACCTTAGGCTCAGTTACTTCCTTGGTGCTTTAGTCCTGGTTATGAAAAGTAGTCAAATGCAGCTGCCAGCCTCTTCATGCTGGTGGGGAGAAGGTACTTGGTGCTCTGTCAGCTGCTTTCTTACTGACTGGGCAAGGCAGAGGACTGGGGACATTGAAGCAGATCAGTGACTGCACATAAATTCTATATAAGAGTCTTCTTCCCCTTTCAGTTAGGTCAGTCACCTAGGTTTATACCTTTGGCTCATTGAATTTTTCAACCCTTTAGTTTGTCATCATGACCTGTTTAATTTCTTTTAAAAGTCTCTCAAATTACCCCCACCCCAACCTAGGCCCTTATGTCCCTTCTCTGTATTATGTTTCACTCTTTGAACTGTGTAATCTTACCTCATAAAATGTAGACCACTGATCTTTACATCTTGAAATCATTGCGCTCCTCACTTAGGAGAAGTCTCCTGTGCCTTCCTATTTTCTCCTATAGCAGGTATCAACCCCTCTGTCTGTCTTTCACTGGTATTATACTTACTCACCGTATACCCTGGTTTTCTTCTTAGCAGTCTGTCCCCAAACTAACTAACCTTCCAACGTATCTACCAATACTGCACGTATATGAACTTCCATATCCAGATTTTGCTACCTCAGTTACTTTATTCAAAGAAACTACTCTGCTCATCTAACCCATGGCAGTGCTTTCTGCCATTTTTCTGTGCTCTCTACAGTTTTCTGGGATACTTTGTGTAAGCCTTACTACTTGCATCATCTATCTTGTGTGCTGACTTTTCACATGTGGTCATGAAGCCCTTGAAGAACAGAATGTGCTTTTGAATTCTCCATAGGCCGTACCTGCTTCTGTGTTTCCATCCCCATTGGTTCTCATCCAAGGACTGCCATGAGCTGTGGATATGTCCTTGATGAGCTGTGCATGACAGAATTGTGATGAATGTGTAAAAGGGAAAGGTGAGCAGATGTTCATCCTAGTAAAGTAAAACTTTCTAGTGGTGCTACTTCATTGTGGATTGGTTTGCCTTGTAAACACAGTCTCATGGCAGGTGTTCCCTTGTAGGCTAAATGGCTGCTCTGCCACAGATGCTGTCAAGGAGATTCCTGCACAAGGTAGGAGGGGAGGGTATTATGCAGTTAGATAAACTTGGGCACCTTCAACTTTGTGATTCTTTTTTTTTTTTTTTAAGACTTTATTTATTTATTTGAGAGAGGTTGAGAGAACACAGAAGGGGGGGGGGGAGGGAGAAGCAGGCTCCCCACAGAGCAGGGAGCCTGATGCCCAGCTTGAACCCAGGACCCTGAGATCATAACCTGAGCTGAAGGCAGGTGGGATCATAACCGAGTGAGCCACCCAGGTGCCCCTCAACTTTGTAACTCTAAGTAACTACTCTCTTGACCTAATAAAGTAGAGATCAGAGAGGCTGATGGGAATTAAGGAATTGACTAGGGTATTGTGAAGAAGTTAAACAGAATTCTGATAATTTATAGCTGAGTAGTCATTATAGTTTATGGTAGTATTTTTCAGTGCTGTCTTTATATTCCATGATGTTGAAAACAAAATTCAAAATTATAAAATATGTTTTTGTGGCCTTCACATTTGATCGTTTATTTGACTACTGAGAGAGTGCCATTTGGAAGGCTGTCTAGCCTATATAGATTCTTTATTTGAAAACTTTTTTGAATTACTGAAAACAAAATGTTCATTGCAGCTGCATGGTCATTTCACTTACTGGCAAATAGGAGAATTATGCTTACAATTTCCACAATGATAGAGGATGTGAACTTCAGCTGATTGAAATTTGCTTTTTTTCTCCCTTTTTAAATCAAATCCAGTGGTGAACATAGTAGTTTTTGTACTCACTCTCTTGATTGTGAATTGATTTGTCACTGTTGTATTTGTTAGCTTATCCTAAGGCATGCCCAGCATTTTTCTCAAGTCTTTTGGGGGGAGGGAAGTCTCTAGAATCCTCACTTTATGATGAAGTATGTTTTTTTTTTTTTCCTATTTAAAAGTGATCCTTTTATTGTCATAAATGAGTTCTAGTCCTCAAGCAAGGATTTCAGAAACTTCCCATTCTGACTGCAAAACCGATGTCATTCATGGCCTCTCTCACCTTTAAGCAGATAGGCTGCTTTTGTGGTCTCATAGACTTGTGGAATGTCTAAAAGAACTTTAAAGTTATTTGGTTCAATTTCTTTGTTCATTTAGGAAATGTTGTGGAGTCTCTACTATTTGTCAAGCCTCATTCTAGGTATAAGGAAACAAATGTATAAAAGTGTAAGACTGGGGTGCCTGGATGGTGCAGTTGCTTAAGCAGTCAACTCTTGGTTTCAGCTCCTGTCATGATCTTAGTGTCTTAAGATTGAGCCCTTTGTTGGGCTCTGTGCTTAGCATGGAGTCTGCTTAAGGTTCATTCTCCTGGGACGCCTGGGTAGCTCAGTGGTTGAGCATCTGCCTTCGGCTCAGGGCATGATCCTGGGTCCGGGGATCAAGTCCCACATCAGGCTCCCTGTGAGGAGCCTGCTTTTCCCTCTGCCTGTGTCTCTACCTCTCTCTCTCTCTGTGTCTCTCATGAATAAATGAATTAAAAAAAAAAAAAGATTCTTTTTCCCTTTCCCCCTGCCTTTCCTGCTCATGCTCTCTCTCTCTCTAAAATAAATAAATCTTAAAAACAAAATAAAACAAAAAAACAGTATAGAACCTTCACCTTCTTGGCAAAAGTAAAATAAAACAAGAAGAGAGGCATTTCCACAGTGAAATAACTTTTTCATTATTTTAGAATAGCCTTAGGTTTTTCAGATGCAAGGTCATTATCAAATGAAGGGATCATAATGATCAAGGCTTGTTGCCAGTGGTGTATTTGCTTTGCCAAATACATATACGAATGGTCATGCCTTCTTTGGTATGTGTACTTAGTTCTTAAATGTGAACTAATATGATTTTGCCTCTGTATTAGTTTCCTGTGGTTCTCACAAATTAGCGTAAACTTGATAGCATAAAACAAATCTATTTTCTCGCTGTTCTGGAAACCAAAAGTCTGAAATCAAGGTACTGTAGTATGGCCACTGTCCCTCTGAAGGTTTTAGAGGAGAATCCTTTGCCTCTTGTAGTTTCTAGTGGCTCTGGGCTTTCCTTGGCTTTGTACCACACCAATCTCTACCTCCATCTCTATATCATCTTTCCCTCTCTGTCTCTATGTCCTCTCTTCTTGTAAGGACACCAGGCATTGGATTTAGGGCCCACTTGAAATGCTAAATCCAGGATGATTTCATCTCACAATCACTAATTATGTCTGCAAGAGCCCTATTTCCATATAAGGTCACATTCTGAAGTTCTGAGTGACATGAATTTTGGGGGTATCCTATTCAACCTACTGAAGCCTCTGGTCCTTTTTGACCCCAAATCTGTATTTATGTAGATCCACAGGCAGAAAGAAGTGAACTATTTGTGTGTGTATGTATATGTATCTCAAATGTTAATCCTTAGGCTTGAAAATAAAAGTAGTGAATTTTTAAAAATATTTATTTATTTATTTATTTACTTACTTACTTACTTACTTACTTATTTGACAGAGAGCATAAGCAAAGGAAGAGGGAGAAGCAGGCTCCCCACAGAGCAGAGAGCCCAATGCAGAACTAGATCCCAAGACCTGGGATCATGACCTTTGAGCCCAAGGCAGACACTTAACCGACTGAGCCACCCCAGGCTCCCAAAGGAGTAAATACTTTTGTTGTATTAAAAATTTTTAGGATAATAATTTTCTTTGCATTAATAATGAAATAAAGAATACAGAATAGACTTTCTTAAAAGAACGGTTTTCGGTTCAGAGCTGTATTAAGCAGTAGATACAAAGATTTCCTGTGTACTCCCTGCCTCACATGTGCATAGCCTTCCTCATTATCAACGTCCCCCACCCAGAGTGTTATGTTTATTACAGTTGATGAGCCTACCCTGACATATCATTATTGCCCACCTTCTGTAGTTTACATTAGGATTTCCTCTTGATTTTGTACATTCTGTAGGTTTGGACAAATGTGTAATGACATATATATACCATTATAGTATCACACAAAGTAGTTTTATTACCCTAAAAATCCTCTGTGCTCTACTGATTCATCCATCTCTCTCCACTAAACTCTGTCTCCTGATATTTTCACTATCTTGATAGCTTTGCCTTTTCTTGTCTTGTTTCTTATATGATGTCATATAGTTGGAAACAAAAATAACATAGCCTTTTTAGATTGACTTCTTTCACTTAATAGTATTCACTTAAGTTTCCTATATATCCTGTCATGACTTAATGGCTTATTTCTTCTTTTAGCACCAAGTAACATTGCATTGTCTGGATGTTCACCTACTGAAGGACATCTTGGTTACTTCTAATTTTGGCAGTTATTAGTAAAGCATCTGTAAACATCCATGTGCAGGTTTTAGGCCGATCTAAGCTCTCACTTCCTTTGAATAGATATCAAGGAGCATGTATTGCTGGATTACATGGTAAGAGGATATTTAGTTTTGCAAGAAATAGCCAAAATATCTTCCAAAGTGGCTGTACCACTTTTCTGTTGCTCCACATCTTTGCCAGTATTTGGTGTTGTCAGCATTGTGGATTTTGGCCATTCTAATACGTGTGTAGTGGTATCTCAGTCTTTTAATTTGCATTTTCCTGATGACGAATGGGAAGCTTGTTTTCATATGGTTATTTGCCATCTGTATGCCTTTGGTGAGGTGTCTGTAGGGTCTTTGGCCTGTTTTTTAAATCAGGTTGTTTGTTTTCTTATTATTGAATTTTAAGAATACTTTGTATTATTTTAAATAATAGGCCTTTATAAAATATGTCTTTTGTAAATATTTTCTTGCTGTATGACTTGTAATCTTACTCTTTTGACAGTGTCTTTTGCAGGCCAGAAGCTTTTAATTTTAATGAAATCCAGTTTATCAATTCATTCTTTCATGAAGCATGCCTTTGGTATTACATAAAAAAGTCATCACCAAAACCTATATAGATTCTCTCCTTTGTAAACTTCTAGGAGTTGTATAGTTTTTTTGTTTTAGGGTTAATTCTGTGATCCATTTTGAATTAATTTTTCTGAAAGGTCTGTGTCTAGATTCATTTTATTGCATGTGGATGTCCAGGTGTTATAGGATCATGGTTGAAAAGGCTGTCTTTTCTCCAATGTATTGCTTTTGCTCCTTTGTCAGAGATCAGTTGATTCTATTTATATGGGGCTATTTATGGGCCTTCATTTCCATTATTCTGTGTATTCTTTTTGTCAGTATTATACTTTCTTGATTATTATGGCTTTATAGTGAGTCTTTAAGTCAGATGGTGTCAGTCCTCCAGTTTTGTTCTTGCCCTTCATATTGTGTTGTCTGTTCTGGATCTTTTGCCTTTCCATGTAAAATTTAGAATCAGTTTTTCAGTATCCACAAAATAAGTTGCTGGGATTTTCATTGCATTTGCCTGAATCCATAGATCAAGTTGGGAAGACTTCACTTCTTGATAAGTTTGAGTTTTCTTATCCATGAACATGGAATAACTCTCCATTTATTTAGTTCTTTGCTTTCATTCATCAGAGTTTTATAGTTTTCTTTCTTTTTTTTTTTTAATAAATTTATTTTTTATTGGTGTTCAGTTTACCAACATACAGAATAACACCCAGTGCTCATCCCGTCAAGTGCCCCCCTCAGTGCCCGTCACCCATTCACCCCCACCCCCTGCCCTCCTCCCCTTCCACCACCCCTAGTTCGTTTCCCAGAGTTAGGAATCTTTATGTTCTGTCTCCCTTTCTGATATTTCCCACACATTTCTTCTCCCTTCCCTTATATTCCCTTTCACTATTATTTATATTCCCCAAATGAATGAGAACATATGTTTGTCCTTCTCCGATTGACTTACTTCACTCAGCTATAGTTTTCTTTATATAGATCTTGTACGTATTTTATTAGATTAATACCAATTTTTTCATTTTGGGGCTTGCTAATATGTAAATGATACTGTGTTTCAGATTTTAAATTTCACTTGTTCATTGCTGGCATATAGGAAAGTGATTGACTTTTATATATTCGTGTTGTATATTCAATCTTGCTATAATTGTTTATAAGTTCCAGGAGGGTTTTTTGTTGTTGTTGTTCATTTCTTTTGGATTTGCATAGATTATCATGTCACCTGCAAACAAAAGTTGTGTTTCTTCCTAATCTTTATATGTCTTATTGCATTTTTAGCTAAGACATCCAGTATGATCTTGAAAAGCAGTCATGTAAGGAGACTCCTTTGCTTTGCTTTGCTTTTCTTAGTTGGAAAACTTCAAGAAGTTTCTCACCATTAAATATGATGGTGGCTGTAGTTTCTTTGTAGATGTTCATTAACAAGTTGTGGAAGTTCCCCCCTATTCCTGGTTACTGAGAGTTTTATCATGAAAGAGTGTTGTGTTTTGTCAAATGCTTTTTCTGCATGTATTGATGTGATCATATGATTCTTCTGTAGCCTGTTGATGTGAGAGGTTACACTGAATGATTTGCAAATGTTGAATTGACTTTGTATACCTGGGATAAATCTCACATGGTCATGGTATATAATTCCTTTTATCCACTGTTGGATTCAATTTGCTAATATCTTTTTGAGAATTTTTGCATTTCTGTTTATGAGAGATATTGGCCTGTAGTTTTCTTGGAATATCTTTGCCTGGTTTTGGTATTAGAATAACACTGGCTTCATAAAGTGACTTAGGAAGTATTTCCTCTGCTTCTGTCTTCTAAAAGAAATGATAGAAAAGTGGTGTAATTGGGAATTCCTGGGTGGCTCAGCGGTTTAGCGCCTGCCTTTGGCCCAGGGCGCGATCCTGGAGAGTCCTGGGATCGAGTCCCACGTCAGGCTCCCAGCATGGAGCCTGCTTCTCCCTCCTCCTGTGTCTCTGCCTCTCTTTCTCTCTCTATGTCTATCATATATAAATAAATAAATCTTAAAAAAAAAAAAAGAAAAGTGGTGTAATTTCTTCCTTAAGTGCTTGGTAGAATTCACTAGTGCACCTGTCTGGGTCTGGTGCTTTCTGTCTTGGAAGGTTGTTGATTATTGATTCAATTTCTTTAATAAATATAGGCCTATAGGGATAGTCCATTTCTTGTGTGAGTTTTGGCAGATTGGGTCATTCAGGGACTTATTCTATTTCATCTACATTATCAAATTTGTGGACATAGAGTTGTTGATAGTATTCCTTGATTATCCTTTTAATGTCCATTGGATCTGTATTGTGATGTCCTTTCTTTCATTTCTGATATTAGTAGTTCTTAATTGTGCCAGTCCTTGTTCCTACATTCCCCCCCCCCCCCGAAGGAATTTAATACAGTGAATAGATGTTGGGGGATGAAAGAGCAAAAGTGAAAGACAGTAATAACCTTAGGAAGTAGTCCCATGCCTAGATTGAAGGAAATAAGAGAATATTATCATAAGATAAGAGTTTGAAAGGAGTATCCACAGAGCTGGTGTTCAGAGTCTGGGGAGGGCATAATGAGCCACCACTTCACCTGAGTAACATGGAGGAAGGGTCTGCAGAGTTGAGGGAAGTCTACTGCCCATGTTTTTTTTTTTTTTTTCTTTTTTTTTAAAGGTTGTATTTATTGAGAAAATGAGCGAGCGGGTGTACACACAAGCTAGGGGAGAGGCAGAAGGAAAGGGAGAAAGAATCTCAAACAGACCCCATACTCAGTGTGGAGCCTGATATGGGCTCAATCTCATGACCCTGAGATCATGACCTGAGCCAAAATCAAGAGTTGGATGCTTCACTAAGCCACCTACGCACCCTGTCCATGTTTTCTTCTTTGAAAAGCTGCCCATAAACATAATCCAGTCAACTGAAATGTAAAGTATAGGTAATCACTGTTGAGTAAATATGGGTTTTGGAGTATAATCATAAAACACTAAATTCTAGCAGTCAAAAATAAAGGATAACAGAGTAAAAACAGGAGGAAGGAATTAGTGAAGGCAAAAACATGTATAGTGACTTATAAAAAGAAAAACAGGGTTTTCTGGATAAGAAAACTTGGAAGAGTTTGGATAAAGTTGATCCACTTGTACTTAGACATAACACTTTAACTCTTTTTTCTTTTTAAGGTTTTGTTCATTTATTCATGAGAGACACATAGAAAGAGGCAGAGACATAGGCAAAGGGAGAAGCAGGCTCCATGCGGGGAGCCTGATGCAGAACTCTGTCCCCTAGGACCCCAGGATCATGATGTGAGCCAAAGGCAGATGCTCAACCACTGAGCCACCCAGGTGCTCCAGCAATTTAACTCCTAATTATAGACCCTCAAAAAATGCTGCTAATATGCGTAAGGAAGCACATGAGTGTTGATGCAGCATTGTTTGTAGTAGTATAATCTAGAAACATTTTTAATATCTATCAGTAGAAATGGCTAAATAGTAGTGCTATATTCATACTATGTCCCATAGCATTTCAATCCACATGTATCATTATGTCTACATAGAAAAGTTACAAAGAAAGGTACTCGGTTGGCTCAGTTGGAAGAGTATGCAACTCTTGATCTTGGGGTCATAAGTTTGAGCCCCACATTGAGTGTAGGGATTACTTAAATAAATAAAATTTAAAAAGTTGCAAAGAGATATACTCCCCAAAAGGACCTGACTCAGTTTCATGGATGAATGCTTACAAATACTTAAGGAACTTTTATGAAAGCTTATTATGTGCTTTATATGAATTCTAAAAATAACACATGAAGTCCTATCACCATTATCATCCTCACCCCTTTTTTATAGATAAGTACCCTGTGGCACAAAATGGTTAATTTGCCTGGTATCAACCACTAGGAAGTGACAGATCTGGGATATAAATCCAGGCAATCTTCCTCCAAAGGCTGTACTCAACCACTATGCTATACTCATCCCTGTGCTATCTAAACTATTTCAAATTGTAATGAAAGATGAAACTTGTCTAATGATTTTTTAAAGACTAATTAGTAAAATATCTAAATATGTAGTAAATACAGTATATAAAAAGAGAAATGCAGAACAATCTCAATCATATTAACACTATCCTAGTAAAATATTAGCAAAGTAGCAGAATTTTATTAGACTGAAACCTGCAACTTTAGCAGATAGAGCTATTCTAAGAAGATAAGGATTATTCACTGTTGGGAAATCTATTTCAAACTTTTTTTTTTTTTAAGATTTCATTTATTCATGACACACACACACACACACACACACACACACAGAGGCAGAGACACAGGCAGAGGGAGAAGCAGGCTTCGTGCAGGGAGCCTGATGTGGGACTCGATCCCAGGACTCCAGGATCTGCCCTGGGCCAAAGGCAAGTACTAAACCGCTGAGCCACCCAGGGATCCCCCTCTGTTTCAAAATCTTACCACACAAATCAAAGGAATAGAAGCAAATGATATTGTTTACTTAATAATTTTTCAAATGATAGAGGAAAATATTCTAGATTAAATAATTTAATATAGAAAAATAAGTATAATTGGAATAAAAATGAAAACTTATGTGCCCTTTTCCATTCCTAATTTCTCCCTTTCTAGAAGTAACCCCTTTGGTGAATATCAGGTAAATCAGATAAAATATTTTAATGTATTCAGGTCATCTTACAGTGTTACTTAGCTGAAAAGTAAATAAAAATCATGCTATTATGTACATAATGTTTACTGTCTTATCCTTAAACTTTATAGAATTGTGCGTTGTTTTTTTCAAGTATAGTTGACACAGAATGTTACTTTAGTTTCAAGCGTATAACATGGTAATTCAACATCTCTACACATTACGCTCTGCTCACCACAAGTATAGCTACCATCTGTCACCATACAACACTATTACAGTATCACTGATATATTCCCTGTGCTGTACCTTTTATTCCTGTGATTGTTTCATCCATAACTGAATGAAGGAACATAACTGAATGAACTGAATGAATGAACATAACTGAATGAACTTCATCTCCCATTCTCCTTCACCTGTTTTGCCCACTCTTACCCCCCTTTACCCTGGCAATCATCATTTTAAACTTGTTCTTTGTAGGTCTAATTCTACTTTTCATTTGTTTATTTATTTGTTTTATCTTTTAGAATCCACATTAGAGTGAAATCATTTGCTATTTGTTTTTCTCTATCTGGCTTATTTCACTTAGCATAATACCCTCTAGGTCTTTGTTCCTTCTTTCTTTACCTGTATCTCATGGCAGTTAAACAAAGGGAGACAGGAGTGTGCAAGGGAGATGGAAACCTAAATTCAGATTTCCTTTAATAAGTCATGTTGTATATTGGCTGCTCCTTCTTCCCTGTTTCTCTGTGGGTACTTCCTTTTTCTTCCAGATGAACTGCTTATTTTCAACTACTTACCTCAGGATCCACTTCTCAGGGGATGAAGATAGGCTGTCATTTTTCCTATAAAATTTCCTATCTATCTCTTGACGTGGCTGCTTGCATTCCCATGGTGTCACTTCAGTTTCATCCATTGTTTCCTTACATTCATTGTTGGGCTTGATTAGATGGAGGTCAGGTTCAGTTTTTTTTTGGGTTAAGAATACTTCACAAGTGGTGCTTTTTATTTCCTATTGCATCCTGTCAAGAAGCATTAATATCTGGTTGTTCCACTTTTGGTGATAAGATTGCTTAATAACAGTGGCAGGGTAGTTGTTCTGCATTACGATGAACTCAAAGGTTCTTGAAAGCCCGGGCAAAAAGGGAGTATAACATATGGTGTAATCCTCATTGTTCAGTGCCTAGCAGTTATCTTTTGAGAATAGATAATGACTTTGCCAAGTACTATGGATGACTCTTCAATTAGAATACTTGAGAGAATCTTTTCTTTTTCTCTTTTTTAACATGAAAGGGAAATTAAATGATCTTGCTGGATGTTTTATACACAAACACACACAGATGTGTGTGTGTGTGTTATTCACATCCCTTTCCCTAGTGCCTAGTATAGTGCCTGACATGTATGTAACAGATGATTCAATGAGATATTTATGGAATGAATGACCTAACGAAAGAATATATGTATCTACATGTATGTAGATTCCCTTAAGTAACTTTCTCTCATCAGGTGTCCTGGATGAGAATTGCATTGTAGCATAAGAAGAGTAGTCATAATTTTCTCTTGGTACATATTTGCAAGTATGTGTTCTCGACTGTTACTTATAAGATCCAGTGTAGGTACTAATCTGGAGATGGATGAATGGGATGTTGTTTCACACCGCCCTCACCCTCCACCCCCTGCCTCTGTTTTTAGAGTGTGTACAGAAAAAGAAGAAAACAATTCTCATCTTAATTTTTCTCCCAATTCCCATGCTTTATTAGTACCGCCATTGCTAGAATTTAGAGTTTTAGAGGAGGAATATGGGATGATTTTAAGAGAAAATCCTTTCCATACATTGAGAAGATCACTTCCAGTTCTGAAAAGCTTTGGGCCTTTTTTGAAGGTCAGAGAAATACATTGTCTATTACAGGTAAATTAGATCATCCCGTTTTTTTTTAGTTTTTAATTTTAATTCTAGTACAGTTAACATACAGTATTAGGCTCTCATCCCATTTTTAGAATGTCGTGGGGAACAAAACAGGACATCAGTTCCTTTTTTAATAGAGTTGGCACAATGTCGCATTAGTTTCAGGTGTACAACATAGTGATTCAACAACACTATACATTATGCTCTGCTCATCACAGTGTAGCTACCACCTGTCACCATATAACACTGTTACAGTGACATTGACTATATTCCCTGTGCTGTGTCTTTTACTTTGGTGACTTATTCAGTCCCTAACTGGAAGCCTGTATTTCCCTCTCCCCTTCACCCGTTTTGCCCATCTCCTGACCCTTTCCCTGATAGTAACCATCAGTTTGTTCTCTATGGGTCTGCTTCTGCTTTTTGTTTGTTCGTTTTGTTTTTTAGATTCCTCATGTAAGTGAAATCACGTGATATTTGTTCTCCGACTTAGTTCATTTAGCATAATACCCTTAGGCCTGCCCACGTTGTCACAAATGGTAAGAATGCATCTTTTCTTTTTCTTTTTAAAAGGCTGAGTGGTAGTACAATGTGTGTGTGTACATACATATGTGTACACACATACCATAACTTCTTTATTCATTCATCATGGATGGACACTTGGGTTGCTTCAGTATCTTGGCTATTGTAAATAATGCTGCAATAAACATAGGGATGCATATGTCTTTTTGAATTAGTGTTTTTGTTTTCTATGAGTAAATACCCAATAGTGAAATTTTTGCATCATATATTTCTATTTTTAATTTTCTGAGGAACCTCCATATTGTTTTCTGCAGTGGCCGCACCAGTGTACATATCCACCAGCAATGCAAAAGGGTTCCATTTTCTCCACGTCCTCACCAACACTTGTTATTTTTTGTCTTTTTTAATTTTAGCCATTCTGACAGTAGGAGGAGAATCTTGTTATTTTGATTTGCATTTCCCCGATTATTAGTGATAGCATATTTTCATATGTCTGTTCGCTATTTGTATGTCTTCTTTAGAAATATATGTGTTCAGGTCCTCTATCCATTTTTAATCAGATTTGTGTGTGTGTGTGTGTGTGTTTTATAAATTCTTCATATATTTTGGATATTAAGGCCTTACAGATATATAATTTTTAAATATCTTCTTCCATTCAATAGGTTGCCTTTTTGTTTTGTTGAAGGTTTCCTTCGCTCTGCAAAAGCTTTTTTTTTTTTTTTTTTTGATGTAGTCCCAATAGTTTCTTTATGTTTCCCTTGCCTTAGGGGAGGCATACATAGAAAAATATTGTTACAGCCAATGTTAGAGAAATTAATCATATTCTTGTCTAGGATTTTTATGGTTTCAGGTTTCATATTTGGGTCTTTCATGCATTTTGAGTTTATTTTATTTCTTATGTTTTAAGAAAGTGGTTGAGACTTATTATTAAGCACTTAGTTGTCCAGTTTTCCCAGCACCATTTATTGAAGAGACTGTCTTTTCCCCATTGTATACTCTTGCCTCCTTAGTCATAGATTAATTGTCCGTGTAATTGTGGGTTTATTTCTGGGCTCTCTATTCTGTTCCATTGATCTATATCTATTTTTGTGCCAGTACCACACTGTTTTGATTAGTGAAGCTTTGTAGTACGTCATGAAATGACATCGGTTTTAGTGGAAATCCATGCATGATCAAATAACTAATGTGCAAGAAAAAGTACGAATTGCAGCAATTTATTTTTATTTTTCATTTTTTTAAAGAGAGTGGAGAGAAGGGCAGAGAGAGAGAGAGAATCTTAAGCCGGCTCCATACCTAGTGTGTGGAAGAAGAGCAGGAGGGAGAGAGAACGAGCAGGGGGATAGGGTAGAGAGAGGGAGAGAATCTTAAGTAAGCCCCACATGCAACGTGGAGCCTGACGTGGGGCTCAGTCCACAACCCTGAGATCATGATGTGAGCCAAATCAAGAGTCAGGCACCCAACTGGGCCACGCAAGCGCCCCTATTTTTATTTTCTATATTTGTTCTATTGGGAGAATTTGAGTTTAGGGATTATATTACTTATATTTGAATGATTATTTTGGGGGTATAGCATTTACTTTCCCAAACATGTCCATGTCCACCATATTTGGCTTATTTAATGAGGAATGTTACAATTGTTCTAATGTTTCTTTATAAAAGCAAATTGGTTCTGACTTGCCCAGAATTTGTATCACTTGCCCAAAAGTTGTATCACTGAGCAATTTAAGGGTTAAAGTAGCTTCCCAGTGTTATTCTGTACTTAGTCCTATTTTTCCCCTCTCTTTGAACTTCTAGTTCATTATAATGCTTCTGGGAATACGAACAGTGAGATGTGCCTCGATTGATACTCAGCTTCAAGGCTCTTACAGTGCTTGTCAGCCTCAGCTTTTTTTCTCTGGGGACCTTTCATATCTCTTAGCTCCTTGCAGCCAACTGAAAATCTCTGTGCTTCTGTTGCCTGCCAGCTTAATGCAAAACTGAGAGTCAGAGAAGTGGCCCCAGGGAGGAGAAACAACCTGGGTCCCATGGCATCGGGACTTCAGGTAGTAGTCTGGTTTGTCACTTTGGATTAGAATGGAAGAGAGCTATGGCCTGGTACATTACTTATTTCTTGCTATAGGAGAGACATAGTTTGTAAAGGGCTTTGAGACTCTCCTGACAGAAAGGCAGGGAAATGAAAGATTTAGCACAAATACACTAAGCTATTACTGCAGACTGCCTAGCAGATGTAATGTCGATTGAGAATGGTAATGCCACATGGAAGGAAACATTCTCTATTAAATTTTTTATTTTATGCCAATAATTTTCATGCAGAAATATCTGTTCAGGCAGTAGGCAGCATATGTAAAAAATTAGCATCTTTGTAAATTTCTAATAAGACTACAGGCTCCACATTTTTCTAAAATCAGTATTTTGCACGTCAATACGGACTTCTCACAATAAGTCTTGTTCTTGTATTCATATTTGAGGACTATAAACATTGTACAGAGTTTAAAGTGGGTTTACATGCTTGTGGAGTCATAGGCTTTGCTCTCTAAAGCAGTGCTTCTTAAACTTTAATGTACGTAGGAATCACTTGGGGATCCTATTAAAGTGGAGATTCTGATTCAGTGGGTCTGGGACCTGATATTCTGCATTTCTCACAAGGTCCCAGGTGATGCCAGTGCTGTTGGTTTAGGGGCCATTATTTGAATAGCAAGGCTTAAAAGAAACAAATACACAAATTCACTAGAAATAATTATTGTTTTCTAAACTCATTGAATAAATATGCTAAAAACACTTAAAGCGTAGCAAATAAATGCTTTTGTGACAATGAATCTTGCTAACAGAAATATCTAATAACCTCTTCTGCTTGGTACTCTATTAGATTCTGGTCCTGAAAGTCCTCAATTATTTATTTTCATGACTGGCTTAACACCTTAAAAAAATACAAGAAGTAGTAGATTTTTATACACTGATGTAACATAGTTATATATTCTTAAATGAGGATATTCTGTGTGCCAAAGTGTCTGGAAATATGTTGGAGTACAGCTGTGGGGGAACCAGAAGAAGGTTTAACTGGGAGCTCTGCATAGCTCTTAGAGGTAGATGGCTTTCTGTAGCAGGTAGGAAGATCACTTTTGAGGTTCCCTCTAAATCTGAGTCTGTAAATAATCACCTAGTGGTGTGCTCTTCACCATTACAAAATTAAAAACAAGTTTTAATAGACTTTATTCCTACTTGATAATGTTACTATCCTCAAATATTTTAAAAACGTTTGTTGGAGGGTGCCAAGTAGCACAGTCCATTAAGTGTCCAACTCTTGATTTTGGCTTGGGTCATTACCTCAGGGTCATGAGCTCGAGCCTTATGTTGTGTTCCACGTTGAATGTGGGGCTTGCTTAAGATTCTCTCTCTCTCCCTCTCCCCACCCCCCTGCTCATTCTCTCTCCCTCATTCTTTTCCTCTGTCTCATTAAAAATAAATAAATAAAATGTTTGTTGGCTCTTCCCATTTCTGAACCTCTTCCCTCCACTTCCCACCTCCAGCACCCTCCCTCTAAATTCTTAGTGTATCAACATCATCTGCTTTTTCATTCACTGAGTATGTATTTGAGTACTTACTGTATACAGATAGGTTATTGTAAAAAAAAAAAAAAAAAGGTTATTGTAGTAAATGATCTGGGGGATCCAAAATTGAATAAAGTGCAGTTTCTCTTTCAAGATACTCGGTCTCCTGAAGGAGGTAAAATGGCACAGATAATCTGTGTGAATCACAATCTGTCGACACCCTCTAGAAAGTGCTCTGTGGGTTCAGAGGAGAGAGAAATGAATCACTGGGGTCTGGAATCACTAGGAGACCCTTTATAGAAAAGATAGCTTTTGAATTGGGTCTTGAAAGCTAGATAACCTTTCCTGGCTGTTCCAAGCAGTGTGTTCCAAGAGAAAACCGCACCAGCAAAGTCTGGATGCAAGACAGTAAGGAGATGCAGTTTAGGAATTGTATGGACTGTAGACTCAATGCATTCTTGGATTTGTAACTTCAGGATTTGGACTGTTCGTTTGTGAATGACCCTTGAAGGGTTTTGTGAATTACTGATTTTATTCCCTGTGAAGAGCTTGGTGTCTCAGGCAGTGAGTAAGGCTAGTCATTGGTTCAGCAGTATTCACAGCAGAGTCCATCTTTATTCTCTATTCATTCTCATTCCATTTTTCCTTTTACTGTATATTATGTGGGAAAGCATTATAGACTTAACAATAATTTAGGATTTGTGAGGAGCTTGTAATTCCCTTCAGTTGCCAAAGCTCTCCTACAAATGGGATGACCATATAATTTATTGCCTGACCTGTAATAAATAATATTCCATGGCAACAGGCATAAGCTGGGTTTGTCTCAACAAGTTGTTTGGCCAACTAGAATGTATGATTACTCTGTACTTCATGTTAGTTGGAGGAAAGCTTATGGATTGGGGCAGTAGGATGTTATTTAGGAAAGCAAGTCCGTGGATGGTCCTACATGCTAGGTTAAGGATTTAGGCTTTTATACTGTAGACAGAGAAAAACCCTTGGAGCTTTGTTGGTTGGTTGGTTTGGTTTGGTTTTTGTATTCTTTTGGCAGATGATTTGATGTATGCAAAGCAGCATTTGGAAAGATTAGTTTGACCTCTGTGGGCAGGTTAGATTGAAGGGAAATCCTCAATTCAGGGAGTGTCTTACTAGTTCCCATTAAGGGTGTATTTGAATAGTAGCCACTTATGGGTTTAATGTACAAGGAAAATTTGTTAATGTATTTTTATAATTATGAATAGAGAAGCTTTAATAATTCACTTCAAATATGTGTTATTACTGACATTAATTCATACTTCTGAAGGAGATCCTGTTGGATTGGTGTCTTGTTCAGTGAATTTTTCTCGAAAGAGGCACAGTGCTGGGGCTTAGCAGTGAGTGCCAGAGCATTTGGTATATGTTAGCATTATAGCGCATATATATATGTTAATATTGTAACAATTAAAATTTGACCTAACAGAGTGCTTACTCAAAAAAAATCTTTAGAAAATTTATTTCTAAAATATTGTCTTTTATCATGTAACCAATATTTCAACTTGATGTCTGTCTGGAGAGAATGCTAATTTCACAGTAATTCCTATTCCTCTAGTGCATATATCCCCTTTTTCTATCCCCATGCATAAAATAGGTTGGACTTTTGAGAGAGGAAAGTTATTTTCTATGGGGGGAACCAGACAGATCTCCATGAAGAGGACATCAATCTTTGAAGGATTGAGTATGTAGTAGTGGCGAAGAGGACACTGCAGGTAGAGGAAACATTTTATGCAAAGAGAAGGGGTGGGGCACCTGGGTGGCTCAGTGGGTTAAGCCTCTGACTTGTGATTTCTGCTCAGATCATGGTCTTATGGGTCATGAGACTGAGCCCCTCCTGGGGCTCCGTACAGGGCAGGAAGTCTGCTTGAGAGTCTCTTGTTCTCTGCTCCTCCCCCACCTCATGTGCTTATTCTTTCTCTCTTTAAAATGAGTAAATCTTTTATAAAAAAGAGAAAAGGGAAAGCAGAAAAATTGTAGGTGGTGCTTTGGGAAAAGCAACTGGCTTCTGGGTGACTTCAGAAATGCTGTGGAAATAAGAGCTGGCACATGGCATCACCATCCAGTTAGGTGGTCATGGAGGATACAGGGAAGTTTAAGGAGATAAAGTTTTTTAGTGCTCAAAGATAGCTCAATTAAAAAAAACCCTTCTAATGGAAGAAAATATTCTTTACTTGTTGAAGAAGCTCCTATTTAAAGCTAGTCTGTCACTTTATTTTTTTAGTGAATTAGGGTACAGTATTTGCCATTTCACTCATGTGCTTTTTATTTTTTATTTATTTTTTATGTGCATTTTATATAAGATCACATTACTTGACACATCTCAGACTGAAAAATTTTTTTTAAAGATTTATTTATTTATTCATTCAGAGAGGGCGAGAGAGAGGCTGAGACACAGGCAGAGGGAGAAGCAGGCTCATGCAGGAAGCCCGATGTGGGACTCGATCCCAGGTCTCCAGGATCACACCCCGGGCTGCAGGCGGCGCCAAACCGCTGTGCCACTGGGGCTGCCCCTCAGACTGAAATGTTTAATATTTGGTACAAAAAAATGCATGTGGGTATAATTATCTACTGACTTGTAGATGATTAGAGATGCTTTTCAGTTTTCTTGGCAAGAAAAAGAGCTAATGAACTGAAGAGAATGACCAACTTACAAAATACCATAAGTTTACATCTGTATATTTACATATGTTGTCTAAATATTCCATCATTAAAGGCTAAAATTCTCCATGTCTGTTAACATCTTCTATTCAAATGTCTTTGTAGGTTTTTGTTGTTTCTTTTAAATAAAATAAATTTAAAAGTTTACTTTAAGTCTTAATTTAAAAAAATGAATGATTATGCTCCCTCTCTTCCTGGTCTAGAGCTACTTGTCTTTATTTTATCTTTATTTTACTTAAGCACTAAAGCATTTGACACATAAAGATGTTTCCCTGGGAGGATTTTGTTTAGGCTTAGGGCTGACATGAAAAAAAAAAAACAATTTGTCAGACTAGTGGAGCTTGCTAACAATTTAAATAAACAACCTGTCTTTCCCTTTATACTGCATATTAATAAAAATGTTAATGGTAAAACACCTCTTTTACACCCTACAGGGTGGAGAGAAGATTGGGTCAGAGACCATTTTCTTGCTTTGGGCCTCTTCAACACAACTGTTAGCTGAATGCGGCTTGTCAGTTGCGTGCTTATTAGCATGATTTTTTTTTTTTTTTAAGATTTTATTTATTTATTCATGAGAGACACACAGAGAGAGAGAGAGAGAGAGAGAGAGAGAGAGAGGCAGAGACACAGGCAGAGGGAGTAGCAGGCTCCATGCAGGGAGCCCAATGCGATCCCGGGCCCCCTGGATCAGGCCCTGGGCTGAAGGTGGCGCTAAACCGCTGAGCCACCCAGGCTGGCCAGCATGATGTCTTTGTACTAACAGGTATTTAATGCAGCCAAATTTGATTGTTGCCTTGCTTTTGTTATCATCTGGCATGTAAATATTTTTGCCATGTAAATATTTCAGAGTCAAAAGCAGTTAAATTTAGAATATACTTCTCTGTAAACATGCTTTGATGGATGATGACTAACTCTTCAAAAGTGGGCTTCCTTAGATTATATAACTGAAGACGGTTATCTGTATTTGACATTTTTCTCCACTCCTTCTCACCACTATTTGGAGAGCTCTTCAAGGTAGAGCATGCCATGCCTTATGCATTTGTGCCCTCAGTATCTAGTAGATGCTCCATAAACGACTGCCAGGTTATTTGATGACTTGACTTTTGATAATGACCAACTTTGTTGCTTTATGATAATATTTTTATATCACCTTCTTGAATTTTTCAGCACAATTCACTCTGAAATCTTGTATCAGTGTAATTGGCTTTGTTAAAAACAAAACAACAGGGCCCAAATAGTTACTTATTTAAGCCCCATGTTACCAAACTAAGGCTTAATTACAGTTTTGGCTTTCCCAGAAATGGAATTTCAAACCAGTCAACCAGGAAATGCCTGATCTGCTATAGTTCGGTAATAATGCCTCATAGATACCCTGCCATCCCCAAAAGGAAAGTGACTTTGCAGTAATTAACCCACTTTTTTTTTTTTTTTTTTGTCTAATAAAAACTTCTGTTTTCCTGCTCACTAATGCCTTTATTTTATACAAGTCCTTGGAGCTCCATTTCTCTCTGTTAGATTGGATGCTGCCTGATTCACATTGATTTTTGCTCAGATGAACTCTTAAGATTTTTAATATGCCTCAGTTAATCTTTCAACAGATTGCACAGTTGTCAAGAGCTGGTCATACACTGATGAGGGAAGGATCTGTTGATTGTGATATGGATTAGTGAGGGAATAGGACTAGTGAGAGAAGTCTCATCTTTCCAGTTAATGATTAGGGTGTTAAAAATAATGAGATTAGTTATATATGTCAAATATTCGGATATTTTTAACATCTTAATTTGCTTTTAGCAGGTTATAACTTATTGGTTGCTAGCAGAAATAGTAATCCACCTTTGGGTGCATGATTATGGTAACTTGAAAATAAGACTAGTGCTATTTGGCTTTTCCTAAGAAAATAATAAGTTAATAGAAATATTTCAAATATTTGGGCTTGTTTACTTGCCAGCATCAACATGGCTCTTTATACCATTCAGAAATTGAATTGTTGGTAAAGTAAAAACTTTTTGGGTTTAACTACTAAAGTGTCTGTGAAATGGGTGGGCAAGGAGTAGTCTTCCCTACCTCATCAGGGCCTGACGTTCATTGTCACTCCATTGCCATGGTCCAGTGAATAGATTTCCATAAACACATAGGGTGTTAAAGATGGTGCCTGAAACTACACCAAGGATTACGTTTTGAACTAAGTGAACAGTTGCTAAAGTAGTCTATTTTATTTTGCGGATGGCAAGCTAATATTTTCTTTGATGAAATTTGGGTTCAATATTTTGGAAGTAGAAAATTTGTATTTTAATAGCCTCTTTAATAGTCTCTCACTGAGCACATCGTTATCACCAAAATGTGAGATGAGGCAGGAGAGGCTTTTGGTTCACAACTTGAAAAATCTTTCTTTAATTCTTCTCTTTATTATTTTGTTTTATCTGAGAAACATGGTAGGGATAGAGTCAGCAAACTTAGCTTTGGTTTTGTATTCTTTCCGAATTGATAATAATCCAGTAAATTTTTTCTTGTTGCACTATAAAGTTGTTGAAATATTAATTTAAAAGAATGAATTAATTCTTAATTTCTTAATTGTTTAAAAACAATCGCTTTTGTGTATTTGGAAATATAGGAAGTCTTATTTGATGAGTTTCTAGGCTTCAGAAGTTAGTACTTCTATTTTATTGATCTAGCTAAGGGTAAGAATAATAAGATAATAAAAATTAAAACCAGTTGATGAATGATTTTGTAAATAACAAGTGGAACCAACTTAATTAATAAATTTTCTTTTTATTAGCCTTTCTGTATTACTTGCCTTTTATGGAAACACTTATTAATTTTGCATTTTTAAAATTTCCAGGTAACCTGGGTTTTTACTCCTGTAACAACCGAAATAACAAGTCTTGATACAGAGAATATAGATGACATTTTAAGTAAGTACCTCGATATTTTTAAAGAACACTTTTTTTTTTAAAAGAGCTGGTTTATATACAAAAACAAAGTTAAATCTCAATTACGAGAACAGTTGAGGAGCTGGCATTCTGATTAGCTTCATGGTTTCCTGAATTAACAAAGCACTTTTGGTTTTGATTTTTAGTAAGATTTCTTAAAATGTGTAAGTCTCCTTTCCTGTGTTACAAATAAACTTTTGGTCTTGTTTTATTTCTTTGCCTTGTCTTAAGTACTACTGTTAACAATTCATAAAGTATTTTTGCAAGAGCTTACTTACAGGTCAGCAGGTCCCACTGTGCAATAATAAATGTTCACACAGTGGGAACTGTGTTACTAAATGATCTTAGGACATAGTCTAGAAATCTTTTGTCTTTTTAAACTTTTAATTAATTCACCCCCTCTGATCTCTTTTATTGTCATTGGCTCATTAAGTTAAGTAAATATTTTACTGAATGCTTTGCTGACAGTGCGAATATGGATAAAGCTAACTTGGGAAAAACATTTCTGTTTTTAAAAGTAGTAGAAGGAAGGTGAACACATGGTTGATAGAAAATCTTAATTTAGGAGATTTAAGAAAATGTACAACGCATAAATGATTTCTTGCTGCTGCTTTTTAAAAAGCACTCCATTTCATCCACTGGTTTGAGCGGAACAAAATGAAAAATGTTAAGAGTAAAAGGAGTTATTCATTGAGCATCATATACTGTTTTGTGTTCTTGGAACTGGTTTTAAATGCTAAAAAGTCTGTCCCACATTATGGGATCTCTTTAGAGCAATGGTTCTATATAACCTTTAGCATGCATGAGTCACCTGGAGGACTTATTAATATCTGTACTGCTAAGTCTGGTTCCAAGTTTCTAACAGAAACAGTAGACCCCAGCTGAGAATTTGCATTTCTGTAAATTTCTACCTGCTGCTCCTGCTTCTGGTCCAGAGAGTACAGTTGGTGAACCACTGCTTCAGATTGAAGAAGTAAGTGTATAAAAAGTGCTTCGAGAGTAAAAAAAGAAGAAGGGAACTGAAACTCACAAATCATTCTCCTTTCATTTTTCAAATTCTAGAATATCTCTATGCTTTATTTTTATGAGTACTTGAGTTTATGTATGAAGTTTAGGCAAAAGAAACAAAGGTATCTTTCTCTTGACTTCACATTCTCATATGTAAATGATACTTTATTTTTATAACAAAGAAGAGCTCTTTAATGGATAAGAACCAGAAAATGTGCATGTTATGCAACATTATTAGTTGTAGTTTACTTGTTGCAACTAGGAGAGACATCTGAACTTTAGAAATAGCTTAATTACACAGGTCTTTTTTGTGAAATAGAATGTTCTTGCACAGCCAGTTCTCAGTTACTCATAGGAGATAAAAAAATGGGTTATTAAGGGTTGCCTGGGTTGCTCAGTCATTTTAGCTTCTGAGTCTTGATTTCAACTTGGGATTGTGGGTCCGAGCCCTGCTTTGGGGCCTGCTTAAGATTCTTTCTCTCCTACTCCCTCTGCACCCCCATCCCCACTCATACTCATGCTCTCTCTTAAAAAAAAAAAAAAAAGATAAAATCAAGATCATTTCACTTCACTTTTAATGAAAGTAGGCTATTTAATATTTTTTTAAAATTTTTATTTATTATAGTCACACACAGAGAGAGAGAGAGAGAGAGAGAGAGGCAGAGACACAGGCAGAGGGAGAAGCAGGCTCCATGCACCAGGAGCCTGACGTGGGATTCGATCCCGGATCTCCAGGATCGTGCCCTGGGCCAAAGGCAGGCGCCAAACCGCTGCGCCACCCAGGGATCCCCTATTTAATATATTTTTTTAAAAGATTTCTTTATTTATTCATTCAGAGAGAGCGAAGAGAGAGGCAGAGACACAGGCAGAGGGAGAAGCAGGCTCATGCAGGAAGCCCGATGTGGGACTCGATCCCGGGTCTCCAGGATCACACCCGAGGCTGCAGGCGGCGCTAAACCGCTGCACCACCGGGGCTGCTCCTATTTAATATTTTTTAATGAGAATAGGCTATTTAATAGTTTACTTTCCTGATCTGGATTTGATTCCCCTTTTGTTTTATATTCATTCAATGAAGGTATAAAAATGGAGGATATAGAGAAAAGGATCAGGGATTCACACAAATTATATTACCTGTCCATGACTCTGTATATGGGTTTCTGAATGAGAGGTAACTTAATTGTTATTGTGTGTTTTTAGTGGACCTTTACATAAATGGGAAAAAGACCATGATGAAAACCATATCTTTGATTATGCCAGTTATGTGGACACAATTAACTTAGATTGTTTGGTTTTGTTTTTCAATTTCAGATAATGCTGATGTTGCTTTAGTAAATTTTTATGCTGACTGGTAAGTAAGAGTCTTATTTTTGTTTTTGTTTCTTGGGGTAGGGAGAATGAAGTTGCATCATTTAGTTTTTTTCTTTTATCTTGCTATGTGTGAATTTTTCTTTGCTAGAAAGGGGGAAGGGGAAAGCCTTTTTTTCTTATGTGAGACAATATTTCATATACAAAATTAAGGTTCAGTCACAAAGGGAGCAGCTTAATTTCATGATTATTTGTGTTTTAAGAGAAAAATGTATCTGATTCTACTATTCCACATCTTAAAAGCAGTTACAAAAACTCAAATCTAAGCCTCCCACCCCCTGCCCCGCCCCACAGGAGTATATATTGCAGTTCTGTATTTTTCCTGACTGAGGAAGTAGGGCAGTGTTTGGAGGTGAGGATGTGGGTGTGGCAAGTTTAGAAGGAAAAATAATATTGATACTTTTTAAACATATATCATCTATTACTTCTAGGAAGCCTTTACTCCTTCCCCTGTCTGAATCAGATTCTTGTCTTTTGTGTCATATAGTACCGGATACCACTTTCTTATTCTTACTACATTATTTTATCTTTTATACTTGTGCAGACCAACATTGAGAGCAGATAAAATGTCTTACTGAACATTCCTGGCATCTAAAACCACTGCGTAACATGTAGTAGATGTTAAAGAATGTGACATGGTGATAGGTAGAAGGGAACTTGAGCTGGAGAGAAGTTTTGAAACTCTCACATAATCCTTATTCCCTGATAATCTGTATCTTATTTGACCCTTTGAGGCTTATTGCCTGGTAGACCCTTTGAGGTTTATTGCCTGGTAGTTGTTACCTCCTTAGTTTAGGCCACAGTCCAATTTACCTAGATTCCTGTGACAGTCTCCTAATTAATTTTCTGTGCCTCATGTCTTATGTGTCTCATTCTGTTCTCTTTAAAGTAAGCCAGAGTGGTCTACCTAAAGTGCATACTGAATAGGGTTATATCTCCTCTTAAAACCCTTAAATGGTGTTCCATTAACTTTAGGTCTGAAGTCCCTTACCTTGGTCTAGAAAGCCCCTAGTGACTTCAGACCTAAAGTTACCATACCTCTACATCCGTATGTCTTGCCTCTCTCCACTCCCACATTATGTTCCAGTTGTACTGAAAGTCTTTCGGTTTCTGCGATATTCTCTACTCTTTCATCACTGGGCCTTTAGTCATGATACTTTCTCTGCTTGATTGGGTCACTCTTCTCTCACCCATTTATTTATATAGTTAAGTCTTAAACATCTTTCAAGTCTTAGATTAGATGCTGTTTTCTCTAATTCACCCTCCTACATCAATATTCTCACCCTATTCCAACTCTTTTTTCTATCTTCCCATGACACTACTCACTTAGCACATCATAACACTTGTATGCTGTAGTTTTGTTGTTACCTACTACAGCCTTAGCTTTATGAAAAGTTACCATATCTATCTTTTTTCAGCATTAATCTCCAGGTATTCTGCATAGTACTTGGCAGATAAGTACATATTAGATATATACTGAATGAATGATGTATAGTATAGATATTTAAGTAATATCAGTAAAATGTTGAAGATACACAGAGAAAATGCCATTTCTAAAATGTATAACCAAGGTAGCATTTTCCAAGGTACATTGGGATTGTCCACATGTAACAGTAGCCACAAAATTGGGTTTAAGATATCTAGTCCAATCCACTTTAAAAATAAAACTGAGACCCAGAGGAGTAAAGTGGCTTCCCAAGGTTACCTGACAGAGTTGTGGCAGAGTTAAAACTAGAACGCAATTCTCTTGATTGAGGGAATTTTGTGTGTTGTAAGAAAGAGAAATAGAATGTGCCACTGACCTTGTCACAAAAGCTAAATTGGATATGTGGACTAATTGTAGTTATTTGGGAAAACATTATCCAAAGAACACCTTGAGTTGTTCGTGAATTAGTACTCTTTTATTCAACTGAAAAAAATCTTAGGTAATTGACCATAAGACATAGGTTTATACTTGTGGCCGCAAAGGCTAGATTCTGAGTTGTGTCTGGAAGTTATGAATGTGGCACAGCTTAAGGGAAAATTCTCTAATAGAGCTGCCTAAAAATACTAATATGGCTTGGAGAGTGATGAACCATAGTAGGTACTTAATAATGCTTTTATGTACCAGGCTCTTTATGTACATTGTTTTTAATGCTCAGAACTACCCTGCAGGTAGGTATTATAATTTCCATTTTAGGTTGAGGAAATTGAGGCTCAGAAAGGTCATACGGCTAGTAAGTGGTGGAACTGGGATTTAAGCTCAGGTATGTCTAACTCCAAAGCTTATTTTTTTCCACCCTACTAGGTCATACTAGTAAGTACACTAGTAAATACTCCCAGTTGTCCCTGCAAAGACTGTTACCCATTTGGTTGATTTGTGAAGGGTAGATTCAAGCACTAGATTGGAGATTGGATTCAGATGATCCTTCCTTTTAATTTATTGCTTTTGTTATCTTACTTTTATAAATATAACTTTCATATGTGTGGATACATGTGTATGAAAGTATGATAATATTGTGGTTGAGCTTTTATTTCATATTTCCCATTCACCTTCTGGTATTAAAATAGATCCTGTTTTAAACATGAACCTGTACTTAAATGCTTACTGGGCAGCAAACTGGACAATCCAGAAAGAAGGTGCCTCTTATGTAATGTCTTTACCTTGCCCTTAAGCCCAGAGCCTGTCCACTAATTCTTTACTAGGCCATATCCTAATTCTTCAAGAAACCATTCCTCGGTTCCTATCCTTTGCCTCCCCTGGCCTCCAGCACCCTATTTTCAGCAAACTTTAAAAACCTACAGACTTGGGGTGCCTGGGCGACTCAGTTGGTTAAGTTGTCTGACTCTTGGTTTCGGCTCAGGTCATGATCTCTGGGTCATGAGGTTGAGCCCCATGTCAGGCTCTGCACTGGGCATGGAACCTGCTTACCTGCTTAGGATTGTCTCTCTCCCTTTCTCTCTCTCTCTCTCTCAAAAAAAAAAGGAAAAAAAGAAACTAAAACCTTGTGGACCTAGCCTTTCCTGTTTCTCCATTCTATCAGTTTAATCATTTAACAGACATATATTGAAATGCTTATTAGAATACATAGTCAAATAAGACACGGTCCCTGATGTCCACAGACCCCACCCACCTATCCCAGATGGGAGAGATTTAAGAATGATAAAAGAGGAATGAGCCACTTGAGAGCAAGAGATTGAAGATACAGATTGTGTCTCCTTGATATGTTCTAGGACATCTCCTTAGGAAGTCAGGTGAGTGGGCTAGAGGAAGTTACCTACAAAAAAAGAAATAGGGAGGAAGCATAGAGTTTATAACCTTTCATAGGCTTTATCAGACTTTTGTTGCATTATAGTTAATATGTATGACCTAATCACCTGCGGATAAAAGAGTTCACAGGCTTCATTGAAGTAAATTTCTTGGTGGAAAAGGCCTCTGGAAGCAGTAGGAGCAATTATAGTTTTGTTTTGTTTGTTAGCAAATACTCAGTACCTTTTTCATATAAGAATGACTATTCTAACCCAGCTGGCTGTGTGCTGATTCTGATTCTTCTTCTCTTTCTTATCAGGTCCCTTTAATGACCTACAGCATAGTTCTGAGGTAGTTGGCCTGCTTAAGAGACAATCAGAATTAAAAAAAAAAAAAAATTAGAAGTATCAAGTTTCAAAAAACAAAAACAAAAACAAAAACAAAACAAAAAAAAGAAGTATCAAGTTTCTAGAATACCGTAGGGCTTGTGCTCCTTTGTAAAAGTATAAACAAACAATCAGAAACGACAAAGGAAATGTGAATAGGAAGTCTTGTTTAGGAATTTAATGTTTTTGCTCCTGAACTTAATATATTTAATACATTTATAGATATGAAAGCCTATTTTAACCAGGGGTAAATTTTGACAGGGCACATTATATTATATACTATATATTCTTGTCATGCAACTTACTTAGTATGCTAACTTGCTGTGAGATTTGGCTGACCTAGTCAAGTGAATCAGACTAGTATTTGCAATAAATTTACCATCTTAAAGATTCTGTATAGTAGTCTAAAAATATGTTCATTATTTAGAGAAAGCTAATTTCTTTTATAAATGCCCAAGTCTTAGGAGTTGCAAGTCCAGGTGGATCCATCGTAGAGGGCTTATTTCAGACTTGTTTCTTGGTCTCTGTGAGAGATCCTTAGCTGTGTGCTTTATAATATTGGCCATTTTCTTAAGGTACAAAAAACCAAAATCTTTTACTTGTACAGTCTTTGAATTGGAGTAGTCTTTGAATTCAAAACTGTCTTCATCTTCAATGAATGACATCCAGTGCCATGACTACATCAACTATGCAATTGTCTCAGAAGCTCTTTATTGTACATATACAACATATCAATCGATGATAACTGAAATAAGATTTTATTGCTTCCGCTTCTCAGTTTAATTGGTATCCTTCTTTGTGTATAGGTGTCGTTTCAGCCAAATGTTGCATCCAATTTTTGAGGAAGCTTCAAATGTCATTAAGGAAGAATATCCAAATGAAAATCAAGTAGTGTTTGCCAGAGTTGATTGTGATCAGCACTGTAAGTACCTCACTAAGAAATCTGGAAGGAATTGTCCCATCCCACCTCTCCTCTGTGCACTCGTGCGCACACGGACACACACACACTCTCCTCTCTTTTTTCTTTTTTAATGCTAAAAAAAATTCCTGCTTTAGATGGAAGGTTCTAGTGACTTTTGGTTAAATGTTAATCTTTATGTACTTATAATACTTTTGCCTGCATTTTGCCTGCAAAGTAATTAATTTTTTAAATTAAAGTATAGTAGAATAAGCATACAGGTAGTAAATCATAACTATCAATGTTTTCTGCCAAAGCGAATACCAAAATCAAGACAAAATTGAAATAAAGTTTTAGGGAAAAATAGATCTGTTTTAGAGTCCTACAGAAATACCATTTGTAGTCATTGGAGATAAAACTATGTCAAATTTTTGTGTTTCTGTTCTTTAAAAATTCCACTAAAATTGGCATAGACTGTCCTTGAGGTATAGTTATCTGTAGTTGTGGATTACAGTTATTGAGATACTTAGGTTAGACTCACTTATCGTCTGGCCTCCTGGATTTTACTTGTCCCAGTGGAGGGTGGTTTTCTGTATACATGACAGATCTTGCTAATACATGACAGATTGGGCTGGTGAGCCTACAGTGGTGTTTCCTCTCTAGTGCGTCCATCACGCGTGAACTTTCCTCGCTCAGGGTATCCGACTCGCTGTGTTTTGGAGTTCCAGTTCATTGTGTGTTAGTGGTTTCACCCGTTACAGTGTCCGTTCTTCAAAGGCAGGAACTTTTTTCTTTTCATCTTTTTAATACTCCCTTTTAGTGGAGACCAAACTACTTATTAATCTTTGAGTCTCATGCATCTGACAGTTTCTGGGAGACAGAGACTGCTCATTAAAAACTTCCTGCATTGAGTGATTGGCGAGTTGGCCTGAATACAGCCCAGCTTTCTGCAAATCGCCTACCCTTTGCTCTTAGCCTGATAATTAGAATTAGTACATATGTGTACACTAGCTTTTCGTTTTAATGAGAAGAAATGGAAATGGAAATAAAGTGACTTAACCAGTGTCAGACAGCTTAATATCTAGTCAAATCAGAGTTAGAATCCAGATCTCCTGACTAGATATTAGCTTCATTTCTGTTTAGGTTAAGAAACATTTTTGGGGAGTTATTGGTACAGAAATGGCTAACAGCAAAACATTTCAGTATTCTACAAACCATAGCCCTCATTTCTGCGAGATTCATAACTAGATAGGATGAAGGGAGCAGTAAAAGGTTGTCAGTACAGGCATGGACTGCATTTTCACACTGCGCTCTGAATCTTTCCTCCCACTTTTTACTGACAGACATGGTGTTTTGTTGTAGGCTCTCATTTCAAATCTTTCAATTTTTTTGTGTATTTAATTAGATGTTACAGTACAGATAGTAGTCCCTAACTTTCACTGAATTTGGACTTTAAAATATGAAATTGTGCTCTCAAACTTACAGTCATTGGGAAGAGAAAGTAACTTGTTGAACCATAAATATCATTTATTCTGAATTTTAAACAGATTAACTTACTTTTTAGATAGATCTAACATTACTACTGTTAATCAGGCTCTCTTTTTATAGGAGTAAATAGCCATAGTTCACATGCTTTTTGATCACCAGAGAGATCTACAAAATTAATTTTTTACTAATGAAAGTTATACATGAGACACTGTATATTCTAAGTATTTTATCCCTTCTGTGTAATTCTTCACTTTTTAAAAGTGCCATTATGAAATCCTTATTAATGATTTATTCACATTTTCCACTCTCTGTAGAGATTGTAAGAGTACCCCCTGGGTCACTCCTTATGTGCCATTTGAAATGTAGAGGTTTTAAACTGAAAGGACCTTATTAATAATCCTGTGGTCTGGGGAGAAATGTGTTAGGCATGTTGTTCTTTGGTAGGATTTGTTTCTTTTTAAAAGAAGATTTATTGAGATATGATTAGCATAAACTGCACAAGTTTAAATTATAAAATTTAATGTTTGACACATGTCTGCACCTGTGAAGCCATCGCCACAATCAAGATACCAGCATATAGGTCATTCCCCAAATTGTTCTTGTTCCCTTTTGTGGTCCCTTTCTCTCCCCTTTGGTCCCAGGGGACCAAGGAACTGCTTTTTGTTAACTAGAGATTAGTTTGCATTTTCTAGGATTTTATATAAGTGGGATCCTCTGTTGTGTTAGTGTGTGTATATATATGTGTATACATACATATATACACATATATGTGTGCGTGTGTGTGTGTGTGGTGGTTTTTTTTTTTACTCAGCCTGGTTATTTTGAGATGTTGCACATATCATTCATTTTTATTACTGAGTAGCATTCCATTCTATGGCTCTGCACCACATTTAGTTTATACCCTTATTTTTTTTTTTATTTATTTTTTTTTAGTTTATACCCTTATTGACAGACGGTCGGGTTGTTTGCCGTTTGGGGCTATTACAAATAAAACTGCTATAAAACATTTAGGTACATTGTACATATATTTTCATATTTTCTGGACAAATATTTAGCTGTGAAATACCTGAGTCATAAGTTAGTGTATATTCAACTTTTCAATACATTGCCAAACTGCTTTCCAAAGTATTTGTACTCTTTTATAGTTCTACTAGCAGTATAGACACATTCCAGTTGTTCTATATTGTTGTTCCATATTCTTACCAACACTTGGTGTGGTCAGTCTATTTAATTTAACATGTCTGTTAAATTATAATTTCTTACTGGGTTTTGAGAGCCCTTTACAAATTATGAATATAAGTTCTTTTTCAAATGTATAATTTGCAAATATTTTCCCTCATTCTACTCTTGTAAGAATGCCTTTTTCTTTAATTGTAGTAAAATCCACAGAACATAAATTTTGGCATCTTTACCATTTTTAATTTTACAGTTTTGTGGCTTTAAGTATATTCACATTGCTGTACAACCAGTCTCCAGAACTTGAGCTTATAAAATTGAAACACTACACTTACTAAACAACTCCCCATGTCCCCCTCTCTCCAGTCTCTAGAAACTACCATTTTACTGTTTATTTCTATGAATTTGACTACTCTAGATACCTCACATAAGTGGAATCGAACAATATTTGTTATCTGGCTTATTTTGTTTAGTGTAATGTTAATGTTCTCAAGGTTCATTCATGTTGCAGCATGTGTGAGAATTTCCTTCCATTTTAAGGCTGAGTAATATTCCATTGTGTGTGTATACCACATTTTGTATATCCATTCATCTGTTGATGGACACTTGGGTTATTTCCACCTCTTGGCTATTTTGAATAATGGTATGAAATACCTCTTCAAGGCTTTGCTTTAGTTCTTTTGGGTATATACTCAGAAGTAGAATAGGTTAAAAAAAAGGAAGTAGAATTGCTGAATCACATGGTAACTAAATTTAAAATTTTTCGAGGAACCATCATACTATTTTCCACAGTAGCTGTCCCAATGTTGCATTCCCACCAGCAGTGGACAAGGATTCCAGTTTTCTCTGTGTCCTTGCCAACACTTGTTATTTCCTGTTTTTGTGATCATAGCTGTCCTAAAGGGAGTAAAATGCTTCTTCATCCTGGTTTTGATTTGCATTTCCCTGAGTAATAACGTTGAGCCTCTTTTCCTGTGCCTTTTGTTGGTGTTCAATTTACTAACATACAGAATAACCCCCAGTGCCCGTCACCCATTCACTCCCACCCCCCGCCCTCCTCCCCTTCTACCACCCCTAGTTCGTTTCCCAGAGTTAGCAGTCTATTTCCCAGAGTTAGCAGTCTTTCCTGTGCCTTTTGGCTTTTTGCGTATCTTTAGAGAAATAGTCTGAGGCCTTTGCCCTGTTTTTAATCAGGTGATTTTTTTTGTTGTTGTTAAGTCATAGGAGTTCTCTTTGTATTCTGGATATTAACCCTTTATCAGATATATAATATGCAGTTTTCTCCCATTCTGTAGGTTGCCTTTCACTTTGTTGATTATATCCTCTGCACAGAAATTTTAAATTTTGATGTCCAGTTTATCTGTTTTTACATTTGTTGCCTCTGCTTTTGGGGTCATAGTCAAGAAATCATTGCAGATCCAATGTTCTGGAACTCTTCTACATTTTCTTCTTAGAGCTTACAATGTAGGTTTTATGTTTACTTCTTTATCATTTTGAGTTAATTTTTGTATAGAGTGCAAGGTCAGGATCCAATTTCATTCTTTTGCATGTGCATATACAGTTTTCCTAGCACCGTCTTAGATGGGGACATCCAGTTTTCCAGGATTGGTGTTGATGACACCTTCCTTTCCCCATTAAGTGATCTTGGTACTATTTGTCAAAAAACATTTAACCACATGTTTGAGGCTTTGTTTCTGGGCTCTCTGCTCTATTCCATTGGTCTATGTATATTTCTTTATGCCAGGACCACACGTTTTTGATGACTGTACTTTTTTTTTTAATGATGGTACCTTTATAATAAGTTCTTTTTTTTTTTTTTAATTTTATTTATTTATTCATGAGAGACACACACACACAGAGAAAGAGACACAGGCAGAGGGAGAAGCAGGCTCCATTCAGGGTACCCGCTGTAGGACTTGATCCCCAGTCCCCATGATCACTCCCCGGGCTGCTGGTGGCGCTAAACCGCTGCGCCACCAGGGCTGCCCCAATAAGTTCTAATATGAGGAAATGTGAGACCTCCAATTCTGTTTGAGAGTGTCCTTTGAAGGCCTTATATTCTGAATTTGACGAAGTCCAATTTACTTATTTTAAAAATGGATTATGCTTTTGATGCTGTATCTAAGAAATCTTTGCCTCAGGATCACAAAGATTTTCTGGTATGTTTGCTTTCATAAATTTCATAGTATAAAGTTTTACATTTGGCTCTGTGACCCATTTAGAGTTAATTTTTACATGTGGTGCACAATGTAGGAGTTGGTGTTCATTTTTTTTTTGCATATAATTATCAAGCTGTTCTGATATTATTTGTTGAAAGGACTATCCTTTCTTCATTGACTTTGCATCTTTTTCAAAATCAACTGAACATACAGGTATGGATCTATTTCTCATTTGTCTATTCTGTAGTGTCGATGTATTTGTCTATGACTTCTTTGTTTTTGTTAACCCCAGTACCACACTTTCTAGATTCCTGTAGCTTTATAATAAGCCTTAAAGTCAGTAGTATAAAAATCTTCCTACTTTGATCTTTTTTTCAGAGTGGTTTTGCTATTTTAGTCGCTTTGGATTTCTGTATGACTTTTAGAATCAGCTTGTTGATTTCTAACCAAAATGAGGGGGGAAAGTTGCAAAGTATTATCTTTGCGTACAGAGTTCCCTTTTAGACCTTACTCAGTTTACCCTAATGTTGACACATTTCCATGATACATTTGTTACAGCTAAGAAACTAACACTGGTGTATATTATTCTTAGCTGAACTGTAGACTTTAAACTAAAGACTTTATTCAGATTTTATCAGTGATTCTACCCACATCCTTTTTCTGTTCCAAGATCCAGGATAGTTCATTTAGACATCAAGTCTTGACAGTTGATAGTTTTGAGGAGTAATGGTCAAGTATTTTGTAAAATATCCTCATTTTGGGTTTGTCTGTCTTGTTTTGTTTTGTATTTTTGTCTCACATCTTCGTGAAATCTATCCCTAAGTATTTATTATTTTTTGGTGCTGTTATAAGTGGCATTGAGTTTTACATTTTAATTCCTAATTGTAAGAAATACAACTGTTTTTTGTATATTGATCTTGTGTCTTGGCACCTAATTCAAATAGGTTTTATATAAATACAATAGGATTTTCCATGTAGATGATTATGTTGTATGCAAATAAAAACAGTTTTACTTTTTGTGGTCTGTATATCCTTACAGTATTCTTTTTGGCAAGTGGACCTACTGGTTGCTTTAGGATTAATTTCTCTGAGATAGAGGACCTATATAAAGCTTTCTAGCAAAGGCAGAAGATGACTTTGGGCTGAAGATAATCATCCTGCCCACATATGTATATTACCTTCTGGCACTGTGGCAGCCTACTCTGTCCTACCGTCTGATATTTTAATCTGTCTGTCTTGCTTCTGATATCCATCACCCAGACTTTCTATCCAAAGTAAGAGTGTTATCTCTTGGAAAAGTTCCTGTAAAAAGTTTCTCGTCATATTGCCAGGAAAAAAACTATGTATATAGTGTTCACTTGGATTTAGGCATGCTCTTACACGCATTATTTTAGTTATCTTCACCACAGCCCCTTGAGTCAGTGTTACTTTTCATCCAACAAAAAGTTTTATATACAGTGTACCCTTTGTCATGTGGTATGCATAGTTTCTAGATATATAGCAATGAACCAGGTAGACTCAGAAAGACAAGAGCAGTAAATACACAATTGCTCGTTGTGATAACTGCCGAAGAGAGGTGTTGATGCTGGGATAATCAGGTCTGAGTTTGTCTGGGGGATAGAGAAGTCCCTTGTGAGACAATGCTACAAGGCCTGAAGGAAGAGTAGGACTTTTAAGGGAAATAGGGGAAAAAGAGTATTTCAGACAGAAGGAGGAGCAGATGTGAAGTTTCTGAGATGGGAAGAACCCAAGACTTTGAGAGTGTGGGAGTATGTGATCATTTTACAGATGAAGATACTCAAAGACCTAGAGGGGCTGAGTAATTTACTAGGATTTTGGAGTAAGTTCAAGGAGCTTGACTAGAGCCCAGGAGTGTACAGCTTGTCCCAGGTAACTCTAGTATTTTGAAGGTCAAAATGAAGTAACTTAATTTGGATTTCTCATAGAAACTGGGAATTCCCCCATTTCTATATAAAAATGACTAAAAATGTCTGTTGCAAATTATATCATAATCTGTTTAAATGATTTTTTTTAAAGATTTTTATTTATTTATTCATGAGAGACACAGAGAGAGAGGCAGAGACATAGACATAGAGGGAGAGGCAGGCTCTTCGCAGGGAGCCCTATGCAGGACTCGATCCTCAGACCCTGGGATCATGACCTGAGCCAAAGGCACATGCTCAACTGCTGAGCCACCCAAGCATCCTTGTTTAAATGATTTCTAATGGGTCAGTGTATAAACAAAAATGAAACTATATGTATGCAGTATTACTATTGCTATACCGTGTGGCCCAGACTCCACTAAGTCAGAATTCTCTGTTCTAATACTAGAAGCCCACTGCTTACCAAAGTTATATACAGTTGGACAAGTTACTTAAGAAAATCACTGAATTTGAGTCAGCGCCTGTCATAAACAGTGTGTGTGTGTGTGTGTGTGTGTGCGCGCGCGCGTGCATGTGTATCTAGAAAGAAATCTGGTAATCAGATGTGATAAGGTGTTAAATCTAGGTGAGGGTGTACAGGTGTTCATCATATTACTTTTTCATATTTTATGTAAGTTGGGAATTTTTCAAAATACAAAGTTGGTATAAAAGGTCTCTGAGCCTGGGGCTCCTAGGTGGCTCAGTCCATTAAGCATCTGCCTTTGGCTCAGGTCATGATCCCACAGTCATGGAATCTCTGATACAGCCCCTCATCGGGCTCCCTGCTCAAAGGGGAGTCTGCTTCTTCCTCTCCCTCTGCCCTTCCGCCTGCTCGTGCTTGTGCTCTCTCTCAAGTAAATAAAACCTTAAAAAAAAAAAGTCTCTGGGATCCCTGGGTGGCGCAGCGGTTTGGCGCCTGCCTTTGGCCCAGGGCGTGATCCTGGAGACCTGGGATCGAATCCCACATCAGGCTCCCGGTGCATGGAGCCTGCTTCTCCTGCCTCTCTCTCTCTCTCTCTCTATCATAAATAAAAAAAAAAAAAAAAAAAAAAAAGTCTCTGAGCCTGTACTTTGTCTTTGGTTAAGAGCAAGAAGGAGTGCTCTTCTTGTTGCTTGAGAGAAACTGTTTGTGGAAGAAGCTCGAAATTTGCACAGATGTGCGTGATATTATTAATTGTAATTTCTTTTTATTTTTACTGTGATAAATGACCTTCAGCAGAGTCATTGAATTTAAAAAGAATTTTCTTGAATAGACTTAATGGCATTTTGAATACTACTTAGAGCCGTTTGATGCCTTCTGGAAACTGACCCAGTTCTCTTGGTGGCTGTCGGGAATTTTTCAGTGCAAACCTCCTGTGAGCAGGTCTGGCTCTTGAGGCCATTTTATTGTTCTTGAAACTGTCTTCTTTCATGAGTTGCTATCTCCTGGGCATAAGCATGTCTGCCTTATTTCCAGGTGTCATGGAAGGTAGATACGCCTTTGTGAATAGCCTCCCATTACCAGGTGGCATTTATGCCCATAATAGAAAGATGGGTTAATATTAAGAAATAGAATGAACCCTCATCAGTAGGTAAAATAAAGAAAACCAGCTTATCTTATCAATACATGCTGTGAAAGACTTGACAAAACCCAACATGGGTTTTTGGAAGAAATTAATGTGGCAAAATGTATGAATCAACCTTGGTTTGCTTGAATTTTTTAGAACTTTAATGACTATTTTATTGTTTCATAGTACGTTGCAAGCTCAAATTGAGGTATGACCTATATCTGAATTTAGTTGTGAAATCTGTCTTAGCCATAAATTTTGTATATTGTCTTGCATTTGGGAATTTCTGCCAATGCTGTGTTAGTTTTTTTTTTCTTTACCAGCCCTGTTTAAGAATTAAGGATGAGGGTGTCTGACTGGATCAGTTGCTTAATGGCCTGACTCTTGATTTCGGCTCAGGTCATGACCTCAGGGTCATAGGATTGTGCCCCATGTCGGGCTCTGCGCTGGGCAAGGAGTTTGCTCAAGATTCTCCCTCTCCCCCTCCCCCTGCTCAAACTCTCCCTCTCAAAAAAAAAAAAAAAATTAATCTTAAAAAAAAAAAGAGAAAGAATTAAGGATGCGATGAGACCATAAGGTCAAAACACAAACAACATAATTATATAACAATATTAACATGTAATGACTCTACTTTTCATAAATCATTCCAAGTGAGTATTTTCAAAGTAGTCCCTTAGGGAGGAAATATGTGTACTCATTCCTTAGAATGTGTTGGGAATACTTTGAGAGTTGTCCTCTATGCCACTTTGCTAGTTGGTGGGGAGAGCCTGGTCTCTGTGCACAGCTGCAGACCACCCTTGGCCAGTTTGCTGCCTGCATTTCCTTCTCTCTCCCTCCTCCACCTGTCAGCATGCCATGGATTGCTTTGTGTCCCACCTTGACCTCACTTCTTTGTATGCCTTTCCTAGGACTTACTTTGACAAACGTTCAGCTAGATAGGCCAATAATAGAAAGAAGGTAAAGGTAAGATATAACAGGCATTTCACCCAATTGGCCCTTTTGCATCTGAGTATGAACTAGATGCAGCAGCTTTGGTCTCCTCTCCCTGTCCCCTGACCTCTCTCCCCACCAAAGCGGTGGGTGGAGGGGGTGGTATAGAAAGAGAATTTTGAACTCAGACTGACACTAGAGTGTCATCAGGAAGCTTAGGGTTTTAAGCTTAACTATATATTTTGAAACCCCAATGTAACGCTTGTTAAAATTTAGTTCACTTTCTGAGCCCCTGAATTCTCTATTGCATTTAATATAGGGAACAAAGTGGGAGGAGGAGAGTAGGAGGAAGAGAAAAAGGGAAAGTAAGTCAGGATGATTACAGAGAAATAAGAGCCAGAAAGTTGTGGAACCACCTGTCCCCCACCTGCTGGGCAGAACAGGTATCCTCACTCATCCTGCTCAGGACTAGGATGCCCAGTTTTAGACATGTCACACATCTGACGGTCACCCTTTCATCTTCTCCCACCTGGGAGATCCCTAAAAGGAATCTCTGCACCTCTGGTGAAGATATATTTATTGTTGACATATGGAGGGTTTCTCTTATACTGTACTTAGGAAATCCACACTGGTACATCTTTTTGGTACATAAATTGCGAATTAAGAGTCTTATGAATTTCATTTAAGATTCTAGCCTGTGGAAACAATTAGTAGCAGCAGTAATCGTAATAGTACTGATGACAACAATAATGATAAATTGTAAACTCTGTAATCGCAGGGACCATGTCTTTTTACCCTTGTGTCCCCAGCACTGGAATCTCACATGCCTAGCTCAAAGGAGATGCACCATTATAGTTGTTGAAAAGATGGATGGGTAGGTATAATAAGTAGTAGCCAGCATTTATGAACGGTTAGTTTTGTAGGTACTTCAGATGGGCTCTCTCATCTCCCAACAATATGATTAAGTATTTTCTGCAGTATTTCATCAAATCTAATTTGTCATTGATTATAAGGCACACTTATAATCTGTAACTGAGAAAAAAACTAAGAAAAAATAACTAAGAAAAATTGAACTACAGCACAATGCTTATCAGAATTTTTATCATAAGTATTTTAGAGTTGAGGATTTTTTCATCATATCGTTAGTGTGTGTATCTCAAAAGGAAAATAAATTTGCTCAAGTAATCCTGAAACAATTTCACATTCAGAATCTGACTGTTGTACATCACTTTCCAATTCTGAGTAATTGATTTTTGTGTTTTTCCACATAATATCGACTTCTGTGCCATTAAGAGTGTTGGTAATGCTCTTGATTAAAGAGCATTATTCTGCTTTTTCTAGGATTTTCTTCCAAGCGGCTGATACCCATTCTGCAAGTATTGATGCTGGCTCTTAACTATTTGACTAACCTCAGAGTTCATTTTTTCTCCATTGAAACATGTCACTGCTTGTTAAACAACTTTTATTCAAAGTCAGCAAGATATAATTAAAATGTTGGGGTACCTGGGTAGCTGTCAGTTGAGTGGCTGACTCTTGATTTTGACTCAGGTCATGATCTCAGGGTCCTGGGATTGAGCCCTGCATTGACCTCCGTGCTCAGTGGGGAGTCTACTTGAGGATTCTGGCTCCCTTTGCCCACCCTCCCACCCACCGTACTCAAGCTGTCTCTCAAATAAATAAATAAATCTTTGAAGGGGAAAAAATGTTACTAGTGGTTTTCCCCAGTGGTTGTTGGATTACAAATGGTTCTTGTTTTCTTCTTTGTAATTGTCTTTGTTTTCCAAAATTTCTGTACACACACACAATTAAAACTTGACCTCTCTTCTTTGGCTGTCGATCATGGTCTCCCTTTATCTCACCTTCTCATTCTCTTTGTGTGGAGAGTTTGGAAGTTGAATTCATCACTCTCCCTGGTGGTCATGCCGCCTTAGATGTGGAAGTCCCATCAATCTGCCCCAGGTGGGACCAGGATCTCTGCTGACCTCCAGTGGCTCTAGGGTGCATGGCACTCAACAAGAGACTTCATATGTTACTTGCTGGGAAGTGCAGAACATTCACACTCCTGCTAACATTTTTATGAAAGTACTTTTGTAACTGTCCTTGAACTACGCAGCACACACTCCCAGATACCAGAGTTAGTCTTACCTGTGTTCCTTCCAGTACAGCCTGAACCTTCCATAGTGGAAATAGAGCTTTTATAAGAGCTATATGTAAATGAGGCATTAAGAATAAGAAAATAATTATAGGCAACAATTTTGTCTTAAAAACAAACTTGCTAAGAGACTGGATCTTAATTATTCTCACCATAAAAAGCGATAATTATGTGAAGTGATAAGGTGCTAGCTAGAACCACACTGACAGTCATTGCAATATATAAATAAATGTATCAAATCAACATGTTGTGTATACCTTAAACCATACAATGTAAAATGTCAAATATATTTCAATTAAAAAGGTAGAAAAAAAAGAAGAAGAAAGTATATGCTGAAGTATTCATGTACACAAAACAGAACTTGGATGTCCGGGTTTAGCCTGAGTCCTGAGTAAGCTTCTAGGCTTTGTTTAAAATTTTTCTGTTTAGGGTTGGTTTTATTTTGTTGTTTTGCTGTTGTCGTTTTACCCTCATTGTGGGGAGGGCATGGTTTGGGAATGGAAAAAGGTACAGAGGCAACAGTGGTGGCCCTCCTCCCTGGACCAGAAGAATAGTAAGACCTTCCTGTTGAAATCATCTGCCGTGGGTAATCACAGTGGGGAGACACATTGGGAGACTGGAGTGGGAGGCAGTTTCCCCACGTAGAACCCTGCTGGGCATGAGTGAGGAAGGTAGGCGGGTAGGCAGCCAGAACCCATCAAGGGAAAGTAAGTGACCATTGAAGCAAAAATACATGCTAATTTTCTAATCAGCGAGCTGTTAACCTTCTGAAATTTCTCATTCCTTTGACATGCATTTTAACATTTGATCCATCCAGTTAATTAAAAAAAAAACATTTATTATACCCCTTAAATCATTCTTTGTTATATTGTCAAAATGTCACATTGTAATTATCTTAAAATCATTTTTGACCAAAGCCTGTAGAAAGTCACCTTTATGTCTGAGATTATTGATCAATGTAATTTTAAGGTTTTTGCTTCTTAATAATTAAAAGCCACCTCATTATGCAGCACACCTGCTGCCATGATGGTGTTGAGAATTAAGCAGGCAAGTATCTATTCCTCTAATAGTCTTCAAGTATTATTTAATCTTTTTCTATCCATAACTAAAATTTTAAGGCAACCTAAAGGTTGTAATGTTTAAGTTTGTAAACAGACTCTTGTTATTTCTGCCAGGACTGTTGCAGTAGCTTCCTTACTAGTCTCCCTGATTCTCCCTGATTTACTGCCAGGTAAATATTTTTAAAGCCCCATCCTGCTTCAGTGGCTGGCTGCTTATCACATATCAGGTAAAATTCAAACTCCATTAACCTAGAATTTAAGACTCTCTGGAGTCCACCTATAGCCTTATTTATTTATGCATGTTTGCTTTCAGGACAGTATTTTCCCATTATGCCCACTAATTTAAGAAAATTAATTACTCTATCAGTGTCTCTTTATTGTCCATTTTCATACTGATCCTTAGGCCACAAATAGAAAATGGATGTTTCCAGTTAGACTGGTCCTTTTCTTAATGGGTCTGTGTTATAAACTTTCTGCCAAATCCTTTGGAGATTAGAAAAATCCCTTGGCCTTCTGCTGGCAAACAAGGCCCCAGCTAGGCTAGTTTAGCCTTACTGGATGTGAACCTAAATTGGGCTTAGTAGGCATTTTTTCCCTTTGTAGGGCTTGATATTACTGAATTTTAAAAGCCTCTAAGTATTATTTTGCCAATAGGATGGACAAAATGTTACCTGGTAGTTTTAATCTGTAACTTCTTGATTATAGATGAGCATGTTTTTACGTTTACTGGCTACCTGTACGTTTACTGGCTACCTCTTTCATAAATCCACTGATACCTTTAGCCCACTTATCTTTCTGGCAGTCCTTTGTTAATGGTTTTTATGTATTCCAAGTATTATGTTATAGATATCTTAAAAACTCATGGTGTTTTTCAGCATCTAGATGCTTCCTTGCCTATGCAGCTTCAAAATCTGGCAAATATCTTGGTTATGTGTTTGATGCCAATGCAGGCCCTTTCTGCACATAGACATTGCTTCCTGAACACCACAGGGCCTGATGAGGGACATTACTCAGTTTTTCTGGCCCAACCCCCAGCTCCTGTGCCACCCATGCCTTTAGTAATATCCTCTGGGGAGATCGTGCTGTTTGTGTCTCAGGGTCCTTACAATCCCCCATTCCAGCCCAGGGGACTATGAAAAGTTTTACTGAATTGTCTTTGTCTCTGTCTATGCAGGCATGGTTCTCAGCCCTAAGTCTGCACAAATTGCAGATTTAATTTCAAAGAGGAATTACATAGGAAATGTATAGGAAAGAAAATAGCCAATGGGGGATTTTTGCTCACTTAGGAATGGTCTTTTCCTTTCTAAAATTTCAATTCACTTAGTCTTCATTGGTTTCATGGTGGTCTGATATCTTTTAAAATGTGATTTTTAAAAAATCTGTTTTTTTCCTGGTTGTCACAGCAGAACCAGTTGATTTCTGCTACCTACTACATCCTGCTTGGAAATGGAAATTCTTTAGTAGATTCCCTTTTAGCTTTTTCTGTGAATAACAACATTTTTACTTCTTTTCAGCATATATACTCTTTCTTATTCCACTGACTGAGAACTCCAATACAGTGTTATACAGAACCCATAGCAAGTGTCTGTGTTTCTCTCCTGGTATCAGCAGGATAGCTTTCAGTGTTTTACCATCAAGCTGTTTGGTATTTGTTTATTTAGATACCCCTTATCTGATTAAGGAGATTACCTTTCATTTTGGATTTGCCAAATTTTTTAAGTGTGAATGGATTTTGAATTTTATCAAATGTTTTTCTGCTTATTTTGAGAGGTACAGCAGTCCCCCTTACCTGAGGTTTGGCTTTCTGTGGTTTCCATTACCCACAATCACCTAGAGTTCTCAAGCAGATGAATTGTCATAAAGTTAGTAGTAGCTTCACGTTATGTCATTCCCTTCACTTCATCTCTTTATGTGGAGATTTTAACATATCACCACAAGAAGGGTGAGAGTACAGGACAAGAAGATACTTTGAGAAAGGGAGAGACCTCATTTGCATAACTTTTATTACAGTGTATTATAATTGTTCTATTTTATTATTAGCTACTGTTAGTCTCTTACTGTGCCCAATTATAAATTAAACTTTATCATATATGTATGTAAAGGAAAAAGCATGGTACATAGAGGGTTTAGTACTATTCACAGTTTCAGGCACCCACTGGAGGTTTTAGAACATATCCTTTGGGGTGGGTGGGGGGGGGTGGAGATGCCTACTATAGTGGAATCTTTCTCTTTTATTCTGTTAATATCATAAATTACATTTATTGATTTTCAAACATTAAACTTAAGTTCTAGGCTAAAATCTGGCTTGTGATGTATTATCCTTTGTACACAATGTCAAATTTGGTTTAATATTTTCAATTATTGAAATTTTCATCTGTGTTCTTTAGTAAGACTAACATACACGTTTCTTTTCTCATCATTTCCTTGTCTGATTTGGCAGAAAGATTATGCTGACCTCATAAAATCAGTTGGGAAACCTTTATTCTCTTGTATTCTCTGGAATGCTTTTGTAAACAGCATTATAGGCTGCTTAAATGTTTGGTAGAACTTGATAGTGAAGCTTTCTAGAAATGGAGTTTTCCTTGTGAGACAGCTATGGATTATGGATTCAGTTTACTTAATTTTAGGACCTTTTATGCTTTCTCTTTATTCTGGTGTCAGCTTGGTAAGTTATGCCTTAATGGGGATTTTTAAAAATTAATTTTTAATCCCAGTGTAGTTAACATAGTAACTCTGGTAACTTACCATCAGTTTGTTCTCTATAGTTAGGAGTCTGTTTCTTGTCTCTCTCTCTCTCTCTCTGTCTTTTTTCCTTTCCTTGTTTGTTTTGTTTCTTAAATTCTACATATGAGCAAAATCATATGGTATTTGTCTTTCTCTGACTTCGCTTAGCATTATACTCTCTAGCTGCATCCATGTTGTTGCAAATGGCAGGATTTCATTCTTTTTCAGTGGCTGAATGATATTCCATTGTGTGTGTATACACATACACACACACATATTACTTCTCTATCCATTCATCTATTGATGGACACTTGGGCTGCTTCCATAATTTGGCTGTTGTAAATAATGCTGCAATAAACATAGGGGTGCATATATCCTCTTGAATTAGTGTTTTTGTATTCTTTGGATAAATACCCAGTAATGGTGGAATAGTTCTATTTTTAAATTTTTGAGGAACCTCCATGTTGTCTTCAACAGTGGCTGTACCAGTTTGCTTTCCCACCAACAGTGCAAGAGGGTTTACCTTTCTCACCACATCCTCCCCAACACTTGTTTCTTGTGTTGTTGATTTTAGCCATCCTGACAGGTGTGACTGATACTTCATGGTGGTTTCGATTTGCATTTCCCTGAGGATGAGGGATGTTGAGCATCTTTTCATGTGTCTGTTGGTCAGCTGAATGTCCTCTTTGGAGAAATAATGGAAATTTTAAAACTTTATCTACGGGTGCCTGGGTGGCACAGTCAATTATGTGTCTGACTTGGTTTAGGGCTCAGGTCATGATCTCAGGGTTGTGACATAGAGCCCCACGTTGGGCTCCACACTCAGTGTGGAGTCTGCTTGAGATTCTCTCTCTACCCCTCCCGTCTCTCATTCTCTCTCTGTCCTCTCTCTTCAGGATCAGGGCCTGGACCCAAGGCAGCGCTAAACCACTGAGCCACCGGGACTGCCCTGTCCTCTTTCAAAATAAATAAATCTTTAAAAAGAAAAGTTTATCTAAATCTCCAAACTTACTGTCATTATGTTATTGGTAATCTCTTATTATACAAGTTAAATATCCCCTGTTACATTCCTTAAATTGTTTTCTCTTTCATTTTTTACTTGATAGTCTTTCTGGTGGTTTATCAATTTTATTGTCTTTGCAAAGAACCAAATTTTAGCTTTTTGATCTTCTCTGTTGTAATTTGTTTTCTGCTTCATTGATTTTTGCTTTTATCTTTCTCATTCACTTCTTTATTCTTTGTTTTTAATTTGTTCTTTTTATACTTTTTTAAGATGAATGCTTAGCTCTTTGCTTTTCAGCCTTTCCCCTCTGACATGTCCATTTTAATGTCACAAATTCATTGCGAGTATCATTATGGCTGCATGCTGCAAGTTCTCATCAGTATTTTCATTATCATTCATGTCACAGTATTTTCCAGTTTCTCTTTGTGGTTTCATCTCTGATCCATGTCAGTATAATTTTTTAATTCTCATTATGAGTTGAATCATTTGAAAGTTGTTGAGAGGTTTTTTTTTTTGTGACTCATCATGTTTGTTTTTTATATGGTATATATGACCTGCAAAGAATGTGTGGTCCACAGCTTTGGAATAGTGTGTTCTATGTGTGTCAATTTAATCAAGTTTCTTGGATGCTTTGTTCAAATTCTCTTTACTTTATTGATTTTATTTATGTTGCTTACTGAAGGAAGTGTGTTAATAATTTCCCACCATGATCATACATTCGTCTTTGTAGTTCTGTAAGTTTTTACTTTGTATATTTTTAGGCTATTATTTGATGTAAACAAATTCAGAATTGTATCTGCCTGGAAAATTGAACTTTTTATTATGAAAGATCCCTCTTGGTTTCTAGCAGTGTTTTTTTGCCTTGATGTATACTTACTATTAATATAGCTATACAAGATTTCTTTTTAAAAAAGATTTTATTTATTTATTTATTCATGACACACAGAGAGAGGTAGAGACATAGGCAGAGGGAGAAGCAGACTCCCTGCAGAGAGCCTGATATGGGACTTGGTTCCTGGACCAGGACCACGCCCTGAGCCGAAAGCAGACGCTCAACCACTAAGCTACCCAAGCATCCCTATACAAGATTTCTTTTGATTAGTTTTTGCACAGTATATCTTCCCTTAGCCTTTCTTTCAAGCTTTGAGCATCTTTGTATTTAGATATGTATTTTATAAGTAGTAAATAGTTAGATTTTACTTTTGCACCTTTGTCAAAGATCACATCTATATGTATATGTAGGTCTGTTTCTGGACCCTGTCCCATTGATCCGTTTGTCTATCTGTATGCCAGTAACACACAGTTTGGATTCCTGTAGGTTGCTTGTTTAAGCCCTCTAGTTTTGTTTATCAGGGATATTGGTAATTTTCTTATAATGTCTTCTCTAGTTTTGGAATAAGAGTAATGCTGGCATCATAGAAAGAGTTGGAAAGTAAACAACTTCTCTTCAATTTTCGGGAAAACTTTGTGTGGAAATAGAATTATCTCTTCCTTAAATATTTGGTAGGATTGGCCAGTTCTCCTCATACCAGTTTTTGCTGGTAGTTCCAATTGAAATTAAACATTTACAGGGCTTTTACTTAATTTTCTCAATTTTCTGTTCGTATTCTTTTTTCTCTAATGCTGAGAATCTTGACTTTCAATGGCTTTAGCATAATTACTATGTGCTTTATCTATGTGTCTTTATTTCAGAATAACAATGCTGGTGTTAAAATTTCTTTAAAATTAATTTTATTTATTCTTCCCCATATTTATTATGCAAAATAACATATCTACGCACATCTTTCTGTTCCTGGATTTTTTGACTTAACAGTATATCTTGGAGATTGCTCCTTAGCAGCATAAGGAGATCTTTTTCATTTCCTTATGTAACAGTCTAGTACTTCATTGTATGGATGTACTTTCCTGTATTTACAGTCTTTTATTGATGGTATAAAAAGACATTTTCCATATTACAGACCACAGCACTGTGGCATTGGCCTGTAAAACTTCTTAACCTAATTGTAACAGCTTTTTTATTAAAATAATTTTCATTTCTACATCACTGCAAATATTCATTTTATAATATGCAAGGTTTCACTGTGTCATATGCTGGGGGCCAAAGGGGTTTTTCATTAGGAAGTTAAAGTTCGGGAATCCCTGGGTGGCTCAGCGGTTTAGTCCCTGCCTTTGGCCCACGGCGTGATCCTGGAGTCCCAGGATCAAGTCCCACATCGGGCTCCCAGCATGGAACCTGCTTCTCCCTCACCCTGTGTCTCTGCCTCTCTCTCTCTCTCTCTCTCTCTCTCTCCCTCCCTCCCTCCCTCCCCCTCTCTCTCCATCTCTCATGAATAAATAAATAAAATCTTTTAAAAAAAAAAAGGAAGTTAAAGTTCCTTTAACTTTACTTTTTATTCTTTCTTTTGTGCTAGTTTTTTGAAAAGTAGGGTAAGGCAAAGCCTTCATGGCCTTTGCCTTACAGCAAGTGCCTCTGTTTCTCTTAAAAGACTTCTCTACTTGCTTCTGGAAGCACTCTTACCCCTCACTTTGTAGCACCAATTTAATCTCATTAATTCCTTGCTCAGGTGATAGAACCCACTAGTCTTACAACTCCTCAAAGACGTGATTTCTCATTATAATGTATCAGGGAGAAGAGGGTATGTAGTGCTATATCTACTAGTCTTCTGTTTCAAGAAGTCCCAGCTGCTAAACCAAATAGATTAGTGTCTATATTAAGATATCTTAATATTATTTCAGATTTCTGTGATTTGGTGAATAAAATACTCTCCTTGGCCTCATATGTAACCAGTGGTTCCCCTTTATATTAAACAAATATAAGCAAAAAAAGGGAACCTTTTTTGTCTCTTCAGGGGACTTTAGTAGTCAAGCACTATTCCTCCTTTATAAATCTTCTTTGGAGTTTATCAAAGTGTTACGTGATCTTAATTACATAGCCTTTTCTCTCAACCTCCTTCTGAGAACCCATGTGCATACTTAGCCCCTAATACATCAGTTTAGCTCTCCCTAATTGTTTATCCTAGAGAAAACAAAATACATCTTGACTTACCAAATACTGTAAGTACTTTTCCCTCTTCCTGAGTAGTGCAGAGAGACCTCAGAATACTTAGAATCCTTAACCTCCTCGTCAGTCTCCTGCCCTAGCTTATATGCTGTTGATGTCATCATGTATTTTAGTTTGTGTTGAACTCCCACGAGGCCTAACTGTCATTGTTTTGTATAGTCAGTATTCACTTAGATTTTTAAAAACTCCTTTATTGAGGTAGAATTGACATCCAGTAAACGGTACATATTTAAAAGGTACAGATTGATAAATTTGACGTCAGAATACACCCATGAAGCTGTCAGCACACATGTGTATGTTTCTACCATAGACTCTCTTAGAAAATGAAGGTGGGGAGGTGAAGAAGATGAAGGTGGTCAGCAGAGCCTTATTGTGGTTTTATAGGTTTGGTTTGGTTTTGTAGCCACTAGAAATGGGAGGTGGGGGAAGAGAATTTTCTTGGTTTCTTGTGCCAACACTTTAGAATTCTGCCCTCATTTACAACTCAGTTAAGAAAACAACCTGCTACCTGTTTTAGGTCACTTCAGTGCCCTCTCAGGCCTCCTTCAGTTTAAAACTTCAGTGTATCTTTTATTATTTTCATCTATGTGAGTAGCATGGCCTTTGAGCTTTTCTAGTGCCTACAAGATGCTGATTTCTTGTTATTTGCCACCTCTTGGAAATAACAGCTGAAATATTTATTTTTTTTTTTTTTTTTTTTTTTTTTTTTTTTTTTTTTTTTATATAACAGCTGAAATATTTAAAGGCTTTTCTATTCTGATTAAGTCTGTATCTTAGTAATTGTGATTTCTACAAATGAGATCAGCATACAGTTTGATTTAGATTCTTATTTTGAGAACATACACGCTAATTTCAAGGATTTGTGTGTGTGTTCTTTTTAAAATCTACACTGCCTGAGAATATACCCATAGGTCATAAGGGACTTTTTTTTTTTTTTTTAAGTGTATACTGCTGACTTTTGGGCTTTATTGTATTAGCTTACACAAAATTTGTATATTTGGGATTATGAATTATTTCTACCAGCCAAAGAATCTAATATTTTTAGCCTTTGAGCATAGTTTTAAATTTAATTTTCTTTTATTAAATGCTCTAAGAGATTCTCACAAGTATAGAGTGAGTTGAACTATTTTTTTTTTTGAGTTGAACTATTTTTAAAATGGGAATTTTGCACATTCTAATTATTTTCTGGCATATATATATAATAATATTTACAAACACTAAACTTACTGAGTCATGCATTTGTGTTATCTCATTTAGTCCTTAAAACAACCCTGTGTGGTTATCCTTTACATAACAGATGAGAACCTAACAGAGTTGATACAACTTACAAGTTCACATAGCAAGTAAATAGCAAATTTGATATTTAAACCAGGCAATATATATGTCCAAAGCCTGGCCTCTTAATCAGTATAAACTTAATATAAACTTGTCACGATTAATTTTTTTTCTAACACTGATATGAGCCAAAATATTCTCTCTAAATAATTGTAAGAATTTTGACTGTTGGGCTAATGTGCTCACTCAGAGCAAGTACGAGAGTGAAGTTAATTTTGTTTTTTATTCTTTTAGCTGATATAGCCCAGAGGTACAGGATAAGCAAATACCCAACCCTCAAATTATTTCGTAATGGGATGATGATGAAGAGAGAATATAGGGGCCAGCGCTCAGTGAAAGCTCTTGCAGATTACATCAGGCAACAGAAAAGCGACCCTGTTCAAGAACTTCATGACTTAGCAGAAATCACCACTCTTGATGTAAGTTGTTAAGTTTTACTGGATCCAATGAACATTGCCTGTTTAATATAAACAAAGTCTTATGTGATCTAATAATCTGGACATTTTCTTAGAGTTCATTGCAGTGGATCTGACATCTACATACTTAGAGAGTTAAATTTTTCTTGAATTAATTCTCCAGGGAAATGCTCATGTTTTATTGAGCCTTTGGATAAAATATGTAGCATACAGTAGAGCTGCACTGATTTAAATTGATTAAGGGCAAAAGAGTAGCCTGAGTTGTGAAGACAGAAGTTAATGTCAGGCATCTGCCACAAGGGTCTCCATATTTGCCTTAGTGGAGACCCTCAGGATATCTGCTCTAATTACTTCCATATCAGCTCTTTGTATAACTTCTAGTGTCTTCTAAAATAGCCCTCCTTAATAAAAACCCTTTCCGTTGTATACTAAGTAGTTTTTTTTTTTGTGTTTTTTGTTTTTTTTTTTTAAAGGTATTGAGTTTGGGCTGTAGGTTGTCATTTCAAGTTTGAGATTTGACTTTTATCCTGCTCACCAGCTATGAAGTTAGCCTTTCATGGATGCTGTCAGAAGGCATAAGGCTCCTGGGTCAGAGATAAAAGACTTTGTTGCTCATATCCTAGCAAACAAGGAGACCACGTTAGCGTTTGTCACCCTCCCCCCGCCCCAAGTCCTCTGGAGGTGGATGCCTGTATACTCTGGAGGTTCTGTCGAGGGAGAACTGTGGCCTCAGAGAAGTCCTGTTTCTGAGCCAGCGGTATGCCTGTGCTTCAGCCCAGGTGGAGATTACATCACACTGCCGTGTGGCTTGCTACAAGCACAACCCTGAGGAATGGCCTGGATCATGAGTGGTCAAGGGCTTGGTTTTGGCTATACCTAACTGTGTAGGATGTGTGAGAGACCCAGGAAGGAGTCTCTACCAAAGGTCGTACGTTATGAATCCATGTATAGTTTTAAGAATAGTCACCTTACTTAGGAATTCATCACCTTATTGAGTAACAGATTATCACTGATTAGTTAAAATGCTAGAAGGAAATGTTTATGATTACATTAGATGGGAGGTAAGATTATTTTCAATCTAATGCAGTCTTTTGGACTAGGTGTTAAAATCCAAATATGCTTTTATAGTGCTTCCCCATTTGTAGATAGTTGAACCAGTTGGGTGAATGAGATAACATGTTTTGCATGTCTGTATATGTTTGTAAAATAATTACATACTTTATTTTACAGCGCAGCAAAAGAAATATCATTGGATATTTTGAGCAAAAGGACTCAGAAAACTATAGAGTTTTTGAAAGAGTAGCAAATATTTTGCATGATGATTGTGCCTTCCTTTCTGCATTTGGGTAAGTATCCTAATTGAGAGTGTGTTAGTGGGTCGGCTTGACTGCCATGTTACGTTCTTGTTAGGTGTGGTCATTTTCTGAAATTGATCTCTCCAGAAATGATCTCAGTTCCTTAAAGTCACTAACCAGCCTTCTTTACACATATTTCTGACCTCTTTTTAAGAGTTTAAAAGTCTGTTAATTCTTCTTTTGGTACTATCTCTTATTTCAGAATATGGGTAAGTGAAAAAGAATGGACAAGTTAACAACCACTTCTCATGCTTTTATTCAGTTCATTTACTAACACTATTCTGTGTTCACACGAAGTGCTAATGTGTGGGTTTCCAAACTGAAACAACTCCTGGTCTTTCTCATGAAGCAGCATGGGCTTAGTTGTCTTGATTAATCTCTGGCTCTCCACCACCTTTTCTTCTGTCTTCCCTGACCCAGAGAAACAGAACTCTTTTCCACGGCTAGCATCTTTTCTTGTGTCTTTATTACCATCCTTCCAGGATCCTCTGTGGCATTCACCCATCAATTGTCCTCACTTCCCTGTGTTTTCACCCTGACCCTTTTCATGACCTACTTTTCCTTTGCCAAAAACATGATTCTCTCTTTCCTGACCTTTCTGTTCTGTCTCTTGAGCTAAAATCTTGTCCTTTTCTTTTCATTTCTAATTTTTTCAAAGATTATTTATGCTTGGCCACCCTGAATTTCTTAAACTCTAACCAGTGAAAAATCCGTACCCTTTTATCCAACTTTTGCCTTCATTACTCTCGTGAGACTTCTCTCTGCACAGTCCCAAAGTACTTCTTAATTACCAAGTCCAGTGGCCTTTCTTCATTCTCTAATGCTCTTCAGTTTCTCTAAAGGCTGGGACAGTCAACTACCTTGTCCTTTTCTGCTGTGTCTATACTTAGGCTACCTTGAATCCCCCTGGTTTGCTTCTTATTTTTCTGACTTCTCTGACTTTCTTCCTGTCTTTCTCTTTCCCTCTCAAAATGGAATCGTTCTATGGTTCTTTCCCTTTCTTTACACTGGGGGTTTTCTCCACCATCCTTTGACTTGATGCAGTATTATTTCTCTCTTTTCTTGGGCCTGTAACTGTTAGACTCCATTTTAGTGATGATCTTGAGTAGAGCCTGGGTTTCTGGCATAGTATGTCCTTTTCCATTGTGTGACCTTTGTCCTTATTTTAATGCTTCTGTAGATTTTGTGGATGTGTTTTATTGGAAACATTATCAGTGATATTGGGAGATCAGTGTCGGAGTAAATAAGCGAAGACTGTCTCCCCTGACCCCCCCATGCTCTCTGCATGACTGCGTGACTGCTCTCGGGCCACAAGCCACATGCTTGCTCCTCACACACTGTAGGCACTTCTGCCACGGCCCATGCCCTTATTGTTCTCGGGTTCTGAAGTACATCTCCTTGGTATTGCCTCCTTGGGAAGAGCTTTCCTGATGACTTTTTATAAAATAGCATTGCCATCATCCCACTTGCCATTCTTTAGCCATTTAGTTTTCTTCAGAGCACTTTTTTTTTTTTTTTTTTGGTTTTTGATCACCCAAATAAATAAATATATCTGTTTGCTTGTCTTTCTTTCCACCAAAATGTCAGCTTTGCGAGAACACAGATGCTGTCAGTTTTGTTCACTGCTGTGTACTTAGTGCTAAGGCCATACCTGGTACGAAGGAAGCACCTAGTGAATAGTTAGTGAGTGAACGAATGGATGGATGGAGCATGTTCTCCCTTTTCGTTCCACTGGCATCAGTCAGTCTCAGCATCCCTTGTACCTCCATCCTGTACAACTCTAGTCAGAAACTGGAGATAAATCAGTGTTCAATTAATCCAAATATAATTTAAAAAGAGAAAAAAGTTACCTATTTGACTTAGAATTTGTTGTAGAATCCACTCACCAAACATTTGTCAGACATCTATTATGTGCCAGATACTGTACTAGGGCATAGGAAATAACAGTGAACAAATAGAACAAAATAATTGGTTATTGTAGAATTATATTCTAATGATATAGGTTATTTCAGCTCATCCACTTTTTCTTTCTTTCTTTTTTTTTTTAACAAGTCCAGTTTTAAAAAATAAAAAGTAGAGAATCTGTGATTATGTTTAGAAGCAAGTAATGTGTTTTTGTGATTGATCTATGTGACCACATCAATGACCTTGATCCCCAGTTACTGGAAACAGTCGGGGTCAAAAATAGCCTTTTGGTGCTCAAACTGCCAACCCAAACTTATAAAACATTGAGTCACAAAAACAGCTAACTAAAATTTTCCCTTAAAAAAATCTGCCTCATATTAAAGTTTCCCTTCAAATACATGCTTTTGTTGGTATTGGATAGTCTATATGAGTAGGAAAGATGATGGACAAGCATGTTATTTCAAATCATTGCAATACATACATTGCAAAACAGCCAGCTCTGTTTCATTCAAGTATATCACTGCTATTATTAGTCTAAAAGGTATTACTACTTCTTCTCTCTTCCTATTAGAGCTGTTTCAAAACCAGAAAGATACAGTGGAGACAACATAATCTACAAACCACCGGGGGTAAGTTGCTATTTCATAGTGTATATAATTTTAAATATAATTTAAATACATGTATAGTATAATCTGTGGTTTTATACTTGTTAATTCACAGAATCATAGAATTTTAGTACAGAAAGGAATTTTAAGTCATCGTCTTGTACTAATTCAAACCTTTCAAGGTAAAGATGGGGACACATAGGCCTAAAATCACATAGGAATTTAGTGGTCAAGCTGGGACTAGAGATCTCCTGATCCCCAGGCCTTACCCACCTCTCTGTTTTGCGTTCATTATGTGACCTAAATTCCAAAAAAGGCTTCAGTGTTTTGTGATCATCACTCCTGCCTGGGTCAGACTAGCCAGGCTTCCAAGGTCTCTGGTGTATAAATTAACCTGATACTTGCCAGACAATAGGGAGCAACTAAGTTGCTTTTAACCCTTGGCTAAGAAGTTAAGTGTATCTGAACTTAGAAGTAGTTGCTCTGACCCAGATGATGGTAGCCACAACCAAGAGGCAGAAATCACAATATTTGTCATCTCAGTTGACCTACTGCTCTGTCATTGCAGTTTTTCACAATTCCAAATAGAAGTGTATTGATATTTTTACGATTCATAGTTTTCATTTTAGTGTTGTTTGCAGTGTCTTGGTACACTGAAGTTTTTAATTTTTATGTAGTCTTGTGAGTGAATTTTTTGCTTAGAATGCTCATTTCCTATTCTGAGTTCAGATAGGTATTTGCCTATTTTCTGCAAGTGCATTTCATTAATAGGTTCATAGTGTGACTGTCTCTAGATTACCAAATCCAGTACAGTTGGTTGTTAAGTGCACGGACTCTGGAATGAGACTCCGCGTTAATGTCAAAACTGCCACCTTCCTAGGTGTGTGACTCAGGAAAGCCTCTAAGCTTCTTTATCCTTCAGTTTGTTCATTAATAAAAATAGCTGTGATTATAAGAGTCCTTGTCTTATGGGGATGTTTCAAGGATTCAATGAGTGAACATATATAAGATGGTTACAACAAACAGTGCTTGGACACGGTAAGTTTACTCAGTTAATAGTAGCTATTATTTTTGTCCTCATTTTAAGCACTTCCTAAATACTGATTTTGAGTAAATGTAGAAAGAGATACTATAAGTAATATTAGAGATAGCAATGCTTTGGATTTATATAGTATCTTGTATGTCTCAAAGCCTTTTTCCTGGAAGTTTCCAAACTTTCTTCCAACATTTTCAACTCTAAGGGATAGCTAAAGTAATTAATCTGGATCATTCTTTTTCACAATGCCTGCCTGCCATTGGTGAAGATACTGATAAACAATTAATTGACTCAGATCTGAGGAAAAGCAGAAGGCTTAGACATCACAGGTTGGATACAGAATTGTATGGCTCTCTTTCTCGGAAGTTCCATGTTTTTTGTCTTTTGGGGTTTTTGTTTTTTTGTTTTTGTTTTTGTATACTCTGTAGATTTTCTGGGTTCATAGATGGCTTTGAGAATGCATTTTTGCTAGCACAAGTTAGATTTGTTGTTTAATTTTTTCCCTCTGCTTTTGTAACAGCATTCTGCTCCAGATATGGTATACCTGGGATCTATGACAAATTTCGATGGGACTTACAATTGGATTCAAGATAAATGTGTTCCTCTTGTTCGAGAAATAACATTTGAAAATGGAGAGGTATGGCTTTCTGACATGTGTTATCTTTAATTCAGATTTCTGAAAAAGCAAGCTTCCTCCAGCCATGTTACTATTTTACTACACTTTTACCAGCTGTACGAATCACACAGTGAACAGAACTTGTCATAGCCATTTCCATAATGGAGGCCACTGGCTCTTTGCCTTTGCTGTCCCAGAACGCCTCTGTTGCACTTCTTGCAGTAGCCTTGAAGATGAGTTTGACCATGCTTCTCAGGTGATGCTGATACTATCTAGTGGTTAAGGGGGCGCCCTGTAGAAGCAGTGCTCTGCAGATTTTAGTTATAATTAATTATATACAGTGAATAATCTTTTGCCAGGAAAAGGTTTTTCCAATTCCTATCTTCAGAGAATGAAATTGTGTTCTCTTTCATTATAATAATGAAAGCAGTATCAGATATTACCATGTAAGTGACCTCAGTGATCCCATGCTCCTGAAATGCAGTCCATCCAAACTCTTACCCCTCCCACAAAAACAAAACACCAAGAGTCTGATATTGGAGGAACAAGTACCAAGGGCTGTGTGTATGAGGTACATAAGAGAGTGATGTATTACACATTAAAGAATTGCAGGTGTGTAGTTCAGACTTTAAGTATGTAGTTCCAATTATCACATACCTGTATAGCCACCACCTACTTGGTCAGGGGTGGACAGTCCTGTGAAGGGTCAGGTGCTACTTTAGGCTCTGTGATTTGTTTGGTGTCTTGTCCTGAGTACTATGGCTCTGCACTTGTGCAACACCTAGACCAGTGCGGTTATGCTCCAGTAAAGCCTGCTCACTTGCACACTCTCCTGGTTTGTCAGATGAACATCCTGCTCCTTTCCTCGTTCTCTGGGCTTTGGGTATGTTTAGCTGAATACATTTGTTGATTACATTAGCTTATTTAGTCCTCAGAGGCTTAGAAAGATTTAGGAACTTATCACCAATTATTTACCTTCCTTGGCAGTTTATGTTCATTTTTTTTCCCCAAAAACACATTCTTTTCTTTATTTTGTAATAAAATCTGATTAATTTTATTTGTAATTTGTAATTAATTTTTAAAATTATGGTATAACTAACATAGCATTATATTAGTTTTAGGTGTACAGTATAGTGATTGAATAATTCCATATGTCACCAAGGGCTCATCATGACAAGTGTACTCCCTAGTCTCCATCTCTTTTTTGTTTTTTTTTAATTTTTAAAAATTTTTTATTTTTATTTATTTATGATAGTCACACACACAGAGAGGGAGAGAGAGAGGCAGAGACACAGGCAGAGGGAGAAGCAGGCTCCATGCACCGGGAGCCCGACGTTGGATTCGATCCCGGGTCTCCAGGATTGCGCCCTGGGCCAAAGGCAGGCGCTAAACCGCTGCGCCACCCAGGGATCCCTCTATCTCTTGTTTCACCCATTACCCACCCCCTTTCTTTTGCTAACCATCAGTGTGTCCTCTATAGTTAGGAGTCTGTTTCTTGATTTGTCTATTTTTTCCTTTGCTCATTTGTTTTGTTTGTTAAATTCCACATATGAATGAAATCATATGGTATTTGTCTTTCTCTGACTGACTTATTTCATGTAGCCTTACACCCTCTAGATCCATCCATGTTGTTACAGATGGCAAGATGTTATTCTTTTTATGGCTGAGCAGTACTCCATTATGTGTACGTGTGTGTGTGTGTGTGTGTGTGTGTGTGTGTGTGTATATGGACCACCTCTTCTTTCTCTGTTTACCTGTAGATGGACACTTGGGTTGCTTCCATAGTCTGGCTATTGTAAGTAGCTGCAGTAAATATAGGGTGTATATATCTTTTCAAATTAGTGTTTTTGTTTTCTCTGGGTAAATACCCAGTAGTGGAATTATTGGATCATATGGCTATTCTATTTTTAATTTTTAAAGAATATCCATACTGTTTTTACGTTGGCAGTTCTTACAGGAATCGTTTCTAAAACAGAGTTGAAAGGTATAGACCTGGAAAATCTTAAACAATTAAGAATGGTTCCCCTGCCTACCCCCATAGTAGTCACATTTAAAATTCTTTAGATTTTTATTTCATGTTGTAACCCAAAATCATTTAAACTACCAGGAAAGGTTTGTTAACCTCTAATGTTGATTGTCTTGATAACCCTCTCCTGAATCTTTTAATACTGATTTCATAAAGAATATGTTGGTGTGGACACAGGTAAACATGAAAGCCCAGGCAGCATAAACTACCAGCTACTATATTAATGTATATAAGTTGGTACAGCAGGCTAATTGACATGGATGTATTCAAACTACTCATCTCTTCATTACTTCTCTCTTAAAATAGAGGAGAGACTTCATTTCTACCTTGGGTGGAAATGGGTAGGAATCAGGGATGACTTCCTAGAAGAGGCGTTTGGATCCTATAAAAAAAGGACAAAGAAGAAGTGGAAGTACTCATGGAAATAGGGAAGTAAGAGGAGGGGCTTGTGCCTTAATGTTGAATGTTGAAGGCACTGGTTGGGCTGCGAAATGAAGATCCCCCCCGCCCCACCACCGAAATGGAGATATTGAACAGGAAGTTGGGAATCCAGACTTAGATTGAGGACTGGAACTGGGCTTGGATATAGAGAAGGAACCAGTTAGTAGTGCTGGAGATTGCTGGACTCTAGTTGAAGTTGCCAGGCTAGAGCAGATGAGTCCAAAGACAGAACCATGCGAGTGGAAGCAATGAATGTGTTGGGAAAAGAAAAAAATTGTGAGCTGAAGAGATCAAAAGAAAGGAGGAAGAAATTGTAAGTTCGCTTGCTAAAAGATCAGTGTGATGCTGGGGCCGCGGGGGAAGAGAGACAGAGAGCAATTGCTCACAAGTGAGTACGGGTTTTCTTCTTGAAGTGATGCAAACATTCTGGAATTGGATAGTGTTGATGTTTGAAAACCTTGTGACTGTAATAAAACCCGCCAAATTGTATTAAAAATGATGAATTTTATGGTATGTGAGTTATATTTCAATTGAAAAAGGTAAATGTGACAAGAAGCTTAATAATTTATTCTGTATATGAGTGTAACAGGCTGCAACACGGAGACGGAAACCATTAAGCAAATTCATGTCCTAGAAGAAGATAGGTTCTAGTTTCAGTTTTTTTAGCATAAAGGATGTTTGTGTTTTTTGCTGCTACAATTCTTAAATTACAGAGAGACACGCAAAAGGATAGTTGATGGAAATAATTTTATTATAATAATTTTATTATGAAGCCCTTTCTGGGCTCTTTCTTATGAGTCAGAACTTAGCATTTGTCAGATAATAAATAAGTTGGCTATCTATATACATCATGTTTCTCTTGATTTTCTCCAGTAACAATAATACAAGTTTTTAAGGCATTCAATAATTTTTGAGGTACTTTCGTGTCCATACCTTGTATAGACATATACACATATATAGTAGCAGGTCCTTGTTAATAATTTGACGTCAATGCATTGTGTATAGGTAAAATCTTGTGGGGTTTTTGTCTTTTGTTCTGAATCAAACACTTTGCAGCTTTAAGTAGTTGTCATGTAAATGGAGTGGTTTTTGTAATAAACTTTAGAGGAATCATGTTTCCCAGTCAGTTAGATTTATTTGTTGCTGCTGCAGTCACTCAGTTTTTCAGTGTTATTTGTGAAGAATGAAAATACTAATCATGTTTATCCCACCCCAAAATCAGCATCTTGATCAAGAACCAGCATAGTTCCTCCTTTGGTCAGTTTTTAAATGTCATGGTTTCATCTAGAAGGAGCTGATAGACCAGCCCAAGTGGTTACTTTAAGACAGATCAGTTCCAGCAGTAGAGTAGGACATGTGGATCCTCTGAGTACCTCGGTACTTCAGGTAGATGGCTTGGGTTCCTTCTTCCATTAAGGCTAATGTTTGGACCTTTTTTTCTGGCATGTTGCAGTCATTATGCATGTGACATGGGTTGGGGTCAGATTGTTCATACCAAGAACAATGGCAAGGCCTGATAATTCTTATTGAATACTTTTGCATACAGGAATTGACAGAAGAAGGACTGCCTTTTCTCATACTCTTCCACATGAAAGAAGATACGGAAAGTTTAGAAATATTCCAGAATGAAGTAGCCCGACAATTAATAAGTGAAAAAGGTAGACAGATGAAGGTGTTTATTTTCAGCCTTTCTTCTGTCCCTCCCCTCCCCCATTACATTCATATCAATGTAAACATATTTGGGTTAAAAAATTTTATAAGTAATGTTAACTCTACTCAACCCCTGAATGTACACATCAACATGGGGGTGGGAGGCATTAGTAGAGATAATATGAAGCACTGGGTTTTTAAAAAACAAACAAACTATTAATAGCTCCTGAAATCAAATAGCATGGAAAGGGGGGTCATGAGTGGACAATGTTAGTTTTTCCTTCCAGCACTTTTGATACTTGAGCAGTCCCTTTCTAATGATGGATCGTCCCAGAGATATCACCAAACGAACTCACACAGTCTAACATTTACTTCTAAATGAAAGAATGTTGAGTAGTTCTCTGTGGAGTTCTCTAGACTGTCAGAAAGGAATTTGAGTTTTCACCCACTTTTCCTCTGTAGTTAGAGAAGCAAGTCAAACAAAATAAAGTGAGGGCATTGTATAGAGCAATGCTTTTTTTTTTTTTTTTCTTTAATCACTGAATAAGTATTTTGGGGTTGAATTATATTAAATGTCAACCAGTAGGAACTGGAAGGAGCTCTGTGAAGATGGTCCCTTGAGAACAGCTCATATGTCAGTTTCATGAACTGCTCACAACTGAGACCTGGATAGGTAATTGCCCATTTAAAGAAAATTAAAAAAATTCACTATAGCATTTGAATTCAGGTTGAGTTCATATAATTTCTAAGGAAATTATACTCTGCCCTAAGTACTGAAATTCTACCTCTTTTAAATGTTATAATATTTAGGTTGTAGTTTTTGTGACCTATATTACTCTAAAGCATGTTGGTTTTTAAAATTAATTAAATTAGTATGTCACTTTTCATGAACTTATAATCCTATGAGACTATAGTCAAGAAAATTCTAATCTATCTCTCCAAATTCTATTTCCTGTAAAGGTACAATAAACTTTTTACATGCTGACTGTGACAAATTTAGACATCCTCTTCTGCACATACAGAAAACTCCAGCAGATTGTCCTGTCATAGCTATTGACAGCTTTAGGCATATGTATGTTTTTGGAGACTTCAGGGATGTATTGTAAGTATTCTTTTTTTTTTTCCTTCTTTTTTACTTACTGATATGTGTCTCAAAAATGAACTTAAAACCATTGTTTGAATGTTTTAAATAGTCCTGTGTTAAACTAGTAATAGTTTGTTATTTGGATGGATAAGGTTTTATTTTTCACTCTAAAGTGTGGTATAATTGAGTGTGAGAATTATAATATATTCCTATAGAAATGCCAGCATTAAGTGATCCTAATGCTTTGGAGTAAACCGCTAAAAGAAAATTTTGCCCTTCCAGAAATTAGTTCTGAAATTTGGTGTTTGTCCGCATGTCAGGGAAAGTAGGTTATAGTCCTATATCAGATTAAAGGTTACTGGTAATATTGCTGCTCATTTGTGGGATTTAAGAGCCAGAAGATGGCCATGACTACGGGTTTCTGTGGGTATACAGCTACAGACCTTTCCAAGAACAGGTAAGTGTTCTGATTCCATTCTCAATTATCCATTCTCAGCTCTTCTTTGTATTAATGAATATGTAACCCTTGTAACTGCAACAGATATTAGATTTTTATCAGCTGAAATGTTAAATTTGGTGGTTAAAAATGGAGATGTTTCTTCATGTATGAAAATTTTAAGCAACAAGATTAATTCAAATTAGACCTTTTCTTTTAAATTTATATAAGTACCCTGTTTTATGTCCACAGATTAAATTGCACAGAGGATGATTTGAAATCCTATGGCAGAATGAGTTACCTCACTCACTATTCAGTATTTCATTATAGAGATGTAGTTGTTTGATAGAAGATTCTCAGTCTTACCGTATAGCAGACCTACATTTGAGTCCTACCTTGGTCAAGTCACTTAGCTTCTCTATTATTGTTTCTTTACACTTAAAATATGGTTGGTAGTACAACTTACCTGATGGGATTATTATGAAAATTAATGAGAGAGGAAGGTTGTGTCATGACCCATACAGTAGTAAAAAATTGTTTGTTTTACTTTGTCTATACTCAGAATAATACCGTTTGGCCTATTAATTCATTAAATATTTGTGCAGGTCTTCTGTAAATTTTTAAATAGACTTTTTTTTTTTTTAATTTTTTAAATTTTTATTTATTTATGATAGTCACAGAGAGAGAGAGAGAGAGAGAGGCAGAGACACAGGCAGAGGGAGAAGCAGGCTCCATGCACCAGGAGCCTGACGTGGGACTCGATCCCGGATCTCCAGGATCGCGCCCTGGGCCAAAGGCAGGCGCTAAACCGCTGCGCCACCCAGGGATCCCTTTCTGTAAATTTTTATTGTAAAATAAATACACATAACATAAAATTTACCATTTTAACCATTTTAAAGAGTAAAATTTGGTGGTATAAATTATGTTCACAATATTATACAATCATCACTAGTACTAGTTCCAGAACTTTTTCATTATCTTAAATAGAAATCCCATAACCCATTAAACAGTCACTTTGTATTCCACCTTCCTACAGTCCATGGCAGCCACTAATCCACTTTCTATTCTTGTGGATTTGTCTGTAATGGATATTTCATATAAGTGGCATCATATAATTTGTGATTCTTTGTGTCTGGCTTCTTTAACTTAGCATAACTTTTTCAAAGTTCATCAATATTTAGCAAATACCGGAGGTTCATTCCTTTTTATTGGTAAATAATACTTTGTTAAATAGGAATACCACATTTCTTCTATTTGTCAGTTAGTAAATTAAAAATTTTTTTGTTTAAATTCAATTAATTAACATATATTATTAGTTTCAGAGGTAGAGGTCATTACATCATGTGCCATCCTTAATGTTCATCACCCAGTTACCCTGTTCCCCAGCCTCCTCTGCCCCAGCGACCCTGTTTGTGTCCTATGATTAAGAGATTCTTGTGGATTCGTCTCCCTCTCTGATTTCATCTCGTTTTATTTTTTCCCTCTCTTCCCCTAGGATCCTGTTTTGTTTCTTAAATTCCACATATGGGTGAGATCCAGGTCTTCTGTATGACAGTCATTGTATAACATAAACCAAGTCATATAAACCAGTGGTTTAAAGTTTACTAAGATTGAGTCCTTGCCATCAACAAACTCACAACCAAGTACGAAAAGGGGACAAATAGAGTAACAGGCAGTTGTATTTTATTATATGAGAAGGGCTCTAACAGAGCTCAACAGGGAGATACTTGATCCAAGCTCTGGGGATGTAAATGCCTAATGTGGGTCCTAAAGTTCTGTACAGGTTCATCATGGATGGAGAAGGAGACAGGGCTTGGAGAAGGGGGATGTTGGCAGAAACAAGTAGGAGTTGGTGGCTGAATATGCATGGACGGGAGGGGGGGTACTGAGTGATGAGGCTATGAGAAGCAGTAGCTAGCTCATGAAAGCCCTGTGATGTGTAGGGAAGTTTGACATTATCCTGAAAACCCTATAGAGTCAGTGAAAGGTTTGAATCCGGAGGTTATTTTAAAAAATCACTCAGGTTGTAAACTGGAGAATAGAGGAGAGGGAATGAAAACAGAATCGAGGAGACTGATGAGTAATCCAAACAAGAGCTGATGCTAGATAACAAGGCGATGATTCTTGAATAAACAAATTACCTAAATAAATTCTGGCAGTAGCACTAAAGCTAGAGAGAAGCAGGAATCTTGAGATACTTTGTAGGTGGAATAGGAGGACTTGGTATCTTAATAAATGGGAGAAGAGAGCTATGAGTGATGGCCAGGAATCTGACTGGCACAGCTAAGTGGGTTAGCCATTAACTGAGCTAGAGAACTCAGTAGAGGAGCAGCTTTGTGGGAAAGGTAATGAGTTTTCTTTCTTGGCATATTGAATTTGAGGTGCCTATGGGCTACAAAGGAGGAGTTTCTAGCAGGGAGTTTACATGCTCCAGGATTCAACAAGGAGATAAGGGCGTGGGGTCTTGAACACATAAGGATGTAGCTGTAGTTACTGAAACAGATGAGATTACTTAGCACAAAGCTGAGCATGGAACCCTGATGAATACCCATATTTAAAGGGAAGACAGAAGATGGAAATATGTAAAAGACTAAGGAGGAGAAGGTATCAAAGAAATGAAAGAAAACCAGAAAAGAGTAATATGGTAATTGAGGAAGGAGCACTTTTAGCAGGAAGGAATGCTTAATCAGGAGGATGAAGGATTAGATTTGCCTCCCAAAAAAGGCTGTATTGCAGTGAATCAGAGTACTATTTGATGAGGAAATGAAAATTTGACAATTAAAATTGTCGCAAGAAGCTAACCTCTAAAGGGAAAGAAAAATAGGGGGATAGCTCGAGAGAGAGAGACATAGGATGATGGGAGGTTTTCACTTTTCTTTTTTTACCCCCTTGGGGTCCAGGAAACTAACCATGATAAAATGCTTGTGGGAAAGAATCAGATGGATTGAATGAAGAGTTATTGAAAAGATAGAAAAAAGAGGGGCTAATTGATCAAGCAGAGCTGTAAGGGGCACAGAGGGAATGAAATGCAAAGGAAAGAACCTTCTTTCTTTCCCATGAGAAAAAGAGGAAAGGAAAGGTGCATTTCTTTGGGGGTATTTGGGGATTCTGGTGTTAGTGACAGCGGCAGAAGACTGCAGAGGTTCCTGTCCAGCTCGTTTTTAACTGTGGCTAAGGAAACAAGATCTTTTACTGAGAGTGACAAGGCAAGAGGATAATGAGAGGCAAGACCATGCTGGATTTTACGAGGAAGAGTACTTATACCCAGAAATCCACCTGAAAGGTCTGGATCTTCCTAGCATCCTGGTGGGACTCCTACAGTCCCCTTAGCAAGCCTGTGAGCATTGACTCTTGGGCTAGATGGAAATGTCTGGTTGGGTGTCTTCTTCTCATTTCTTAGGCTTGCTTCCTGAAGCTATAAGCTCAGGCTGAAAGAATGAGCTTTTTAAGAAAGGGTAATTGTAGTGTCTGGGCTCTCTGCAGGTGCTTCCAGGCAGAGAGACTGTGCTTGGCATTAAAAATGCTACCTTATGCATGGATTGTTTATATGAAGTTGTTATCAGCACATTTCCCTACCTCTCATAGTGGATAAATCTCTGGTTGTTTACCTCTTTGTTTTCATTGCAGACTTCTAGCCCCAGTTATAAAGTCTCATATTAGTGGAAGTCAACAGGATACTGACTTTACTACCAGTCAGCAACCAGACCTTGCCCAACTTTGGCTTTTGTTCCTAGGAACCCTGTGTAACACCTCAAGGGACATCTGTGAGGATTTCCATCTTGGCTTTGTTAAGTTTTCTTCTCCAGTTTCTTCTCCAGTTCTTCTCCAGTGCTACTTTGGCACTTCTAATTCCATCTTGGTGTCTTTTGGTCAGAGAACCCAAGTAGGTGTATTCTTTATCTGACCCAGTCCCCCTATTCTCCAACTATAGTTTACTGGACCAAGAGGTGGGCACGTGGCCAAGAAAAACTCGTATGTCAGCTGGTAGCATTCTACTTATGCCCTGGTATAAAAAGAAACTGTGCCAGTAAGATTCTCAAAAGAAATCTGGAAATGAGAAGTAGTTCTCTCTCATTCTGCAAGTGTTTAATCCTGTGAGTAGGGAGGGAGATAGAAGTGACTATACTTGAAGCTCTTCGAAACAAATTACTTAATTTCTCCCTTAGGTGCCTGATTTTCCCTCCTAGGCACTGTTCACTCTAATATTTTTTTAATTGTAAGGAGGCACATGCTGCGTGAGCTACAAACTGAGCCTATGTGAATAGATGTTGTTGTTAAAAATCAAATAAAATATGTAGCAAAGTGAATCTGACACATTTAATAGCTTGCATAATTGTTATTGTGCTGCATGGTAATTAAAGCTTAAATGATAACCAGTTTCCATAAATTACTGTAATTACTCTTATTTTAGTAACTCAGCATTTCTGGGGTCAGTTGGAGGAAGTGTGGTTGTGATAAGGAGCAAGAAAGCAGATTTATGGCACACAGGGCCCTCCCATGGCAGGTAGGCATGGGGTTGAGGGAGGGGGATGTGCTACCAGTGTTCTGTTCCCCTCTCCCTTATTTCAGAGAAACCTGAGCCTTAGGGAGGTAACATAACCATCAAGGCCACACAGCTAACTAGCGGGAGGCCTGGGATTTGTGTCCCAGCATACTGAATCCAGAGTCCCAAGCTCTGATGTATCATGTCAAAGCAGTTACATTTCAGTGCATACGAAAAGTGGTGTGTGAATGTGAAAGATGTTTGAAGAAATAGTACTTGTACCTGAAACTAAATCTTGGATCTGTGAATCTTCGGTTGTTTGCCCTGTAGATGGACCAGATTGATTCCTTGCCAAATGTAAAGGGAAAGGTTTTACAGGTAGAGGAAAAGGAATGGAGGGTAATTTAGGGAGCTAAGAGCACCTAAGGGCAGGTCTAGGAAACGGTCCCAGGAGAAGAAACTAGATCATGGGGTGTGGTAGAAGCTGTTGAAGGACTTTCAGGAGAAACTCCCCTTCTAAAAAATTGTGACCAGCAAATAACCTTCCCATCTGCACCTTTGGTAAAATTTACATAGATACTACCTACCGCTGGAGCCCCGGTGATGGGAAAAAGCAGAACAGGCTTCAGGTCATTCCTGGGAAAATGGAACAGGCTCCATAATGCCGCGTCCCCTAGCTCTGGGATCTAGGTCATTTATCCCAGGTCACGAAATCACTGAAAATTATCATAGTTCCTTAAACTACTTGGTCTGGGAAACTTGGTAGCAGCTGATTGGCTGCATTAGTGGCAGGGTGAGGGGCGGCTGTGGTGAGATGAGAGGGGCAGGGCAAAACTAAAGATGGGGGTGCGTATCTCACAAATTCATCTGCTATGACAAATTAGCCTGCCTTCTTGAATTTGGAGGGAGCAAAACAGGAATTGGGCGGAACGATGAACACTTGGAGAGATAGGTAGAAGAAAACCTTTTTTTTTTTTGAAGATTTTATTGATTTATTCATGAGAGAGAGAGAGAGAGAGAGAGAAACAGGCAGAGGGAGAAGCAGGCTTCATGCAGGGAGCCCGACGTAGGACTCATCCCAGGACCCCGGGATCACGCCCTGAGCTGAAGGCAGACGCTCAACTGCTGAGCCACCCAGGTGTCCCTTAGAAGAAAACTTTTAAACCAGGTCACCATTAGGTCTCTTTTAACTCTGAAAATTTAGTTTTGTTCTTCAGGATCTAGAGGTTCCTTTCCCCTTCCCACCCCATGAGGCTTTTTTTAAGTGGAAAAAACAGGTACTGAAGAGAGCTTCTTAAAAGGCAAATTTTATTTAGTTTTTATTATCTCTTGCTATACCAACTGCTTTATGACAGCATTAGATGTTCAGTAAATGTTTTGATTAATTTGCTGTTAGTTTAATCTGCTTATTTTATGTTTAAGTGTTTGACTACTTGGATATATATCTGCACATCTGGAATACGTCCTAGTATTTATCAGCTGGCCATTCTCCCGGTTTTCCTCCTCTCCTCTTCACCTCTGTAGTTGTGATTTCTCTGAATGTGTCTCTCCTGTCAGCCACTGGGCAGTATATACAGTGAGCTGGGTCCCTAAACACCATTTTTACTCTCATGTGATATGCTTATCATAAAACTTACATTCATTACCTTCTTATAAGTACTGTTTATAAGTCGTTACACTACATTTTACCTTATTTGGCCCTGCCAGCAAAATAGACATGAAACTCTGACAGAGGCAGACCCTGTAGCAGCTCCACTTTATACGTTATGTGTATTCTCAGTTTCTGGAAGAAGAATATAAAATGGGTATTATTTCTACTTTTACAATGAAGGACTTAAGCTCAGAGATTTAGTAACTTTACTAAAGCCAAGTCAGTAAAGAGGCAAATATAGCTCACAATTAGGTGCTCAGACTCTAGATCCAGACTGCTTAGATTCTAATCCCAATCTCTTACCAGTCTTACCAGTCTAACTGCCAGTCTAGTTATTATCACTCTGGGCGATTTCTTAGTACCTCTATACCTTAGTTTCCACATCTATAGAATGGGAATACTAATAGTATCTACTTCATAAGGCTGTTGTGGTCATTAAATGAATGTGTAGATCTGTAGCTCTTAGTGTCTGATACATGGTTAAGTATTGTGATAAGGCTCTATTGCCTGTATTACAGGAAATAATCAGATTTAAATCCAAGTCATTAGACTATAAAAACAATACAATTAAGTAAGCAGGCATCGTTTTCATTTTATACATCAGAAAGCTGATGCTCAAAGAGGTTAGGTAATTTAAGTGGCAAAATACTGTTATACAATACATTAAATGTAAATACATTACATTAAATGAGTTTGTACTACATTGTTATATAAGTTAAGTTAAAAAGTCGAGTAAACAATATTAGGAAATTGAATCCAGGGACGCCAGGGTGGCTCAGTGGTTAAGCATCTGCCTTCGGCTCAGGTTGTGATCCCAGGGTCCTGGGGTTGAGTCCCACACTGGGCTCCCTGCATGGAGCCTGCTTCTCCCTCTGCCTGTCTCTAACTCTCTCTCTCTGTTTCTCATGAATAAATAAATAAAATCTTCAAAAAAAAAAAAAAAAGGAAATTGAATCCAGCAATATAGAAAAAACAATGTAAAATTAAGTGAGCTTTATCCTAAATATGCAAGGCTAGTCCAACATTCAGAAACCAGTCAGTGTAATTCAGCATATTAATGAATAACCAAAAAACAACCGATCACATTAATACATGTTGAAGCATTTAACAAAATTCAACATCCGTTCATAACAAAAATGCTTAACAAACTAGGAGTTTATGGAAACTTCTCAGTCTAATAAGAGATATTTGTAAAAACCTGCAGCTAATATATCTAATGGTGAAAGACTGAATAGTTTCCCATTAAGATCAGGAACCAGGCAAAGATGTTTACTGTTTTAGTGTATGTGTGCATTAAACATATCATTTGTTCCTTATTTCTGAGTATAAAAAATTTATGTTCTTTGTGGATAATTCTGAAAGTTAATAAAATGCCAAAGAATAAATTAAAAATCACCCATAAATCCACAAACCAGAGATCTAGACACATGTGCGTGTTATAATCAGGGCCATGCTATTTTATGAATTATCTTTTTAATTTATCCACACATAAACATCTTCCCATGTGATTTAAATTTTTTCTTTTACTTTTATTGGCTAGTTTTCCTCCTAATGGGTTTGTTTCAGGATTTGACTTGTTGTTTGAATCCAGGTTTTCCCGTGAGCAAATAACATACTGCTACTAATGGAACTTTACCAAACTTGTCCTCATTAAGACTCTTGTAGTTTTTGGTGCAGTGGAGCACCCCCTGGTTGAGTTCTGTGACACACCACCCTAGTTTTCCTTTCTTTTTTTGGCTCTTTCATTGTTTTTTACTGATTGTTTCTTGTCTTGTCTTTGTCTTTCTTTGAGCCCTTGTAGTAATAATCATAGAGTTGTGCTGTCCAGTAGGATAGCTAGCTGCTAGCCCTGTATGAATAGTCAAGTTTTAATTAAAATGATGTAAAATTTTATTTTATTTTTTTTATTTTATTTATTTATTTTTTTTAAATTTTTATTTATTTATGATAGTCACACAGAGAGAGAGAGAGAGAGGCAGAGACACAGGCAGAGGGAGAAGCAGGCTCCATGCACCGGGAGCCCGACGTGGGATTCGATCCCGGGTCTCCAGGATCGCGCCCTGGGCCAAAGGCAGGCGCTAAACCGCTGCGCCACCCAGGGATCCCAAAATGATGTAAAATTTTAAAGTCAGTTTCTCAGGTGCTGAAGGGCTCAGTGGCCACATGTAGGAAGTGGCTACTGAATATGACAGCGTAGATAATATTTTCTGTCTTCACTGTAAGTTCTGTTGGGTAGCTCTATTGCTGTCAGAGGGTATGCAGTTGTAAAGAACAGAAACTCACTCCAAGGAGCTCAAAAGTGAAGCGTTTGTGCTGGAAACTATAGGAACATAACCAGGTGCAGCTGGCCTGCACTGCTGGAGAGTGCTGGGGCAGCTACTCCCTTCCCTTCCTCTGGGGTCCAGAGCTCTTCTCTTGGCTCCTCACTTCACATCTGCTCCATCCCCTCTCCGGATACCAGCTTCTTCCTCTGCCCTGCCAAAACTTCTGCATGGATGTGGTTTTGATTCACCACGACAGGATGTAGCCTGAACTCCATATGACCTTGTAACTCTAATCATCTCACTGTGCTTCCTATATCTCCTATATCTCTTAGTTCATATTCTCCAGACATCTGGCTCAAATCCTTCTCTACCCCAAGTTATTTGTCTTCCCCCTCTTTTTTTCAGCTTTATTGAGGTAGAGTTGACAAAAACTGCTGATATTTAAGGTGTATAATGTGATTACTTTGTTATATGTATACACTGAAATAATTACCAAAATCAAGCAAATTAATGTATCCATTACCTCACTTACCTTTTTTTTTTTTTTTTTTTTTTTTTTTGGTGAGAAGTTAAAATCTACATACTCTCTTAACAAATACACTACAGTATTAATAACTGTAGTCACCATGCTGTACATTAGATCCTCTAGAATATATTCTTCCTGTAGCTGAAACTTTGTACCCTTTAACCAACATTTTCCCATTTTCTCTCACTCTAGTCCCTTGTAACTATTAGTCTACTCTCTGCTTCTGTAAGTTCTGCTCTTTTAGATTCCACATATAAGTAAAATCATGCGGTGTTTGTCTTTCTGTGTCTGGCTTATCTCACTTAGCATAATGTCCTCCAGGTTCATCCATGTTGTTGTAAATGATAGGATTTGCTTCTTTATTAAGGCTAAACAATATGTGTGTGCATGCCATATTTTCCTTATCTATTCATCAGTAGATGGATATTGGGTTGTTTCTCAATCTTGGCTATTAAGAGTAATGCTGCAGTGAACATGGGAGTGAAGGTAACTCTTTAACACAGTGCCTTGATCTCCTTTGGGTATATATCCAAAAGTGGGATTTGGGGGCCAAATCGTAGTTCTATTTTTAATTTTTTGAGTAACCTCCATACCTCCATAGTGGGCGTATCAGTTTACATTCCCACGAACAGTGTACAAGGGTTCCCTCTTCTCCATATCCTGGCCAACACTTACCTTTTGTCTTCTTGATAAAAGCCATTCTAACAGGTGTGAGGTGATAGCTCATTCTGGTTTTGATTTCCATTTTCCTGATTAGTGATATTGAGCACAACAGTACATGTACTTGTTGGCTTTTTGTATGTTTTCTTTTGAGAAATGTCTTTTCAGGTCCTTTGCCCATTTTTAAATCAGGTTGTTTTCTTGTTCTTGAGTTGCTTTAGTTCCTTTTGTTTTTTTGGATATTAATCCCTTATCTGGTAGATGGTTTGCAAATATTTTCTCCCATTTTGTAGGTTATCTCTTCATTCTGTTGTTTCCTTTGCTGTGCAGAAGCTTTTTAGTTTGATGCCACCACATTTGTTGGTTTTTGCTTTTCGTTGCCTGTGCTTTTGGGGTCCTATCCAAAAAATAATTGTCCAGACCAGTATCAAGAAGCTTTTCCCCTGTTTTCTTTTAGGGCCATAGTTTGTCAGGTCTCACATTTAAATCTTAAATCCATTTTGAGTTGATTTTTATGTATGGCGTGAAATAATGGTTCAATTTAATTTTTCTGCTGGTGGCTATCCAATTTTGCCAACACCATTTATTTAAAAGACCATCCTTGGGGTGCCTGGGTGGCTCAATCAGTTAAGCGTCCGACTATTGATTTCAGCTTGGATCATGAGAACGAGCCCTGCATCAGGCTCCATGCTGAGTGTGGGCCCTGCTTAAGATTCTCTCTCTAGTAGTCACTTATTTAGTTAAGTGGCTGACTCTTGGTTTTGGCTCAGGTCATGACCTCAGGGTCATGGGATCAGCATGGAGTCTGTTTATCCCTCTCCTAGCCCCTCTGTCCCTCTCCCACACACAGTCTCTCTGAAATAAATATTAAAAAATATATATCTCCCTCTGCCCCTCCCCTCTGCTCATCCTCTTTCTCTTTAAAATACCATCCTTTCCACATTGTGTATTCTTGGCACCTTTGTCAAAGATCAGTTGACTATGAATGTGTGGATTCATTTCTGGGCTTTCCATTATGTTCCATTGGCTTATGTCTTTTTATACCAGTACTATACTGTCTTGATAACTATAGCTTTATAGTATATTTTGAAATCATACAGTATGATACCCCTCGTCTTTGTTCTTCTTGCCTGAGACTTCTTTTGCTTTGGCTATATTTAGGGTCTTTTGTGGTTCCATACGGATTGCAGGATTTTTTCTGTTTCTGTGATAAATGCCATTGGAGCTTTGATAGGGATTGGACTGAATCTGTAGAGGGCTTTATGCTTTAGGCAGTATGGACATTTTAACAATATTAATTCTTCCAATCGATGAACTCAGGATATCTGTCCATTTATTTGTGTCTTCTTCCATCAGTGTTTTACAGTTTTCAATATATAGCTCTTTCACCTCCTTGGCTAAATTTATTCCTAAGTATTTTATTGTTTTTGATAAAGATGTCCTCTCAGAAACAAACTGAGGGTTGCTGGGGAGAAGGGGAAATTCTGTAACTGGGTGATGGGTATTAAGGAAGGCACGTGATGTAATAAGCACTGGGTACAAGACTGATGAACCACTGAACTCTACCTCTGAAACTAATAATACAGTATATGTTTATTGAATTAAAAAAAAAAGATGACCACTCTCACCAGTTGTATTTTAGTACAATACTCGAAGTCCAAGCAAGTATCATAGGACAAAAAAGTAACCAAAAAAAGTGTCTGGACTAGAAAGAAACTTTCTTTGTAGACAACATGGTTGTGTATGTAGAAATGCCTAATAAATTTGCAAGAAAGCTCCTACAGCTAATTAGTGATTTCAGCAAGATAGAAGGTCATCTTTTAAAAAGTCACTTTTATTTCTATATATTAACAACGAACATTTGGAAACCCAAAAACGTTTAAACTGCCATTCATAATAGGCTCCAAAAGAAAAAAGAAAAAAGAACTATGTATACATCTAACAGAAAACTGCAAAACACCAATGAAAGAAATCAAAGATGACAAAAATAAATGGAGAAACATACTGTGTTCATGGATTAGAAGACTTGATACTGTTAATGTTGATGTCACTCAAGTTTATAGATTTAATGCAATTTCAGTCAAAATCTAAGATTTTTTTGTAGATATAACTGATTCTAAAATTTATATGGAGAGGTAAAACTAGAATAATAGAAACAAAACAATTGAAAAAGAAACAAAAGACTCATAATACCCGATTTTAAGACCTACAATACAAGCTAAAATATTTATGATAGCGTAGTATCAGTGAAAAAAATAGGTACAAGTTGCTGTGGAAAAGAATAGAGAGTCTAGAAATGGCACACAATAGTGATTTTTTTTAAAGATGTAAAGACAATTCAATGGAGGGAGACAATCTTTTCAATAAATGACGCTGTACCACCTTAACATCTTCATACCATAAAAGAAACAACTCCTATAAAAAATTAATTCTGAATTGATTGTAGACCTAAATGTGAAAGGTAAAACTGTAAAATTCTTAGAAGTAAATTAGAAACTCTTTCTGACCTGAGCTCTTGGTATGCCCAAAGGACTATCCATAAAAGAAAAAATTGATAATTGGCTTTCTACAAATTAAAAACTTTTGCTCCATTAAAGATACTGTTAGAATGCAAAGAAGATATACAAATGGCAAATAAGTACATGAAGAGGTACTCAACATCATTAGACATTAGAGAAATGCAAATTAAAACCACAGTGAGATCCTATTATATATTTTTTAGAATGGCTAAATTTAAGTACTTAAAATACCAAGTGAGACTATGGAGCAGCTGGATCTCTTATACATTGCTGGTGGGGTTGCAAAATGATACAGCTACTCTAAACAATTTGGCAGGTTTTTTAAAAAGTTAAACATATACCTTCCATATAAGCTAGTATTTTTCCTAGAGAAATGAACTTAACGTTCACACAAAAACTTGTGTACAAAAGTTTGTGGTAGCATTGTTCAGAATTACCAAAATCTTGAAAGAACCCAAATACTCTTCAGCGGGTGAAAGGATAAACTAATTGTGGTATATCCACTCAGTGGAATGCTTATTCAATAAATAAAGGAAAAGAGTTACACATGCAACAGAATGGATGAATCTCAAAAGCAGTATGCTAAATAAAAGAAGCCAGTCAGTCTCATGGTTACATGCTGTATGATTCCAAGTACAAGTCATTTTGGAAAAGGCAGATTATAGGAACAGAGAACAGATCAGTGGTTGGCAGGAGTTAGGGGGAAGTAGAGGGTCTTACCAAAAAAAAGGGTGTTGGAATAGTTATGTATCCTATTTGTGGAGATAGTAACTAGATGTTATATGCATATGTTAAAACTCAGAACTATAAGCCTGGAAGAGTAAATTCCACTGTGTGTTAATTTTTAAAAATAAAAATGCTTCTCACTGTGATACATATGTCAAAGTTCATTTAATGATACTTAACCTCTGTGCATTTCATTGTCCCTAAATTTTGCATCACCTGAAAATAAAAATTGAAAACAAACAGAAAAGTGTTTGGAAGGTAGGAAAGAAACACTTAGGTGTTCTAATTAGAAGAACTGTACCCTAAAGTATGAAAATACAATAGAATTTATAATGGCAAGGATCCATTTATTTTCCTTTTTAACACATAACCATGTTGTCTGTTTTCTTGACAATATACTGTGATTCACTGATTGCTACTTAATAATGATGGATAGTTTCTGGCCACAAGCTACATAAGAGCTCTTTTGTAATCTGTTTTTCTACCCATCAATTCCGATTCATTGTATCTCCCTTTGCCTTTTGCTACAATTCTCTCATCTGTTGACAAGGGGAAAGAATCAAGTTAGGAAAAAATCTGTTTTCAGTGTTCTCTATGAATTTGTTACATTTAAGATTTAATCATAAATTATTTTTTGACTAGCAAACGCAAGTTACACTGTTGATTGGGATTGTCTTTGGATTTTATAAAATAATAAACTTAACAGAGCCTTTATCTTAAATATTAGAGACCATTCTTTGATTTGAATGGAAATATTGTAGCACTTTGCTTGGGTGACAGTAGATGATGTCATATTAAATTTAAATTGATCTCCTCTGAGTGTTTATCTTTAGTGCATGTGCAATTTCTTCAGCACCAGAGAACCTTTCAGAGGCATTCTGTCAATACAGCTACCTGACAGTCATTTGTATTTGTAAACTGTGCATTTGGCACCTGCTGGTCTCTTGCATTGGAGCTAGTGGGGAGCCAAAATGGGTGTACAATGAAGTTATTGGTTGGTACATCTCAGTGGGAATTATTGAAGGGAAGAAACAGCACTTGCAGGACCTCAGGAGAGGATAAAAAGAAACTAGGAGTATTAACACAAGCCAGCTATTCTTTGCTCCCAAAAAAGGATGATTTAAAAAGTGAGGCAGTTCTACCAAAGTCAAGTGTTTATGGACCTGCATTTTAATTCTTGTTAAGAGATACGAGGAAAGGTTTCTAATTAAAATCTATAATGCATTTTAAAAATTTCAAGATTTCAGTAGAAGACTGAGAATTCATATAAGCAGAAATATAAAAATTGCGGAAAAATGCTTAATTTCTGAAGAAATGGAAATTAAAATGCAGGTGTCTTTTTATTTGTCATAGTAAAACAAACTTTAATACAAAAGAAACATGTTGGCAAGACTTCAAAGAACAGGTAGACAAGTAGCAACAAGAACTAATGTTTTGTAGGTGTAACTTGCCCACACTTAGAAAAGTTATTTACTCAACAGATTTCTCCTCAACTTATGATAGTTTGATTTAAAATGTTTTTGCTTGATGGTGGTGCAAAAGCAATACACAGTTAGTACTTTGAATTTTGTTCTTTCCCAGGCTAGTGATGTGCACTAAGATACTCTCTTTGCTGGTGGTGAGCAGTGAGCCACAGCTCCCAGTAAGCCTCATGGTCCCAGGCATCAACAACTGACACACTTAATATACCCATGCAACCATTGTTTATCACTTTCAGTACAGAATTAAACAAATTACATGATATTAAATACTTTATTATAAAATGGGCTTTGTGTTAGATGATTTTGCTCAAGTAGGGTATTTTAAGTGTTCTGAACACATTTTAGGGTAGGCTGGATATATTAAATGTATTTTCCATTTAGGATTTTTCAATGTAGGATAGGGTTATTGGGCTGTATCCCCCTTGTAAGTTGAGAAAGATCTATATTCTTTATTGGATACAACTCAAGGAAATAATTACAAAGAAAAAAAGGCTGATAGGTGGATATGCTTTAGTCTTTTTTGCTGTAAGGCATGTCTCTGTGCTGCAAGTTTGCTCATAGTGTGACTGGTAATTAGAGGAATAATGTTAATATAAATGAATGGTGTTCATATTATTTTCCTCAGAATGTTTTGAAACTATCAAAGAAAAGTTTTTTCACCACTAAACAGAATTTAGGGGCGCTTGGGTGGTTCAGTTGGTTCAGTGACTTGTTTTCGGCTTTGGGTCATGATCTTGGGGCCCTGAGATCAAGCTCCACACTGGTGCTCTGTGCTCAGTGAGGAGGCTGCTTCTCTCCCTCTGCCACATCCTCTACTCACATGTGTGCATCCTTTCTCTAAAATATTTTTTTAAAAAAGAAAATGCTTTAGTGGTGTATGAAGACCTCTTCCAACCTAAAAAGGAGGGACAGTTTCATGGCCTTGAGAAATACTTTGCTTTTCACAATGTTAAGCTATCCAGTGGAGCTACCCATATAGTTGAAGAAGTTGTGAGATTTTGCCTTTTGCTAAAAAAAAAAAAAAACCAAAACCATAGAAAAACTACACCCTGGTTTAAACTATTTTGGTAAAATTGGTTCCACTGGCAGTGAATGCCCTCAAGGACCTCAGTTTATATCTTGAGAAAGGACCTATTTGCTCCAGATTAAGGCTACAGAGGATCACCTGGCTGACACAGTGGTAGGCTAAACAGTACTAGTAGTTTTGTTCTAGGCTCTTCATAGTAAGTACTCTGGTTGTAAAGTTACATAGTTTCAAGTGGTTAGCCCCTAATGCTATTTTTCTCTTGAGCCCTGTTATTTTTAGTGTGATTGTGCAGAACATGAGGTTTTTAAGTTTTATATATATATATTATATATATATTATATATATGTTATGTATGTATTTTTAAGTTATATATATTTTAAGGAAAAAATATAATTTTATACATATTTCATATATATGTTATTTAAGTATTGTTATTTTAAGTTATATATATTTAAGTTATATATATATTTATATATATATATTTTTTTTTTAAGGAAAAAATATAAATTCCCAACAATTAGGAATGGTTAAGTTTTAGGACAACATCTTGATAGATTCTAATGCATCTTAAATATTAAATAAGCATAGAAAAATTTCTGAAACAAGTGCAAGAATTAGAACACAAAACTGAACATCTATATTTCATGATTATAACTGTTTAAAATGTTTGCATCGGTATGGTAGGATTGTAGGTAAAATTTAAAGAAAAAAATTTTAATGTGTGAACCTGATAAAATAGAGGTAAGTCCATTTTAACAGTTTAAGCTAAATTTTTATTTTACTTTTAATTTCAGAATTCCTGGAAAGCTAAAGCAATTCGTATTTGACTTACATTCTGGGAAACTGCACAGAGAATTCCATCATGGTCCTGACCCAACTGATATAGCCCCAGGACAGGTAGGACTCTTGTTTTTCAGTGGGAACTCTTTTTCAGTTAGCTTTGAAGAGGATCTAAAGCTCTTATACAAGGTTGAGTTTCTGCTTCTAAAGATCTTTATAATGAAATTCTGAACATACTCAAGATAATAAATTCTATTCCTTTTAAAATTAATTTTTAAAATTATGTAACTTCAGAAAAGTTGCAAGAATGATACAGTATAATTTCTTGATCACATAAACTGATGTGGTATATATCCTCTGTGGAATTTGGGTAAAAGGATTAAATACAGTTGGCTCCAAATACAGAAGCAAGAGGTAAGAACTAGAAGCACATAGATCAGTGAAGAAGTCAATGGATTCCATTAACTGGTCAAGTCTTCCTTAGGGCCAGATTGACCATACTATAAAGAAAATAATGATTCGTTATTCTTGCTAAACCATCCTAAGCACCTTCACTGGTGCTCAAAACTTAAGTTGTTTTTTTTTTTTTTTTTTTTATGTTGGCAAATTGAACACCAATAAAAAATAAATTTATTAAAAAATAATAAAAATAAATGTTTTAAATATAAAAAAAGGTTTAATGCAGCTTTTCATTTGAGATGTAGAATGCCTCACAACTATTTATATGAAATTTTTGTTCTTGCTTTTTATGTAAATTTTAGCCTAAAAATTTGACTAGTTCTACTTTGTAACTTGTTACAAATAATTTCTATGTTCCTGCTTTGTTAAACACCCCTAAATGTTGCATTTTGATGCATTATTGAGTTAGATCATGTCTATTACCAGTATATACTAAGAGGAAAGATGATATGTAACAAAACTTATGCCCATATGCCCAGAACTTCACTGTTTTGCCCAAGAACCTCCACATATTAAAAGAAAAGCTAAGTCAGTTTTTTCTGAAGAGTCCAATTAAGTTCATTGTTGAGAGTTCCCTTTTAGAATCCAGTGACATGCTTTTCCTGAAGTTTGAGGTCAGGTTTTTCTTTGATAATTAGGCAGCTATAGAAGCAGTTTGTTGGCAGTCACCTAGAGGCGATTATTTCCTTTAGGAAAGTAGGCCTGCTTAATATTTTATCAGGTTAGGAAAAGATGTTACTTACCATTATTATCCTAATTTACTTCAACTACTCCATTAGACAATGAGTTTCTTATATTTTATAGCAAAATAATTATGGCTTAAACCAAACATATATCTCAGTAAAAATACAAATAAAAAATGTATTGGGGAAGGGGAACATGAAAAAATAAAATGGGAAATGTGCAGACTCTGCTTTTTCATTATAATGGGAATGAGCCATGTCCGTGGTATGTACCACAGGTACTATGTGCCTATGTTAACTGGGGGATATTAAAACAATGACAACATGTTTGTTCTTGAGTTGCTCACAGTGTGGAGATAAAGGAGAGACTGACTACTTACAACTTTTCTTTGAAATTCTTAGAAGTCACTCTCAGAGTTCTGCTGTGTATTTTTGTCTACCGTTGGTGCACAAGTAAAATACTACAGAAATTAATTTCTTGCAGTATGGAAATGTTTATTTTCCTCCTTATGTCAACCAATTTCTGGTATCCAGGTAATTGCTAAATGAAAGCTCTATTTACAGAGTTGGTGCCTTTAATCCTCTTTGTAGTCAGTTTTTAAGAGTTTGGACCAAATTAATCACAGTTGTGCTACCTCTACAAAAGAGTCTAGGAAAGCACTTAGGTGTCAGGTATTTTGTTGCCTTCCACTACACCTCAGGAGCTGTCCACAGGTCCATAGGTAAGGGCTTTGTGGCAACCTTGCCCTGGAGAATATTTAGTAAGAGCAACTGAATGGGGAAAGCAAGATTTCAAACTTAACTCTGGTGTTTGTCACAACATCTTTATTAAGCAAATAATTACAAAACTACCATTCATCTGATACTTATTAAAACAGTGTAACTCCATAAAATATATTGATATAAAATGTTTTATTCTTTCTTTTGTAGCAAGTCCAAGATGTAGCAAGCAGTCCACCTGAGAGCTCCTTCCAGAAATTAGCACCCAGCGAATATAGGTATACTTTATTGAGGGATCGAGATGAGCTTTAAAAACTTGAAAAACAATTTGCAAGCCTTTCAAACAGCAGCATCAACTTACGTGGTGGAAATAGTAAACCTATATTTTCATAATTCTATGTGTATTTTTATTTTGAATAAACTGAAAGAAGTTTTGGGTTTTTAATTTGTTTTTCCTCCCCCTGACTCAAAATGCATTGTCATTTAATATAGCCTCTTTTTAAAAACCTGTTAGGGATAAAAAAAATAAAAATAAAAATCAGAGGCCTATCTTTGCTTTAAATCTGTCCTGTAAAATTTTTATAAATCAAATGAAAGGTGACATTGCCAGAAACATACCATTAACTTGCACTACTAGGTTAGGGAGGACTTAGGGGTGTCTCCTGTGTAGTATGTGCTTTTCTTTATATACAACCAATCAATCTTGCTGGTATTTTCATTGTCACATTTCTCAAAGTTAAGAGGGTATATATTCTGGATACTTGGGAGGGGAATAAATTAAAATTTTCACACTGCGTACTGTGTTTTACTGATTGGTCGGATATTGCTTATGAAAATTCCATAGTGGTATTTTTTGGATTCTTAATATGTAACTTAAACATACTATGAAGAGGAGGAGAGCCATAAGCCAGAACATTTGGCAGGAATTGTCCTTATGAATTAAGAAAAAGAAAATGAAAAGTGTTATTAAATTTCTATGTGTTTGTCTAACAAAATGGCATATGGATGGCATTTAAAACTTTGAATTAAACCTAAATTTGAGATACTAGTGGAGGTTACCAGTATTGAACCAGATGACTTTTAAGGCTCCTCCTATCATGACACATTAATTTCCAAAGACAAAAACCAGCAGAGAAATTGTATTTCATTAATTCTAATCTTCTTCTATCTTGTAGAGTCTTGTTATAGTTGTATAGATCAACGACAGTAAGGCACATAACGTTCTTAATTTTTTTCCATTGTAAAATTGTTAGAGGACCCTACCCCCTCTAGATTCCCTGATTTCCCAGGCCTGCAGTGTATAGTCAAATGGGTCCCTGTGCCAGGCCTCAATACTGCCAGGGAACAAAACCAGAGGGAGAGGACCCTCAGTGTCATATCAGGAAGCCCAATGCCAGAGGACAGACAGGTTCAAAATTGGCTTTCCTCTGGGCCTGGGTTGGTGCTATAGGCCAAGAGTCATTTTATACTTGGAGTCTAAGTCAATCCCAGTTTGGGGAAAGATTATTTTTAAGCTTAAAAGGCTGACATGTGCCATTATATGTAGTGTGTAATATATGTAACATCTTCCATTTCTTTTAAAATAAAGTGAATATTTATAATGCATATTTAATGATTGTTATTTTTAAAAAATCAGCCTAGAGTTCTTAGTTATGCATGACTTACCCATCATTTCATTCAGAATAATAAATGTTAATAAGGTGATAAGGGGCATGTTTAATATATCTTACTAGACTGTTAATTAGAAAAGCAGGACAGAGCTTCCTCAAGGTTGGGTTTTAGTTCTGTTTAATTCATTGCTTTTAATCAATAACTCTGAAATCCAAGTTGTAGTCTTCAGGTCAGAGGATGGACCACATCTGAGGCAGTTAGAATGAAAATTCATAAACCTTCAACAAGGCAGCACACAACAGCAAAAGCAGCATTTGCAATTAACTGGAATAAATTTATAATCCTGTAATTGGCTTTTAAAATATTATAAACAAAAGATAACATTCAAATATTGGATTGCAGAGAGCTGACTTGAGAGTAGTTATTATGAAAAAGGCCTCAAGGAACACATGTTCAATGTGATCGAAGATAACTGAATGGCTGCTAAAATAGATTTGAGGCTGCATTATTTAGCTTTTATGCATAGTGGGACTCAAATGTTTACTGAATGAGTGAGATGCAAAGTGATATTGTGGGTAATTTCTGTACCCCTCAAGGGCTATGTGCTCAGCAGGACTGGGTGCCCAGTTTTATAAAAGAAAAAAAAAAAAAAGCTCAAGTGCAAAACACCAAAATGTATTAGAGAAAATAAGTTTTTGCTATAGGGCTAGTGAGGGTGGAGTGAGCAGGAGGCCTGTGGCTAAGAAAATGAGAAAGGAAGTTAGAGAAAGAATGGGAGCTGACTGCAGGCCTTGAATGCCAAGCTAATAGGTCTGTACTGTGTCTTAGGGGCAGCAGAGATCCACTTACAGATTTTTAAGCCAGGAAGTATGTTCATATTTAAGTTTGAGAAAGAATACTCTGGCAGCAGGTCTAGATATGATAAAATAGGTCCAGCACCCGAGAGAGAACGGTCAGAACTAAGAAATGGAGAGGAACAGATACAACATAACAAAGCTGCAGATTCCATAGGGATTTGTCACCAGCTGGACGTACAGAGAGAATGTCCAGGAACCTAGGACTCACAATTCAGACTTCTTCCCTCCGAACCATGCACCAGAGAATGTCACAGGTGTAAGTCTTCTCATTTATCCAGTCTACTTTGGGCTTCAGGCTCCTCAGCTGTGAAGAGAGAGAGAATGCAAGACTGAAGAACAGTTGAGCTGCAAAACCCAACCTAGAAGCAGTCCCTCTGCTTGCCAGCCTTTTCAAGTTTTTCAAAAATTGGTCTAGTAGTGAGGGGGACCATAAAAGGATGAAAACTTCTTTAGATGAAATTCTAAACAAGTTTTAAACAGTTAAGTGAACCTGGAGAAGAAGCTAGAGAATAGGCATCTAAAGCATCTCGTCAAGCTCCATGATGAAGTTGTCAAGATCATGTACAGACGAAGGAAAAACTGGCAAGATAAGGGCCAAAAAAGAGAGTGAAATATAAAACTGTTGAAATACTAAAGCCCAAGGAGCTTAACCTTGCAGAAAGTGCTAAAGTTGCCAAGAAGGCATTAAAAAAATAGAAAAACCTGAGGGTAAAAAGAATAGATGAAGGAGTGTAATGGATTAACAATTAAGAAAACCCCTGGTCATCCCTTTCTCTTCTAGAAAAACACACACACATAAACAATTAAGAAAAGCAGAACTCAACTTTTATTTTTTTCCCTGACAAGAAGACCTAATCTAGCGGGGCTAAAATGAAGTTAACATTAAACAAAAAAGCAAAAGTGAGAAGTAAAAACAATCTTGCCACATTAAATAATTTTAGGGCTCTTTGGACCAAACTGCGGTATCCCAAAGAGCTGCTGGAAGTTTTAAGTGCTGTTAGCACTGGAAATCCTGAGGAAGACTGGAAGGGAACTCTCAATATTCCAGTTTTCAAAATAACTAGAGTTAATGGCTTTAGCTATTTTTCTAGATAAAACATCTCACAAACCAAACTGAAATGTTAGTAATCTATACTTGGGGAAAAGATTTAAATAGGTGGTAAGAATAAAACAGTTATCAATTTTTAAGCCCAATATTTAAAGACCCTGAAGACAGTTGTTTCAGGACTTAAATGGTTTTATGCTGATTATAACCGTTTATGTGTTCATTAAAACAGGTTGGATAGGACCTCTGCTTGGCAACTGTTTTTTAGCTGTGTTTGAATTTTTGTATGTATTTACAAGTAATAAAACTATATTTATAAAATATTCTATATTTTAGACTTTTTACTAATTCAATTTGTCATATGTCATAAATATAATGTGAACCTTTTACTCTGAACCCAGATGACCAGTTACAAGCTTTTCCAGTTTTTATTTTTTAGATTTAATCGTACTTGAATCAGAATAGGAAGCTATATGAATCCAGATGCTGATAGCTCAAACCTGGCCTTTAGTTTGTGTCCAGGCTCGCCCTCAGAGCACGCCGGGGAAGGACTGACCTGCCCTTAGACAGTGGGTTTTGGAGAGGAGGAAGAAAAGTGCAGCCTAGAAACTGCTTTTCTAAAATGCCCCCTTCCTTCTTCCCTTGCCTAACAAATTCTGTCTATTCATCGTTCAGTGCCCAGGACAGTTATCACCCTTTGTGGTCCCACAGCCCTTTATTGATGTATTTTAGAGGACTCAGTCTAATACACAGTTGGGAACATGTATCTGTTTTTCTTACACCACGTGAATGCCACAGATGCAGGAACTCCTCTACCTTTGTATTCCCAGCAATCGAGAGCACTGTAAGATCAATAATTCTTATGGGGGGGGGGGCAAATTACATCATAAATGAAGAAAGGATAGGAAAATATCACTGTCCCTAGAATGGACTCTGCTCCAGGAGAATTAGTAGAGGCTGTCATTTTTCTCTATTAACATGTTACTGCAGGGACGCATGGGTGGCTCAGTTAAACGTCTCTTGGTTTTTGGCTCAGGTGGTGGGATCGAGTCCCGCCTGGGGCTCCATGCTCAGTGGGGAGGCTGCTTGAGGCTTCTCTCGCTCTGCCCCTCCTGCCCTCTCTCTCTCTCTCAAAGAAATAAATCATAAGAAAGTCTGACTGTAGTAGCAAAGCACTGCTAGGAATTGCTGCCCTGTTGTTTCCAGCTCTGGGCCACTCCAGTAGATCGTGTAATTGCCCTGTCTGTGCTGTGCTTCATTTTACTTACTGGGATGGGTGACAGGGAGAAAGCTGCATGGCAACTCCTCTGATGTCATATGTAAATTTGCACATGACACAGGATTCGATCAGTCTGGGAAGCCTGATACTATGATTGTTTTCCTGCCCTCACCACTGCCCCAAATGCATCCTCCCTGGCTACACACAGAGGGAAATAGGATAGAGCATCTATCCTGACGGACCCATTCTTCATATCTTCATAAAGAACATGGCTTTCTGATTTAACATATTGTTTTGACAGTCTATTTCAGAATTTTTCTAGATTACAAGGTAAATTCCCTGGTCCATGGCTTTTGAAATAGAACTTTACCCCTTAAATTTTAGCCTTCTGCCCACGCTCAGTATTCTGGCACTTTTTTATTTTCTGGTCCCTCAGAAATTAGTGGTAGTGCTTTACAATCACATTTACAAGTTCCCACTAACCTTAGGAGGATGATATTTGCCCAAGCCTAGAAACAAATTCTTTTAACACAGATGCTTTTTTTGAGGGGGAGGGAGAGAACAAACTCTGCACTTATTTTCGTTGCTCTTATAACTAGGGTGACCATGTAATTTTTTTCATCCAAACTAAGATATTTGAGAGTGAAAGGAAGCATTAGTAATAACTGCACCAGGACAAAAGATGTAAATCAAGATCGTCCCAGACTAGCTGGGATGTATCATCACCCTATTCCTACCTGGACCTGTTAATACATTTTCATGTTTGGGTATCTTCTTATCAGAGAAAAAAAAAGATTTACTCTCCCCCCCCCCCCCAGTCACCTGTCATCATTATACCATATTCTTAATAACAAGCCTTTTTTGAAAAAGTTATTTTCAGAATTCTTGGTGTTTCTATCAAGTCTCCACTCATTTTAGAGGTCTTCCTAACAAGATTCTCATAGGTCCATGATGCTTTCTCATTAATGTGCTGTTCCTTTAAACTTTAGGAAAAAATAGTAACAATTACCATAACAGTAGCCTCCTAACATTTGTACATTTAATATGAACCAGCCTCCATCCTGGACACTTAACATGTACTAATTGTTTTCATCTTCATGACACCCCTGTAAGACAGGCCAAGGTATCAACAGGGAAGGGGAAATTCAAGTACGTGAAGGCTAAGAAGTCTTGAGTTGTTCACCCTCACCCCAACGCAAATAACAGGTAGCAATTTGTAATGAACACTTAAACCTAGTAAGGAAAGAAAGGGAACTAACGTCCATGAATAAACTTAGTAAGTGCCAAGCACTTTATTCCTTTTCATTCTTGTCAACTCGCTGAAAAGCTGTTTGGTGGGAAAAGTACGTGAACTTGGGTACTGGAGACCTTGGGTCAAAATCCCGTCACATGCCTACCCCTTCACTTCAGCCCTGCACTTTCTTAATTCTAGTCTCCCTGCCTGCCTCACAGAGCAATTAAATTCCTGCTGCTACTTCCGTTTTAATAGTAGGCCATCAGATCCTAAATCCTTCTTGGGTCCCTACTATACTGACCCCATCAATCCTATGGAAGATTGAAGATAAACCCAACTTTTCCAAACAATTTCTTCAGTGATTCAGATCCTATATCCTCTTTAAGTCATGACTCTTAGTTGGAAAAATAGAAATAGCTTTACCTCCAAATTCTGAAATTTTCAATTCATGGCTCCCAAGTCCTGGAGGTATTTTCCAGATTTCTTCTGTTGCATCATTCAGTCCTATGTTAATATATAAAAGTGAGTATTGAGCAAAGGTTTGAAATGTCTTGGAAGGCTTTTTCACATATCCATATATATCCCTGAAAGATGGTACAACACCCAAGCTAGGACCCCATCATTCATTACCTAGAAGTCACTCTTGGGAGGTGTATTTATTTTCCCTTTCTCATCAATGTATTTCATTCCAAAAAATATTCCAAGAAGTAGATGATATAGTCCCTGCCCTGAAAGAAGCTTACAGTCTAGTTGGGGAGATCATACCACTACAAATGAGAAGTTTATAGCTATGAATTTATAAAACTGCAGAATTTGCCACAAGTGAATGAAGCCAATGAATTGCAGTGGTTAAGAAATACTCCTGTAGAAATGGAAAACTGGACCATGAAAGTCTTGGCCACCAACAGGTAAATTTCATGACTATTTTCTCAGTGGGCTTTCAATAAATATTTATGGAATAAATAGCAGGACAGGAAGAAAGCAGGCATTCAGTATGAAGCAGAGGATCTCACAGCAGAGAGACAAGAAAGCACAAATCACTTCTTGCATGTGGGAAAGGAAAACAAATATGCCAAACATACCAAGAACTCCGGCAAAGGTGAGGTTTACTAACTTCCCAGGCAAGGAAGGCCTTAAAAGGAAGAACTCTGAGGATTCTAAGTCTTATCTGATGCAAAGCAACACATTGATTCCTTTGAACAAAGAATTATTAGATTAAAAACATACATAACCACCTTAGTCTCTATTTCCAAACTACCGGCTTCACCACTCTCAACATCTAATTCCTTGGTTTTTCTCTGAGCACGCTATCCTCTTTCATGTTTTCAACCCTTTGTACGTGCAATTCCTCTGCCACCCCAGAGCCCACAACTCTGTCTTCAGTCAGGCAAAACCTTCTTTCAGGTACTGCTCCAATAGCACAGGTCCCACCAAGCCTTCCCCTTTTATTCCAGGCAGCAAACCACTTCATCTTCGGTGCCTTATCTTACTTTGTTCATTCCTCTTATAAGGTACTTACCACATGTTACCATGATTTATTTGCTTTATGTATCAGAATTCATTAGCTTGAATGGTTTACGAGGGTAGATTCTCTGGGTCTAACATTTTTCTATGTATGGCCCTGGCACTAAACACACAACAGGCATTCAATTCACTGTTTGTTGAATGAATTTATTGCGTGTTTCCTTATACAAGCACCACTCAACAACATAATGAATTCAGTAAGCTTTACAGAATTTGTAGAAATTCTCACCATTGGGCCTTTTCTTGTGCTGACCCTTGCTAACAACAAGGGTTTAACAATAAAATGGAAAATATCTTAGGGTGTTTAATTAATGAAGTCCAGGTAAACATTTTTTTTTCATGATTAACCATAATACAAGAAAATCTCAAGTACTTGAGAAATGTATGAATAACATGTATCTTGAGTTGTTCTTCTCAAATATTTATTAGTCAAGTTTCTCACAGGAGCTAGACAATGGTCCATTCAAGGCTGGAGTATCTATGCTGCTGAAGAAAAGTCCCCATGCTCTGGCTATCGGATGCACAGGTGACAAGACTGACATTGTTTCGGAGGTTAAATTGGATATAATTTCTTCTGGGGGGACAAAAGATTTTCCTTAACTTTCAGGCTGACTAGTTGTGTAAAATGCAGTATTACAGAATTTTCATCTGAACAAATGTAAACATTTTATTACCAGTTTGTAACTTTTAAAAACCTTAAAATCATTTTTATGGAATGTCTGATTCTCAGTGGCACTGTCAGATGGTGAGTAGTTGAGTTTGAAGAGAGAAAGCTAAGGCCAGAATAAGGAAAGCTGTGAAGGCCAACCTAAGGGGTTTGAACGTTATTGAGTATTCAAGGGAGAACCACTGGAAATTATTTCAGCAGAAAAATGGAAGAGGGACCTGGTTCTCATTCCCGTGGCAGTGAAGTGAGGAATGGCTTAAAGTTGGGGAAAATGAGGTAGGGGGAATGAGGTAATACAGTCATTTACTAGAGTGATGACCATGAATATATTTAGAAGTGGATACAACTAACATTCAAAGTACAATTGACAGGACCCAGTGAGAGACTAGATATGAAGAATGGAGAGTGTCAAGCTGCTAACTGCTGGGCTTTACAGTTAGCGAATCCCTGGCTGGAACAGGGGAAGGAAGGCAGCCACACTAAGAAAAAGCTTAGCATGGGAGAGACAAAGCCAAAATTAGCACTCTGATCTCCTGATCCCCCATCCTATTTTCTTTTCACTATAGCTATTGCCTGATCTGGAATTTAAGCTGGTCTGAAAGACCATAAGCCTCAGCATGCAACTTGATATAGCATAACAAAACCTCAGTTAAATTACTTTGAGGGTTTTGGCTTTTTTTTTTTTTTTTTCTTAGACCTTGGTATAATTCTAGCTGTTGTGCTAACTAGCTTTGATCTTGGGCAAATCATTTTTATTCAATTTATTTTTTTTATTCAATTTATTTCTTTTTTGAATTTACACAGATATATTTCTTATCTCTGGAAATAAATAATTTCTTTGAGGGTAGTAATGTGAAAAATAATATGCATCTTTTTCCACTGACTGTTTATAATACCAAAGAAGTTTCTCTGTAAAATGGTGTCAAATTAACGAATATAAATACCAAGAACCACCTGTTACAAACAAAATGAAATGTTAAAAACACAAACAGAACCTGAATTGTTTACATTAATTTAGGCTCATGGGGAAGATGTCCTACCTTTTATTAGTCTTCTGATTCTAAGAACATTGTCTAATATTCCTAAGTATCTGAGAGCAAAGCTACATTGTACTTTAACACAAGAGAAGAACTTGTCCATTTCACAAGAGAACCTTTTCCCCAGGCTTTTCATCATCCTTCCTCCCAGATGTTATGTGGCAGCAATGAAGGGCAAAGGGGACCCTGAGAAACACCTTTCAGTTTTAAGTTAACAAAAAGCATGGCTTGGTTTGGTTTCTGTTCTTCACTGGAGAGAAATGCTGCACATTACATACTTCTATTTCCAGATTCCTCACCTTCTTGTGATTGATATTATCAACATTTCAGTCCTTACTCCTGTGCAAACTACTTATGACATTTACAAGCAGCCCACAGACAAAGGTTTTGGGACTTGTAGGATTCTCCCTTTATAACATTCAGCTTCAATATAAACTAAAAGTTCTTGCTCCAGGAACTCTGGCCAGCATACCCGCTTTCTGGGTTATTGGCTCCAGCAAAGGTGGGTAGGAGAACTAAGCCAGCAGAAGAAAAGCAAAACTGAGAAAGGAAGAGAGGAGAGGTCATAAGGACAAGGGAGTGTAATCCGTGACTAATAAAATGCTGAGATGGCTTTTCTATGTGGTTTGCAAAATGTCTTTGGAGCCAATTCCAAAAGAAAAGTTTCAAACATGTTCTAAGTAATATAGCATCACTGCAGTAAGTACATGGCTTCCCAAGGGTACCATTTTAAAAGACAGTAATCATTTGATTCTATGAGTTATGATAGATTTTTAAAACAGTAGAGTTCATTTTTAATATATAAAAAAAACACTGAAAAGATGGCTATAACTCACGGAATACAAGGAAATTTGTAGGATGCGTAGATGGGATAGAAACATTTTTAATTTTACAGTCTAAGGACCAAATTCAGCTAGGTAACTGTGCATCAGCCACTATTAAAAACTTTGAGGCTGCAGGACACTTCATGACAAAAGATAAAACAAAAAACAAACAAAAAATCCACAAATTGTTGGCACATGAAATTTCACAGCAAGCCTGCCTTATAGAATATACTGGTGTTTAGGTGAAGCAGGATGAATGAATCAGTTTTATACACAGAAGTATGAGAGTAACTGAAATTTTTGTAGTTCAAGAGACTTGGTTAACATTCCTCTGGTTTCAACCTTTTACAGCTGAATAACCCTTTTCAAGTCACTTAACTTCTTTGAGACTCAGTTTCCGTACCTATATAATGCCTAGTGAAGTGCCTGGAAAAGAGAAGATATTCAATAAATACCAGTTCCTCCATAGGGTGTTTTCTTCTTTTCAAACTAAGAGTCACAACCCATTGGTAGATTATGAAATCAATAGGTAGGTTGCAACCAGCCATATTTTAAAAACTGAAATAAAAAACATCAGAGAACACTACACATAATGGTATTGTTCCATTATTCATATGCTGAGTTCTGATGTAAATGCATTTTTTACCGTGGGTTACAACCACAAAGTTTCAAGGTCTCTAGGGAGAAATTCTCGTATTATTAGATCATAAAGTCTTTAGAAAAACAAAAAAAAAGTCTTTAGGAGCATTGCATTTATTCAAATGAACTTCTATATATTTTCTCCCCCTAATCTGTATTTTCCACCTCTGTGACTTCATTTTATAACTGGAAGTTTATACCACTATAATTTTTAAGAACTTAATCAAAGTGACCCTTATCTTCTAATCTGAATCTAGTAAAAATAAGACATGAATCACAGAAAAGATGAATTTAATCTGATACCTAGGGCATTAAATTCAGTTTAAGATTGGCTTCTGCATCATATTAACTAATTCATACCTCTAAACACTTTATAGGTATATCATTTATAGTTGATTAAACACTTCAAGAAATTTCTACAAAAAGTTAGCTATTATGTTCTATTATGGGGAAATTAGATACAATTTCTAAATAATTTTAAATGATAAGACTTTGTAAAAGGACTGTGGTTTACCTGAGCATAAATAAAGACTGCTCCTGATATTCCAATCCTGATTAGTAAAAATCAAAGGCTTATATGAGCACATACAGTGGTGTCCCAAACTGGCTGGTAGAAAATAAATCCCCAAACAAAATATAAGCTTCAATTATAGGCCTATTCTCTTCTCTAGTTCTCAGTGTAAAACTAGCCTGACAGGATAATGAGTCCCTAGTGCCAATAAGATGGTGGATGGACTAAGAGGCACCTGGCTGGCATAGGCAGTTAAGTGTCCAACTCTTGGTTTGGCTGTCATGATTTCAGGATTGAGCCCCACATCAGGCTCCATGCTCAGCTCAGAGTCTGCTTAAGACTCTCTCCCTCTCCTTCTGCCCCTTCCACTCATGCTCTTTCTCTCTAAAATAAATAAATCTTTAAAAAAAAAAAAGATGATGGGCTAAAAAGTGTAGCCAATTGTGGGCTGGCAGAGTGGGAATGATATGGAGCCATGAAGACTGGGCCACGCTGAAAGCCAAAACACTTAGAAATTATAGAATTCAATGATACAGCTGAATCCTGATGTAACTAATACCTTAAATTTATAATTTTATAAATTTAAAATTTAAATTTATATGGCATAAAATTTAAAAATTTTATCAATTTTTTGACCAGGCCAGATTGGCTATTGTTAGAGTTACCTATGGGGCTGAAGTTAAGCAACCTGGGTGAGTCTGGTCCTCACTCTGGTCTGAATACCCTGTGTTAAAGGGACAGCAAGAATCAGAAAATATTTAAAGAGGTGGAGCTCCAAAGCAATTATCCCAACCTTACGGATACCCAGTATCAAATACTGGATCAGAATCTAACGCTTATTCAAAGCACTTCCTTCTTGGCATTCTACTGAAGATACAAGTCAGCAGATAGCAATACTTGATATTTTCCAGTTATTTGATGGCAGTAAAAAATGGTGCTTTCTCTTCATTAGAATTCATTGATGAGTCAAAAGAAAAAAGTGTGAGAGAGGTCTGTCTAGATTAGAGAAAGAAGTAAAAGGTAGCAAACAAACAATAAAAATTATCAAGAGTAAACTCAGCAAGAGAGAAGTAATAAACCACTCAGCCACCTGAGGACTATTGGGGCTCCTGAGCTCACACATTTTGTGGTATAGGTATCCATTCTTCTGCCCCCAGAAAATAGTAATGATTAAGGCAAAAGGTGGTTCCCTCCTATTTCAAATGAATTGGGGGGTACAGGATGAGGCTACCTATTATTTTCAATTCTTTTTCAAAAAATTAAAACCTTTTTGCTATTTGAGATACACACTGCATTGGGCTGAGCCATGCTTGCTGTCAATGTCAAGTGTTGGGATTAGCACCACAAATCCTTCATCAGGACCAATCTTGGCAACAGGCTTTGTCTATCATCTTGAGTGTGAGAAAAGCCGAGCAAGAATGCCATTCTTAGGAAGAAGTAACAGCTGTGAAAAGTAAAATAAAGCACAGGAGACAGCAAAGCCTGGGGAAAAAGATGGTAGTAACAGAAGTGAGGTAGAAAGCTAGTTCTTAGCTCCCCCAAGGGCCAGCTGAAAAGTCTTAGGGTCAGAGATTCCCTGTGTGGCAGGCACATCAGTCTCTTGAAATTGTAAGACGTCCCAAGAAATGGTCTGGTATCGCCCTTACCCTCTGCTTATTCTTTATCTCAAACTCTAACAGTGTTGGAAATATTTGGAGATTTCTCTTCTTTTCTTTCTCTCTTTAACCTAGAGGTTACAGGAAAGGATGAACAGAGATGGGAGACAATACAAGAAAGCAGATTATGAGACAAGTCCTCAGTACATATGGGTAGAATCACCCCCTGAGTCAGAATTACAAGGGAGGGAAGGCAGAGGGCACTAGATCTTTGAGGTGTTAAATAGACAGGCTGACAGAGCAAGTTTAGTGACTGGCTCAATAGTCTCCTATCACTCGAGAGTCTGTGTTCTTTATTTAAAGAGACAGAAGGAAGAGTTCAGAGGAGAAGCTTGTGTCACAAACTAAGATATCTCAAAGAGAAGTGCACCTTCTTACACTTCTTACATTTTCTTACATGATTAGTGTCCCTCATCAGAAAATACAGGTGGACCAAGCCACAAGAGGGTTCACCAAATGGATTCCACTATGTAGTTCACCCCTGCCCCTCACCAGATCCTGATTTCCTTATTTGATAAGAAAGGCTCCTGAACTCCCCATTCTTTTCTTTGTTAACAGGCCTAAATAACCTCCTATATTTAGGAGATAAATAAGCATGCTTATAATACACTCAGCCTTTGGGTCTCCAAGTCAGGGTTATGGAATAAACATCATGTCCACACATTTCGAGTCCTTATCAATATTATAAATTCATTTTTCACATTTCCAGGCAGAAAATCTGCTCCTTGGCAGTCTTTAAACTTTACCTGACAACGTAGCTCACCCTCAGTCCAGGCTCCTCAATCTCTAACATCTCTGTTAACACTCCAGCAAACAACAAAATACATCCACTCATCACAGTTCAATCCCACTTGAGCATCTACAGCCACTATCTTGATAGAATCATGTTCCAAAAGCTGAGTGTCCAACAGCAGCAAAAGTCCTCATTAGAATAGACATGTTGGCGCCAATAATACTAAAGTTTGGTTTTTAACTGCATTTTTTGTCAGTTTGGCTGGGAAGGTCTGGACAGCTGGAAGTGAGCTTCTCCATCATTTTCTGTTTCTTTCTTTGTATCAATTTTCCACCTGTGAAGCCCAACACCCCACCACCAAGTGCAGCTGCAATTCCTGCCACTTTGAAGCCTGCAAGGAGGCCAATCGGACCCCCCACCACTCCTCCGATGAGTGCACCTGCCACAGGCAGAGTTGCCAGCTTGTATTTTGCAGCCTGTAAAAAAAAAAAAATAAAAAAAATAAAAAATTCAATTTAGAAATTGAGTTGAGAATATCTGCCTGTGGTGATGTGCATTTTCCTCTCATTACTCCTGGCAATGCCTCTTTAACTCTTGGTACATAATTAACCTTAGAGATTGGGGAGTGGGGGGAGTGGTGTATTCCACAGGTACTACAATTGCTTCTGGTCTCAGAACTTAGAGAAATGAGCTATAAAAAGCAGACTACTGCCAATTGATTTTACTTGCAAAACAATCAATCTACTAACTATCTAGGAAGCTTATTTAAACAGTTTCAGCTACTATAGATACCCCAAAGCTTTTACATTGCATAGAGATTATTCTGTGCTGTATACCTGGGGCTAAAAGCAATATTCTATGGAAAATAGACGGTCGCACTCCACACATGCCGTCACATCCTTACACTTTTGCCCCAACTGGATTCCGCCAACACTCTCTACTTCACTATCTGAACCTCTACAAATGCTCCCTTATAACACCAAAATGCCTTATAGCAGGGCTTTGGTTTATTCCCTAAAAAATTTCTCTCCCAACAGAGTGGATCTTAGAGTAGAATATTACAACAGTCATTGATTTCTTGCACTACCTATGTGTCATTTGTTCCTTATTTCCTTAATTGCTGGTTCCCTCCACATTAAAGAGAGCAGATCAATTGGGTTAATACTAGAGATTCCTGGGAGCCAGAGTACCATTGATTTGTCAGCAGGAGCAGAATCTTACCTTCCCCAAGTTTTTGGTTCCCTCTTCAACATTCACAGCAGCTCTGTTGACATGGTCTTCAATGCTGTCAATCTTCTCCTGCTGAGACTAGATGCAAAGGAATTATGAGTGAGCGTTCCTGCTGGGGAGCAGCAGTCAGCCAATACACACTATTTTAATTCCTGTAATCAGGATCCCGTGTACTGTAGCCTTGCAGTCTGAATAGTGCTTCATTAATAGCGTCTGATAAACTATGTTGAAAGTACAAATTCACTTGTATACATAAAAAAAGAGGGGGACTTATTAGATAATAAAAGGGTGGCACCTTTATAGGAGAAAGCATTTCACACTAAAATTCAAACATACATATTATTCTCCAAATGAATCTACTTTGTAAGAGAAGAAAAATCCAAATAAGCATTTACATGTAGAAGTTGATGATAAAAAAAACAAAACCAAACAAAAAACCTCCTTATCTTCTTTGAAGAGTCAAAGATTTAAAACAGGCAAATTTGCCTTAGGAATAAAATGCCCTGGATCCAATAAATACAAATGATTACATTTTAAAAATGAGAACACAATTTGGTTTGATCTGTCATTAAAACTTTCTACTTGTGATATGCAGTAGGGAGCACTGAATGAATTTACTGTCCTGAGCTTCACACCTGTACACTTTAATACATTTTAAAATCATGACAAGTTAAGATGTTCCAGATCAAAGATATTAATAAAGCAATCTACAAAAAAAGGCAACACCTGTGCTGACACAATAGCACTTGTGACACATAGAACCTCTGGGTAGAAGGAATGATTTTCCTCTCAGAGGTGAAGCCCCACTACATTTCTCACAAGTGGTTACTGAACCTCAGCTCAAACACCACCAGGGATGGGAACTCAATTACTTGCCACAGGAACAATGGGAATTTTTAAATAAAATGTAGACAGAATTTACATACAATAATATGCACCCATTTTAAGGGTACAGTATGATAAATTCTAATAAACGTATAAAACCCAAGTGACCACCATCACATCAATATATAGGCCAGGGTTTTTATTTGTTTTTGAAGATTAATTCATCTGAGAGAGAGCATGTGCATATGGGGAAGGGGGTGGAGAGAGAGAGACAGAGAGCCTTATGCAGACTACATGCTGAGTGCAGAGCCCAACATGAGGCTTGATCCCACGATGCTGAGATTAGGACCTTAGCCAAAAACAAGAGCTGGATGTTTAACCAACTGAGCCACCGAGGCACTCCTAGGTTTTTTTTTTTGTTGTTGTTGTTTTAATTCATAGAAAAAAGGAAGAGAATCCCTCTTTGATCCCAGCTAAATCCCACTCTTACAATGACTGTGAAATAATTCAAGTTTAATCCTCAAGCACTTGATTCCCTCTTAACTTACACTGCATTAGATATTACACTTAACTCCAACCATCTTAAAGAACATGTAACAACACAGCTGATTTTTTCCCCACAGTTGCTTCCTATCAGCCTTACTGACATTCCTTCCCTTCTCATACACCAAGTATGTACCTTTTCACTGGTAGACCTTTCATGGTATCGCTTCATTCCTGTATTCTCCCCTGCTATCTTGCAATCTCTAACACAACCCCTAAACAAGTCCTTTATCAGTTTTCTTCTGAACATTTCTGTCAGAGACAAGTACAACAGTGATTCCTGCATGTGAGTGCACACCAGAATCACCCAGAGGACTTATTAAAGCATGGACCGCTGGGTCCCACACCCAGAGTTTCTGATTCAGTAGACTTTAGGTGAAGCCTGAGAATTTGCATGTCTAATGAGTTCCCAAGTGATACTGCAAGTCCACACAATGGGATTAAGGGCACAACCTTTGGACAGATGTCCTGTGTTTAAATCCCAGCACTGTGTGCCCTTGGACAAATTACTCAAATTCTCCAGGTGTCAATATTCTCATCTCTCAAATAAGGATAATATACCTCAGGGAGTTGAAGTGAGGCTAAAATGAGATAGGGTCTGTAGAGTGTGAGGAGAAAAATAGAACAAGTCATGATCTTCTCAAGAAAGCTTAGCTCCCATCTTTCTTTTCTAAAAAGCATATTAAACCTTTTCCTATGACGCTTGAAAATTCTTGGGCATTAAAACATTAGATCTCTCCTAGTCATTCATTGTTTTTCTTTTCCTCATATAATAAACTTTTTAATGTTAGCTTTCTTTTTCCAACCCACAGAAGCATAAGTGCCAACACTAATAATACCCAACCTGTTGGGATTTCTTTTTTTAAATTTAAATTCAATTAGCCAATATATAGTTATATTAGCTTCAGATATAGAGTTCAGTAATTCATCAGTTGCATATAACACCCAGTGTTCATTAAAGTGTCCTCCTTAATGCCCATTACCCAATCACCCCCAGCACCTTCCTTCCAGCAACCCTCAATCTCCTGTAGTTAAGAGTCTCCCATGTTTTGTCTCCCTCTGATTTTTTCCCAGTTTTCCCTCCCTTCCCCTATGAACCTCTGAGCTGTTTCTTATATTCCACATGAGTGAAACCATATGGTAATTTTCTTTCTGATTGACTTATTTTGCTTAGCATAGTACTCTCCAGTTCCAGCCTACCGGGATTTGACACTGAATTTTAAGATTTTTTAAAAAAATTATTTATTCATGAGTGACACAGAGAGAGGCAGAGACATAGAGAAGCAGGCTCCCTATAGGGAGCCCAATGTGGGACTCGAGCCCAGGATCTTGGGATCACGACCTGAGCCAAAGGCAGACGCTCAACTACTGATCTACCCAGGTGCCCCATGACACTGAATTTCTATCACTGTTTCCATTTGGGACACCCCCAACACTTTCCATTTTTGCCTGAAAGTTTGTGCTAGCAGATAAATCACAGGTGTTACCATCAGCCTCCACTTCTTGATGAGCTGAGGGGTAGACGGAAAAAAACCCAACATGTCTCCTCCTCTCTCTCAGTCCCCAAGTAATTCCATCAAGATGATGGAGCCTGCTAGACTTATTGTCATTTCTATACCCTGTTTCATCTCATCGCCTCAGAGAAATATTTTTGATACTCCTTCTTAAAAAGGTTGGATATTCAGTTCTATGACTCTTTTTCTTATTTTTTAAAGATTTTATTTATTTACTCATGAGAGACACAGAGAGAGACAGAGCCATGGGCAGAGGGAGAAGCAGGCTCCTTGCAGAGAGCCCGATGCAGAACTCGATCCTGGACTCTGGGATCACGCCCTGAGTCAAAGGCAGACGCTCAACCACTGAGCCACCCAGGCTTCCCTCTTCTTTTTAAATAAATAAAAATTTAAAAATAATTTAAATATTTTTTCACAAAAATCTTTTGGTATAATTGAGAAAGGACCACAAGACAAAATGAAGCCTGAGATCACTGATGCTCCCTTATCACTGATATCACCAATACTTGATGAGGTCTGTCTCACCCTGAGGAGTAGCCCACACTTGAATACTTAATCACCGACATGTGGAAGCTTGCTTAAATGTGGACATGGAGATAAGGCAGAGGGTAGACCAGTCCCTCTCCTGGGATCAACAACCGTCCCTCAGTTATACAGACTTGCCTTTTCTTCCCCTATTTTTCTTGGTGTGAAGCCCAAACTTTGCCCATATCTTCAAATTCTGCTTCATAAATATCGAATTTAAAGAAGATCAATGACACAATTATAATTAAGCAGCAAACCAGTGCCAGTTGTCAGTCACTGTCTAAGAATGCCAAACTAGATTCCATTCAGACTTGTTCACCGTGTCTTTGGTTCTTTATGCTGGGCCAAACCATCTAACTACCACCTTACTGCAGAGTACAGGAAACCAACTTCCTGATGATAGTGGCTCAGAAGTCTCCTCCCATATACCTACCAACCTCCCCTTTGTGCTTCTGATTTGCTTATGTTGCTTTCCTCTGTCTGGGTCTCCCACATTTGACAATCTTCAAACTCCCTTCTTGACATTTTATACTTTGGCCCCTCCTATATATTCTCAGCATCCCTTTATCAAAGAGTTAAACCATACAGGAAAGACACTAGTGTTTCTGTAAAGTAATATAAAGACTCTTCCCTTTTTTAAAGGAAAAGAATTCTCAAAAGACTAAGAATATGCCTATGAATTTCATTTTTAAAAATACTGAGTTAGGGCCCTTTATCTTCCTGAAAAAATAATTGAATCTTAATGAGCAGTTGTAGGAGCATCTAAGATTCTGAAAAAAAAAAAAAAAAAAAAAAAGAGTAATTTATTAAGTTAATGTTGGTCAAGTAGAATGCAGTTTTCCCTTGAATGCTTATTGTGGACACTTGTATAACCAGCATCCTCTTTATCAAGCAACATAATACATTGAAAAAATCCATGCAAATCTATTTACATCAATAAAAATGCTCTCCTTTGGAGAGTCTTGCTAGTCGTTGTATGGTTTTATTAATGTGCCAAAAAAGCTATGGGTTTCTTTAAGAAGTTATTGCCAAAACTGCAGTTATTTTCCTTTATTATATTCCTGACTCTCGCAATTCTAGCTATCTTTTAAGGCTAGCCTCTAATCTTGGATCTTGGTCAATCCAGGTAACACTGAGCTATCCTGGTTTTTAAGTCCAAAAGTATGTAATCTATAATTCTTAATCATAGCCAATAAATAATACACACAGAAAAGCTCAGAAACATACAAAGACTACTATATACAGACAGAGTCCAGGATTATATTGACCTAGAGTAGGTGATAAACAGAGTAGGAAAGTAGGATGTTGATATCATGGGATTCAACAATAGGAGAGGGACTCTAGAGACTATAGTACTAAAATGTCTAAAGGTAACAGTGGTGGCAGAAGTAAAACTCTAAGCAAGAAGCCAAAGAGGGAGATGACTGGGTGGCTCAGGTAACCCTGGTTGAGCATCTGCCTTCAGCTCAGGTCGTGAACCCAGGCCTGGGAATCGAGTCCCGCATCAGAGTCCCTGCAAGGAGCCTACTTCTCCCTCTATGTCTCTGCCTCTCTCTCTGTCTCTCATGAATGAAAAAATAAAACCTTTAAAAAAAAGAAAAGCCAAAGAGGGAATCCTATAAGGGAAGGACAAAGGCAGGAGTGCAGTTGGGGGTCAGTGAAAGGAAACAAGATGGGAAGTAAAAGACATTATCTCATTTAGTCGTCCCACAATTTTATAAAGCACATTGTTGTCAAACAACATTCTTAAGGTCAAATAGGTAATAAATCTGATTGATCTGATCTAATCCTTTACAATCCAGTTTTTAGGTATCCAGAGTAAAAACCATAGGGAATAAGGTAGAAGGGAGAAACAAAACTGGACCAGCAGCAAGGGTGACATGCCACTGGGCTACAGGCCCAGAGTTCTTTAAATTCCCCTTGACAAGAAAAAAGGCTAGTTCCACAGTTACAGGAAGAGAAGAGGGCACTTGAGCAATAAAGATTGAAGAAAACTGAAGCAGGGTGCTTAGTAGATATTAGTTTATTATTGGATCACACCTGGATCTCTCAATGGCTTTGCAGGTTCATTTTTCATTATGGTAAAAAAAATACATAATATAAAAATTACTATTTTAACCATTCTTAGTGTGCAATTCAGTGGCATTAAGTATATTCACAATGTTATGCCATTATCAAGACTATCCTATAGGGTTGTTTTTTTTTTTTTTTTAAGATTTATTTAGTCATGAGAGAACATAGAAAGAGGCAGATACATAAGCAGAGGGAGAAGCAAGCTCCCTGCGGGGAGCCCGATGTGGAACTCGATCCCAGGATCCCAGATCATGACTTGAGTCAAAGACAAATGCTCAATCACTGAGCCACCCAGGCCCCCTGATTTTTTTTTTAAACTATTTTGTACTTTTCATTGAGCCTAGTTAGCACAGTACTATGCACATAGAAAGGGCTCCAAAAATACATGGCTAATTTGTCTAGAATCTATCACATCCATGTGATGATAATTAGAGGATGTGGTCACTCTGCTTATGTTCCCAAGTCATTTGGTGCCTAAATGGAGCTTCTGTGAGTCCTGACCATTTGGTCATGAGAACTCAATTACCCTGGGAATAGTAATCAGGGGTTCTCCTTTGAGCTTCTGCCTAATAGCTTTCTGTCCCATGGCCTCACACAGATTATAATAAATAGGACATTTGTATAGAACCATGGCTATAGCCAAAGTGTTCCTACACAAATCTTCCTAAGATTAGGGGTTGGGAGCTGCTTACGTAACCTAATTGGATATATAATTGTTAAATGGCCACAAGCCCTCAATTTTCCTTTCATGTGCCTATCCCTTTAGAAGGGAAATGTATTTGTCTGGAATGAGAACTTTGTACATGTTTAGTTTGTTTCTTAAATCAACTTTATTGAGGTATAACTTATATACATTATAATTCACAAATTTTTATGTGTAGATATCAATGATTTTTGACAAATGTATATACTTGCAGAACCATACATGTACAGATTTTACAAACAGCATTAAATCAGAGAGTTAAAATAACTGAATAAAACTTGATTCTGAAACAACAAATATTTGGGGATTCTTGTATCGTTCCCTTTTATATGCAAGTATATTGACAGATTGTATAGCTACCTAATCCAGAAACTTCAAGCATTTTGCTTCTTCTGATTTAGAAGCATCAAAAAAGGAAAATGCTTTAAACAATTTACTGATGTTCAATTTTAGGCATTAGATTTTAAGAAAAAATATAAAAACTAGAAAACAAGCAGATGAAGGGATTAGCACTGAAAAGCCTAGGAATCACACATTCTAGAAAGAACACATTTGAGAATTAAGAGCTCTTAAAAGAAAAAAAAATATGATGACGTTGGACAGGGTGAGGAAGGATAATGTTGGCCTCAAAAAGTTGAAAAATATTATATGAGAAAATGACAAAACTTGTTCAGTATATGGTTCCAAGAGGGCAAAAGTACCAATGGGAAGTTATTACAGGGCAGAGTTTATATCAGGAAGAACTTCTAAGAGGTAGAGTCTCCAAATGGAATGGCTAAAGTATAGAGTATTCCTGTACTATAATTGTTCAAAAAGAGGTGAAAAACCATCTATATGAGAAGCTGGGGCAAGAACAGAAGAATTAGATTAGCTGGCCTCATTAAGTCCTTTGCAGTGCTAGTTCCAATATTGTGTAATCTAGGGATTTCTTATACTTGAAAGCCAGATGTCAGGGAAACCATAATTCATATATATATAAAACCCCAAATCACAGTTTGATTGAGAACAAAGGACTAAACCTAGACATAAGCATGAGCAGACACAGGTTTGTTCCTGTATGTGCATACAGATATACACACACTTACATCCAACCTTCCTATACCTCCTGGGAAGGAAACATAAGAATAATTTAGAAAAAACAATGACAGAAAACCTGTTCTGTCTTTCCCACCAAATCTACTTTATGTTCCTTCATCTATGTTGATATCACTGGCCACGCAATTATGCAGAATAAGCTTTAATATTTTACTCTTCCATCTTCCTCTAATTTCTACTAAGTCTACCCCAGAAATACCTCTTAGCTGTCCTTTACCTTCATACTTGTATTGCCATTGCTCTTGGTGAAACTCTTGCTATTGATTTCTAACTAGTCCTCCTGCCTACTATCTCCTCCTTCCCAGAGCCATAATTCACACTGCTAACAGTAATCTTTCTCAAGCAGAATGGATCATATCACTCTAATCTGCTCAAAAATCTATACTGGCTCCCTAATATCTACAAATTTAGGTTCAAATTCTTTGGTATGGCCTTCAATGCCACCTCATTCTGGCCTGCACACTCCTTGCTTTGCCTGCCTATAGTAGTTCATGCTTTGGTTATTACTGCAATACTTGTCGTTCTTCAAAGGCCATACACTTGTGTACTCCATGTCTTTATTCAGCTGTTTTCAAACGCACCCTTCCCCACTTCCCATCTGTGGACATTGTACTCAATTTTCAAGGCTCAAGCAAATGCTACCTATCTCGTGAAGCTATCCTAATGCTTCTATCTCACAACCCTTGCCTCTCTCCCTTGGAATAAAATGCTTCTCTTAAAGCTGATAATACCTCCCTTCATACCTCATTTTTGCACTTAATAATCATGCTTGAAATTTCAGTTTTGGGGGTCCAACCTTATCAACAGCCACTATTAAGTCCTTGAAGGCAAAGAATAGGCTTCATTTACTTCTATAGCTAACCCTGTCGGACCCCAGGTGCCAAGGATCTAACACAGTACCTTTTAAATAACAAACATTTGATAAATGTTTATTAAATTTATCTGGAAGTTGAGGACCATTGGACTTCAATCCATGGTTCAACATCAGTCTTAAAAATTCTAATTTCTGGGATCCCTGGGTGGCGCAGCGGTTTGGCGCCTGCCTTTGGCCCAGGGCACGATCCTGGAGACCCGGGATCGAATCCCACATCGGGCTCCCGGTGCATGGAGCCTGCTTCTCCCTCTGCCTGTGTCTCTGCCCCTCTCTCTCTCTCTCTCTCTGTGACTATCATAAATAATTAAAAAAAAAAAATTCTAATTTCTATTGAAATTATAATCAAAAGCCTAGGAATTAATAAAAGCTTCTTATCTTATTAATCTAACATCTCTGAGCCAAAAACAATTAAATACTTACATTCACTAGGAGAGAGAAATCAGTAACCAGTTGGCTAAGTTCAATTAAATCCTTAAAAAGAGAGAGAAGAAAGTTACTTACTTTTTTGCCTAACAGCTACCAAAACAAAAAGAATTTTTAACATACCGCTTCTAAGGTTTCCCATGATTCTGCAGCATTTTGATCTCGAGGAATTTCAGGCAACGCATATACCTGAGTCATAGTCTGAGGATCAGCTTCAGCCTCAGCAGTGTGAAATGTTCCTGGATGAACACAGCCTCGTGTTTAGTTTATGGGCTTTTGTTAGAAAGCAGATAGCATAAATCAATTTTGTAAAACAATTCCCATGTAAAATGCTAACTAACTGAATTCAGGCTAAAACTAAATTGATCATTCTATAAAAATAGATGTATCTATGGGCAGATTATTCCAAGGGTAACAAATATTCTACAAAAAATCTCAAGAAGATAGCTACAAATGCCATCTACCCAATCTGAATAACTAGAGCTCAGTGTGGAAGAAGCACAGAAGGAGAACTATTCTATTTGGCCAACATTCCATGAAGAGACCCACTAGAAACAGGTTTCACACTTTCAATGTAAATCATTAACCTTTCCTTTGGATATTTTAGTAATAAATATCAGATTCAGAAGGTGTTACAAGTAGGGACATCATGTTTGTTTTTTTTTTTTTTTAACAATGAAAATCAGCCATTTGGGGTAACAATAAATTTGTTATCAAATGAACAACTCTTACCATGAAGATCTTTTCATACATATTGTCATCCTCCTTCTCAGACTCATTTTTCTAGCCCATGTCTCCATTGCTTCTATTTCTTTTCTGAGTTTTGAAAAGTCGTCAATCCACTAAAGCCTTCCTCAGTAAAACTGCTAGGATGATGAATTAATTTACACTCCAAACTCCACCTTCAAGTTTTTATTTCCTTGTATTGGTTTTCCCTATCATTCATTCATTAAACTGATATGTACAGAATGCCTAGTAAATGCTAATCGGTATGCTAAGGTACTATAGACACAATGGTAAACCATATAAACAGCTCCAGAAGTCAACATAGTACAATGGTTAGGAGCATGGGCCTAGTCAGAAAGACCTGGGTTAGATTCTGGTTTGGCTAATTACTAGCTCTTTGAATCATTGTCCTCATTTTTATTTATTTTTTAAAAAGATTTTATTTATTTATTCATGGGAGACACACAGGGAGAGAGAGAGAGAAGCAGAGACACAGGCAGAGGGAGAAGCAGGCTCCATGCAGGGAGCCCAATGTGGGACTCGATCCTGGGTCTCCAGGATCATGCCCTGGGCTGAAAGTGGCGCTAAACTTCTGCCCTGTCCTCATTTTTAAAATAAGGTGAAAGGGATGATATCTGGCTCAGTTGGAAGAGCATGTGATTCTCTATCTTGGGGTCGTGAGTTCAAGACCCATACTGGGTGTAGACATCACTTAAATGAATAAATAAAAACTTAAAATAAAATAAGGTGATAGGTATTTATTTTGCACTGTGCCTGGCTTAAATATTGAGTATAAGTGGCTTAGTAGTTACTACTACAATAAATAGGCATTGCTACTGTTACTATTATTAATGGAACTTACCATATTATGTACAATACACTATATTAACAGGCAAGGCCAGTATAGTCTGATAAGAACTATGATATGAATAAATATGTAATGCTGGTGAGCACAGAAGAGAGGTATTTAACCTAGATGTGGGGAGGGGAGAGTAGCTGGAGGTTTTGAAGCTGAAACCTGAGAATGAACAGAAATTACATAGGTGAACTGGGGCAAAGGTGGAGGGGAAAGCATAGTATTCAGGTCAGGGAGAATGATACATGCATAGGTTTGGGAACTGAAATACAGACTATGAAAGAGAAAAGCAAATGTTGAGCTCTTTTAGAAATCTAACGTGACATTATTCATGGCATTGTAAACTATGTTAAAGAATTCTGTTTTTCTCATAAGATCAATATGGAACTATTAAAAGGAGCTGGAAACTACTGGGAAGCTGGAGGGTGCCATAATCAGATTTCAGATTTAGAAAGAGAACCATAGCTGTAGTGTAAAGAATAGATTAAGGATAAAGTTGAAAGGTAAAAAAAAATTAGAGAGTGAAAACCCAGTTGGGAGACTTTGCAGTATGTCCAGTGCAAAATGATGATGGCCTGTTTGAGGACAGTGGCAGTGGAAATGGAAAGAAGAGATGTGAAGGTCTAATTCCTTTTGTCCTCCTTACTTCAAATTCAAAATATCTACCACTTTAATATTACCTGACAACTGTTATGTATTGTGTTAGGTACCAAAGATGAGAAAATGAGTAATACAAAGTAGATGTTCTCAAGGAACTTATATTCTAGAAGAGTTAGACATACAAAGAGATAAATCCTAAAACAGTAAGAGATTGCAATGGTATTTAGATAATCATATATAGGTACATACAATATTCTGTGGGTATTCTAAGTTTGGGATGGCATCTGACCCAGCTTGGTGTGGTGTGCAGTTTATGAGACAACGTCCCAAAATAGGTGATCTTACAAGACAAAGAAAATAGGAATATAAATTCTACATAGAGAGACCAGCACAAAAAAGGCCCTCAAAGAAGAAAAGATAAACCTTAACATAAAATCAGCAGGTTGGTCTTGCCAAAGAATGAAATAAAAGACACAGAGTTACAAACATAGAATATTATATAGATGGTTAGGAGGGGTTTAACCATAGACCAGTTAAAGACTTTGTACCTTATCTGGCAGACAGTAGAGAGCTACTAAAGTGTTACATGCAAAGACTTGACATAATGACATATGACACCTTATCTACTCCTAAAAGTCATTACTCTAAGTTCATCTTCTCAATTTCTTTTTCATCCTAGTCTATAACTGAATGGCATTTTATAAAACTGCATTACTATTTTACTTTTGAAATTTATGAATGTTTTACCTCTCGAGGAAAAGAATCTGTTTGAATTGTTTAGGAAGGGCATAGTCAGTTGACTAAAAAATATTTCGTAGGCTTATCAGAATTGACAGTGTTCTTTTAATTTTGAATTTTAGCTTATCTGAATACATTTCCTTATCTTGAAGAGCAAAAACATCAGATAAAGTTTTACATTACAACATTATGGCAAGTATCCAATATTTTAAAAGCTCTCTGATTTTTACAAATGTTTAAAAGAGTTATTTATCCTATGTCCTAACTTATCACATAAAGACACTTTCATTTTCCCATCAATCAAGATAAATGAATTCCTCTAAGACCGCTCTTCCACTTAATATTTCTATTGTAATAAGAACTCCAACTTCTTTAATAGGATGATGAATAATGATAACTTTGTTATCATTAACAGACCAAATGTAAAGCAGAATTTTATAATTACAACATCCACTCTAAGGATTTTTATAAGCCATAACCTTTATGCTATTATAGAGGATTTAAATGGAGTATACCAGGGTATATAACAAAATGAGGGGAGACTGTCATACATAAATTCTTGATCTAAAAAATGAAGGAGTGGGAAATGTTTGGCATTTTAAGTAAACCTAACAGATTTCCTCTGGTAAAAAATAAGAAGTGTTTAAGTCATTTACGTCTCACTTGAAACCAAACTGCGTATGCATCTTAGTTCAAATGGAGTCTTAGAACAAAGAAATCTGTTCTATTCCATGGAAAATCCTGCTGTAAACTTACAACTCTGAACATCACTAATCAATCTGAGGCATAACTAACAATTAAGAAAGAAATCCTTTAATTTCTACAACTTCCATAATTCATTTATTCCAGCTTATTTTAGAAATCACTACCTCAGTGAACATCTATTGACTTTGAACTTTTAGAAACTGCTACAGACGTGATGAGGGAAAACAGTGAGACAGATTATAGCTGCAGGAAAGAAGGATGAAGTACTCACCCTGTGCACAGAACTCAAATTGCTATTGTTTTATATGATGAAATAATCTAAGATAGTTCCATCCACACGCAAACAACTGCAAGTGTAAAGAATGTAGAACACATGTAGAATACATATATCACTCCCCAGTTTTTCAAACTCCAGTTTTAAAATCTTATTATTGACTTCAAACTCAAATAAACATGAAGATATTCTTATTTGAAGCTAATAACACAGACATAAGACTTTTCCCTTCTCTCTATACAACCAAACATTCTCTTTCTCTCTGTATTTCATGAAAGGCAATGATTCTTCAAAGAATTATAATACAACACAGAAGAAATTTCCACTAAACTTCAATATGTGAGGAAAAGTTTCATTATAAATCTAAATTAATTCAAAGGCATTTCCTGAATTCTTCGTGTTCTGACTGTTTAAAAATAGTGAAATTAATCTATTGATCATGAATACCAACCTATCTAGCCAAAGAAAATGACTTCTAAGTCATGGCTTAAGGAGTATTTTTAAGAAAATTAAAACCAACAGAAAACATATCTTCTTAATAATATACAAAACTATCCACGTGCTTCACAAAACTGTTCACTACATGTATATATACCTGTGATAAAATCTGATATTTCATCAAATTCAATATGCGGTCTGAAGTTCCCAGCAGTTTTAAGATTGGATTCTTTTCTTTTCTGAGTATTTGTTTAAAATGTAATAAGATTCTATTCCTATTGCACTGGTGAACTGTATGTGCTGGAAGGGGAGTAAGAAAGACAAAGATGGAGAGAAGCCCTGATTCACTCTATATGACTTGATATATCTTTCTAAATACAAATCAAATTTGTAGGTTCATCACTTCTCTTGGTGGGAAGCAATATGCTAAAAATGAAACTAGACACACAAGTGAGACAGAAGGGAGTTTCTCAGATCAAGCAAGATTGGCAGAGAAGATTTGCTTTAGGAACTCTCAGAATCTGGACAAAAGAAGCAGCAAAATCATCACAGCTTCCCCCTAAACTTAATAAGCTTCTTTTACTCTCCAGAGAACATAAAACACCCTATTCTACTTGTTATTTCTATCTGTAAATGAAAAACTATTTTTGTATTTTGATCTCACTCATGGAAATGTGGCAACATTGCTCCTGAATCTCTGCTGATATTTCCAACCAATTTATTTAGAATCAGATTGAATTTTTAAAGGAAGAAGTATTTTAAGGCATTTAACTTCTATGCAAATCAAACACATTTTTTCTGTATAGGCTGTCACTACTAAATGAGTATTGAAAGCAAAAACAAAGAAAAACCAGAAAGCACAGGATAAAAACATGTAGAATTGCAGAAAAGAGTCCATAACTAGAAGACCACACATGGAACAAACCCAATTCCTATCCTACTCTTAAGGTCTTATGTAAATCAGTTGCTTTGTTTTTATTCTTCTTCTTTCCCATCCTCTCAATTATTTGTTAATAATAATTCTGGATTTAAGGCAACCTAGTAGAATTTCTCATTTGGTGAAATTCTCAGGCACTTGGTGAGACAGGTCATTTTAACTGCTTAATGTTGGCAATGAATTCAAAGTCAAAGTACTATCTCACCAGTAGACCATTTGGAATTTGAAATTCTACACATTGTTTTAGGTATAAATTAGGTATTTTATAAATAAGATGACCGTCTCAATCAAATCAGCACTAGTTATAGAAATTTAATCATGTAGTTTTTCCCAGTGGCAAGTGATTAGGTCTTTAGTTGATTTGATGTTCCATGAATTGAGAAATCTAAGAATCAAAAGAGTTGGAAAATGAATTTTGTCATTTCTTCTTCCTCATCCTCTGGCTCTGCTTCAATCTTTTTCATCTTCTCTGTACATGTGCTTCCTCAAATGTTGCATAAATATATATATATATATTAATACCTGTCAGCTTTCCTACAGAGAAATTTAATTGCCAGCAAACTATGTAAACTGCCTTCTTCTCATAATCACCCAGTTCCTCTGATGATATATAAACCTAAGTTTGTTGAGCCCAAACCCAAGTTTGTTGAGTCCCACTGGCAGAAACTCAAATAATGCAGTAATAAAATGCAAATAAGACCAAGTATTAGAATAGTATCATATGTGAGAAACCTCAGAACTCAAACCTTTTGTTTTTGAAGGAATTGCTGGTGATGGGCAATTCAAAACTAAATAGCAAGAGACTGATATCAACGACTCTTTCCAGAAAAACCAACATATCTTCATTGTTGTTACTGTCCTCACAACTGTCACAGTGTTTAGGTAGATAAGAGAGCTGCTTAATCACATGGAAGCCCAGTTTCTCTATACATGCACATAAAGTATCAGGTTCACACTAAATGATATGAACAGCATTTAGCTGCATCATTATGGTGGTGATTAATACACACAGAATAACATAAACAGTAGCTACAAACTATCAAAAGGCATTATTCCTAAATATTCTTCAACCAAGGGGCTGAGTGGTAACATCTCCTTCTATCCTAAATGACACTTTAGGTACTGGTTATCCACAGAGTGTAGTGAGTATAGTACATCTGAAATTACAAAACTGCCTCTAAAAAAGTACTTATTCTCTCACATTTATGAAACATTTATTAATGGTCTACTATGTGCCAAGCACTATGTACTATGTGCTAGGTACTCAGGATATAGTAAAAGCAAGATTGCAAAGAAACTCTGGATGATGGCCTAAATGTTTCCTCTAATTTTTCAATTTTGACTTCCCTATGAATTACTGGATCATTAGCACTGAAAATAAAACGTCAAAAATAATCTGGTTTTGGAGACAGGGAATGGTATAAGAGCCTCCTACATACATGAAATGGTGAAAACTGGACAGGTATAACATCTCTTAGATTCTAATTTATAATTTATTAAGATTTAAAAGCATCTTAGAACATACAAAATATAACAAGATAGCATAAATTAAAAGGGAAACAAAAAAGGAAAAATGAAGGGAGCAATTATAAAATAAAGCCAGGACAGTTAAAAACTTTGGCTTTTGGTAGTTAAAAAAAATTCAGACGTAAGCATTCCAGTAAATAACTGAAGTAGAGAAACCTTATCAGTTATTCTAGCCAATATCCTTTTAATGAGATTTTAAAAAGACCAACTGCTTTCAAGTACTATTATGTATTAAACCAAGAATTTTTTTTCAGGGCTTCAATTATCAGTTACATTCTTAAAAAAGATATGATGAAAAGTTCTGCTGGACCGTTTCTTAGAGTACCATTTCACAAAAGCTGATAGCATGACCCTCAATGCAGGTTTGTTTTTTTTTTTTTTTAATGTTGTCTGTTAAATTCAGAAAACTGAGCTGATAGATCTAAAGTCCCTATGAAAGAAAATCAGAATGCCAAAGAAAGAGGTATGCCTGGTTAGGCTACTCTTGCACCCGGACATGAAGGGGGTATCCTCTGCAAATTAGGATGAAATTTTCAATATATAGACAAATAGGTACTTAGAAGTTCCACTCTATATAGCATAGCTTCAAAATTTTTATCCCATGAAACTTTATCTACATGCATTTCTTTTTTTTTTTTTTAAGATTTTTATTTATTTATTCATGAGAGACAGACAGAGAGAGAGAGAGAGAGAGAGAGAGACAGGCAGAGGGAGAAGCAGGCTCCATGCGGGGAGCCCAATGCAGGACTCGATCCCGGGACTCCAGGATCACGCCCCGGGTGGAAGGCAGGCTCTAAACCACTGAGCCACCCAGGGATCCCCTCTACATGAATTTCTAGGCATGCCCAGGGTCCAAGAATTCAACATACTGAAATAGGACGTGATCCCTGGAAACTTATGTATCTGCAATAGTTATACAAGATGGTGAACTGCATTACTATGAACAAGAGTAAGACTTAGTACGTTACCACCAACAGTCATGGATCTGGTCAAAGAAGGCTGTAGTAAAGTTTCTTCATCATTAAATTGTTTCTTAAGTTCTTCTACAGATTCCAGATGGAGTTGAAGAAATTCTGCTGTTGCTGCTGATGCTTCTTCTTTAACAGGATCTATCATTCTCTTTAGAAGTACTAGGTCATCCTTTCGGACTTTCAAACAAAGTGTCTCCATTTCTCGAATATTGGAACGGAGTTGCTATAAAAGAAAAAAAAATCATTAAAGCCACCATCTGTTAAAATACCTTTATTTTCAGAGGTAATCTGTGATAATGATCATGAATGGAAATGATTTCCAGTGTCCTCTACAACAAAAGCTACCTATAACATTTTTCTATTTTTCATGTCTTTAACCAAATTGAGCTTAAGAACTCATATTCTCATGTTTTGAATTTATTTAGCATTTTTTCCTTCATTAAATGTGATTATTACAAAGGTAACAAACACTCTTCATAATAAACCAAACAGTGTAGAACATATCAAGAAAAGCTTAATGATTTCCCTCTTCACCAATCCAACCACCTCTTTTAACCCAGTCCTCCTACACATTTCCCAATGCTCATGCAAACATTAACATATATAGACTTTCCTTTTACAATGAAATGGATAACATGTGCAGGATAATCTATAATTTGTTATTCCTCACCCCAGTGATGTAACAATACCATCATGGGTATACTGTACTCCATGGTATGGATGTATAATTACATAAAGGGTCACTGCATAAATAATAATTTATTAAATAATATTATTTATTAAATAATAATTTATGCAGTGACCCTTCCAAGTGATCAACAGTCATGCATGTTGTTTCCAAAACAGGAGTCCTTGAATATATCCTAATATACCATAACAGTATATATTAGTATTATAGTATATACATTGTACTGTATTTTGTAGAAATGATTCCCAAAAGTGAGAGTACTCAAAGGATCATGTGCTTTATTTCAATAGCTATTATCAGTAGCTAAAGTAAATAGTTACCTAAGTAAGAATTTATATTACCACCAAAGTATGAGTTTTCCCACATACTGCCAGTACTACATGGTTATCTCACTGTTGCTTTAATTGCATTTCTGAGTGAAGTTACTGGATTTATATCAAATTATTTCCTCCTCTTTTTAGAATCATCTACTGACATAATCATAAATTTTCCTCTAATATGCTGATACGAGTTATGGGTAGGTTTCATAATATAGAGCCATCTTTACGTTCCTGAGAAAAACTCTTCCTGATCACATATATAATTTTTTGGACTCTATTAGCTAATAAATTACTTGGACTTTAACACATGTCTGTCTATATGTGCGTGTGTCTATATTATCTTTACTAGATTTAAACTCACTATAAGAGGTTTGGGGTTGTGCTAGCTTCACAGAACGACATGGGGAGTTTTCCATCTTTTCCAATGGCCTATACTTTGAAAACATAAAAACCAAAAATATTGTTTGACAATTAAATAGAACTTACTTGCATGAACGATCTGAGTATGATGCTTCTGAAAAATTATAGATCTCTATAGTATTGACCATATATTTTAGAATATACTTTAATATTTGTGTAATATCTTAAATTCTTCTCCCCTATTGCACTTCCACATATTCTAATGCAAGTTCTGTATAATAGGACAGAATGTATTAACTTCTTTAATTTCTCAAGTACCTACTCTGGGTGAAGTATTACATCCTATATTCTTACATTCCACATTATTAACTTATAGAAAAATCAGATCAAAGAAAACTTGCTTAGAATTTACTTAATTTTATCTAGTAGCAAAGCTTAGTTAAATTAAAACCCGGGTATTTTTTTATTAAGTTTTCATTTTAATTCCAGCATAGTTAACATGTAGAATTATATTAGTTTCCTGTGTACAAGACAGCAATACAACAATTCCATACAATACCCAGTGCTCATCCCAAGTACACTCCTTAATCCCCATCACATATTTAACCCATTCTCCCACCTCCCTCCCTTCTAGTAACCATCAGTTTGTTCTCAGTTTATAGTTTGTTTCTAGGTTTCTCTTTTCTCCTTTGCTGGTTTTGTTCCTTAAATTCCACATATGAGTGAAATCATATGGTTTTGTCTTTCTCTTATTCTATTTAGCATTGTACTCTCTAGCTCCATCCATGTTGTTCCAAACGGTAAGATTTCATTCTTTTTTTGGTAATGGGTGAATAATATTCTGGTATGTGTGTATCACATCTTCTTTATCCATTCATCTATCCATGGGCACCTGGCCTGCTTCCATAATTTAGCTATTGTAAATACTACTACTATAAACATAGGGGTGCGTGTATCTCTTTGAATTAGGGCTTTTGTATTTTGGGGGTAAATAACCAGTATTGCAATACTGGATTGTAGGGTAGTTTTATTTTTAACTTTCTGAGGAGCCTCCTTACTGTTTCCGCAGTGGCTGCACCAGTTTGCATTCCCATCAACAGTGCATGAGGATTCATTTTTTTTCCATATCCTCACCAGTGCTTATTTCTTGTGTTTTTGATTTTAGCATTCTGACAAGATAATTGATTTCTCTGACAAGTGTAAGGTGACATCTCATTGTAGTTTTGTTTTACATTTCCCTGATAATGAGTGATGTTGTGTATTACTTCATGTGTCTGTTGGCCATCTGGATGTCTTCTTTGAAGAAATGTCTGTTCATGTTTTCTGTCAACTTTTAATTGGATTGTTTGTTTTCGGGGTGTTGAATTGTATCAGTTCTTTATCTTTTGGATACCAACTCTTTATTGGATATGTCATTTGCAAATATCTTCTTGCATTCAGTAGGTTGCCTTTTAGCTTTGTTGATTGTTTCCTTTGCTGTGCAGAAGCTTTTTATTTTGATGTAGTCCCAATAGTTTATTTTTTTATTTCCCTTGCCTTAGGATATCTATCTAGAAAAATGTTGCTATGGCCAATATTAGAAAAATTACTGCCTGTGCTCTCTTCTAGGATTTTTTTTTTCCTTCTAGGATTTTTATGAAAACCTACGTATTGGGATCCCTGGGTGGCGCAGCAGTTTAGCGCCTGCCTTTGGCCCAGGGCGCAATCCTGGAGACCTGGGATCAAATCCCACGTCGGGCTCCCGGTGCATGGAGCCTGCTTCTCCCTCTGCCTATGTCTCTGCCTCTCTCTCTCTCTCTCTCTCTCTCTCTGTGTGTGTGACTATCATAAATAAATAAAAATTAAAAAAAAAAGAAAGAAAACCTACGTATTCTTAAAAGTCCAGCAATCTTCCCATTAAACTATAACCATAATTCATATATATGGTACCTTAATATAATCTAAGGTATTTATTTTATTCTAGCAAAATTAAAAACAATTCTGGAAAAAATAGTTTAGCTACAACCTAATGTATCTTGTGAGATATTCTGGGTGAATAAAAAAAGTTGTGTTTCCATCTTGCCATGACTCTATATTTTCTTTAACCTTCTGTCACTCTTATGTGAACTAGAAAACCTAAGGATAACTGTACTGTAAGTTTAAAATATGTGATATAGGGGATCCTTGGGTGGCTCAGCGGTTTAGCACCTGCCTTTGGCCCAGGGCACGATCCTGGAGTCACGGGATAGAGTCCCACGTCGGGCTCCCGGCACGGAGCCTGCTTCTCTCTCTGCCTGTGTCTCTGCCTCTCTCTCTCTCTCTCTCTCTCTCTATCATAAATAAATAAATAAATCTTTAAAAAAATAAAATAATAAAATAAAATAAAATATGTGATATGCAAGCATTACTACGGAAAAATCATAGAACATAGAGGCATATGTGATCATCTAATACAATCTTATGATTTTACAAGAGGGAAACTGGACTCCAGATGGAACACAGTGGCAGAATTAGGTCTAGTGTCCAGTTTTCAAGTCCTGGAACAATACTATTTCTAACATACCACCAATTCTTGGCTGTGCAATTCCTTTCTGAACTACAGTTGTAAAGCTTGGTTACGTAGTTGCCACATAGTCCACAAAATATTTTAGGCAGTATTATCTTGGAGAAGCATTAAAGTTTCTGCAGCTAACGACCATTTGCTTATGACATTCTTCCTCTCTTATAGAATTTGTACATGTTTATGTCCCCAAATTATAGTGTCTGGAATTCTATTGCTAAGGGTAGAGAGGAAAATGTTAAAAGAAAGAAAACATCCACTGAACTATAAAATCTGACACTAAAGTAACAAAAACAAAAATAATGGCTAAATTTCTATTAACACTTACTATAAGCTGTCCATTGTACTATGTATTTACCTTCATCTTTTTTACCTCCACAGCTTACCTTTAAGCAGATATTACTACTATGCTCATTTGGCAGAAAATTAAAGACATTTTTAAGTTTTTTTTTAAAATATTTTACCTATTTATTCATTGGGGGGGGGGGAGGCAGAGATACAGGCAGAGGGAAAAGCAGGCTCCCCAGAGGGAGCCCAATGCAGGACTTGATCCCAGACCCCAGGATCCAAAGGCAGATGCTCAACCGCTGAGCCACCAAGGCGTCCCCCACAAGACATTTTTTTTAAAAAGCCCAGGATTACACTTCTAGTAAAAAGTACAGCCAGGAATTAAATCCAGGCTACAGAGCATATGTTCTCAACAACTTTTGTACATAGCTATACTATCCAACAGAAATATAATGCAAGCCATAAATATAAGGTATATATATATATATATATATATATATATATATATAATATTTAAACTTTATAATAGTCACATTAAAAAGTAAAAAGAAACAAGTTTAATGTTTTATTTAACCAAATACATTCAAAATATTACCATTTCAACATGTGATCAATATAAAACTTATTAATGAAATATTTTACATTCATAGCACATCTCAATTCAAACTAGCCACATTTTTTTCAAAGGGGACTTGAAGTCATGACCCTGAGATCAAGACCTGACCTGAGATCAAGAGTCAGACATTTAATAGACTAAGCCACCCAGGTACCCCCAAATTAACCACACTGTAAGTGCTCAACAATTAAATGTGGCTAGGAGCTACCGTATTAGCACAGCAACAGAATCGCTCCAAAATCAAATAAAAGGAACAGGATAGTAAGGCCATATGTGAAAAATATAAAGTAGGTATTTCTGCCTCTGGGTGTAGCAAGATAGATAATTCAAACTAACCCTCTCACCAATGACTAGTTAAAGCATTGGCAATGAAACAAATGACAAAGAAACAAAATTCAAAGGCATCAAAAAGCAAATAAAATAGTAAAAAGTTTGTAGGCCATGAACTAGACAAAGGTGGAAAACCACAGGTGAGTCCTGAACTCAAAGCCACATCTGCTTGGAGGTATTTATTTACCAGAGTGTTTGACAGCCTCACAAATTTCTGGGTAAAATACTCAATGTGGGGGCCTGCTAAATATAACCACTATGGTGCTTTGAGCTGGGATCTGAAAGAGCTGTACCCAGAGAGCACAGGTGATCCTGAAATAAATCAGCCCTCACATGAACTATAGTTTGGCTTCCAGTCTTTTGGGTAGTGTATAAAAATTTTAATCCTTGAAACTATATAAAGATAATCGTGGGGCAGCATGGGTGGGTCAGCGGCTTGTGCTGCCTTCAGCCCAGGGTGTGATCCTGGAGACCCAGGATCGAGTCCCACGTCAGGCTCCCTGCACAGGGCCTGCTTCTCCCTCTGTGTCTCAGCCTCTCTTGCTGTCTCTCTGTGTCTCTCCTGAATAAATAAATAAAATCTTTAAAAAAAAAAAGGTAATTGTAGAAAATCAGTACCCCAGGGGCTTAGAGGCAGTAAATGAAATCCTCTCTAGGGGAAGATAATATTATCCCTATCCTCAAATAATTTCTATAAATAAGTTTTCAAATATAATGCCCACCAAAGATAATTAAGCACAGAAGGACAAACACAACATGGAGAAAGAATAGCAGAAACAATAGACAATAGGAGCATCCAAAGGGACATTTGATATGCATAAAAGCAAATGTAGCCTAAAAAACTATGGTTACTTTGTCCAAAGATATAAAAACCAAGCTTGGAAATTCAGCAAACAATGGAATTATAAAAAGCAAAATACAGGTTTTTAAAAAGAATGAATATTCTATAGTTTAAAAATAGAGTATAGAGGGGTACCTGGGTGTCTCAGTTAAATGTCTGAGTCTTGATTTTGGCTCAGGTCATGATCTCATGGGTAAATCAAGCACTGTGTTGGGCTCTATGTTCAGTGGGGAGTCTGCTTGAAGATTCTCTCCCTCTGCCTCTCCCCCCATGTGCTCTTTCTCTCTTTCTAAAATAAATAAATAAATCTTTAAAAATAAAGTATACAAAAGAAAAAATTTAATAAGAGTTTAGCTGTGGAGCACCTGGGTGGCTCAGTCAGTTAAGCATCTGCCTTCAGCTCAGGTCCTGATCCTAGGGTCCTGGGATCGAGCCCCACCTGCTCTCCATCTCCCTCTGCCTGTCACTCCCCCTGGCTTGTGTTCTCATCCTGTCAAATAAATACATAAATAATTTTTTTAAATAGCTGCATATTAGACCAACTCAAGACTTAGTAAACTGAAAACTAGATATGAAGAAACAATGTAAAACTATGTAAAAAAGAAACTATGTAAAAAATATAGAGGAGAGATAAAAGACATAGGATATAGTTAGAGAAGAATACAATATACATCTACTTAGAATCCTAGAAAAGTACACAAAATAAATTTGAATAGATAATGACTAAGATATCAAGCCACAGATTCAAGAAGGTCAACAAATCTCAATAAGCATAAATAAAAAGAAAAACATATAGCCAAATAGGGAAAAAAGAAAAGAGAGAGGGTAGGACCTCTCAGAAGGAGCTCAGAAGGAGCTCAAAAGGAGCTAGAGGCAATACAAGTTCTTGCAAAATAGTCTTACCACTTCAGAGGCACTACTGCCAATGTTGCACATGCTGCAGTTAACCTTCAAACCAGATGTGTGTCTACTCTGTTATGTAACATCTGGTTCCTTCATCCAACATAACTAGTCCAACTTTTTTTCTTCTATCAGTCACATTCTGGGATCCAATATATAAATCCAACATTACATGTATTATGTATAACTGTTCTAAAGATTCTTATTTTCTGTGTACTCTATGTATTAGAATAGCATACACTGCCATATAATGTAAAAACAAAATCTATATATAAATAATGAAACCAACTATCCATGGGTTATACCAACAAAAACAATAAATCTTGAACAATGACAAAAAAAAAAAAAAGCAGTGTCACACCCAGTAGGCAATAATAAAGATCAGAAAAAGAAACAGTAAGACTATAATATGACTTCTCAAAGCAACAAAAGCCAGAAGAGAGCAGAATGATACATTCAAACTATGGAGAAAAAACTGCTATCAAGCTAAAATTTTATACCCAGCAAATATATCTTTCAGGTAAAATGAATATAAAAACTGAAGGAATCTATCTCCAGGAAATACACAGTAAATATAAAGATGTCCTTCAGAAAGAATAATAATCAATCCAGATATTAAGTTGGAGATGCAGAAAGAAATGAAGTATATTTAAAAAATAGTAATAAGAAGAAAAAAAAACAGTAAAAGTATAAATCTACATGACCAGTAACTATACTAAAACAATAATATCTTTTAAATACATGTGTAAGATTAAAATAGCATTTAATCTTGGGGGGGGCATATATACAACTAAAATATTTCAAGCTACCTATACAATCTATATTGTTTATGATGTATATTGTAATTTCTAAGAGTATATAATTCCAAAACTAACAAGAGAACAGTTGGGTCAGTAAAAAAAAAATACAAGTGAAGATGGGATATGAAAAAGAACACAGATTATGTGAAGGAAGTAGAAAGCACATAAGAGGCTGTAAGATCTAAACCTAAATACATCAACAATTACATTAAACATAAGTGGAATATTCCAGTTAACAGAAAAATTTTCAGACAGGAAAATATATGAAACTCAAGAAATACATCTAAAATACAAAGACAGTTAAAAAAAAGGGTAAAATAACAAACCATGTACAGCTGACCCTTGAACAACATGGGTTTGAATCTGCAGATTCAATAAATTAGACTAAATTTGAAAAAAGGTTCATTGTTTTGGTGGAACTTGACATGCTGAATCCAAAATGTATATGGAACTGCATATATAGGCTGATACTAGCTTTGAAGAAGATTAAGAAAACTTCCTCTATTAGATATCAATTGATTATAAAGCCACAATAATTAATACAGTGTGGTATTAGTGCAAGAATAGACAAATACACCAATGAGACAGACAGCCAAGAAACCACCCAAACATATATGCACTGAATTTACAACAAAGGTGGCACTGCAGAGAAGCATGATCTTTCCAAAACACAGTGCTTGGCCATTTGGGTATCCACATGGGAAAAAAATAAAACTGAACACACCACTTTACATGATACACAATAATCAACTAGATGGATTATAGACCTAAATGTGAAAGGCACCACAACAGAACATCTTTATGACATTAGGATAGGAAATACCTCTTATATGTGGCACAAAAAGCACCTAGAAAAAACTGATAGTCTTGACTATATTAAACTAAATGAACTTCTAGTCATCAAGGAATACAATAAAGACAGTAAAAGATTAACCACTAAGTGGAAGAAAACTGCAACACATACGCTGATAAAGTGGTCACAGACAGAATAAAGAACTCATAGCTAAGAAAAAGACAAAAAACCTGTACAAATGTGGGCAAGAACTCTAAATGGGCACTGCTCATAAACAAAGAGTTACACACAGCACCTGGGTGGCTCAGTCAGTTGAGTGTCTGACTTGATTTTGCCTCAGGTCTTGATCTCAGAGTCATGAGGCCCTGTCGGGTTCCCAGCTCAACAGGGAGTCTGCTTCTCTGTCTCTCTCCCTCTCCCTGTTTGTGCTTTCTCTCTCTCTTAAGTAAATAAATAAATCTTCAAAAAAAGAAAAAAACACCCAAACAAACCCAGAGTTACTCAATCTGACTAATAGGTAAAATTAAATTAAACCATAGTTAGCTACCCACCAGAATAAAGTTTGACTTTCCTAAATATTGGTGAGGATGTGGAGACCACAGGAATTCACATTCATTGCTGGAAGGAGTATAAAATTAGTACAATTATTTTGGAAAAGTTTGTCATTATACTACAGTTAAAATAAGGATGCCTAATGAACCAACAATTCCTGTCCTAGGAATACATTTAACAGGAATGTATGCATGCATATACAAGTAAAAATATACAAGAATGTTAATGGCATCTATAATAGAAAATGAAAACAAAACAAAGAAACCTAAAAATAACCCAAGTGACCATCAACATATCATAGTATATGCTTACCAAACACTATGGTAAACTCATACAATGGACTGTATACAGTAAAGAAAATGAATGAATACTGCTATAGGCAACAACACAGATAAATCTCAAGCCAGACACAAAGGATATATTCTGTTTATTTAAATTTATATAATGTTCAAAAACAGACTAAATTAATCTATAGCTTAATGAGACATTTTGGTTTTAAAACTATACAGAAATATTAACAAGCAATGACCACATAAATCAAGATAGTAATTACTTTTGGTGGAAGAAAAGCAGTTGTTATAGGAAAGAGGCTATAAAGGGTTTCTAGGATGCTGGCAATTTTCTACTTCTTGATCTGAATAGTAGTTATGTGAGTATTCCCACTACAATTTGGTTAGGTGTATATTTATGTTGTATATATTTACAGCACATATGTTATATTTCACAATAAAAAGTTTTAATAACATTTTTAGAAAAGAGCATTATATTAACCTGTATGGCCAATTAAGGATAGAAACAAGTGTTTTTCTTAAAGGAGTTTAAGACTAAGACTTTATTTATTTATTCATGAGAGATACAGAGAGGGGGCAGAGACACAGGCAGAGGGAGAAGCAGGCTCCATCAGGGAGGCCAATGCGGGACTCAATCCTGGATCCCAGGATCACACCCTGAGTCAAAGGCAGACGATCAACTGCTGAGCCACCCAGGCGTCCCAAGGATAGAAACAAGTTTGAAAGCATTTGGGTAGGGGTAAAAATGAGTATCAACCTAAGTATGGAAGTATATTACCTATCACCTTGTTGGATAAAAGATTAATTCATTCATTTGACTAGATTGTGCAGTTGTAAGGACAGAGACTATGCTTGTCTCTGACACTATACCATAGTGTCCTTAATGCCATATTTGATCCCTGATACATGGTTCAATTCAATAAATACGTAAATGAATGAATGCTTTCTTAATATTTTCCACAAAGTGGCAAAACAGTACTTCAACAACAAAAGAGATCTCCAACTCTCAAGAATGCAACTAGATCTGTTTCCTAAGAATGCATAATATAAGCCACTAAGCATATGAAACATTTCATCTTTCATTAGCTGGAAGAAATAATGAACCATTTTTTTGGAATTTTTTTCTGACATACAAGCATAAAATAGTGACGTGGAAATGAAACCCATGAGAAAAAGCAACCTTAATCGTTAAAAAAGGAATAATGGAAACACTGATACTTTAGAGAAGTGAATTAAGTTTTTTCTGGAGAAAATACCTCTGTGATACCATAGAAATTATATGTAATAGGAAGAACTTTTTTGAAAGAGAAAGATAGTTTCTAAAAGGTGAAATGCTGACACTATAAATAAAAAAAAATTAATCTGGTAAGAAAAGAAAGTGGCATCTAAAGAATCCACTATGGTTGTGTATGGTGTGCTATAAGTTCAGAATTTTAAGAGACTTGTTAAAAAAAAAGAAAGCAAGCCATGTGAACAAGGATGAATACAAAAGAGTGGTGTGAAACAAGGAGATTCATGTAAGTAAAGTAAGAGCCCAGAATGAGCGGAGGCTGAAGAAAAATGTTAAGAACAATAAAAAGGATTTAAAAAATACATGTAGAGCAAGAACAAGAAAGGAGGATTAGGTCTACTGCTTGGGGCAGATGGTATAATGTTAACAGATGATGCAGAGAAAGCACAACTACCAAATTCCTATATTGCTTTTGACTCTCTATTAAGGACAAATATTCAAAATGGAAAGGAGCATAAGAAACATACTCAAAGGAAATCTGAAATATCTTATTGTAAGAATCTAGACAGGCTTCATGAAGGAAGTGCAATTTGAGCTGTCCCTAAAGAATGTATTAGGAAAGCAGAAGATATTAAATAGGCCAAACTGGGGAAGGACAGAGGTGTAGTAGAAGGGTAGAAGTCTTCTAAATACTATATTTTGTCAATTTTAAGACACATCTTTCCCACATTCTAACATCTCTGAAATTGGAATGCATCTTAAAATAGATGTCAAAAAAAAAAAAGCAATGGGCCATTCTTAACTGGCAGCACTTTTCTTCCTTGGAGGTACACAAAACAATGGTGTATCTTACAATAGATGGTACCTAAGATTTCATTTCCTCCCTGAGGTTCTATAGTACCTATGCCAATCAGAGTAGAGGTCAAAAACCTAAATCCTGATTAATCAGCTTATAAGTACCTCAAGGCAAAATTAAAATTTAAATTCAATTGAAGCTCATAATAATCTAAAATAATTTATCTTCTAATAGCACTCCATGACCATGGAGCCAAAACAGAGCCACTCAGGAGCCCCAGGAGCAGTATCTTTCTAAATGTTTTCTGAAATCTACTATCTCAGAATCTCTAAGGTACATCCTAGAAATCTGTGTTCTCAAGAAGTTCTGTATCACCATTGTTATGGAAACTAGGCTGATCAAGAGCATTCAGAAAGGTTTTATGGCAATGCGGGGGACTGCTCCAATCAAGCCTAATAAATCATAAAAGTAAGATCCGAAAGAATCAAAGTATTTTCAAGTATCTTAACTATATTTCATAATGAAACTCAAGAAGATTTATAGGAACATGAAAATACCTAGCACTCAAAAAAAAAAAAAAAAAAAATCTAGCATTCAGCCAGGCAAGGGCCTCCCAATCAAAGATCATTGGAAACACAGAGAAATAGGAAAATATGACCCATAATGAGAATAATCACTTGATTGAAACTGACCCAGAATAAGCAGATATATTAGAATAAGCAGAAAAGGATAGTAAAACAGTTATTATAAATGTATTCCATATGTTTAAAAAGTTAAGTAGAGACACAGAAGATATAAAGAGACCCAAATCAGGGCACCTGGCTGACTCAGTCAGTAGAGCATGCAACTCTTGATCTCAGGATCCTGAGTTCAAGCCCCATGCTAGGGGTAGAGCCTACTTAGTAAAAAGAGAGAGAGAGAGAGAGAGAAAGAGAGAGAGAGACCTCCCCCAAAATCAAGGTTCTAGAATTTAAAAATGTAAGATGTGTGATTAAAAATGCACTGAATATATTAACAGCAGATTGGATGCTGCTGCTAAGACTAATAAACATGAAGGCACAGAAATAACACCAATCAAAATGAAACACACGGAGAAAGAAGAATCCAAAAAAAAAAGTTAAAAGCTTCAGTAAGTTGTAAGATAACCTCAAGCAGTCTAACACATGTGTAATTGGAGTCTCTGAAGAAGAGGAGAAATAGGAAGGGACAGAAAAATATTTAAAAAATAATAGCCAAAATTTTTCAAATTTGATGTAAACTATAAACCTAAAGATCCATGATGTTCTACAACTTGAAAGCACAAGAATTGTGAAGAAAATGTCACCAAAGTTCATCATAATTGAAGTACTCAAAGCCAGGGATAAAGGGAAAACTATAAAAGCAACCAGAGAATAAAGACATATTACACAATGAAAATAGTAAGTTTCATAGGTAGCAGGATAAGGAGATACAACAGAATAAAAAATACTCAATTCAAAATAAAACTGAAACATCAATCACAAATTAAAATTACAATTTCATAAAACAGCTTGGCACTTTCTTAAATAGTTAAGGAGTAACAATAATATGATCCAGCCATTCCCATAAGTATTTATTCAAGAGAAATGAAATCCTTTGTTCATACAAGGTCCTGTACTCAAAATGTTCGTAGCAGCTTTATTTTTAATAACTCTAAACTGGAAACAATCCAAATTTTTATCACAGATAAACAAGCTGTGGTATACTCATACAACAGAATACCTACTCAACAATGGAAAGGAATGAAATAACGATACACATTGTAATACGAATGAACCTCAAAATATTTATACAGAGTGAAAGAAGCCAGACAAAATAAGTGCTTATTTCATGATTCTATTTATATAAAATTCTAGGAAATCCAAACGCTGTACAGTGATTGCTTGGGTACTCAGTGTGTGTGTGTCTGTGTGTGTGTGCATGCATGCACATGCATGGACAGAGTACAGAATGAAAAGGAGTGCAGAAGGATGTGGGAGGGAGAAGCCAGAAGAGTTTCAATGGGGTATGAAGGAACTTTTTGAGGCAATGCATATATTAATTATCTAGACTGTAGTGACAGTCTCATGGTACACATGTCAAAGTTATCAAATTGTGTAATTATATGTCAATTACATCTCAATAAAATTGGAAAAAAGAAAAATACAAAACAGTATCATTTATTATTTATGAACAGTTAAATGCATAGAAATAATAGTTGTTGCTGGCTGGCTCAGTTAGTAGAGTGTGCAAGTCTTGATCCTGGGGTTGTGCATTCCAGCTCCACATTGGGAACAGAGCTTACTTTAAACAATAAAAGTAATTTTTAAAAAAAGATGATAAATACTTAAATCAAGAGAAAATATTTTCTTCAGATCAAGATAAGAACAAAGTAAATGGAATCAAGGAAAGGTACACAAGGGATTTCAGTGGTATTTCTTTTTTTTTCCCCAGTGGTATTTCTAAAGTGCCTTTAAAAAAAAGGGGGGGGGGGGAAGGAGCACCTGGGTGGCTCAGTCAGTTAAGCATCAGACTCTTAATTTCAGCTCAGGTCAATGATCTCAGGGTTGTAAGACAGAGCATGGAGTCTGCTTAAGACTCTCTCACTCTCTCTCCCTCCCTCTTTGCCCCTTCCTCCTCTAAAAAATAATAATTATAATAAAATTTTTTAAATAAAAATTTCTTAAAATTTCAAAATTATTTTAATACTAATTATATTAAAATTTTTTTAAAAGGAAAAGCTGTGACAAAATGTTAATATTTAACAAAGTTGGGTGAGGAGTACATAAGTGTTACATTATTTTTATATTTTCCATATCTTGTATGTTTGAAGTGTGTATGTGCATAATTTGTCAAAAAGTTACTTCATTGGTTAGGTTGATATCAGGGTAGGTCCTTATTCCTGTCAAGCTTTTAAGTTCAGAACCCTCATTTACCAGGGCTATAAAGAGAATAGATAAAAATCTTAACATATTAGGTCTCTGAGATCCTAAACAAAATTGTTTACACATGTGCAGGTCTGCATTTTTCTAAAAAGTAAACCCAAGGGCACCTGGATGGCTCAGTCAGTTGAGCACCCAACTCTTGATTTCAGCTCAGGTTATAATCTCAGGGTCATGAGATGGAGTCTGGAGTGGGGATCTGTGCTTAGTGCAGAGTCTGCTTGTTCTTCTCTCTGCCCTTCCCCTTGCTCAAATGTGCTCTTTCTCCAAAAAACAAAACAAAAAACCTTTAAAAAGTAAACCCATACTATCCTGATTATTACATTAGCCATCTAACTATATTCTTATTTCCATCTTTGTTCCCTTAGAATTTGTACTTTTCTGAATAATTGTCAAGATAATTTTTTAATTTAAATTCAATTAGTCAACATATAGTACATTAGTCTCAGATGTAGTGTTCAACAATTTATCAGTTGCATATAACACCCAGTGCTCATATCACATGCCTTCCTTAAAGCCCATCACCCAGTTACCCCATCCCCCTACCCAGCTAAACTCCAGCAACCCTCAATTTGTTTCCTATAGTTGAGTTTCTCATGGTTTTTCTCCCTCTCTGATGACTTCCCATTCAGTTTTCCCTCCCTTCTTCTATGATCCTCTGTGCTGTTTCTTCTATTCCACATATGAGTGAAACCGTATGATAATTGTCTTTCTGATTGACTTATTTCACTCAGCATAATACCCCCCAGTTCCAACCAGGTCGATATAAATGGTAGGTATTCACCCTTTCTGATGGCTGAGTAATAGTCCACTGTGTGTGTCTGTGTGTGTGTGTGTGTGTGTGTATACATACATACCACATCTTTATCCATTCATCTGTCAATGGACATTTTGGCTCATTCCACAGTTTGGCTATGGTGAACATTGCTACTATAAACACTGGGGTGCAGGTGCCCCTTCAAACTACATTTGAATCTTTGGGGTAAACACCCAGTAGTACACTTGCTGGGTCACAGGGTAGTTCTATTTTCAACTTTTTGAGGAACTTCCATACTGTTTTCCAGAGTACCTGCACCAGTTTGTATTCCCACCTACAGTGTAAGGAGAGTCCCCGTTCTCCACATCCTTACCAACATTTATTGTTTCCTGTCTTGTTAATTTTAGCCATTTTGACTGGCATAAGGTGGTACCTCATTGTGGTTTTTATTTGTATTTTCCTGATGCCAAGTGATGTTCAGCATTTTTTCTTTTCATGTGTCTGTTGGCCATTTGTATGCATTCTTTAAAATAATGTCTGTTCATATCTTTTGCCCATTTACTGACTGGGCTGTTTGTTTCTGGGGGTGTTCAGTCAGTACGTTCTTTTAAAAAAAAAAAAAGATTTATTTATTTATGAGAGACAGAGAGAGGCAGAGACATAGGCAGAAGGAGAAGCAGGCTCCTCACAGGGAGCCCCATGTGGGACTCGATCCCAGATTCTGGGATCACAACCTGAGCTGAATGTAGGTGCCCAACTGCTGAGCCACCCAAGCATCCCAAGTTGGTATGTTCTTTATAGGTCTTGGATACTGGCCCTTTATCTTATATGTCATTTGCTAACATATTCTCCCATTCCATAGATTGACCTTTAGTTTTGTTGACTGTTTCCTTGGCTGTGTAGAAGCATTTTATCTTGATGAAGTCCCAATAGTTCATTTTTGCTTTTGTTTCCCTTGCTTTTGGAGATGTGTTCAGCAAGAAGTTGCTGTGGCTGAGGTCGAACAGGTTCTCCTCAAGGATTTTGATGGATTCATGTCTCACATTTAGGTCTTTCACCCATTTTGAGTTTATCTTTGTGTATGGTGAGAAAAAATGGTCCAGCTTCATTCTTCTGCATATGGCTGTCCAATTTTACCAGCACCATTCATTGAAGAGACTGTCCTTTTTCCATTGGATATTCTTTCCTGCTTTGTCAAGGATTAGTTGAACATAGAGTTCAGGGTCCATTTCTGGGTTCTCTAGTCTGATCTATTGATCTATATGTCTGTTTTTTGTCAGTACCATACTGTCTTGATGATCACAGCTTTGTAACAGAGCTTGAAGTCAAGCATTGTGATGTCACCAGCTTTGGTTTTCTTTTTCAACATTTGTCTAGCTATTTGGGGTCTTCCCTGGTTCCATACAAATTTTAGGATTATTTGTTCCAGCCCTGTGAAAAATGTAGATGCTATTTTGATAGGGATTGCACTGAATGTGTAGATTGCTCTGGATAACATAGACATTTTGACAATATTTATTCTTCTAATCCATAAGCACAGAATGTTTTTTCCATTTCTTTGTGTCTTCCTTCAATTTCTTTCATTAAGTGTTCTTCTGTAATTTTAGAGTACAGATCCTTTAGATCCTTTACTTCTTTGGTCAGATTTATTTCTAGGTATCTTATGGTTTGGGTGCAACCACAAATGAGATTGATTCTTTAATTTCTCTTTCTTCAGTCTCAGTGTATAGAAATGCAATTGATTTCTGTGCATTGATTTTGTATCCTACCACATTGCTGAATTCCTGTATGAGTTCTAGCAATTTCGGGGTAGAGCCTTTTGGGTTTTCCATATAAACTACCATGTCATCTGTGAAGAGTAAGAGTTTGATGACTTCTTTGCCAATTTGAATGCTTTTTATTTCTTTTATTTTTTTGTTGTCTGATTGCTAGGATTTCTAGTATCATGTTGAACGACAGTGGGCATCCCTTTTGTGTTCCTGACCTTAGGGGAAAAGCTCTCAGTTTTTCCCCATTGAGAATGATGTTTGCTGTGGGCTTTTTGTAGATAGCTATGATGATGTTGAGGTATGTTCCCTCTATCCCACTACACTGTGGAAAGTTTTCATTCAGAAAGGATGCTATATTTTGTCAAATGCTTTTTCTGTATCAATTGAGGGGATCATATAGCTCTTGTCCTTTCTTTTATTAATGTGATGTATCACAGTGATTGATTTGCAATGTTGAACCAATCTTGAAGCCTAGGAATAAATCCCACTTGGTCCTGGTGAATAATCCTTTTAATATGCTCTTGGATCCTATTGGCTAGTATCTTGGTGACAATTTTGGCATTCATGTTCATCAGGGATGTTGGTCTGTAATTCTCCTTTTTTTGATGAGGTCTTTGTCTGGTTTTGGGATCGAGGTAATGCTAGCCTCATAGAACAAGGATGGAAGCTTTCCTTCCATTTCTACTCTTTGAAACAGCTTCAGGAAAATAGGTACTAGTTCTTTCTTAAATGTTTGGTAGAATTCCCCTGGGAAGCCATCTGGCCCTGGACTCTTGTTTGTTGGGGATATTTTTGATTATTGTTTCTATTTCATCACTGGTTATGGATGGGTCTGTTCAGGTTTTCTATTTCTTCCTATTTCAGTTTTGGTAGTTTATATAAGTTTCCAGGAATGCATCCATTTCTTTCAGATTGCTTAATTTGCTGGTATATAATTGTTCACAATATGTTCTTAAAATTGTTTTCCTTGGTGTTGGTCATTATCTCTCCTCTTTCATTCATGATTTTATTAATTTGGGTCCTTTCTCTTTTTCCTTTTTGATAAGTCTGGCAAGAGGTCTATCTTACTAATTCTTTCAAAGAACCAGCTTCTAGTTTCTTTGATCTGTTCTACTGTTCTTCTGGTTTCTATTTCATTGAGTTCTGCTTTAATCATTATTTCTCTTCTTCTACTTAGTTTAGGCTTTGTTGTTCGTTCTCCAGCTCCTTCAAGTGTAAGGTTCGTTTGTGTATTTGAGACTTCTAATTTTTTGAGAGAGACTTATTGCTACGTACTTCTCTCTTAGGACTGCCTTTGCTGTGTCACAAAGGTTTTGAAGAGTTGTATTTTCATTTTCATTTGTTTCCATGCATTTAAAAAATTCTTTAATTTCCCATTTGATTCATTAATTCTTTAATTCTTTAATTCTTTATTTATTTATTTATTTATTTATTTATTATTGAGAAAGCAAGCACATAAGCCAGGGAAGAAAAAGAGGAAGAGGGAGCAGCAGACTCCCAGCTGAGCAGGGAGCCTAATGTGGGGTTCAATCCTGGGACTCTGTGATCATGACCTGAGCCATGAGGCAGACACTCAACCAAATGAAAACCACCCAGGTGCTCCAACCCCATTCACTCTTCAGCATGCTTTTTAACCTCCAAGTGTTTGAGTTCCTTCCAAACTTCCTCTTGTGATTGAGTTAAAGTTTCAAAGCCTCGTGGGCTGAAAATACACATGGAATAATCCCAATATTTTGCTATTAGTTGAGACCTGATTTGTGACCAAGTATGTGATCTGTTCTGGAGAATTTTCCTTGTGCAATCAAGAAGAATGTGTATTCTGTTGCTTTAGGATGTGAGCTCTGTATAAATCTGTGAAGTCCATCCGGTCCAATGTGTCATTCAAAGCCCTGTTTCCTTGTTGATCTGCTTGGATAATCTATCCATAGCTGTTAGTGGGGTGTTGAAGTCCTCTACTATTACTGTATTTTTATCAATGTGTTTTGTTAATTTGGTTATTAATTGGCTGCTCCCAAGTTAGGAGCATAAATATTTATAATTGTTAGATCTTCTTGTTGGATAGACCCTTTAAATATGATAGTGTCCCTCTTTATCCCTTTCTACAGTCTTTGGTTTAAAATCCAATTCTTCTGATATGAGGACTCCTACCCCAGCTTTCTTTCTTTTTTAAAGATTTTTTAAAAATGTATTCATTAAAGACACAGAGAGGCAGAGACATAGGCAGAGAGAGAAGAAGCCTCCTCACAGGGAGTCTGATGGAAGACTCAATCTTTGGACTGGGATCACTCCCTGAGCCAAAAGCAGATGCTCAACTGCTGAGCCACCCAGGCATCCTTACCCCAGCTTTCTTTTGAGATCCATTAGCATGATAAATTGATATCTACCCTGACCTTCAATCTGGAAGTATGTTTAAGTCTAAAATTAGTCTCATATAGACAGCATATGGATGGGTCTTGCTTTTTTATCCAATCTGATCCCTATGTCTTTGATTGGAGCATTTAGCCCATTTATATTCAGAGTAACTCCTGAAAGATAAGAATTTAGTGCCACTGTATTACTTGTAAAGTCCCTGTTTCTAAAGATTGTTTCTTTCTAGTCTATGTTACTTTTGGGCTCTCTCTTTGCTTACAGGACCGCCCCCCCCCCCCCTTAATATTTCTTGCAGGGTTGGTTTAGTAGTCACAAATTCTTTCAGTTGCTGTCTGTCCTGGAAGCTCTTTATCTCTCCTTCCATTCTGAATGACAGCCTTACTGGATAAAGTATTCTTATCTGTATGTTTTTCTCATTTAGTACCCTGAATGTATCACACCAGCCCTTTCTGGCCTGCCAGATCTTCTATGGATAGATCTGTTGCAAGCCTAATGTTTCAACCACTGTAGGTTAAGAACCTCTTGTATCGAGCTGCTTTCAGGATTTTATCTCTCTGTAACTTGCAAACTTCACTATTGTCAAGGTGTTGATCTATTTTTATTGATTTTGGGAGGGGTCCTTTCTGATTTCTTAGACTTGAATGCTGGTTTCTTTCCCAGACTACGGAAGTTCTCAGCTATGATTTACTCAAATATATCTCCTAAGCACCCCCTCTCTTTATTTATCCTTGGAGACACCAATAATTCTAATATTGTTTCATTTTATGACATTGCTGATTTCTTGAAATCTCCCCTCATTGCCCATTAGTTGTTTCTTTTTTTCCTCAGCTTCCTTCCTTTCCATCAACTTGTCCTCTATGTCACTTACTCTCTCTTCTGTCTCATTTACCCTAGCTGTTAGAGCATCCAATATAGACTGCATCGCAATTAGAGAATTTATTTTTGCAATTAGAGAATTTTTAATATTGGCCTGATTAGATTTCATATCTGCACTAAGAAATTCTCTAGTGTCTTTTAAGGTTTTTTCAAGCCCAGCTAGTAACTTTACCATTGTTATCCTGAATTCCAGCTCTGATATCTTACTTATATCCATATTGATTAGCAGAAAGTATTACCTCTATAGCAGAAAGTATTACCTCTAGTTCTTTCTTCTGTTGTGAATTCCTTCTTCTAGTCATTTTGCTCAAAGAATGAATGAGGGAACAAGATGAAAAATATCAACCACAACCCAAATGAAATATACACTAGACAAATCCAAAGAGGTCAGAAATCAAAAAGGAAAGAAAAAGAAAGAATAAAAGGAGGGAAAGAATATAATCTCCCAAGTGGACAAAACAGGGTGATCCACTTGGTCCTGGGTATTTTGGTCTGTTTATTAAAAGACACTAAATCCTAAAATTGTAAAGAAAGCAAAACTTATATACATACAAAAATTAAATTGAATACAGGTGAAAAGAAGCCCAAAATGAAGAATATATCTATAAAATGTAAATGTAAAGATTTAATGGAAATTTAAAGACTTAAAAACAAAGAGCTGATAAAATAAGAAACTAGTTGAAAAGGGAGAAAAAAAGGAAAATTTTAAACTGAAAGAGAAATGAATCATGAGAGAAAAAAAAAAACCTCGAATTCTATATATTATTTTCCCCTAGTCCTGGAGTTTTACATCCTGTGTGCTCTGTAAACTTGGTGTTTGCCTGTTGTTTCAGCTGGTCTTCTGGGGGAGGGCCCTGCTACACTGATTCTCAGGTGTCTTTGCCTGGGCAGAGTTGCATGGCCCCTTGCTAGAGGGCCAGGCTCATTGTGAGCAGCTACGGGGTGCTTTATGTGGCTTTTGTTCCCCATCTCTTTAGAGGATCAAAATAAAAATGGTCATGCCCTGATCTCTAGTCACAGAACTGAGAGATACCAGTCTCCTCTCTTCAGTAAACCCTCAAGGATAAGAGGTCTTCACTTTTGTGTGCCAAACTCTGCAGACTCCTGTGGTACGTGCCTGCCTGGATCCTCCTGGTGGAAGGCAGAGGGTCACCACAGTTCTGCTCTTCCCAGGGCCCCTGCAGAGAGCTGTTGCCCAATCATGCTGCAGTCTGCAGTTTCTGGTGACCTAAGAGCCTCCCCCTGGGCTTGCTGACCCTCAGTGGTTTCCCTGCTCCAATGCTTGGGAACTCTGTCAGCTTAGACACCCACAGTCTTCCTGTGACCCTGGGGATCCTGAGGCCACACTGTCCTACCTAGGATTCTGCCCTGATTCACCACCTGAGCACTTTTCAGGCAGGGATGTCTCTCCCTGTAGGAGATTTCTAAAGGTTCCAATACTACGCTCTGGGGCTATATCACTTTCCAGTAACCTGCTTACAGAGGCTCCCTCCCCCTGCCGATTATCTTCCAATATATCCCCTCAGGCTCATTTCTCTGCACCTCTTACCCTGCAAAAAGTAGTTTTTCCATTTGTAGAATTCTATCAATTCTTCCTTATATACCTCAGATTGAATTCATTATGTGTTCAGAATGATTTGATAGTTATCTAAATTCAAGGAACCAGATGATATGAGGTCTCTTCTGCCATCTTGCCTCCCTCAAGATGATCTTTTAAAGTTGTATCAGGTCATCATCTGCTCAGGTCCTTCCAAAGGCTCTCTACCCAACTTCAAATGACCACATCCTGCAAGGCCTTCCATCATCAGACCCAGGCGATCTCCCTTACCTTATCTCCTATATTCTTCTCCTTGCTGACATCCTTTCTACCTCTTGAATATGCCACTGCATCCTCTCACCTGTCTTCCCACTTGATTCCCTAGTATCCAAACTTTATGCCTTAACTTCCTTTAAGTCTCCACTCAAATGTCATCAGAAACCTTTCACAACCACCACGGATATAAGAATAGTCATCACTTTCTGTGATTTTTTTTTGTTCCCTTTAATCTCTTTAAATTCTATTTCATGGCACTTATAACCATCTAAATATTAAAAAATTATCTTTTCTGCTTTTTCCACTTACCATCCCCAGAATATAAGTTCAATGACAACAAGAATTTTCTTGTTTTGCTCACAGCTATATTTCCAGGGTCTAAAATAGTATCTAGAACACAGCAAATGCGCAACTGTTTCTGTTCTTTTAATAATCAGGTCAGAGAGGCTAATATGCCAAGTTTTAAAAATATACAGCAATATCCACAAGTTAGATAAATGGGTCTACAGTTATTGAAGTAAATTTAAAAACAAGAAAGTATACTAACTCAGCAATTAACAAGCTTGCAGTAAACTGCAACAAGCAGTAAACTGCAAACTATGGCCAAACTTTCAGTAAAATGAAGGTCACATATCTCTCTCTTTAGTTCTATAACTAAATTTAATAACTAGCTATAGCTTTCCCCCCTCCTTTCAGAAATATTCTGAAGTTTCTGTCTAAAGATTAAAAGATATGTTTAAACATATACTTATCTATACTGATGATTGCAGAAAGTAATTATTCTGAGTTAATTGAAATTCTGAAAAATGGCTAATTATGTATTTAATGATTAAAAGAATGGCTATGCATATATTTGCTTTTGTTAAATATTGATTTAAGGATTCCTAATGTGTTTTTACAACATGTAATTTTGTGAGCAAATTGTGTACAGCTAAAAACATTTGGTATCATAATAATCTGATTTCCTTACAAATACAGAGCACAAGTCCACGGTAAACATTTAAACAACTTAGAGTAAACACATTCTAGACATGTCATTTATTATTAAAGGCTCCAGAGTCATAACTGCTTAATTACAATATATCTGGACTGTTCTTATATTACCTAACTACACTAAGGTATTGTTAGTAGTATAACAACTTTACACTAATTTCAATATCTAAAGGCACCCAAAAGAACATACATATTCTTAAAAAATATTAACTGAACTACCAAAAGCAGTAAAACTCAAAGGAAAAAAAGGTCTCCATTAATTTACTCAACATGTATCTAATGAGGATCTAATATATAGGTATTAAGTGCAGTGCTCCCTTTCTATTCACCTAAGTTAATAATTAATTCCAGATTAGATTCCTGTACTATCACTTATTAAGGTCTTGTGCAGTTAGTCCATTAAGTTTCTCTGTTTTTCAGCTTTCTTTTAAATATAAAATGAAGGTAACACTTTCCCTTATCCAGTATCTAGCTAGCTAGTACTATATCACCTACTGGTCTCTATATTTGACAATCACATATTGACTTACTTCTTTTACTAAAGCCTTAAACTATTATTTAAATATTTTATTTAACTTTTTATGAATTCCCATATAGATAAGTTTCTTCAAAGCAAAAATTGTAATATATTTTGTATAATCCTCTATCATCAGCTATTATTATTATTATATGTTAAGTACCTGGGAAGAAGGGCAGGGAAAACTAAGCTTTTCTAAATGTACACTTTGTACTTTTGTATGATAAGCCAACCAAAATAGGCAAAAGTGATGTGATTACAATGTGTTTTAGGTTAAACTATCAAAAACCCAACACTTTTGCTTAGCTTGATCTAGTAGTTGAAAGTGAAAAGTATGAAATCAAGCTTATTCCAATTCCTCTTATTTACTGGATACCTACTGCATGACAAGGCTGTGTAAGCACTTTGCACACATGATTAACAATCCTTACAATCATCCTGGAATACAGTAGAATAAGACTTTACTTTCTGAGAAAAGATTATATATAAATAGTATCTAAAATATTTTTGCAGAGGGAGCAGTTGCCATTTATGAGATTTTTTTTTAATCAAAGATTTTATTTATTTATTCATGAGAGACACAGAGAGAGAGAGGCAGAGACACAGGCAGAGGGAGAAGCAGGATCCATGCAGGGAGCCCGATTTGGGACTCGATTCCGGGACCCCAGGATCACGACCTGAGCCGAAGGTAGATGCTCAACCATTGAGCCACCCCAGGCGCCCCTGAGATCTTTTTTTAAAAGACAAACTTGAACAATGGGGTACCTGCATGACTCAGCTGGTTAAGCGTCCGACTCGATTTTGGCTCAGATCATGATCTCAGGGTCCTGGGATATAGTCCCACATCTGGGGTTAGTGGTGAGTCTGCTTGAGGATTCTTTCTCTGTCTCCCTCTGTCTGCCCCCCTCTTCACAAATGCACACACACTCACTCTTTAAAGAAATAATTTTTTTTTTTTTAAAAAGGATAAATTTGAACAAGCTTGTTTATAATCGTTTCTTCCAAAAACTAAAAAGCCAGATTGGAAAAAAAAAAAAAAAAAAAACCCTACAAACAATCAAAACAAGAAAGAAATCAGGAAAAATGGATGATCTTATAAGAGAAGAAACATATTACTCAAAAAAACCTACAAATAGGGGCACCTAGGTGGCTCAATGGTTGATCATCTTTTGGCTCAGGTCGTGATCCCAGGGTCCTGGAATCCCACACTGGCCTCCCTGTGGGGAGCCTGCTTTTCCCTCTGCCTATGACTCTGCTTCTATCTCTCATGAATAAATAAAATCTTTTTAAAAAACTATAAATAAAAAGTCCAAAGGGATTTAGACCAATTATCCAAAATAACAAGAGAATTTAATCAGTCACAGGTCTATGCATAAATATTAGCTGTATTTCTATATACACCATCAAGTTAGAAAGCATAATTTAAAAAACATTTAGCACCTCTACCAAACACACACACCCCATAAAACTGTAAAGTACTTAACACCAGATAAATAAAATAGATGAATAAAATAACAGTAATCATTACATACAGTCATTTGTTGCTGCATAACAAATTCCTCCACAACTGAAGGGACTAAAACCATTTGATTTTGCTAATGATTGTGTAGTTCATGTACTAAAGACATCCTCACTTGGGGTCTCCCATGTGGTTGAGTCAGGCACCCACTGAGGCTACAGTCATCTGAAAGCTCACCTACACTAGATGTCTGAGATGACTCACTCATGTGGCTAGCACTTGAGGCTGCAAGTTCCTGAGATCTCAGTTGTGGCTGTGGCTATTTTCCACAAAGGGGTCTCAGAATAGTTGGACATTTCACATGATGGCAAAGTTCCCCCAGATCAAGCATGCTCAGAAAACCAGTGGCTATCTGACCTTTCTGACTTGGCCTCAGAAATCAGGCAGTATTATTTTTGCTTCAACCCAGATTCAGCAGGAAGGGAATCATGCTCTACCTGTTGGTGGGGAAGTAGTAAGGTCATACTGTAGAATACCAATTAGGATGGAAATACTTTGTAGGTATCTTTAAAAATCTACCACAATCGGTATTAAGAATATTAAAAAAGACAAAAGAATATTCCATATTCATAGGTAGGAAAACTGGACAATGTAAACATGTCGATTTTCTCTAAATACATGTATAAATCCAATACAATTCCCAACAAGACTATATGGACTTTGACAAGCAGATCCAAATTTCATATGGAAGAGTAAAGAGCCAAGTATAGCCAAAACACTTCTGGAAAGGAAGAATAAGATGGAAGCACTGTGCTACCAGATATCAAGCTTTATCATAAGGCTGTCTTAAGATAGCGTGGAACTTGATGGAGAAATAGACAAACTGACTAGTGGAATAGAAAGACCAGAGACAGCCTCAGAGATATGGAATTGTGATATGTAAATAGCATTGTAGAAATCAGTTAATAGTAAGAGACAACTGGTTTTCTGAATGGAATAAAGGAAATTTTATTTGTATCTGCTTCATCTGAAATCTAATCAATTTCAGATGGACTAAAGACTTAACTGTTTAAAACAAAACATTTCAAACATTCAATAAAAAATATAGGAAAATATCTTCTTGATCTTAGGATAGGGAGCATTCCTTGAATATGACATCCAAAGCATGACCATAAAACAAAAGATTGACAAATTAGACTATGTTTAAATTAAAAACTCCTTTCAACAAAGATGCTATAAAGTGAAAAGATAGTTTTTTTCTTCTATATATTTTTTTTATTGAAGTTTGATTTGCCAACATATAACACCCAGTGCTCATCCCGTCAAGTGCCCCCTTCAGTGCCCGTCACCCAGTCATCCCATCCCCCTTTCCACCCCCTCTTCCACTCACTACCCCTTGTTCATTTCCCAGAGTTAGGAGACTCATGTTTTGTCACCCTCTCTAATTTTTCCCACTCATTTTCCCTCCTTTCCCCCATAATCCCTTTCACTATTTCTTATACCCCGTATGAGTGAAAGCATATAATGATTATACTTCTCTGACTGACTTACTTCACTCAGCATAATACCCTCCAGTTCCATCCATGTTGAAGCAAATGGTGGGTATCCGTTGTTTCTAATGGCTTAGTAATATTCCATTGTGTGTGTGTGTGTGTGTGTGTGTGTATACATATATACACACATCTTCTTTATCCGTTCATCTGTCGATGGCCATCAAGGCTCCTTCCACAGTTTGGCTATTGTGGACACTTGCTATAAACATTGGGATGCAGATGTCCCAGCTTTTCACTGTATCTGTATCTTTGGTATAAATACCCAGTAGTGAATTGCTGGGTCATAGGGTGGCTCTATTTTTAACTCTTTGAGTAACCCTCCACACAGTTTTCCAGAGTGGCTGTACCAGTTCACATTCCCACCAACAGTGCAAGAGGGTTGGTTCCCCTTTCTCCACATCCTCTCCAACATTAGTTATTTCCCGTCTTGTTAATTTTCACCATTCTCACTGGTGTGAGGTGGTATCTCATTGTGTTTTGATTTGTCTTTCCCTGATAGCAAGCAATGCAGACCATTTTCTCATGTGCTTGTTGGCCATATATATGATGTATGTCTTCTTTTTTTTTTTTTTTTGTATGTCTTCTTTGATGAAATTTCTGTTCATGTTTTTTGCCCATTTCATGATTGAATTGTTTGTTTCTTGGATGTTGAGTTTACTAAGTTCTTTATAGATCTTGGATATTAGCCCTTTATTTTATTTTTTAGAAAGATTTTATTTATTTATTAGAGACAGAGAGAGAGAGAGAGGCAGAGAGAGAAGCAGGCTCCATGCAGGGAGCCTGACGTGGGACTCAATCCCAGTTCTCCAGGATCAGGCCCTGGGCTGAAGGTGGTGCTAAACCGCTAAGCCACTGGGGCTGCCCCTGATATTAGCCCTTTATAAGATAGTTCTTATTACATATCTCTAATAATAAATCTAGAAAACCTATTGTAACTGTTCACGAAACTGTTCAAAACTAAGTTTTACACAAATTAGCAAAGACCTAGCCTACACACATAATTCAGGGAATATATGAATAAAACTAAGTAAACACCTAAAAACAGTTTCAATCTCTTCTAGTAGTATACATAAATCTTTTGTGCCAGATGGAGATCAATAATGTAAATATATATATACTTTAATCAGTAAACAAACACTTTGACCATAAGCACTGTCTCAAGAAAGTAAGTGATTTTTACTGACATATTGAACAGTGAAGAAGTAAGAAATCCTAGTTATAATAATCTCATTGACATTTACATGCTTAATAACATTCAATAAACAATCTTGCTGAACAACAGGTACTGTGGGATACACAAATAGCAAAGACACAATCCCTGATCTTCAGGTCTATAATCTAGTTAGCAAGCAGTAAAATACATATATGGAGAGGCAAGTCTAATTTCTACTAGACCTCAAGTCAATCTGTTTTTTTCCATCTCCAATATCTTTGTAATCTCTCCTGAACAATCTCTTGCATTCATTTCACTCTATCCTAATCTATTCACTATACCGCAGCTATAGAAGCCTTTTTGAAATGCAAGAAGACCAGAGATGCATTCTTTGGAGAAACAAACCATAGATTCAGAAACCAGGCACAGGGCTAAAAGAGATTTATGTGAAAGCCTCTACTGAACAGCCTTCACTTAGTCTGCTTTTATAACTGAAAAATAAGTATCCACTCGCCCTAGGAGAATGAGGATTCTTCTTTAGAAAACTAAACCAGAATGAACCTCCTTCAAGGAAAATGCCATCATTTGCTGATTCTTGCAATTAAAGATTAAAAAAAAAAAATAGAGCAAAAAGAAAACAGAGGAATCAATTATCAAATAATTTAAACCTCCCACTGAGTGGCTCGGTTGGTTAAAAATCTGATTCTTGATTTCAGCTCAGGTCATGATCTCAGAGTCCTGGGATCGAGCCCCACATCAGGCTCCATATTCAGCAGTGGTCTGCTTACGGATTCTCTCTTCCCCTCCTGCCCGTCCCCTTGCTAGCACATGTGCAATCTCTCTAAAATAAATAACTACATCTTTACTAACTAAATAAACAAAATTTCCCAGAACTAGTACAGAACTTAAGTTTTTAGATTGAAAGAGTCCAACACAAAGCATATCATCAAATTTGAGAACACCAGGATTAAACAGATTACAAAAGCTCCCAAAGAGAAAAAAAAAAAAGGATCTCATACAAAATTTGGGATAGCAGACATCAGATTTATTAAGGGCAACACTAAACTAGAGAACTTTCAAATTTGAAAGAATTCCAACTAGAATTCTATACCTACTGTTTTAGCAATCATGTATGAGGGGAGAAAAAAGGTATTTTTCAGATTCATAATAACTTAAATATTTACCTCCCAGGTTCCCTTATTTAGAGATCTACTAAAAGATGTACTCCAACAAAACAATGAAGTGAACCAAAAATAATTAAGGGCACGATATCCAGGAAAACAGGGACCCAACAAAGAAGAGTAGCTAAGGAAGTCCGAGAACAGCAGCTGTGCAAGAAGCCTAGAAAGCAAGTCCAGATTGGGATTGGGAAGAGGGCTCCAGGAAGGAGTCTTCAGGATAAAGAATGGATAGTAGTATATTTGAGCATATGAAAATTATTACTGATAGCATGGAGCAGAGATGTGGAGCATTTAGAAAAAATTAACTACAAATAAACAGAAAGCCAGTGGCATAACAATGTAATAGTCTTACCTGAACTGTACGCCCTGCATTGATATGTTCTTCATGCAACTTGTCCCATATTCTGCACCTTTGATACTATATCAAAAAGACAAAATTACAGTTTTTTTTAAATTACTAAACTTATTACTTCTAGTTACCACAAAAATCTCCACTCACCTAACCAAACTTAAATATACCAGATAAAAGTTATTGACTTAATAGTGACAATTAACTGTCCAACGACAAGTAGGAAATTTTAAAAAACATTACAGACAAAATTCTGGCAAATGGTAAAGGAAATAAAAATAATTTATTTTACTGAAAAAAGATGGTATACTTTGTCTTGCAAATTCTTTGGAGATGAAAAAAATGAGAATGTAAACAAATATGAAAAATTTAAAAATTCAGTATATCATGAGGTATTCTTACTATATATGAAGAAATTTAAGTTTGTCAATGAGAATGTCAAGTATTAAAAACTAAATCTGACTTTGAGAAAAAGTAACATTGATACTGTAGACTAGAAAGTACAAAAAATGAGAATGAACATCTAATATACATGTTTCAGTTTTTACCAAAGCACTGTTTAGCTTTCAGAGTTTCAACCAAGAAACTTTATAAGCATGATAATGGAAAATTCATTTGACAGGAACTATAGCAAAATGTGGTAACATCACAGCACAACACTTAAACAGAATATAAACATCAACATCAAACATCACATATTATATATTTTAAAAAATCAACCTAGAAATACTGTGAAAGGACAGATACATGAAAATGTGCCATACAGGGGCACCTGGGTGGCTCAGTTGGTTAAGTATCCAACTCTTGATTTCAGCCATGATATCAGGGTCATTGGATCAAGCCCCACATCAGGCTCCACACTGAGAGTGGAGTCTGCTTAAGACTCTCTCCCTCTGCCCTTCCCCCCCAAAATAAATCAAATCTTTTCAAAAAATTTTTTTTTCTTATTTTTAAAATCTCTTTGAAAGAAATTCTGGGGCCCCCTGGGTGGCTCAGTGGTTGAGTATCTGCCTTTGGCTTAGGTCATGATCCTGGGATTGAGTCCCCCATCAGGCTCCCCACAGGGAGCCTGCTTCTCCCTTGTCTATGTCTCTCTCTCTGTCTCTCATGAATAAATAAATAAAATCTGAAAGAAAAAAAAAAGAAAGAAAACTCTGTTCAGGGGCACCTGAGTGGCTCAGTTGGTTCAGCCTCTGCCTTTGGCTCAGGTCATGATCCCGAGGTCCTGGGATTGAGCCCCATGTCAGGCTCTCTGCTCAGCAAGAAGCCTGCTCCTCCTTCTCTGTCTGCCTGTTCCACCACCACCTCCAAATCGTACCCTCTCTCTATATATCTCTCTCAAATAAATAAAAAAACTAACAACAATGTATTGTTGGGCTAATAACATACATGAAAGCAAATTATATCACAATAATACTATAAAGACCTTGAGAGAGAAAATGGAAGTATATTGTATATTTTTATAAGGTTATACAGCTTATGCATAAATGTATGCTACACTTCATGTGTAAGAACCTTATAATCATATATATGTGTGTGTGTGTGTATATATATACATATATATATATATATACCAATGAGACTGATTAGATTTGATTTTGTATCATATAGTTTTGTGCTTCATACCTAAGCTGAACAGTCCATGCCACTCATTTTCATACTTAATTATATATCACCTATTATTCTCAGAATATTTCATAATTTATTTCCTTAACTGAACTGTATACTTCTTGAGGATTAGAAATCTAACTTTTTATGAGCTTTTCAGTGCTAACAATAAAAGAAACACCAAACATTAACAAACACTTAGGAAAAGCTAACAAGCATTTATTACTTGTAATTAATGACTTCTCATTATGCCTGGGAAGATTGAACACAAGCATTTATCTCTGCTCTTTTCTAAAACCCAACTAAAATGGCAATAAAGAACTTTAAAAGGTATACATTCACAAGACTCATGAAAATATAACAGTAGATATCAGCTGACAATAAATTTTAACAAAATTTTAGAAGCTGGAAAGATTACAGACATGTTGCAACTGACTTATATCTGAGAAAGCTGCACCATGAGGTTGCAGAAGGGGTGAGTGGCATGGAAGAGGCAGTGAGTAACAAGCCAACAGGCACACCACCACTCCTGAAAGACTCAAGTAACCAGAACTACCAGCTACTCAGGAGGATGTGTAGGGTGGGGCAGAAGGACTGGTTTAAAGTTTAGGTAAAAAAGAGGTAGTCTACCAAACGCTCTATCTCTGTAGGCCTGAGCAACTACACTGCCCCTACCAACACAGAAGACCACATTCCAGAAGAGTATCTGGTGGTTCCCCATTAAAACAGACCTTTTACTGCTCACCCCTGCAGGTAACAAGACCCCACCTACCTCCTGCTACACACACAAATACCTTCCAATTAGCACTCTTAAATATCAACAGCTAGCCAAGGAATGCCCATAATACTGCAGGCTGACACAAAGAAGAAAAGGAGGGAAAAAGGGGAGTGCGGGGGCAGAGAGAAAGAAATAAATTTGAAAGGGAAGAAAGAATAAAGACACTCAGGGAAAAGAGACAAAGAAGTAGATAAAAACCTTAAAAATAACAATAAAACCACCAGAGAGATGCTATGATACTGCATCCATGAAACAAGAACAGGAGGATTCTCTTTAAGAGAAAAAAAAAAAAAAAAAGAGAGAGAGAGAGAGAAAAGAACAGAAAGAAAAAAGAACAAAAATATGATCTCCATTATTTTATCTTAGCTGGAATGTGGATGTAATAGCTGAAGTTGGAGCTGCTATTTTACATGCAAGATAGAAACAAGTTGAGGATCAGAGAGCAAGATAAAAAGAGCCTGGGTCTTTAATGACTGCTGAGCTGCCACTGCAGCCCGGGAGTGCCTCTGTAACTATGAGAGATTAAAAATAAAAGCAAAAACAAAAAAAGTCTATCTGATATAATACACTATTTTGGGGTTTTCTGTGACTTGTAGCGATATACTAACACAGTACATGCAACACAGTAGGTTTTCTCCTAACCCTACAATAACAAAGAAAATTATGCTCCAAGCATATGATCTTGTTTCTATTAACTACGCTTAAGCCTACCTTCCGTTAGCCCAGAAAACTGAATGCTAACACTTCAAATTTCAGTACTGCATTCTAATCAAGTCTATCATGTATAATAAAATGTAATGCTGAAGGACCTATGGAATACAGTTCCAGGTGTCCATAGCACACTACTCTCATTGTTTTCAGATGTTGCAGAATCACTCCCCTAAGGCTTACCTTCAATTTCCCTTCAGCATGACTTTCTTCTTTTAAATTCACATTGGATGACTGACGGCTAACATAATAAATATTTTATCTTTCTACACCCTTCCCTCAGGAAGAATATGGCTTTTTTTAAAAGTGAGGCACTGTCAAACACCTGGAGTCCAAACCTAAGTTCTTAACTCTTTTGTCCACAGTGAACACAGCAACTTTTAAATATGCTTACATTGCCACAAACTACTAAAATATGCTATTCAATCTTATATACATAAAAAGTCACTTTCATGGTAAAACTAGAAATCCTAGAGAAAGTATAACAACCAAGAATATGGAATAAAACATAGATCAACATGAGCACATTAGCTTCAGATATCATCTATATTGTAAATTATAATTATTCTGACTTTGTCTAAAAATTTCACATTAAGTAAATATTTCATAAAATGCTCAAAGAAAATGTTATGGCAGTGAAAGATCAACATAACTGGAATGATTTTCTTATGGCACAACTAATCCAATCAATAATAAATCCTTTCCTACTCCACCTGCCTTGTTCCCAGGGTTCTGACTTTTCCACTGATGACTGACCAGGTGGTACATGTGGCTATGATCTGAAGGTATGACTGCAGGCACTTTCATACAGAAGAAGTATAAGAAAAAGGAAATCTAAGACATGCTGAACCTCAAAGGTAATATAAGGCAATAAAGGAAAGAAATGGTCTTAATAGATTATAGTCCACCTATGTCTGGCTTTCAGAATCAATTCAACTGCCAAATTCTAGTCTTCTTTGTAACTGAGCGCTTTGATACGAGCTCAGTCTTTAAAACACACCTTATCAATCTACCACCCAGATATGATCAACCAAGTAAACAACTCAATTTCTGTATCATTATAGTGCTAAAAGAACAAGCCCTCCTCATTAATAATCAAAGCACAGAGCCCTGTAATTTGTTTCTGCTCATGACAAGAATAACCAGTTTAACAGAAAACTCCTCCACCCTAAAAAGTCACAGTACTTATTGTTTACAAATAAATAAAAACTTAAGAGATGACAAAATAGCAATCTTAAATTCTATATTTGCATTAAAATTTTCATCTTAATACTCTTGGCACTTATTTTCTGTACTTTTAAAAAAAGATTTTATTTATTTGAGAGACAGCAAGAGAGCACACAGGCAGCAGGGAGGGATAGAGGGAGAAGCAGACTCCCTGCCAAAGCAGGGAGCCCAATGTGGGGCTCAATCCTAGGACCCTGAGATCATGACCTGAGCCAAATGCAGACGCTTAACCAACTAAGCCACCCAGGTGCCCTATTTTCTATATATTTTTTAAAAGACTTAAATATTAGGAAGACAGATGGTATGTACCGGGGAAAAAGCAGCTGACATTCTTAGTTGTATATCACCTCACTCAAGTGAGGGTGATAAATACTGTTTATACTAAAGGCTTAATGAGCATTTCCACCCCACCCCCACCACAAAAAAATAATGGAAGGCCATACAGCTTAAAATTTATACCTTCTCTCTGAAGGAGCAAATCCCACTGACCTGTCCTACAGCAAATAAAAAATATAATCTGCTGCATCAATGCTCAGTACCCAGTAAACCTGATGTTCCCGTGAATGCCGCACCTGTTCCACCAGATGCTGGGAGTCCAGGTTCTATGCAACCTTTACCATGGTCCAAAAGACTCTTCCCTCTACCTGTTTTCTAAATGGACCCCTAGGTGGTTATTTCCCAATTTTGGGGTTTCCTCAAAGGGAAGAAGTCAATTTGGGAAATTCCCTCATATCGCATGATGATTTATCTTTTTACTCCAAGTGCACCTGAAGAAGACAGGAGTTACTGATGGACACCAAAGTTCAAAAGCCTTGCCATGGGGTGAATGAAATGAAGGTAGGTCCCTTTGCCAAAGTTCACTGCCTTCACATTATGGTGCATTATCAAACAATCTGTATGCTAATTATTAACTGCTTAATATGTCAGTATGTACAATCTAAAAGGTATAGTTTCTATTCTTACATCCCTCCCTAAAAAAAGGAATAATATGAAGTATATTTGTAAAATAAAACCCAGTAGAAAAGAATGAATGTTGCTAAATCAATAGGAGATGGATGTCTTAGCAAAGCCTCTTATTTAATATTCTAAGTTTAACTGAAATACATAAGTATAATCAGAATTTGTAACTGTTTCTTGTGGTAGAAAATGAAAAAACTCACCTTCTCAATATTTATCTGGTGTTTTCTTAGCCTCTCCAAGTCTGTTGGTATTACTATCTTAATGAATTTCTGGATAGCTGGTTCAAGACGGCGTAATTTCACTTTTTCTTCATCTTCAGACATCCTAAAAAAATGTTGGGTCACTTCTACTGTCAGCAACTGTCTTCTATACTCAGATAGAAAAACCTAAGGGAAATATTTAAGAATGTTTTTAATCAGTTGCTGTTATTTTTAAAAACCAACAATTAGGTAATTTTATTTACAACTTATTCTAAATATATATATTTCAACTTAATTCTGGACTTGAATGACTTAAGAAACATTTTGAAACCTTCTTTCTACAGATGTATACACAATCTAAAATGTTTAAAAAAATAAAAAATAAAATGTTTAGAAAACATGAAAAAGGATAAAATAAAATCAATCACCTCCTCACCTGTAGCTAATTATTCTTTCCATTCTGATGTATGTCTTTCCAGGTTTTTCTCAAAATAAGAATGCATACATTTAAATACCTTTTTAAAATTTTTAAATGATGAGTTTACTGTCCAGGTTTTCATTTCCCAATGTATCTTGGACAATGACTAAACTTTTTTAAAATGACAGCAAATAGCAAAATAAAACATTTCATTCTTAACATTTCTGCTTGTGTAAACTCCATTTCTAACCTCATAATGTAATACTTCATAATTATATACTTCAAATATAACATCATATGCAACTCTTCTCACTGACATCCTTTAAACTGCCTCTTCCCTGTCTTACAAAGTGATTATTTGCATCGTCAACAACCAATACAAATAACCAGTGACAGAGCTGGAATAAGAACTCAGGGTTCCTGGGAGTGCAATCAAATGCGCTTTCGAATTCACCAACAGTTTTCTAGCAGTGTTCCAGAATGTCCAAGGGTATGCCTCTGGGGCCAGGAGAGGTGAAGCAGTCTCCAGGACCCCATGCCTGTTTCAGTTGGAGAAAATTTACTTCTATCTATTTCGTCATAAATTTGAACTTGTTAGATTTTACATCAATAAAGGGCTTCACTGCCTAAGCTTGAAAACCACTATTATGCAACCTTGCTTTCACGCCATCTCGTTAGCCCACAACCTCTCCTATATTTAAACAATTTTTTTGACTATGTCAATCCAATAGGTTATGGTGTCTTAAACCAGGATCCATTCAGAGGTTTGCAAATATACTTTATGGAGTCCCTGAATCTTTATGAGTAATTGTGAATGTATTCTTGAGTTATTTCAGAGGACAGTCCATTGCTTTTATGATATGAAAAACAGAAAAGAGATCATTGCAGAACTATGAGGAACTGTAACTCTAATGTTTCTTTCTTTCAATTGAAAATCTTTAAGTGTTGGTTATACATATCTCATCAACTTAGTAACTTGGTCTTTATGTTTCAGCTTTAAAGCAAAAAGGGGTAATCTCCACACACCAAAAATAAAAAGAGTTCAACAGCTACACTATTGAGTAGGAACTGGATACACATGGAGAAGTTCATTGCCAAGAGTCCACAAGCCCAGCAAAACAGGAAAATTCATAGCTAATGGACTAGAGATAAAAATCTAAAAAGAAAATTAAAATAGGTAAGTTAAAAACATTCAAAGATATAAAGGAAGGAATAGAATCCTTTTAAAAATTAGATAGTACTATGAAATAGTAGCAGGCTAATCTGAAAAATCGAGTACAAATTCGAGAAAAACCTCAAAAATAGGTTAAACAATAAACTGTAACTGAAGGGAGAATTATTGATTGGAAGATATCAGTCAGAACACAGAGGAATAAAGAGATGGAAAACATAAAAGATAAAGTGAGAAGCTCAATAACAAATAGGAGTCCCATAAGGGAAGAATAAAGAAAGTGGTGAAAAGGCATTATTCAAAGTGAACATGCTGAGAATTAAGATGCAAGACCTCAAACTGAAAATGCACATAAGCCTCAAGTAGCATAAATTAAAAAAAAAAAAAAAAATTACCGACACATGGAAGCGAAACTGCAGAATGTGAAGGGCAAACAAAAAAAATCTTTAAAAAAGAAAACCAGAGATAAACTAAAGCAACAAAAGCAGCAAACTTTTCATCACAGATATCAAAAGACAGGAATATCCTCAAAGTGCTGAGGGAGTTGGTATATGCCCCAGTAAATTATTATTCAGAAGTGAACGCAAAATAATTTTTAGACATACAGAGTTTATAACCAAGGCCCCTCATTAAAAGAACTACTAAAAGGCACACTTTAGCAAAATCTAAAGGAGATGAATGCCAAGGAGCTATGAATATAATATAATATACTGTTACTGGGTGGATAAATGAATGAAAGGATTTATTTTGAATATTCTGATTAAGTATAATAAAAATCTTTACATGTAAATTATTATTGTTCTATAATACATTTTTATAGCAGCATAGTGGTATTTTACATAGATGCTCCATAATTTAACTAATCATCTATTGTTGACTGCTTAGGTTGTTCCCAATTTTTCACTATTATAAACTACGCTAAAGTGTAATTTTTATACATAAATCCATATAACCATCTATGATGTTTCTTCAAAATAAATAATTAGAAATTGAATAGGTACACACATTTTTTATGGCTTTCGAGACCAAGTGTCCCAAAAGGTTGTACCTGTTTACATTCCCTGTTTACATTCCTGTTTATATTCACTAGCAACATATCAAAATATCCAAATATCCATATTCCCACCAACACATAGTACTATATTCTCCTTAAACTTTCAAAAATGGTGTCTCATTGTTTTATTTTACATTCCTTAAATTACTGGTGGCATTGATTTATTAGCCATTTGCTTTCTTCTTACGAATTGCCTGCTGGTGCTATATCTATTTTACTACAGGGGATGTCTTTTTCTTATTATATTCAACATATAATAGACTCATAAATTACCGATTGTCTCACAATGTTCCCAGTTTATCACATTGCTTGTATTTTTTTTCTGTCATGCAGATTATATACTATATGAAGATACGTTTTTATCCACCACCATTCCTTTTTTTTTTTTTTTTTAACAATACTGGTTCTCAAAAGGTGCTGATGGAACTAAAATATTTCTTCACATGTCCCTTCTTCACTATTACTAATCCCATCACTCCAACAGTGCAATGCACAGCACCTTACAAGTGTCTTAATTGGCTTCCCTTTAAACTCTTTCCCCTCTCCAATTGTTCCTCACAGATTACCACCAATTAATATTTCTAGAACACCAATTGCAACGTTCTCCTCTGAACAAAAACTTCCAAGAATTCCCTATTATTTGAACAAGAAAATACAATGTTCAATCTAAGTATTATCACCCAATTTCTACTTTGGGCTTTGCTATGATGCTCCCTCTGTTTAGATGCCCTTTTATATCCCATCTGCCTCTAAAATTTATGTATCATTTTATATACAACTCTAATGATTCTCCTTTCTCCTCCACTAATCAGTTTATAGTATATGTAAAAAACCCCGATTATTGGATGTTTGACTTGACACTGTTTCCTTATGCTACAATGACAGATTTTTTCCAGTTCCAGAAGTGATATTTCTAGGTCAGAGTTACGCATGATTCTGCTCTTCAGCTTTCTATCCAAGGAAAACCAACCGCCTCATAAAGACCATCTATCAGGGAAGACATTCCACCCCAGGAACCTCCCAACATACATTTCCAATTCTTGTTCTCCTTTTGGCCGGTATTTTTTTTCTCTTCTCCATCATTTCCATTTTTTATAAATTACAACAAAATGTCTACAGAAACTAAAATGAGAACATATTGTTCAAATAATTGCTTAAGTCATGATGTTACTGGGATACCTGGGTGGCTCAGCGGTTTGGTGCCTGCCTTCAGCCCAGAGCGTGATCCTGGAGACCCAGGATCAAGTCCCACATCGGGCTCCCTGCATGGAGCCTGCTTCTCTGTCTCTCTCTCTCTGTATCTCTCATGAATAAATAAATCACATCTTTAAAAAAAAGTCATGATGTTACTGAAATGGAAAGTTGTCCAGCAGTGGCTCCAATCATAAAATAGCACAAATATGGTTTGTAAGTTGTTAAAGTATAATCCAACATTCAAGACATAGTTTCAAAATAAAATTGAAAAAATAAAAAATAAAATAAAATAAAATTGAACAACAAGTAAATGTATTTCACCATCTCGATTTTTCAAAAAACTGGAACATACTTCTGATAATTAAATGACAAAAATAAAAAAATACATTTACATTAACTTCACAACTGTGTAAAATATGCTTATGAAAAAGACAAAACATAGAAAAATGCCTAATTTTCCAAACTTTTGTAGAGTTGATTTCTTTGTAATATTTTTTTAAGTGTAATGAAATATTTGGGGTGATAGTTGTTTTATATCATGACAGTGGTGGTAGATACACAATTATATGCATTTGTCAAAACTCATGGAATTGCACATTACAAAGAATGAATTTTTGAAAATTAAAAAACAAAAAATGTGGAGGAACACAAAATGGAACACAAACCATAAGAAAGGAAACTATATTATCAATGAATAGCATAACCGCACTAAAAGTAGAGGAAGAAAATAACCTAAGTAACTCTGGAAAACACTATTCTAACTGGATACTACAAGGTTAAAGACCATAAGAACTATATACGATTCTACTATGTTCTAATTAGAAAATTTATTTTTTATAGGAATATGTGTTAGAAATCCTGAAAATCCTTTATGTGTATACCAGGACTGAAGAAATAAGAGAATATTTTGTAGAGCATGAAAATCAGATTTCTGTCAAAGAAAGAAGTAACAATTAAGAGGCATGGGTAGACTGAACCCTGTGGTTTAGGTTTACAAATGGAACTCTCAGAATGAATTTTTGTTTTTTTAAAAATATATATACTCAGATGTGAGTACATAGACACACTTAAATACAAAACAAATCTTTGTGTATCCATGAAATATGTGGATATATATGTATATAGCTAAGAAACATATATTTACAAATAAACATAACAAACGATATAAATAAAATATAATACTTAATTTTTCATAATTACATAAGTAATAAATAGAATGATATATTTTATTTATATATAAAGGAAAAATACTTATAAAAATAAAATATATATTTACATATAGTCCTAGCTGTTTTCTGCAAAGAACCACAAACAATAATATTCTAGTAGCAATGAGCACACCAAGTGCCCTGATCTTGGTGTTTAAATACCACTCTCCAAAAAAGGAAATCACGGATCCTTGGAGAAGTGGGTGATCCAGGACTGGGGCAGAGAAAACGCAAGATAAACGTGGAACATCTTATGGTGCTAGAAAGTAAGGAAGTTCTCAAAGAGAGATGGAAGCCTGTCAAAAGGAAGCAACCTGAAAAAACTCCCAAGGGCCAAGGCTGGAACAACCTGAGACATAAATAAATAACAAAAATAACCAAAAAGTAAAATAAATGAGTTCATACTTATATAAAAAAATAACTGACTAAACAAATGGAAAGGGGCAAGCCTTCCTTACAGAACTCCAATTAATAAAAGAAGGAATGGGGACGCCTGGGTGGCTCAGCGGTTGAGTGCCTGCCTTTGGCTCAGGGTGTGATCCCGGGATCTGGGATCGAGTCCCACATCAGGCTCCCTGCCTGGGGCCTGCTTCTCCCTCTGCCTGTGTCTCTGCTTCTCTCTTTCTGTGTCTCTCGTTAATAAATAAATAAAATCTTAAATAAAAAAATAAAAGAAGGAATGAGGGGAAACAAAAAATCACCATTAGAACATAATAGTAATCATTGCTGAAGGCAAGATCCACCAATGGATGGTAAAATCAGCAACTGAAAGTTTGAGGAGAACAACATATTTGCATAGTTTAGAAACTCAAGATATCCATTCATTTCAAGGGGAAAGCAGTTAATTTACATTAGAGAATCCTGGCAGACACCTCAACCAAGTGATCAACAGTAATACCAAAAGCAGTGTGTCATAACATGAACCCTTCGTGGGATGGACTGAGAAGGGTACATCCACTTCTGTGGTATCAACAAAAATGCATAACTTTAAAAATGCCTAACTTTAATTGTAAGAAAATACCAGACAAGGGGCAGCCCGGGGGGCTCAGTGGTTTAGCGCCGCCTTCAGCCCAGGGCCTGATCCTGGAGACCCGGAATCGAGTCCCACGTTGGGCTCCCTGCATGGAGCCTGCTTCTCCCTCTGCCTGTCTCTCTCTCTCTCCCTGTATGTCTCATGAATAAGTAAATAAAATCTTAAAAGAAAAAGAAAATACCAGACAAAACATAACTGAGGGACACTCTGCTAAATAATTAACCAGGATTCTTCAAAAGCGTTAAGGTTAGGAAAGACTTAAGACTAAAGAGCCATGCCAATTAAATGCAATGTGGGATGTTATACTGGATCCTGAAATAGGGGGGAAAAAAGGACATTAGTATAAAAAAGTCAGGAAATCCGAGAAAAAGGTAGCAATTTGGTCACTAGAATTGTACCAACGAGGGGCGCCTGGGTGGCTCAGAGTCTGCCTTTGACTCAGGTTGTGGTCCTGGTGTCCTGGGATCAAATCCGGCGGGAGCCTTGCTATTTCCCTCTGCCTATGTCTGTGTGTCTCTCATGAATAAATAAAATCTTAAAACAAAAAAACGTACCAATGATACTTTATAATTTTTTATGACTGTACTTATGGTTATATAAGGTGTTAACATTAAAGGGGGCTGCAGAGACCTTTGTTACTTTTGCCACCTCTCTGTAACTGGAAAATCATTTCAAGAATAAAAAGACTCTCTAGGAAGGTCTGATGTTTCACCGGAAACGGGTCACTTAGACTAACACTGGCGGGGGCCTGCGGGGCAGGTGCTCTACAAACGACCCTGACCCTTTTCGGGGCTTACGACTACTATCATCACCTGGGTACCATGACTACTCCTGTTTCCCGTGAGAAAAAAGTACTGGGGGGGGGGGGGGGGTTACTACATGATTTAGACTATTTACTGTATAAGTTAAAAAGCCCCATTTCTCAGAAAAAGTCCCCAAGTGCCAGCGACCTTCGGCGTCCCCCAGAGCGACGAGCGGCCGCCTCCCAGGGCAGGGATCCACACGGGCCCCAGGCAGGCCTCCCCGAGCTCCTGACCCGGGGACTCTGGAAGGCAAGGTCACGGCCCCTGCTGCTCCCTGGGTCTCCCGCCTGAGCCCTCCCAGGCCGGGCTTATCGAGGGCGCAGCTGCGGGAGCTTCCAGAAGCACCGGCTCCGGCTCCGGGTCCGGGTCCTCCGCCCCTCGCGGGCCCCCGAGCCCCACGGCGCCCCCCCCCACCCCCGCCGCCCCAACCAGAGAACGGATGCGCGGGCGGCCTGGGACCACGCCCCCGGGCGACCCGGGCGACCCCGACGGCCCCGGGCCCAGCCTGCGCCGCGGGCACGGCAGCTGCAGGGAACTTTCGCACCCCGCGACCCCGGGAGGCCGCCTCCCCACACCGGCTTCGCAAAGAGCTTCCAGAAACGAAACCGGCGCTTCGGGGAGCCGGGAGGAGCCTCCCAAGCGCGGGCACGCGGGACCTGAGGCCGGGCTTCCCCAGGGGGCGCCTCTGCGGCGCGCGGGCTCAGCGCCCGGCCCTCAAAGCCCGTCCGGGCCTGACGCCCCCGAGGCGGCCTCCCGCAAACCCCTTACCTCCCGCCGGGGCGCTCGAGGCCGCTGGCTGTGCACGGCGCAAGCGCGGGCGCGGCGGGGCGGGGCGTCGCCAGGGGGCGGGGCGTCGCGAGGGGCGGGGCGGTCCCGGGCCACGCCCCCTCCCGGCCCGCAGGAGCCCTGCCGGGTGGGGCCGCCGACGCCGTGACGGCTGCCGGCCGCGGGGAGGATTGAAGAAAGTGGGCTTGGCGTCTGTTTGCGGGGTTGCAGCCCTGGAGCCAGGAGGAAAGAGACCTACAATCACCTCTTAGGTCTGCTTGTTGTCTTTTCAGTAGGACGTAATTCACACACGCATAGCTTTCTACATTTTTGCAAAGTTTGCTGTCTGTTTTCCTGTTTACTTTTTTTTATTTTTTAAGATTTTATTTATTTATTCATGAGAGACACAGAGACAAAAGGAGGCAGAGACACAGGCAGAGGGAGAAGCAGGCTCCATGCAGGGAGCCCGACGTGGGACTCGATCCCGGGTCTCCAGGATCAGGCCCTGGGCTGAAGGCGGTGGTAAACCACTGAGCCACCCGGGCTGCCCTGTTTTCCTGTTTAAACAGGAATTTTATGGGCAGGCTGGCCGTGCATTCTGAGCTTTTTACACATGCAGAAACTGAAACTCCGAAAGGTTGTGCCTTCTCTCATTCACCACCGCACCCCCCCCCCCCCCCCAAACCTCGTGAGATGGACAGGACGCAAATCTTAACAACTGGTAACAGGTGCAGAAATTGAAGCTCGGATGAGTTGTGATTTTCCTTCCCATCAAAGCCGGGGGAGACCATGCTACTGTCCTTATCCCAATTTTATAGATCATGACGCTGAGGTTAAACAAAGAGTTTTAAGTGACTCACTCAGTTCAGCTACTTAGTGACAGAGCTGGGAACTCCACTGGGTTTCCTAATTTCCCTCTCAAGCTCTTCCAGTTACCAGCTGCTACCAATGACCAAGCAGATGGTTGGCTTTGAAGCTCTGTCCGGGTCCCATGACCTAACTTCCAGACCCAGCCTTTCTTAAGTGTTTGTGAATGTTCAGATGACCTGTCTAGAATGTGACCCCTGACAATATTATCCTCAGACAGTCATCAGGATGTTCAGGCCACAGCTCAGGAAACTCAGGTCTTAAGGTTTCCCAAGTGAGTGGGAGAAGAGGTGGAGATTATAGACAAAATTAGGGGCCTCTGAGAAAGCCTTGATAGGCAATTTCTAACCTAAAGAAAAACAAAACAAATCTAAGCAACTTGGAGATTCTTTGTGGGTGTAATGAAGGTTGTTCTGTTTGTTTGTTTTATTCTGGGAATAAAAGGATTTGGAATTTTGAATTTTAATAAGAGAAATTAATTAAAGTATTAAGCCATGCCATGGGAAAATGTTTTCCATGCAAGGGTCACTTAAGCAAGATCTTTTGAAATGAAGGTCATTCAAAATAAGTTCTAAAAACCTGCCTCAACCACTGTAGGGAGACGTGGCACTCAAGGACTCTAAATTTGAACCTAGCCTTCTGGACTGTTATATGTATGTTTGCTATAACTGAGGTGTGTCAAGGTAGCAGGATAAAGCTTTTTAATCTAAGAGTTTGTTAGCTTGATTTATAATCTCTAAATATTTAAACATACAGTGTGTGGAACTCTTTGTGTTCATGCCTGGGAGCCCTGAAGTTGTCAGGGCAGGCCTACTGCTACCAGCCAACATTTTCCCCAAGTCCTAACTGACACAGGAAAGAAAAACAAAATAAAACAGTAAATATATATACATTTATATGAAAGAAAAAGGTAAAAAAAATCTTTTGAGATATTAGAATTGCTTACTTGGAACATCCACAGGAATGAATTGAATTGAAACAAAGCTTAATAAGGTAGCTAGAGAAATAGCTTTCCTAAATTTCCAATTTTAAAATGTAGCAGGAGAAAAGACCACATTCAAAAATAGTAGAATCAAGTTTGTGTTTATAAGGAATTACAGGACCTATTTGAAGAATTAAGAATAATACCTCTATGGGGTGAGGGCAGAGGGAAGGATTATAAAGGGGCATGTGGAAACTTTGGGGGTGATAGATATATTCATTATCTTTATTGTGGTACTAGTTGCTTGGGTTTATACATATATCAAATTGTACATATTACCAAATTGTACACTTATTTTTAATACATTTTTTACAAGATTTATTTGAAAGAAAGAGTGCTCACACAAGCAGGGGAGGAACAGAGGGAGAGGGAGAGAATCTCAGGACTCCCTGCTGAGTGTGGAGCTCAATCCCATGACTCTGAGATCAAAACCTGAGCTGAAACCAAGAGTTGGTCACTTAACCAACTGAGTCACCCAGGAGCCCCCAAATTATACACTTTAAATCACAGTATATGCGTTGATTGAATCAGTCATATCTGAATAAAGCTGTTTCTTGAGAAAACATATATATTATTATTTGCTTAGAACCTAGCACAGTTCTTGGAACATGAAAACATTTTAAAAACTAAGAAAATAATATACACTCACTATATGAATTAAGAAATATTTTTTTTAGTATCACCGAGCAAGTATGTGGAGAACCTGACAATCAAATTTAGATTTGGCACAGTAATATACACTTCTGAGGTTAGCTTCCCAGCCCAGTCCTTCTTTGGGAACTGACTCTCCCGCCAGGTCCACATGCTTCAGGTATGAGCCTCTGGCAGCCATTTTGTACAAACCTGAACCCATGCACCTGACCACAGAGAACTGGTCCAGGAGCAGACACCTGACTCAAGCTGGGACAATAAGATACCTTCCCCAGGAATTTGGGATTGGGGCTAGGATTACAGCCTCAGGCTCACTGGTTTCTTGAAAGGAGAAGGTGCTTACAGCAGAGCGCTTAGTGGCTGTCTTTTTTCACTCCAAAGTCTTCTAAATCAGAGGAAGCCATGCTGCTCTTAGATCCCATTTGTAATTGTGGAGAGATGAGTATAGGTATGTCTCCTACTTCATGATGTTAAAAGCGTTTTTTTGTTTTGGTTTTTGGCTTGTTTTATTTATTTATTTTTTTTTACTCCAGGTCATATTTGAAAGACATTTAAAGATTTTATTTATTTATTTCAGAGAGAGAGAGAGAGAAAAAAAATGAGCATGAGTGGAGGAGGGGCAGAGTGAGAGAAAGAAGCAGACTCCCCACTGAGCAGGGAGCCCAGCATAGGGCTTGATCCCAGGACCCTGGGATTGTGACCTGAGCCAAAGGCAGGTGCTTAATCAACCGAGCCACCCAGGAGGCCTTCAAAAAACATTTAAAAGCCACTACTCCCACCAGGTTCTTTCTTGAGCTATGAATTATTAAAATATCTGTTGCAGTTCTAAATGCATTCTATTTTTTGGTGCATTCTGTCATTACAACCATCCTGAGAACTGAGATGAAGAAAGATTGAAAATACAGTGGTAATAATGGTTACCTTTGGGATGGCATTAACTGGGAGAGGGCATAAGGGAGCTTTCTAGGGTGCTGGAAATGTTTTATATATTGACATGGTGTGATTACGTACGTGAAAATTCATCAAGCCGTACACTTAAGATCTATGTACTTTATGTAAGTTATCCCACAATAAAAAAGGAAAGTAAATAAAGAGCTAGCAATTCTTGTTTTAAAACAAACAAAGCCTCTTAGTAAACAAGGAAATAGATACTTCCTTAATATTATTTCTATTACCTCTCTCTGAGATAGTGGTGAATTAGCAACAGTAATCCCTACCCTTGTTAAAGCCCTTTATTCCCTTTGAAAATAAAATAAAAAACCATGAAGGAGATAGGGAAGGGAGGTGAAAATATTTAGATATAGGAAAAAGAAATAGAGTTTGGAAAACATTTAAATCCCTGGTTCCACCAATTGACTTTAGTACTTAAATGTCTCTACTTTCTGCTTACCGTCCCCTCCCACCACACACACACACACACACACACACACACACACACACACACACACCTGTCATCAGCCTGTCATGTATATTACCATTATAGAGATCTTGTATCAAACCAAAAGGAGTAAACTCTGTGGGCATACAGTAACGCTGTAATCCTCTACTCATCACCCATCCACCATTTAGGAATTTGATAATCATTTTACATGTAGATATCTTCAATGCCCAGACATCTACCTAGAAACTCTCCTACCCACCCCATTTTTTGCTCTTTTAATTACTTTAATTATCTTCAAAACTTGGTGTGCCCAAGAATTATTGCATAAGGTAGTATTTATAAAACTTATCATGCTTGATGGACCTTATAGGCAATTTAAACAATTTTCAAGGGTAATCCTGACTCTAATTTTGCTTTTTTCACTGACTTTAATTCCTATAGCCACACCTCTCACTATCCAACTCACCCTCCAAATATGCAAGTTTCTCTTTGTAATAAAATGTAAATGAATCATATTAAATGTCATTTAAACTTCAGCAATTTGCAAGGCACCTTGAATTTTATAGTACCTTAGTTACTTTTATCATGAATGTCAGTTAATATCACATGGTAGATGGAGGACCTGAGTGGCTCAATAAGTGTCTAGCTCTTGATTTCAGCTCAGGTCAACAATCTCAGGGTAATGAAGCTAAGCCCCACATTGGCTCTGCATTGGAGGTAGAGGCTGCTTAAGATTCTCTCTCTCTCTCCCTCTGCCCCACTCCACATCCCTCTCTCTCTCAAATGAAAGAAAGAAAGAAAGAAAGAAAGAAAGAAAGAAAGAAAGAAAGAAAGAAAGAAAGAAAGAAAGAAGGACCAACAAATTGGTAGTTATTCTGCATGAACCCAACCTTGCTTTCTATTTCCCATTACTCCCCTTCACACATCCTGTGCTCTAACCAAATTAAACTCCTTGAGATTCTTCATCCCAATCCTTCCCCCAATCCTACATGGTGTCTTTATGTGAAAGATTCTCCACCAATTGCCCCTCCCTCTTTGCACATCCAAATCCTACTCATCTTTCCATGTTCACCCCAAACATGACTTCTCCTAATATTTCTAGAATTTTTAAATTTAATGCCTGCTTCCTCCAAATACATACCTTATAATCAGATCTTTTTTTTTGACACATCATTTGTCTACATTATATTACAGTAATTTAGTATATGTCTTGTTATCACTTTCAATGCTTTTCAACCTTTTCCTTGTCATGGCACAAATAGAAAATGATATTTATAAAGCAAAACTAGGAAAGTGGCTGTAACCTTCTGCCCCTGGCCCAGTTTACTAGCAGCTAGGGAAGTTAATGCCTCTACATGCCTCTAACACATTGAAACACAGGAATTGAGACGTTATCTTGTGTCATCCCTTGTTAGAATATAAATTCCGTGATTCCTCATCTGGGTGAAATCTTTTGGTATTTGTCTTTCTCCATTGGACTTATTTCACTTAGCACAATAGCCTCTAGGTCCAAAACAAATGAATAAACAAACAGACCTATAAATACAAACAACAACCTGACATTTCCCAGAGGGAAGGGGAGGGTGGAGGAATGGGCATAATGGATGAAAAAGAGGGAGAGATGCAGCTTCAAGTTGTGGAATGACTAGGTCACGGGAATAAAAATCACAGCATAGGGATCCCTGGGTGGCGCAGCGGTTTGGCGCCTGCCTTTGGCCTAGGGCGCGATCCTGGAGACCCAGGATCGATTCCCACGTCGGGCTCCCGGTGCATGGAGCCTGCTTCTCTCTGCCTGTGTCTCTGCCTCTCTTTCTCTCTCTGTGACTATCATAAAAAAAAAAAAAAAAATTAAAAAAAAAATCACAGCATAGGGAATATAGTCCATGATATTGTAACAATGTGGTATGGTGATAGATGGTAGCTACACTGTGGTGAGCAGAGCATAATCTACAGAGACATTGAATCACTATGTTGTAGTGAAACTAATGTAAGATTGTGTGTCAACTATATTCATATTAAATTTTTTTTCTCAATGAGTAAAAGCTCCCTGAGGGCAGGATCCATGTTCGCTTATCTCTGTATCTACCCATAGAGTCTAGTTCAATGCCTTGTACTTATAATAAGTGAATAATTGAATAAGTGACAATGCTATTTAAGTTTGCTTTTACAGACTTCTGAGGGCTTCCAGTTTCAGCTCTGTCATGTAAAGAACTTGAAAGTCATCACTCCCATCCTTACAACAAGAACAAAGCTGAATAAACGTAAGCATCAGTGACTTTTCTTGGACTCATCAGAGAACTGAGGTTGCAGGGCAAACTGCCCTCCAAAATCTGGAGAGACAGGTAAATACAGAGAAGCACAGACCATATCAGCTTACCTGAAACAGAAACCTCTGGAACATCTGAAGCTTGTAGGAACATCTAAATGGCAGCTTTGACAAATTGTTAGTAGTTAAGTGTGGACTTGTGTGACAGTGAGAAATTTCTGGGGGGCTACAGTCTTTGGGAGGATCCCCACACTTCCATGGGTTTTACCTACAGGAGCCTCACCAAGTTCTGAAGAGGAAGAGCCAAGAAAAAGCTCCTCATGTTTTTTTAGCAGAGGAGGGGAAAATAAACCATTTTGAAACATACCCAGGGCCTTCTCCATAGCAAAGGCCTACTCTGCAAAGGAAATGATTTAGCCAGACTTATGGGGTGGGGGTGAGGGGTTGGGGAAGATGGGAAGCTACCTAACTCTGCCCCTCTTAGCCTTCCTGTCTCTGCTAAGAGAGGGGTGAGGGAAAGGTTGGGAAACACTGTGAAAGTCATAGCCCAAGGACATAGGTCAACTAAAAGACTGAAACTTAATCATAGGATTATAGGATGTTCCCTTCCCCCCATACCTGACTCCCACCTACCACTCCAATATAGTAACAGTGGATTATAGTTTTTTTTTTTTTTTAATTTTTTTTTTATGATAGTCACAGAGAGAGAGAGAGAGAGAGAGAGGCAGAGACACAGGTAGAGGGAGAAGCAGGCTCCATGCACCGGGAGCCCGACGTGGGATTCGATCCCAGGTCTCCAGGATCGCGCCCTGGGCCAAAGGCAGGCGCCAAACCGCTGCGCCACCCAGGGATCCCTGGATTATAGTTTAAAGAGGTACAATCTCTGTATGAGAAATTTTTAGGAAAATTTTAAAAACAAAAATCAAAGAAATTGAAGCATCTGACACCTGCTGGTATAGCAGACATTAAACATAGCTTAGTCCTAGGCAAATTAAGACACACACACTTCACAGTAAAAGCCTATTCACCTCAGTTCTTACTACCTGATACATCATGTCTGGCTTTCAACAAAACATCACAAGGCCTATTAATAGGCAAGAAAGAAGAGACAAAGTAAGGATCAGAACCAGACTCAGATAGGACATAGATTTTGTAATGATCAGATGAGGAATTTAAAATAAGTATGATTAATACGGCAAGGGGCTTAATGGAAAAAGCTGACAACATGCAAGAACAGATGGGTTATATAACCAGAGAGATGGAAACTCTAAGAAAGAATCAAAAGAAAATGCCAGGAATAAAAAACACTGCAATGAAGATGACGAATGCCTTTGATGCGCTTGTCAGTAGACTGGACATGGTCCCAAGGAAAGAATCAGTGAATATGAAGATACATCAATAGAAACTTCCCAAACTGAAATGTGAAGAAAAAGCAGGATGAAAAGAAAAAAAGATATGATAAATCTGAGGGACAAGTTCAAAAGATGTAATATCACATAGTTGGACTACTAGAAGGAAAAGAGAAAGAGAATGAAGCAGAAGAAATATTTGAAGTGATGATAGCTTTTTCCAAAATTAATGACAGACACCAAACCACAGATGCAGGAAGCTCAGAGAAAACCAAGCAAAATAAATGCCAAAAAATCCACACCTAGGTGTATCATATTCAAACTCAAAAGAAGAAAAGAAAAAGATACTGAAAAAATCTTGAAAGAAGCCACAGAGGGAAGAAAACATCTTACCTGTAGAAAGCTCTTCTGTGAAAGGGAGTATATGCAAAATGACTTCCAAAGGCAGAGGGCCTAAGACAGAAGAAAAAAAACCAAGTCCAGCTTTAGAAAAATGCCTCATTAAGGGGACTAACAACAGAAGCCTGTCTTGGGTGCCCATAAGAAGTATATCTCTGCAACTCCATCTCCCTTAAAACCTTGTATGGCCCTAGAGGCCTGGGAATACTGCTAGGGGATCACCTAAGGGGAGAATGTACAAGAATAGGTGTGTTGGGGTGCCTGGATGGCTCAGGCAGTTGAACATCTGACTGTAGATTTTGGCTCAGGTTGTGATCTCAGGGTCATGGGACTAAGCCATATGTTGGGCTTCATGCTCAATGCAGAGTCAGCTTGAGATTTTCTCTCTCTCTCTCTCTCCCTCTGCCCCTCTCTCCAATTGTTCTAAACAAATAAAATCTTAAAAAAAAAAAAAAAAAAAAGAAGCACATGTGTGTGTCAAAGTCCTATCTCCAGGGGAGGTTAAGGACATTATGTCTGCAAGGTGTGCCTAAGGCTGTGGTTAAACAAAAAGAATGTTGAGGGGGAGTGGTTGTGCTCAAGAAGTTTTCAGGTCACAGGACAGGTATCATGAAGGATTTGTGCAAGATGGTATTAGTCTGGTTCATAGAAGGACTAAGGATAAAGTTACATCAGAATTCTCATAAAAAACTATGTAAGCAAGAAGAGAATGGAGTGAAATATTTAAAGTGTCAGAAAGGGAAAAAAAATCCAATAAAACACAAACCTAGAATTTGATATTCAACAAAATTACCCTTTACAAGTGAAGGAAAAATACTTTCTCAGACAAAAAGAGAGAGAGAGAGAGAGAATTCAGTTCCATTAGATCTGCTCTGCAAGAAATGTTAAAAGAATTTTTTCAGGGAGAAGGAAAATGATGTATATCATAAATCTGGATCTACATAAAGAAAAAAGGGTCCAGGAGAAGGAATAAGTGAAGTTAAAATAAAATCTTTCATTTTATTTAGCTAACTATTGAGCTAATAGCTCAAAGTAATAGTAACAATATTTTGAGTAAAATAAATGGTAGCAATATTTTAAAGGATAGGAGAGAGAAATTGGGAATACTCTTGTTGGAAGGTACTTGCACTATCCATAAAGTGGTATGATGTTATTTGAAGATATACTTAGGGGTGCCTGGCTGGCTCAGTCAGAAAAGCATGTGCCTCTTGATCTCGGGGTGGTGAGTTCAAGCCCCTTTTGGGGCCTTAGAGATTACCTTAGATTAGTTGTAAATATATATTATAAACTCTAGCACAATCACTAAAAAAAAAAAAGTTTAAAAATAAGTAGAAGTGATATCTTAGAGAAGGCAGAAAAAGGATATGAGAGAAATAAATGTAATAAATAGAAAATAGCTACAAACATGGTATGTATTAAACTAACTGTATCACTTTAATATGAATGCCCTGACTACACTATTTTTTTGGTCAGCGTGATTGTCAATGTGAACAAAAAACAAGACCCAACTATCTGTTTTCTACATAAAACCCATCTTAAAAGTAAAGACACAGAAAGGTTAAAAGTTAAGTGATGGAGAAAGATACATCATGCTAATACTAATCCAAAGAAAGCAGGAGTAGTTATATTAATCTAGGACAAAACATTTCAGAACAGGGAAAATTAGCAGCAATAAAGAGGGAGCACGTTACATAAGGATAGAGGTTAATTTTCTGAGAAGACATAACAACCCTTAATGTGTGCACCTAACAACACAGTGTCAAAGTACATGAGGCAAAAACTGATAGACTGCAAGGAAAAAGTGCCTTGCAAATAGAATATGAGAGCAACATGAGTTAAGTTTATGAAAGTTGCCATTTCTTCCAGGCGCAGCAGGATTGTCATAGAAGAACTAAGAGAATTTAACAATAGGTCAAAGTGATTTCCAAGATACCAAATATTTCTAGATTCCTGTTGGAGAAGCTGCCGGAGCTCTCTTTTACAGGATTATAGAATCTGTCTTCAATCCTTTGACAACTGACACTCTCACCAGTAAACCTTTTAATCCTCCAACTAGTGAAATACATTTAAGGAATTGGAAATCAACAAAATTCACAAAGAGTCCCACCCTCCCTCTTCTCTGCCCAGCAAGCCCCCAAATACCATTGTCACAACCCTTAGGGGATTTTTTCCCTTCTGAAGACCTCGATGGCTTGCAGGGGCTTTTGAGTGGTATTTATATTTCCTCTAGCCAAAAACACACTAACTTTAATATTTCTTTGGCAGATTATAACCAAAGAAAGAAATATTGCTTCCCCCATGGAAATAAATTGACAGGTTCAGCAACTCATTTTGCTTGCATAAGTGAACACTTCAGAAGAGAAATGTTTAAAACCTGAGTGTATGTTTTTTTTTTTTAATATGGAAAAAATTTCCTGAATCCCTGTACTTAAATGTTAAAAGACATGATTGCTAAGTTTAAGATTTTATTTATTTATTTATTTATTTATTTATTTATTTATTTATTTATTTATTATTTTAAGGAGAGGAAGGGAAAGCTTTATACTTGAGGAAGGGGAAGGCCAGAGGGGTGGTGAGAGGGGGGTAGAGAATCTCAAGCAGAATCTCCATGGAGCGTGAGCCAGTGTGAGGCTGGACAGGGGCTCTATCTTACAACCCTGAGATCATGAGTCGAATGCTTAACTAACTGAGCCACTTAGGCACCCCCATGATTGCTAAGTTTAAATCTTTTTCCAACATCTGGTGTTTCCCATTCATTTATTCAGTCAGTCTATATGGCCAACAAGCCAGGTACTATGCTTAGTCCTGGTGATCAAAGGTTTAAAGATTCCATTCTTGTCTTCTAGGGGCTCATAGTCTGGAGGGAAAGACAGACATGTCAATAAATACAACACAATTGACAAGCACTATTATTAGCTATTCCTAAAAAGTGCTATAGGAAGAAGCACAGAGAACATGACTTCAGAATTTGGTCAATACATAAGAATGAACAACAAAGGGAGGAATGTGCATTCTGAACAGAAAGGACAAAGTAAAAGACACAAAGAGTGCAACAGAGGTATATTCAGGTTTCCGGAGGAGTGGGGTCAGATAAGCAGACAGAAGGTTGCCAAAGGGCAGGATGAGTAACTATCTCAGATGTATTTATCAAAATTCATGTTGATCATGTTCCTGTCTGTTTCAGATCTGGTCATGGCACTATTTAATTTTAAATCTGCGTCGTGGCCCCCTCCATCTAAGACACATATAACAGATTCACACACACCTACTGATTCCTTGTGGGGGCTTCCAAGGCCCTCCAAATTTTAATTTAAATTTCTAGCCACCTAGCCCACTATTTTCTGAAGCTCTCCCTTTCCTGTAATTCCCTAATATTCCATCTATTTTCTTGCTTCCGTGTCTTTGTGGAAGCTGTTCTTGCTTTGGAATGCTTTCTGCCTCTTTTCTGTTGATCAAAATTTTACTCCTCCCTGAAGATCCATCTCAAATCCTTTCTCTCCCCAAAATCTTTCCCTTATTTCCCCAGCCTGTGCTCCTACAGTACTTGCTTAAGTTTAATTTTGCTCTGCAGTAGAGTTGTTCACATGTCTCTCTTTCCAAGTAGAGCACAACGTACAGAGGGCAGGTGCCTTGTGTTATTTATTGTGTGCTAACAGCTGGTGGCCTGGAATGTAGCACTGGATAAATATTTGTTTTAGATGATGTTGTTTGTCTCATTGCCTTTGCAATCTCATTGTTTCTTTTTTTTTTTTTCCCTCCAGTTTTACAACTGAGTTTCTCCAGTGTACCGTCTGAAGCTCAGTTTGTCAGTGAGGGTGAGATCAGAGGAATAAGAAGAAAACTACCTGACATGGGCGCCTGGGTGGCTCCATCAGTGGAGCATCCAACTCTTCACTTCAGCTCACGTGGTAATCTCAGTATTGTGAAATCAAGCCCTACATCTGGTTCCATGTTCAGCATGGAGTCTGCTTGTCCCTCTCCCTCCCCTCTACCACCCCATCCCTCAACACATCACACACTTGTGCATGAGCTATCTTTCTCTGTCTCAAATAAATAAAATCTTTTTAAAAAGAAAAAGAAGAAGAAAACAACCTGATGTATAGATTCCCAACCCTGATGGCACGACAAAGCCACATGGAAACCTTTAAAAAAATAGTTATCTGGGCTCCACCTTAAGAGATCCTGATTTAATTGTTCCTGAGTGGAAACCAAACATTTAATTCTAAAGTACAGTCAGTTTTGAGAGCCACAGACCTTAAGGGGTAGAAATAGTCACCAGGCCCTATATATGAATAGGAATAATTTCAAATTCACTTTCTTGAAAGGTGATGCTCTTGCCTAGGAAAACACAGCTAAAACAATGGAGGCCACACAGTCTGGGTAAAATGGGCCTTTTTCCAGGGAAATCTGCCACAAGGAGTCTGAGTTATGCTGTGGGAGGAATCACACATTGGGGATGATGCTGGCCTTCATGTTCCTACTCAGCATATCTAGAAAATCCCATTATGTTCCCTGTACCTCCCTCCCCTGCCATCTTTAAGAGGAAGTTATAGGAAGCTATGAAATGAACTGAAATCAAAACACCAAGCACCAAACCATTAAATGAGTCATGAGGGTCTCCAACATGGGTGTCTTGTCTGGCACTCAGTGGAATGGAGGAAAGAGCCAGACACCAAAGGACAGACCCCAGGTTGCACAACGCTAAGGTCACTATGCCCATTGTATTCCATGTGAAGAGTGTCTCTTGGAATTGTGTACTGGCACATCCTGGTACAGGGATTTTCCTGTGCTCAGACCAGGAGATTTCTGGTGATAGCCTTCATCTTGGTTCTGTTTCCCAGACATCTTCTATGTTAAAACTGTCATTTTGAGCCAACGTGAGAAATGAAGAGCCTCCTTGCCAAAATACCTTTCCTGGAGTCTTTTCCTACCTGATAAAGCCTTCATCAGAGATTCCTTTAACTGGCAGCTCTTGTCAACACATCCTTGATCTACCCTATGTGTCATACCTGCTGAACTCCAGCCAAAATTGGTCCCCAAATCATTCAGTACAGCAGAGTTTCAATTCCTTCTCAGCTTCCCCAGTCTTTCTCTTTTTCCTCATTAGTCAAAGTATCCACAGAGAAGGAAAGTGTGTATTTTATTTCTAGATTTTGGCTGTTTTTTGTTTTTGTTTTTGTTTTTGGTGGGGGGCAGGGAGGAGGGGAATCAAATTTAACAATCTAAAGGCAAGGGAGAGGTAAATTGAAGCAGTATTATCTGCTATAAAAAAGTATCCCAGCACCTGGCAAAGAGTAAGGATCTAAAATGTCAGTTTCCATTGTTCTTGGGGGATGGTAAAGTGAGTGTGGTGGTGATGATGGTTGGTAAAATCTACTGAACAGATTTTACTTTTTGCCTGAGTGTGGGCAGAGCAGCAGGGGCTTTAAGATAAGGAGACAATTACATTTTGTAAGTGAAGTGAGAATGAAAAAGAAACAGGAATTTAGCATGAGAAAGTGTTTGGTAAACTGTAATACACTATATATACAATGTATGGAGTTACTATTAAGTGTCACAGGAGATGTGCAAACAAAAATTCCCCCAGGGTCTGAAGGAGAGAAAGAGACCACATCCTATTGTGGAAATCAGGTGGAAATGGCATGTACATTAATGGCATGTATTAATAAGGAGGCACTTCTATAAGATTTGTTTCCTGCATTGTAGAGGAGGGACTGTGATCCCTACCCAGACCACAAAGCAAGCTGGTTGTGAGAACAGTTTAAAATTGTTGTGTCTGCACTTAGTAGGGCACTATACAAATCAAAGTGATATTAGTATAGTGTCTAATAATAAGAATATAATAAGTATATATATGATGATTATATATGATGTAGTAAGTGTATAGTAATATGGCTATTGTGGGTGATGGAAATATGATTATCATTATTATTGACTCTGAAGATGTTGGTCAGCCTTCAATAGGTAGAGCTGGCAGGGAAGGCTTTTCAAGAATGGAGATGAGGGCTGGAGAGATTTCCACCAACTTTTTGGCTGATTGTGAGTTCCTCTACATAATATCGTTGAGCCTCTATTGACACTTACTCTGTCACAAAAGCCTGTGACAATGTCAATAACACCAGTATTGAGTAAGATATACTGTCTGCCTTCAGGGAATTCACCTTGATTTGGTTTGGGGGTTGGCCTCAAAATATCAGATCTAAGAAGTTAGTAGTTAATTTATAGGTAATGGAGAGCTCCTGAACTTTTCAGAGCAGAGGAGTGACATGGTCTGAATTACATTTCAAGTACTCCTGAGAAATTATGTAATTCTACTTGTAACCAGCTCAGTTTACCACCAGGAAATATTTTAGGTTAACTGATGATTAAGCTTTTCCACCCTCAGGGATTAGGACCTAGAATGTTGCCCCTCTCTAAATAGACTTTTTTAAAAAAAACTTTATGAATCTTAGAACTGATTGTTTCTTTCTTTGTAGTGGCGGTTAGAAAGCCTAAGTCAAATTTAGCAAGTATACAGAACTTCAAAGCATGAGTGTGAAAACTCACTTTATTTTTATTTTTTTAAAAATAGACTTTGCACCCAATATGAGGCTTGAACTCACAACCTTGAGATCAAGAGTCACATGTTCTACCAACTGAGCCAGCTAGGCACTCCATGAAAATTCACTTTAGTCCTGGCTTACTTTCTCCACATTGATTTTATTTTTAATCCTTCCCTTGCTTTAAAAAAAATCCTGTTGAAGTATATATAGTTTTGCAAGTCTTTAATCCTCCTGGATAAGGTTAAGTCATAAATAAATTTCTTATTTTAAAAAATTTCTTATTCAATTAACTTCTGGTGGCAATTATTTGAAATGTCCACTGGGGGACTTTGCATGGATGAAGCATATTGGGAAAGTAAGATTACAGGAGTTACTTTCTGACACTACTGCTGAGCTCCTAGCTTTTAAAAATTGGTTAAAGTCATGTAAAACATTGTTATAAATATAAAGTGAGTCTATTGGTAACTGAAAATTTTTGCATTTAGAGTTAAACTTTGAATTTTGTTTTGAAAAGAATTTAAGCAGAGATACAAACTTAAAGCTACCTAAATTTTTGTTCCTATGTGTTTTAAAAATTCTATTTAAGTCTAAATAAAGGAACTAAGATTTATAGCCTATGAGAGCCTCAGAAGATAACATCTGTTATCCAGTTTTTAAAACTGTACATATAAAAATGCATTTGAAGTGGAATGAAATCTGTTCTGTTACTAGAAGATATTTGTAATGCTCAGGTTACAATGCTGTATCAGAAAAAAGGAAAGTATAGTCTTCCTATATTCAATCTCCCTTATCATTTTAAGCATACATTTTTTAAACATTTGAAAGCAAGATGATCTTTAAGAATTTGAAAGTGTTAAGGACATTTTCTTCCATTAAAAAATTCCTGTCTAAAGATTGCTTTCTGGACTAATTTATAAGACCCCCAACTAAATCAATTCCCTTGGTTACTGCATATACTCTTCCTCTTTACCTTCTTCACTTCCCTGCCCCCTCATCTAAGTGACTACCTAGGTGATCAAAGTTCATCCTTCTTTGTTTCTAATAGACTTGACCATTTCTGAAAAAGCTAAAAAAAAAAAAAATTCTCTAAAGAGCAATGACTTTCTACCTGGGAAGACAGAAAGTAAACTTCAGAAGGGAATTCTGAAAGAGGAATTTAGAGATGTTTTAAATAGAGGCAATAGTGTTAGAACTCAAATGTTGCCTCTGGGGTGACTACAGGAGGTAGAATGAGCACATGGTCAGGATGGACTCACTACACAGTTTTACTAAGACTTCTCTCTCTCTCTCTCTCTCTCTCTTTTTTTTTTTTTTTTTTTTACTAAGACTTCTCTTGAGGGGTGCCAGAGGGCAGGTGGGGGATGAGGGCAAAGGGTGCCTGTTTTAAGCCGTGTTCTTTTGTTTAAACAAAGTTGATGCTGGGGAAGCTGGTTTTTTATTTTTTTAAAGAATTTATTTATTGATTGATGCACACAGAGAGAGGCAGAGACATAGGCAGGGGGAGAAGCAGGCTCCCCCCAGGGAGCCTGATGCAGGACTTAATCCCAGGACCCCAGGATCATGACCTGAACCAAAGGCAGATGCTCAGCCTCTGAACCACCCAGGTGACCCAGAAGCTGTTTCATTTTAATATAAACCATATCGAATGTAAACCATGTCAATGAATGTGAGAATAAGATGAATATGAGAAACTACCATTCCCAGGTCTTGGTAACCAGATAGTACCATGTATGTTATACTGTGTATGTGCCTACATGGATGTCTTTTTCTCACATGGCATGTGTAGAGATATAGATCATGCAGGAGCTCTTAGAAGAATTTGTTTTGGGTTCTGTACATGGATCATGTGTTAAACTTTTCCTTGCAATAAATGAGGTGGTTTTTGTTTTGTTTTGTTTTGTTTTTAATGGTGGCTCAGTTGGTTGGACATCAGACTCTAATTTCTGCTCAGGTCATGATCTTGGGGTCCGGAGATTGAGCCCTACATGAGGCTTTGCACTTTGCATGGTGTCTACTTGAACCTCTCCCTCTGTTCCCCCCCTCTGTACTCTCTCTCTCTCTCTCTCTCTCATAAATAAATAAATACAAAATCTTAAAAGAAAAAAAGGACTTCTCATGAACAAATAATTGCTGCTACATTTGGAACATAGACAGAAAATTAAATGCCATCCAGTTGATTTTATGGTTTAAATTTAATTTTTAAAAATTTTATTTAAATAAGAGAGCACAAGTTGGGGGGGGGAGGGCAACAGGAGAGGGAGAAGCAGACTCCCTGCTGAGCAGGGAGCCCAATGTGATGATGCGGGGCTTGATCCCAGGACTCTGGGATCATGACCTGAGCTGAAGATAGAGGCTTAACTGACTGAGCCACCCAGGTGCTTCTATGATTTAAATTTAGATTTGTTTTGGTTGATTTAAATATGATTTACATTTAAATCTGATACACCAATAAACAAATATGTTTGCTAATAACCCAGGCTAGAATATAAAGGATGAACTGGATGAATGGTGATTCATGTGTAGTGAATTCATGTTGCTTCCTAGTCATCACTTCATTCTTTTCAATGCTCAATAATCCGCCTAAACTTTTCCAGAGCTTTACAGTAGACTTACTTGCTCTTTCTCTTCAGGCTCAAATCATTTCTCTCTTTAGAAATGCAAAACATGTACTTGTTTCTAGTGCATAAGCACCTCTTCTCACTTCTGTGATGGCTCAAAATGTCTCATAGGATGACAAACAGTGTCTGTTTCTTGTACATTATGGGATAGAATTTATCTGGGTCTAGAGATTCGAAGTCATATGGAGTGGTTAAGAGCACTCTTTCTTCCTCATATGTCTTGAGCCACAGTTCTCTACTGTTGTGCTTTGTCTGACCCTTTTGAGCTCATATTATGCTTCCATTTACACCAGAAGAAAATGTAAATCAAGTTGAAATTGAATATAAAATGTCAGAACTAGAAAAGCTATTAGATCAAGTCCAGATAAAGGAACAAGTGCGGGATTTAATCTGTCTTTTTCCTTATGGAGATAAGTACATTGGGCTACATCAAAGCTAATGCTATTGACCACTTCAATCATGGGCTAAGTCCCCTCGTTTTGAATCTATGCTTATGTGCAGCAGACTTTTAATAATAATTTGTTTTTCTGTATAGACCTGTCTATAGGGAATATACTATTTCCTAGCTATAAGTTAATAAGTGAGCTTCCAAAAACAAACAATAAATAAAAATAAATGAGCTTTCTGGTTTACACATCAGACCTTGTTATTTGGGGTCCATCTAAGAGAGAGAGAGAAAGATACACTCTCACCATGCTGCTAAATCAGATTCCTGAGGTGTGTAGCTTCTGAAACATGGAGATCACACTAGGGATATGGCCCTTTTGAGGCCTCTCTGGGCACCTGGCAACTATACACTGAGAGATACTTTGATTTCATCTCGCTGCTGGCTGTCCACAAACACCTGCTCTGTGAAGACAGTCCACCTCTTAGTTTGTAAGAACAGAAATAAACATAGCGACTTCTCAGGAGCCAGTTATTGACTATATTAGATCTTTTCTTCCTAAGAGCAAAAGCTGCTATCCTACCACCTGTTAAAGCATCTTCCAAAATGCTCTATGGAACAAACACTGTTGTTTTTCCTTTAGACATATGATGTGAAAAAATCCATCTTTACAGACATATAGTGAAACATGGAGTTATATGGAAATCTTCAGGAATAAAGAAAAATTATAAAATATTCACTTTCAAATCTTATAGAGATTCATCAAATGATGGTGTCTAATTTGAGAGCTTGATACATGTTCCAAGGATTGACTGTGAACCTTTACAACAAGGAGGAAAAAGGATCGAAACTGCCTAAAAGCTCTAACACCTTCTTTTTAAAAATGTTTGCAAAATATAATTATTGAAAAAGTACTACCTGGAACTTTATCATGATTAAGGAGGCCTCTGAAAATAAAGTTGCATGGCAGTTTTGAATTACTCTCCCACCAAAAAAATCTGTTTAATGGACTTTAAGATGATTTTGTATTTGTGTTTCAAAAGTATGCACCTCTATCCAGTTTGACAGCTTAAGTACCAGGCCCCAGTCAGATAAAATCTTAAGTGACAAAGGCAATGCTTCTTAAATAAGAGCAAATTGGAACTGCCATCCCAAATCACTACCATCCCTCCTGGCAAGATTAGATATGTACCAATTCTGAGGGAGTCATCTCAAACTTGGAAACAACCAGTTTGAATCACCCATCAAGTACAGGATAAAACCAGAAAAGGGTCCCAGAACTCTGCTCTTTGGCTAGCCCATATACTAGGAGAATCTTATCAAGGCGATGTGGTCAACACTTGGATACCCTGAGGAAGAGCACATGGCTCTCTAGTTTCTTCTCTGTCTCTTTAGGCCAGCTCAAAATAACCAAGTACCTGCCCTCACTGACCTCTAAAGATGAGTTATTCTTATGTTTCATACTTGCTTTTGCTCTATATTTCTTTTTCGCCTCATTCAGGTACCTGACGTTGGGTCTGCTGCTGGCGCTTTGGAACTGGTATTTGAACTTGGTCTTTTAGACCAAGTCTTTTGGTTTTTTAGACCCTGGATTTCCCTAACAGATTCCAACTGGGTTTATTCCGCTGGCTATCTATGCTCTGGGCTATGCCAATGCTCGCCCTTCTGAAGCAAACCTGCAGCACAGAACACTTGGCTGGCTGGCTGGCTGTTCTCTGTGTCTGCAAGACTATATGTGAGTGTATGGGGGCCAGGGATAGGGTATATATGCAATTCGGATAATCACTCTCTAAGTTAATCTAAATAGAAACAAGGGAAGTTGGAAGGTAATGGATTTGCTACTCCTCATTAACTATCCCGAGGTTTGACGTAAATTCTTAATTAGGTGTTCACTTTCCTGCCAAGAATTTTATCTCAGCTCTCAGATTTTGCTGCCACCTGGTGCTAAAATGTTCCAGGTAGTGATGACTAAATAGTTTGACAGACTCCAGAAAGGATAACCTAGATTCAGAGATAACACAAATTAGGATGCTAGATACTTCATGTAATAAATAAAAGATATAACATTACAAAACAACAATATAGTAGGAAATAAATGTGGTATACCTGTTGCAACAAATTTATAAGAAATAATAATAGTAAAGTACTATGTAATTCTAAGATATCACCACCTCTTAGAAGTATGGTCCTGATGCTCATTAACAGTCAATAATTTCTCTCAGTTAATGTCCCCTGGCTCCCAATTAAAAACAGTTTGCCACCTACTCCTTATAAGTTAAGGTTGGCTAATTCTGTCCAAGGTTTCTTTCTTTCTTTCTTTCTTTCTTTCTTTCTTTCTTTCTTTCTTTCTTTCTTTCTTTCTTTCTTTCTTTCGGTATTTTATTTTTAAGCAATCTCTACACCCAACGTGGGGCTTGAACTCACAACTCCAAGATCAAGACTCTCATGCTCTACCAGCTGAGCCGGCCAAATGCCCCATCCAAGATTTATTTCTATTTCACAGAAAATATTTTTCCTTTTATGGCCTTCTCCCTGTTCTTTATCCCGCCACTAATCACCACTGGCTTCCCTATTGCTTCTGGCTTTTCCAAAATCATGTTTTGTCTACATTCTTCCACTCACTGTGTTGGAAGAGATTTTGCCTTCCAGGTGATAACACATTATGCAGCCATCTTTCCTCATCTGAGTTTGAAAGAAATTCTGTGCTAGTGGATGCCCCCCTTCCCCCCATAGAGCAATACTTTGCTCTTTTAGCTTTAGAGTCCCAGGTGTAGAGGGATGTAAAAAGAACTCCCCCAAACCTAGGCAAGAAGAGTGGTTCAGTAGTGTCATCCACATGTGGCAGATTTTATTTTCCAAAGATGACCATAAGAATAACTTCCGTCCTGCGTGTTCCTCTTCGCGATGGGACTTTGACACTCCTTCCATGGAGAAGTGGAATCTATGTGCCTTTCACTAGAAGCTGAGTGGTTTTGTGACTTTGGAAGAAGTGACACAGTGTGACTTCTAAGATTAGATTAAAGAAAGTGATTAAGTCTCTGCCTGGCCCTCTTGGGATACTCACTTTTTGGAACTCCGCCACCAAGATGAGGAAGTGCAAGCTATCTCCCACAGAGATAACCACATGGGGAGGTCACTCGTACTTTTTCCAGCTGCCAGCCGTACAGAGGTCGAAGTCACATCCAGCATCAACTGTGAAGATCCCTATAGATGATTCCAAACTCTTAGATGAGACCCCAGACATCAGAGAGCAGAAACAAGCCCTCCCTGCTATGCTTTGTCCAAATTCCTGACCCACAGATGCCATGAGTATGAGAAAATTGCTGTTTGTTGCCACTGAGTTTGTGTGTGAGACTGGGGGGAGTTGTTACACAGCGATCCTGATAGAAGCAGTATCCTATTCAATGTGTTCCTCACAAATGGTGAGCAAGTCCCCTGAGATGAGGGTAGATGCATAAGTTGCTTGTCATCCTGCAATGTCTCCCTTAACCAGACCTGGAGCAGCCTTTATCTCATCTAGGTTTCAGAGTCTTGCTTCTGGCATCTCAGATGCCTCCCCCTTAATTTCAGAGACACTTTCTTTATTTCTTCTAGGAGATCTGGGACTTCATTGTAAATATTTCTGTCTCACTCATTTCTGGCTCATTTCTCACATTGTCTATTCTTGGTTTCTTGTTCCATCATCCACTCCTGTGATCCACAGCTTCTTGGGTTGAGTACCAATGGGAATTATACTTCCAAGGAGACTCCAACCTACTCATAGGAGTATGACTTCACCTGCTGGTTCCTACTTGGCAATTATATCATTGACAGCCCAATATCAGCATTTCCTTGATTGTTCTAAAATTTATTGTGTTATTACTATATGCCACAAATTGTGCCTAACTCTCTATACAATTCTTTCTTTTTTTTTTTAAAGATTTATTTATTTATTTATTCATGATAGTCACAGAGAGAGAGAGAGAGAGAGAGAGAGAGAGGCAGAGACACAGGCAGAGGGAGAAGCAGGCTCCATGCAGGGAGCCCGATGTGGGATTCGATCCTGGGACTCCAGGATCACACCCTGGTCCAAAGGCAGGCACCAAACCGCTGAGCCACCCAGGGATTCCCTTACTTTATTTTATTTTATTTTATTTTATTTTATTTATTCATGAAAGACACACAAGGAGGAGGGCAGAGACACAGGCAGAGGGAGAAGCAGACCCCATGAGGGAGCCCGATGCAGGACTCGATCCTGGGACTCCAGGATCACACCCTGGGCTGAAGGCAGGCACCAAACCGCTGAGCCACTCAGGGATTCCCTTATTTTTTTATTTTATTTTATTTTATTTTATTTTATTTTATTTTATTTTATTTTATTTATTTTATTAAAGATTTTTATTTATTCATGAGAGACACACACAGAGAGAGGCAGAGACACAGCCAGAGGGAGAAGCAGGCTCCATGCAAGGAGCCTGATGTGGGACTCGAACCCGGGAATTTGGGATCACGTTGTGAGCCAAAGGCAGATGCTCAAATGCTGAGCCACCCAGACATCCCATTTCTCCCATTTTAAAATAAAGAAAATGAAGAATAGAGCAGTTAGGTAATTTGCTCAAGGCAACACAGCTTATAAATGGTAGAGGGGGATTCAAAAGAAGGTAGTCTAACTGCAGAGCCCATGCTCTTAACCACGTCCCATGCAGAGACATTAAACAACTGGAATGCACCAAACTGAGCCCAACTTTTTTTTTTTATTTTGTTTTTGTTTTTTTTTTTAATTTTTATTATTTATGATAGTCACATACACAGAGAGAGAGAGGCAGAAACATAGGCAGAGGGAGAAGCAGGCTCCATGCACCGGGAGCCTGATGTGGGATTCGATCCCGGGTCTCCAGGATTGCGCCCCGGGCCAAAGGCAGGCACTAAACCGCTGCGCCACCAAGGGATCCCTGAGCCCAACTTTTTAAAAGACTATTCCAGGATGAGGTGAAGATCTTGTTTACAGGTCCCTCCTACTTTTCACTTCCTCACAGCTGCCTCTTCCTGCACATAAAGGCACACATACCTCTACAAGAATAAGCAACTGCTTCTAAGTGAAGAACACCTAGTTTAATTCTATACAGAGAAAACACACATTTCTCCCAAAGAAGCAACAAAGTCTGCAGATGCATACTTTTGGCTACTAAAAGATAGCCAGGACAACTTATACCATAGTCACTTGGCTTTTTTGGCTAAAATATCTGCCTCCAGGTTATATCACAGATCTTCCCAAGAAAATATGTAGAAACTTGTTTTATATCTGCCTCAAAGTGTCTTCGTGCAGGGCAGAAACTGCTTACGGCAATTCTATAACAGTGTTTTGCTTTTTTTTTTTTTTACCACTATAACAGGAACATAGCAGGCTTCCTGGGAGCAATCATAGCTTTGGCTGTAGATCTGCTACTAAGATTGCATTTTGACATATTCCCAGTATAGATCTACCCCTTCCATACATGGATGAGAATGGATATTTTGCTGAGAGTTCCGTGGGATTAAAGGGAGAGGTTTTGTATTGCAAAATCATGTTTTAAACCTCAATTAAATCCTCTTTCAAGATCTCTGCTCTTTTCCTAGGTTTCCATAGTGGATAGCAATTTTCTTTACTCTTCAAAAAGCTTCCCTCTCCCTTCAGAATTGTTCTCCAAATCCTTCGGCCTCTCATCCCAAACTGTCACCTTACCCCCATCTCATAGTTCCCTCTCCAATTTGCACCCTTAGATTAATTTCAATGCTCAGAAAAAGGACTCTGTTCTGTAGGAAAGGGAAGAGTGTGATGTACAAAAAAATGTAATTTTTCTCATTCACAAATGATTTTCTTTACAAATATCTCCATATCAAGAGCTTCTACACATCAATTTTTAAATGGATTTTAACATCTTTTTAAAATTATGAACTAAACCATAGATGCGAACAAATAAACATGAAGTATATATGCATGCTAAAGAATAAAAAATAATAACAATGATAAAATCCAGTGTACTGGATTATGCTGGGTCAACTTGCTTAAACTGGGAGCTGTGTCCCAATATTCCCTTTTCTCTGTGACTCATAGTTAGAGTTGGCGTAAAGGGAAACTTGCACAAATATGGAAGGTGGAAGTAGAGGTGCAGCCATTATTCTCTGGAGGTGATTGTAGTCAGATGTGGTAACAGACGGTTCCCAGCGAGTTCTAGCTTGCCCTTCCTCTCATTCACTCTGCCGATAGCTCTTCTTTCTAACTGCTTGCCCGGCTACCATTCCAGATGTGGTTTCTTCACTGAAGCAAAACAACATACACTCTGGCAGCTATTGGTATAGCTAATGCTTTTTTCTCAATGCCCATTAGTAAGACCATCAGAAGCAGTTGCCTGACAGCAGATCCAAAGGTTCTTGAAGTGTCTTTACAGATAGAGATGCGTCGTAGAGAATTTGTCAAGTCTTTGTGGGTGAATCATAGAACAGATTTCCTGAGGTTTTGAAATGAAATTATGTCATCCTCTCCCAATTACTATTCTTTTGAGAAACATCTTCTGGTGTAATACCAGGCCCTACTAGGGACTATACTTGCCTATGGGACACCAGGCTGCCTGAGCTGCTCATCACAAAATGAGTGGTATCTGACCCAATATGCTATAATGTTGGGTGTGCACAGCATCATGTCATCAACAAGTGGGAGTACTATGTAAGAGATCAGGTCCTGAAGACATAAGTAATTGCATCAGTAGTGGCACAGATACCTGAGAAACCCACTTTTGTTACATTACCTTTTCTCCCTCAGTGTGCATCTATGGCTTCATGGGGTGTTTTTTATGATCAGTGGATTAAGGAAGGAAAATAATGGGTTGGACTTATAGATGTTTCTATCAAAAATGCAAGCTGACGTTGAAGTTCTATGCCTGCAGCACTACAGCCCCACTTAAGTGTGGCCATGGAGGACAGTGTTGAAGAGACCTTCTCTCAGTGGGCAAAACTCCAAACAGTGCACTTGATCAATTCATTTTCCAGGAAGGAAAAAAAATGACCAGAGGTATGGATCTGCATTAATTCATGAGCAATGGCTATCAGTTTGATTGATTGGTTATGGACATGGAAGGAAGATGATTGAAGAATCAGAGGCAATGAGTTTTGGAGAAGAGATATGAAGATAGACCTCTTTGAGTGAACTCAGAGTATGATACATGTGTCCCAGGTGAATGCTCACCAAAGACCAATCTTACCAGAGAAGGATCTTAATAATCAGGTAGACAAGAAGATCTATTTTATGGATGTCAGTAAGCGTCTTTTCCCAGTCAATTCTGTCCTTGCCCAATGCACTAATAAGTAAAGTGGCGGTAGCTGCAGGGATAGAGGTCATTCAGCAACATGGACTTTCTCTCACCAAAGCCAGTATGGTTATTTCCATTCCGGAGTACCCATCTGCCAACAGCAAAGACCAACACCAACTGGAGATATGCCACTATTTCTCGGGTCACCTGCCATCAGGCTGATTACATTGGACCATTTCCACCATAGAAGAGAAATGTATTGTTCTTACTAGAATACTTACTTTGGAGGATACCTGGGTGGCTCAGCAGTTGAGTGTCTACTCAATTCAATTCCGCCTTTGACTCAGGACCTGATCCCAGGGTCCAGGATCGAGTCCCACATTGGGCTCCTGCTTCTCCCTCTGCCTATGTCTGTGCCTCTCTCTCTGTCTCTCATGAATAAATAAATAAAAATCTTTTTAAAAAATTTAAAAAAGGAAAGATGAAGTAGATTTTTGTGTACCCTTTTATTAGAAGGATAATTCAATCATGTTATACAGAAGCATGGTCTTGTTGATGTTTTTATTAGGAAATTAAATATGGTTAAAGAAGTGTCTGTGGATACCAAGTTGACAGGACTGTGCTGGATTGTGATATGCCAACTTGGATAAACTGAGAACTGTATTTCCTAGATTTCCATTTTTTGGTATTCTGAGTTAGAATTGGCTAAATGAAGAATCTGTGGTAGGTTTCAAAGTCAGAAGTGAAGCAGTGACCAATAGTCTCTGAGGGTTACTGTGGCCAGGTGTGGTGATGGACAGTTACAGAGGTGCTTAGTGGGCCCATCTTATGCTTTCCCATTGGCATTTAAATGTGTCTTTGCCATCTTTAAAAATCTCTCCCTTGACCTCATGCCCCCTTCCAATCTACCCCGTCTTCTTTACTGCTGGCTGTATCCATTTTTACCTTCTCTTCAATTCTCTGCTACTGGTCTGGCACATCCTTCTCCTTAAAACTGCTTTCACTGTTCTTCTTCCATTACTCATTCTTGCGGGTTTCTATTACTATTATATGCTGATTGTGCTCAAGAATAGATCTATCTAGATGATTCCTCTGCATATCCAATGGTCTATTCAAGAGTGCCACCTGGATGATAGACAGGTACAGACAAATCAGCATGTACATAACTAACTAATCATGTTTTTTTTTTACATAACTAATCTTAATAGTATTTTCCCTCAAAACTATACCTCCTTCATATCTCTAAAGAGCACCATCATACACTCAGGTGTTCAAGCCAGAAAGCTTCCCACTTTTCTTCCTCCTTGTTTGGGTTTCCTTTATCTTTTGCCTGGATTACTACAACAGTCACGCTTCTCAAAGTTGTGAAGATCTAAGTAAATTACACAACTAGAATGTACCATTATACATGCTAGGGTTATCTTCAGTATAGATCCATATTAACCCTGAAGATGTGGGGCAATAAATTCATTTATGAGAGGTTGCAGCCAATAGTGAGCTAAGATGGGCAAAAGGAAACATGCTTACGTAACAGTGGGCATTTTCAGCGTGTCAGATGTGTTGGAAATATTGTTCATTCCATAAATATTTACTAACTTTCTATCATAGGAACTGTGGAGGAAACTGCTAGGAAGACACAGGAGAAGTTTGCAAGGCATTGATTCACTGTATGCTTTATCCTAGGCCCTGCACTATGTGACTTGCAGGGAATACAAGGATGAAAAAGTCATCTTCCCTATTCTTAAGGGACTCTCAACTTTCTCAAGTTACTCATGATGTCGAATGATATCTCAAATGGCCCCATCCACTGCTGAGCTCCTCTCACAGACAGTGTTGCAGTAGTAAAGTTCTTTCTAGGGCCTATTAGTTTTCAGAGAATAACTTAAGTGCAGAGAAAAAGAAAGTATCAAGACATGTAGACTGTTGTCTAGATGCGAGGACTCTTTTCTGGTGACACATAGGGACCACCTCCTTGGGACCTGAATTAAATTGTGAGCAATCTCAGTAATGAATTCAGTCTTGTGCTCAGCCTATTCCCAGAACCTCTGGCTTAATTATGAGAAGAAAACCTATTTATTCTGGGACATCACCACTTTGGGAAAAATTCCTGGAAGTCATCAGAAAAGCAAAGCAAAGATCTTTCTCAGAGTCTCTACTCTGGATTTCTCAGAAAGAAATGTTTCATGTTTGGCCTGTCAAATGCTTTTAATTTCAGTTCATGGATTTGCCCCCTATTTAATTGTCTTTGAATTTAGGTTTCCCTGTCCATCCAGGGGCCCCGGTCTTCCATGGAAGAGGAAGTCAACCTTTCTCGTGTCTTTCTCCAATATCATCTTTCCCTGGGTATGTTCTTCATAGTATTAGCTATAAAATTATAAAAAAGAATAATACTTTTAGAGTATTTTACACTTTGCAAAACTTTTAATGGGTTTTAGTTCACTTAATCGTAGTAGCAGGGCAGCCTGGGTGGCTCAGCGGTTTAGCGCCGCCTTCAGCCCAGGATGTGATCCAGGAAACCCAGGATCGAGTCCCACGTCAGGTTCCTTGCAGGGAGCCTGCTTCTCCCTCTGCCTGTGTCTCTGCCTCTCTCTCTCTCTCTGTGTGTCTTCAATGAATAAATAAATAAAATCTTTAAAAAAAAAAATCCTAGTAGCAACCCAGAGAGGCAGAGCTATGAGGAATCTGAGGCTAAGAGAAGCCACTTGGCAAAGTTCACACAGCTGTTAGACAGCCCACCTCACCAGTAACCCAGATATCCTGTTGTAACTCACATCCTCTTTCCACTGCTGCTCTCTGCATCCATCCAGTGGCCGAAGTCATTTCTAGTTCTGCCCCATTCCAAAATTATTCTGAAGTTTCAGTAAAACTGTGTTGATATTGGGAGCCAAGGAGCACTGAGGTCCCTCCTGGAGACTAGCTTCATCCCCCTTTCTCCCCAAGCCAGAGCCCACTAAGAGCAAGGAGATGCAGGAGAAAGTCACCTGAGGGCTCCTCAACCTTGGCTACACCTGGGGAGCTTTAACAAAATACTGAAACCTGGGTTTTACCCCCTGAGACTTTTATTTAATTGGTCTTGGGGGCTGCCTGGCAGCTGAGGTGTTTAAAAAGTCTCCAGGTAATACTAATACGCAGCCAATATTGAGAAATATTGCCTGAGGGCTTCCACAGATTTAAGATTTGTGGATGCATTCTCTCTTTCTCACTTCTAAATGCTTATTATGCTAATCATATATAGTCATCAGATAAAAATCTAGAAACTGCAGACTAATCTTTGGATTAGTATCATAATTATTTCACAGAGGAATACATACTGTTAACAATTTGTTGTGTATCTTTTCAGACTTTTATCTGTGTGGAGACACATAAATAAGCTTTTTAAAAATCAAAATTATATACATACTATTGTCTTTGTCATTTCTTCATATCAATAAATTCAAATTTATACCATTGCCATAGGACTTACAGCATTCTATTGTTTTGTGGTGTCTCATTTAGACTTTAAGAACAAACAGAACTTTTCTTTTTATCTCCATGTCCCCTTCCTTTCAGATAATGTGACACTTGAAATCTTAGAATATCATAAGAATGAAAAAAATTTTCTTGTGTCTTTTGGTTTCTGAGCCAATTCCAATTTGTCTGGAAGAATTATAATTAATCAAATAGTATGCCATAATGGAAAAGTTTTTTTGGAGAGAAATTTGGAAATGATTATTAACACTTAAACCCCAATATCTTAAAGAAACTTTGTGCTCTACAACCCCAGAAGTTCTATCACGTCTTCAATTGTTTGGGGTCTTTTCTCAAATTGTGAAAGCCTAGCCAACTACTTGGGTAAGTTCAATGAGGAGTCTGTGAAATAATGCTAAAAATAATTACAACTAGCATTTGCATAGCACTTTAGAGTAGCTAATTCTAACATAAAAATAAAAACTAATTTACCATTTGTTAAATATGCCTTTTGAGAATCAATGTGTCAGGCACTGAACTAGACAGTATGTATAGTGTACTATTTGATATCTTTTGTGAGGTCTATACAATGGCATCACTATCTCCGTTTTACAGATGAGACATCCTAAATCTCAATGGATTGCCTGAATTCACATTTTAAAACTTCCCTGTATCTGAGATATCACCTCATACCAGTTAGAACGGCTAAAATTAACAACACTGGTAACAACAGGTATTGGTGAGGATATGGAGAAAGGGGAGCTCTCTGGCACTGTTAGTGGGAATGCAAACTGGTGCAGTCACTGTGGAAAACAGTATGGAGGTTCCTCAAAAAGTTAAAAATAAAACTGCCCTGCAATCCAGCAGGTATTTACCAAAGGGCACAAAAATACTAATTCAAAGGGATACATGGACTCTGATGTTTATAGCAGCATTATCTATGATAGCCAAGCAACTCAACTGTGTATCAACTGATGAATGGATGAAGAAGATGCGGTGTTTATATAAGAAACAAAGGGTGCCTGGGTGGCTCAGTTAGTTAGGTGTCTACCTTTGCTTGAGTCGTGATCCTAGGGTCCTGGGATTGAGTCCTGCATCAGGAGCCTACTTCTCCTTCTCCCTCTGTCAGCTACTCCCTCTGCTTGTGCACACACACACACACACACACACACACACTCTCTGTAATGAATAAATAAATAAAATATTTTAAAAAAGAAGTAAAAAATCATCATATCATGGTTTTACTCAGCATTATATCTCAGAGCCTATCTCAGTGCCTTGCACTCTGCCTACTAGAGAGAAGGCAGTCAGTACTTAGTTGGTGGATGGAGGAATATTAAATCACATGTCATTTCATTAATTCATACTGCCTCTGACTAATGCAGAAATGTCCTCCTCAGAGGAGATTTTCTTTCTTCTATTTTTTCTTCCAAGTTTTTATTTAAATTCCAGTTAGTTAACATACAGTATAGTATTAGTTTCAGGTGTAGGATTTAGTGATTGATCACTTACATACAATAACCAGCGCTCATCACAAGTGCCCTCCTTAATATCCATCATGCATTTAACCCATCCCCCCTACCTCTCCTTCAGCAATCCTGTTTGTTCCCTATAGTTAAGAATCTGTCTTGTGTTTTGCCTTTCTTTTCCCCCCTCTGCTCAATGTTTTGTTTCTTAAATTTCATATATGAGTGAAATCATACGGTATTTGTCATTCTCTCACTGACTTATTTTGCTTAGCATAAATACTCTTTAGCTCCATCCATATCATTGCAAATGGCAAGATTTTGCTCTTTTTATGGCTGAGTAATATTCCATTGTATATATACTGCATCTTCTTTATTTATTTGGGCTCCTTCCATAATTGGGTTATTGTCAATAATGCTGCTATAAACATTGGGGTGCACCTGTCCCTTCAAATCAGCATTTTTGTATCCCTTGGGTAAAAGAGGAGATTTTCATTCTGAGCTTCTATTCTCCAACAATGAGTCCTTCATAGTGGTGATGGATCATGGAAATGTGCCTGCATTCTTTTCATTCTCTAGGGCAATTGTTCTCAAAATGTAGTCCCTAGACCAACAGCGTTGATGTCACCCATGGCTTGTTACAAATGCAAACTCACAGAACCCCACTCCAGACGGCTAAATCAGAATTTCTGGGCATGAGTCTCAGGAAACTGTGTTTTGATAAGCTTTCCAGATGATTCCAATAAGCGCTAAAGATGAACATTAAATTTTGAGAAACTCAGAGAATAAATGAATTCCTCCCTGTTCTCACACTAATAGTTTAGGTTGGATGATTGCATGGATGGAGAAGCCATTTATAGAATTGGGAAGACAGGAGGGACAAGTTTGGTTGGAAATCATGAATCTGGGTTTGTTAAATTTGAAGTACCTATGGGATACCCAAGTGAAGATATCTGGAGACATTTGGATCCTCTAGGTCTGGAGCTTATAGGGAAGGACTGAGCTAGGTAAATAAATATGGGAGTTGTAGTTGAGGTATGAATAAGACTGCTCAAGATAGGAGGCCTTAGAGAAGAGGGGGGCCATTGACATACCCTAAGGAATAGCATTATTTAGGGAGAGTAGGGAAGAGGTGCTCAGACAAAGGAAAATCTGAGGACATTCTTCCTTTTGAGTGACTTGCATTGGACCATTCATCTAATCTTCCCCTTTGAATTATAAGCTCTTTAAAAGCAAGGACTGTGTAAACTTTAATAGGTCCCTCAAACAAAAGTACATTGCTGCACAGCCTGTGAATAATTAGTAAATTCCTACCAGAGCTCTGCTTTGCAGTAATCCAATGTGATCAGGGTCACCAGCAAGATGTTTCCCAAAAAACTCTTATATAATTTCCCGATGGACAGTGTGGCAGATTAAAAATAAGTGAATAAATAAAGGGCATCATGCGTAATCCACTGATATCCATGCTAATCACATTAATCAGAGTGAATTAATTACACCTGAAAACAGATGCAAAGTTAAATTCCTTAGAAAATCAATTCATTAAACTCATACTGGAATGCACAGTCAACAACCCCCATGTTTAGAAACTATTCAGCGTGATTTGTGGCAACTTCTGATTTACTAACAAAACTGCTTAAAACATTTTTAAAGGCAATTACAATTACTGTCTGGTATTTGATGGAAAGAAATCTAGTCAGCATTGTCCCTCGTGTGTCAACTGTCACAATTTTCTAAAAATTTTGGGGCAAAAAATAGGCAGGCTCTACTATTTGCTAGCCTCGATTAGGGTTAATTCAATGTGTGTCTGCAAATAATAGTGTTTAATGTAATCTCTCTAATTACAGATAAAATGCATTTTCAGTCATGCTCATCACTGACAGTATTTTGGGATAAGTTAAACTGACAGCTGCTTTCTAAAGGGAAGGAAAAAACAAACCTTCCCTGGGATTGTGTTAATTTTCTCTCTCTCTTTCTTTTCTTTTCTTTCTTTTTTTTTTTTTTTTTTTACAATGAAGTTCAGAAAAATATGAAACTAGACCTTTGGCTCTAGATACCAACTTTGAAATGACATATGGAATTGGGAATTTGATATGTTTTCCATCTCTTACTGAATGAATATCTACCTTGAATTCACTCAAGAAGCATTTTTTAAGGGTTTCTAGGGAAGCAGACATTGTGCTAGGCACTAAGGAGATAAGGAATAATTCTATCAGAGCTGCTCTCCACAAATGGCCCCATGAGCCAAGTCAAGCATCCTACTATACTAGATATGACAGTCACAGTTCACTCTATTTACAGCCCCTTTAGAGTGAGACTATTCAAGACAGTATCTTCTTTTTTTTTAAAGACTTATTTATTTTAGAGAGAGAGAGAGAGAGCAGGAGGGGGAGGGGCAGAGGGAGAGAGAATCTCTGACAGACTCCCTACTGAGTAAGGAGCCCATTGTGGGGCTCAATCCCATGACCCTGAGATCATGACCTGAGCTGAAATCAAGAATCGAATGCTTAACTGACTGAGCTACCCAGACACCCCAAGTCACAATATTTTTGAAGGGTCAATGCATATTCTTCTTCAACCACAGTTGATTGGACCAGAGATGTCTCAAGGTCACTTTATTCACAGATTGTTCAGGGACCTACAGTTGGCCTAGGAAGAAAAGTTGAGCTAAACCTATTAGATTTTCTCTTTCAGGACTAGGAATTGGAAAATGCTGAATAAGATTGGTTAGCAGCAAAAGTGAAATTAATAGGTGATAAGAGAGAAACCATAAGAAAAGAATTAAGACCATGAGGGGGCAGGCAGCATTAGTTCTACAAGGTTATGAAGAACTAGAAATACAGGACCTAGTTCAAAGCTTAATGAATCAAAGAATTAATAAATAAACAAATACTTGTGACTTAAGATATATTTGGCTTATTCGGTAGCCTCAAAATATGAATGATTCATACTGAGTCACTATTCTTATTATTCTTGACTTTTTTTTTTCTTAAACTATACTGCAGATGGACTATGTTTCTTGCATCTTATATGTCTTATTTGGGAGATAGTTCAGCTTTGAGTAATGAAAAAACTCAAAAAAACAATGGTTTAAATGGGGAATTTATTTCCTTTATGCCAAGTTTAGACACAAGCAACCCAGGGCTAAGAGGGTATCTCTTCTCAAACAAAGTAAAACAAAACAAAACCCAAACCAACCAACCAAACAACAACAACAAAAAAAACCCTAAAAAACAAAACAAAACAAAAACCCAAAAAACAAAAACCCTCTGAGAGCCTTTCTCCTTCCAACTTACTTTTCTCCAATCCCTAGGAGGTACCCTTATCTCCATAATCTAAGGTAGCATCCATGTTCCAGATGGAAGATAGAAAGGGGAATAAACAAAGGGCAAAAGATACCAGTTGTTGCTTAAGACAGTTTTCTAGAACCCGGGAAAGTCCTCTATGTGATTTGTGGTGGAAAGTAAGAAAAACATCTAAGTTCCACTTCTGGAGTGACACAAGATATAGAGATGACACCAGAAGTACAGCAAGACAGTCCATTAAAAGAGCTAAATAAACAGAAATGGAACTCTGAAGCTGGAACTAATGTAAAAATTGTCAGAATTTGCAGGTATCTGAAGTATTTGGCTTTTTCTATTCATAGATTAGTGAGTTTGAAACAATCTCTTCTAGATCCTAAGCAGAAGAGGCCCCAGCTAATATGTGGGTTACAATACATATCAGATATATTCTAAGACTGGTAGTATGTATAAGCTATCCTAAAATATTACCTATCAAGATACTACTCTTGATTCTTCTCCAACTTGAAATTTCCACCCTATAGGGCCATGTTCTGGGGCCAGACAATAATAATGTCTCAGAAGGCCATTGTCAAATGCCATCTGGAACGAGAGAGTGACATATAGAGATAGTAACCAGATGACACTTTTACTTACATCAATTGACTTACATCCACCTACATGGGCCAAGACCATGTCTCGCTACAAGGAAGTCTGAGAAGTGTGTTTATCCTGAGCAACTATGAACCTGGTTAGATATTCTATTTCTACATAGAAAGGTTTGGCAGCTTCTTATAAGCTTAAACCTACCCAGTAATTCCACTCCTAGTTTTCTCTCGAGAGAAATAAGACATGGTTCACACAAAGACCTATAGATAAATGCTTATGGGAATTCCATCCATAATTGTATAAAGCACAACAAGATGCCATTTTATAACCACTAGATTAGCTAAAATGAAAAATTCTGATGAATACAAGCATCGGGGAAGATCTAGAACAGTAGGAATTCTCATACATCGTTGAGAGTGTAAACTGGTACAACGCTTTTGAAGCAAAATGGTATATATAGTAAAAGAGATCTGTATACCCCATAGCCTTGCAGCTCTACTTCTTGGTAAGCCCAAAGCAGTGATTCAAACTTTCATATACATCACAATCATGTGGAGGGCTTGTTGAAACAGATTGCTGAGCCCTACCCCTAGAATTTCTGATTCAGTAGGTTTGGGGTGAGGCCTGAAAATACGCATTTTTTTAAAAGATTTTATTTCTTTATTCATGAAAGACACACACAGAAAGAGGCAGAGACATAGGCAGTGAGAGAAGCAGGCTCCATGCAGGGAGCCAGATGTGGGACTCGATCCCTGGACCCCAGGATCACACCCTGGGCCGAAGGCAGGCATTCAACCACTGAGCCACCCAGGCGTCCCACATTTCTTTCTTTCTTTCTTTCTTTCTTTCTTTCTTTCTTTCTTTCTTTCTTTCTTTCTTTCTTTCTTTCTTTCTTTCTTTCTTTCTTTCTTTCTTTCTTTCTTTCTTTCTTTCTTCTTTCTCTTTTTCTTTCTTTCTTTCTCTTTCTTTCTTTCTCTCTCTCTCTTTCTTTCTTTGTCTTTTTCTTTCTCTTTCTTTTTTTGAATTATATTTATTTGTTTGAGAGAGAGTAAGAATAAGAGAGATCATAGAGGGAGAGGGAGAAGCAGACTCCCCACTGAGCAGGGAACCTGATGTGGAGCTCCATCCCAGGACCCTGGGATCATGACCTGAGCTGAAGCAGATGCTTAACTGACTCAACCACCCAGGCACCCCTGAAAATTTGTATTTCTAGCAGGTTCCCAGGTGATGCTGATGCGGTTGGTCCTGGGACCACACTTTGAAAATCATTAGTCTAGAGAGATTCTTGCCTATGTTTATCAGGAGATGTGTACAGACAATGTTCATAGTTTTATAGCTTTTATTTATTTTTTTTATTTATTTTTATTTTTATAGCTTTTAATATCAAGAACGTGGAAACAACTTAGATATCCATTGACAAGAAAATGAACCAAATTATAATGTACTAGAAGAAGTACTATAGAGCAGTGAAAATAAATTAGAGCTATATGACAGCATAGATAAACTGCAAATACAATTTTGAGCAAAGTAACTAACAAGTCGCAGAAGAATATATACTTCATGATACCACTAATAGAAATTTTTAAAAATGTAATTCTAAACAGTAAGTTGATCAGGAATGTATACATATGAAACAATCAACCAAAATTCAGGCTGATGGGGAGAAGAGAGAAATACAACTGGAGGAGCACAGAGACTCCAACTGTTCTTTTGCCAAAAGGTATGTTCATAGTTTTTTATAATATTAATTTATATGTTTAAACAATTTTATGATTTATAATACTAAGCAAAATAAGTCAGTCAGAGAAAGACAAATGCCATATGATTTCACTCATATGTGGAATTTAACAAACAAAGAAAATGAGTAAAGGTGGGGGAGAGAGAAGGACAAACCAAGAAATAGACTCTTAACAACAGAGAACGAACTGATGGTTACCAGAGGGGAGTGGGTGCGGGGGTGACAATAGGAGATGAACATTTTTGTACACATTTCCTGATAAACATAGGCAAGAATCTCTCTAGACTAGTGGTTTTCAAAGTGTGGTCCCAGGACTGTGGCATAAGCATTACTTGGGAACTTGCTAGAAATGCAACTTATCACGTTGAAAAAAAATTAACAAAATGATTTAAAAAAAAAAGAGGCAATAAAATAAAAAAGTCACTTTAAAAATAATTTTTATAATTATTTTTTGGCTTTAAATCATTTCCATTTTTGTGTATATATTGTACTTTATTCTTTTTAATCAGCTTTATTTTTCCAATTTTATATTATTTTAATTTTCCATAGAATCTTGGCAATATAAAAAGTAAAATCACAAATGTAAAGGATGTACTTTTTAATTTTTTAAATAAAAACCCTAAGTATGGATAAATGGACAATGAAACATATGCAAGCAGCTTTGTTAGGTAGTATACTAACATATGTGTTTTTTCTATATACTTAAAAAGGAAGAAGAAAGAGTTGGGAGGGTTCAAATGATTGAAGTTTGCTCTGAGTATAAAGAGCTCTTTACAAATGTAAAGAGCATAAAGAGAAATGATCCCAGAAGGGGAGTAGGGTTTCATTACTATAGGATTCTTTGGGGGGCACCTGGTTGGTTCACTAGTTGAATGTCTGGTCTGCCTTTGACTCAAGTTGTGACCCCTGGGTTCTGGGATTGAGTCTCACCTAGGGCTCCCTGCAGGGACCTGCTTCTCCCTCTGCCTATGTCTCTGTCTCTCTCTCTGGGTCTCTCAAGAATAAATAGATAAAATCTTAAAAAAAAAAAAAAAAGACTTTTTGGTTATAGGCCTGGTATAGGCCAAAGTTAGAGACCTAGAGACAAATGGTAGAGGCCTTGAGTCAAAAATTCTGAGGGATGAGTAGGACAGGTGACAAATTTGACAGGAAGGGAAATTAGGTTGAGTCTGAGTCTAGGGTATTAGCTCTGGTATCTGTGAAGAATTCCTCAGCACTTGTTGATGAGCAGTAAATGATGAGGGTAAATGATCCCTGTGCTTCAGAGAGGAGCAGGACTCTAAAAGACGAAGCTAAAGAAAGGTCGCCAGGGGTTGTAGAGATATATTGACATGTGTTCAAATCTAATAGGATCTTGGACAAGGTACTTAACCCTTCCCAGCCTCTCCCCATTTTCAGGCTGGGATAACACCACCATCTCAGAAGTAGTAAATATTAAATGAGATCATGTATGAAAGTATTTACCAGAATGTCTGATACACACAGTGGATGTCTAATAAATATTAGACCTCTCTTCTCTTCCCCTCAAATCAAATGCCCTTAGAACCCCAGCCTGAAGGACGGCCAGCATCATAGCAGGTAAATGGAGAAGGGGCCATGATCATTGGGCTCATTGATGGAACCATGAGATGGGCAGAGACAAAATAAAAATAAAGCAAGAATGATACTGTCCTTGCAACACTAGCAAAACAGAACACCCAAGCAAGAAATATCATCTGTTAGTGCCACAGTGCAACTCAGAGATAGCCCTGAGGAAGAAATTTCTGAGGCATTTTTTGAAGAAATTTTGTTCGTGGTAAAAGGTGTCAGATAACAAAAGGTGCAAAAATCTTCTTTGAAATTTGATGGAATTTTCAACCTGTTGGACAAAAGATGGCATTTTTCAAAATGTATTTGGGTGAGATGATAGACCATTTGATACTCTTAGATTTTAGTCCTTTCCATTTGTAGCAAAGTCTTAGAACAAAGGTTTACAAACAGCTTGCTCACGAAATCACCTCAGGTGCCTTCTCTTCTGAGAGAGAAATGGGGATGGTCTGATATTGGTGCCTGAGAAAAAAAATGACTTGTACTTGAAAAGCATGTATACCATACTTTAAGCTCAAACGTCAGTAACAGGTAGCTCAGAGAATTGAAAGCAGAGTCCCGCAAAGATATTTATACACGCATGTTCATAGCAGCATTATTCACAATAGTGTAAAGGAGGAAGAAACGCAAGGGTCCACCAACACATGGATAAGGAAAGTGTAGTATGTACCTACAATGGTATAGTATTCAGCCTTAAAAAGGAGACATACTACAACATGGATGAATCTTGGGGGCATGGGACTAAGTGAAATAAGCCAGACACAAAAGGACAAATACTGTATGATTTCCCTTATATGAGGTTTCTATAGTAGTCAAATTTGTAGACACAAAAAGAATGGTGGTTACCAGACCTGCAGGAGGAGTGAATGGGGAGTTACTTTTTAAAGGCTATAGAGTTTGAGTTGTGTAAGATGAAAGGCCATTGGTAAAACAACAATGTGGATGTACTTAACATCACTGAACTGTGCACTAAAAATGGTTAAGAATGTAAGTTTTATGTGGATTTTACCCCAGTTAAAAAAAAAAAAAAGTCAACAGTTAGCTTCCTTTGTTGTCTTTGTGCATTTAACTTATGGAAATTTCAACTATAAGCACCTGCCCCTTATGCAGTCTTGAACTTCCTGCCTCTCTCCTTGTTCAAACCAGACTTTTGCCTCTGGAGTCCCCAGAGAAGAAGCTTATTAACCCTCTGTTTTTTCCTCCTTTGCCCAAGTACCTATGTTTAAATTCATTCCACCCTCTCTCTCATTCTTTTCTTACTAATCACACTGTATGGTCGAGGAAATGGAGGCACTGCTGAGAAGCAGGAAGAAGGTTTGTCCCCTAGACTAAACACAGCACTTAGATGGCATAGAAAATTCTTTGTACATGAACTGTTGAATTAAATTGGGAGAGCTCCACATTGTTTTGAGCCTTCAATATACACACACACAAAATAGATTTGCCCTAATCCAGAATAAATGATATTTGGGGTAGAGTTGAATGAAAGTTGCATTTGCACTGCCCACGGAGAGAGGTTTCTAGGCAATATAGAGTAGTGGTGTCAGCAAAAAGGCAGAGAGTACTGATCAATCTTGGAGAACTCTTATCCTGATTCTTGTAAATTCTGGTTCATAAACAACTGATATCCCATTATCTTAATAAAGGTAAGTCCTTAAAGCCCTTAAAGAATACTTTTAGGCAATCAATTATTAGCTTAATTTAATATATATGTGTAAAACATATAAATATATACTATATTTAATAATTTATGATTGAAAGAAAAATAGCTTCAACACTGTGCATGTTTGCATCTCCTCAAAGCACGCAGCAGTGCTTTGTCCACAGGAAGTAGTCAATACATGGTTATCGAATTTAGAATGTCCTTCTTCCCAATCAGTGAGGTTTAATATATTTCCAATTCAGAATGCCTATTAATTTTTCAGCATTAGTAAGCCTTCAGAAAAAATCCATTTGGGGATGTGTTTAAGAGATCACAGCAAATACTATCATATACATGATGAAGAGAATACTGTTAAAATGAAGCATGCTTATTTAACACACCGGTAGCCATTGATAAAATGTAATTTAATTTAATCATTTAAATTTACATTGTTAATGTACAAGAGCATTTCTTTCAAACCACAGGTTAACACACACTAAAGAGCAATGCTGTTAGAAGAGCAGAGAAACTTTGGAAAACTCTGCTGTCTGAAATGAAAGCAAGGCACTCTCCATTAACAGCTGGTGGATTCCTGATTTCCGCCCACAGAAGGCATGTTCGCACTGAGAGAGCTCTCCCACAAGGGAAGAATCACCTGCTTTAATTCTTGCTGTCCTCTTCTGAGCTAGTTTGGTCATCCACTCTGTATAAACTTGTGTGTCAACATCAAGACAAAAAAAGAGAGTTGAGTTGATGGATTACGTGGGAGGCTCTCATAGTTCTTACAACTATGGAAGACAGAAGAACACTGGCTATCACCTTTATTTTCAACACTAGTGTCTGGACCTAAAACTAAAAACCTTCATTCTTTCCAACCAACCAATCAATATCACAGCTAAAAAGTCTTTTCCTTAAATCTGATGGGTGTAAAAATAAAAAGTAACAGCATTTCTCCAGGGCTCTGGTTTTTCTGTTTGTTTTGTTTTTCTTTTATGGACATGACAAAAAACAAGGATTAACTTTCCAATACTAATGGTGCACCAAAGGGTTATGTATGCACAGTATTTCTAATTTATTCAAATTCAATTTGAATTTGGTCTGAAGCTACCTTGTATGAAATGTTAGCTTTCCTGATATTTAATAATGTTTATTATGTTTGCATATAAGCTCAAAAAATTAATGCAAAAGTACTACTTTACTCACGGTTATCAGGTAAAATGTAAATATTAGTGGTTATTTTTAAAAGCCTGTTTTCCTATAGATGCAATAAGTTGAGTAAAAACACTATAGAAAGGAGAAGTAGGTCCTAGGTCTTGATTCTGGTATTGGCCTGTTGGACCTTGGGCAATTTTTACTTATCGCTGGGTCCCGGTTGTCTCCTCTATGAGTTTCAGAGGTATGGGGGACCAGTTGACAAGTCAGGCCCCTGCAAAGTCTAATGTTCCAAGGGCCTAACATTGCAGACCCTATCACCTGGATATAAAAATAATAATCTTCCATAAAAGCTCACACAAACATAATACATGATCAAATATCAGAATGACTCTTGGGGCAGGGGGGAACCAAACCATATATGCTTTGCTATCTGGGTTATCCTTTGCAGCAATTAGGCAATTCATTTGGCATTTGTTTGATTGTATAATTTAATGACAATATAAACAGCATAGTTTTGTTATTTTTTTCTTTAAAAACACTAAAGCAAAAATGATTTAAAGCTAACAAAAACTACTGTGACATCATTTTGACATTCAAAGTTTGTTTCTTAGCAAAATGGCCAAAGATATTTTGATTGATACAGAGTATATAATATAAAGACTTTTAGACCTAAAAATCTTCAAACATTATTCGAATTTAGCAAAACATAAGCAAAATTTTAATATCAAAGTGCTAAACAGTACTGCCTTAAAAGTCACTGCAAATGAATCATAAAATAACTGCATGGGAAGTAACATTTATTGTACAAATGGTTAATAAAAAGACACATTATAAATATATATATGTAACCTGCTATATTTATATATATATATTTGTTTATTTAATTTCTAATTGGTGTATCCAAGTTACTGTGAACACCCCATTTAAGTACTTTGTAACTCAGCTTCCAGGAGCTGGTGGTCTTGCAATAAATACAGGCAAAGCTATTACAATATAACGTGCATACAAATGTTTATACAAATAAGGACACTATGCAACAAATTATCTCATAGTAATATGGCATCGACAGTATAAACATACAAAAGGGAGTACGAACACGGAATGTTGAAACGCAGCCCACTAATCCTGTCTAGTAGTCACATTCATACTATTATTTTTTAAAATAAGACTCGCTTGCTCTCCAAAATTGTCCTTGTCACCAATAACAAAAATTAAATTATATATATTTCAAAAATCTTATTACCTCTGGTGTTTACCCTGTATGATCAGTTCCTACTTATTTGTATGTTCTTATTTAGGAATCAAACCCTTGAGACTCACTGGATGCTCCTGGGGCTTCTGAATGAATGTGCCAGTCAGTTGCTATTAACTGAAGCAACTTTAGGGAACTCTGTCTCAGTTGATGGAACACAACCAACACAGCTGTATGCAATCCATTTTATAATCTGAGCCCCTTTCAGGACAGCTGGGCATCAGGGCAGAGCTCTGGATCCACTAAGAGTGGCCTAAAATCTTGGATGGACCATTCCTCAGAAGCGCTCTACAGGGCAGGTGGACAAAGCCTCTGCTAGGAAAATGAACACGTGTCATTTGCCAATATGACTGCCTCCTTTTTATTTCCATATAAAAGAAAGGAGAGTTCATAAACAAGACTTAGTAAGACAGCACTTTAAAAATTGCACTTGTATATGGAAGCGAACAGCCATTATCATTTTGCTATGTCTGATTTATAGGTAATCCTCATCTTTCACCATTTGTTAAAATAAAATAAAGGAAGAAAGAAATTAAAAGAGAGAATTTCTGCCTTCTTTGCACCACATACATACCCTTGATACAGGAAGTGTATTCTAAAGATCAACCTCAAGACACATCCTACCCTGGCGAACAACCGTTGGCTGTTCTTGTTTTTAAATACAAAGCAACTATAATTGTATTCCCCAGAAAGAGTTTTAAAACAGTTATATTATCCTTTTTTTTTTTTCCTGCTCGGATAGCATTGTCCAAAAGTGCTTTGTTAGCAATTTCTTAGAAAACCCTCATGAACTCTACCCTCCCCTCCCACACCAACCCCAAAGCCTAAATATAAAACACAACCCCAACACAATACTCTGCAAGTTTTCTGGCTTTAGGTTGTAAGGAAAAGTGCCAGAAAAAAAAAAAGTCTTTTCTACAGGAGCTGCTTTTTCTCTTAAGGAAGGACAGAAAATGATAGGTGTCCAGACCCATTCCTTTGCTGCTTAGCAAGTAGGTGCCAGGCGGCTCCCGTTCAGAAAGGCAGGGTGTCCAGGAAGAGCTTGTCGATGATGGAAGGTGGAGACACCAAGTCTTCCAGCTTCAGGTAGAAGATGCGCTGGAGGCCCAGGGTGCAGATCTTGCGCAGTTCTACCAAGGCGCCCAGGACCTTGGGCTCGCTGGGCTCCAAAGCCTGTCCCTTACTCTGGTGGTCTTTCAAGCTGCTTGTGATCTTGTTGCATAGCTCCTCCACTCTCTTTGGTTCTTTTAACCCATGTCGTTCTGTAGAGGGATACAAAAGGGCAAGTTTAGGAGGATGTTACATCTTAAGAGACTTTGAGTTTTCTTTATTTTTGCTTTTTTTTTTTTTTTTTAATTTTAAGTAGGCTCCACGCCCAACATGGGGCTTGAACTCATGACCCTGAGATCAAGAGTTGGATGCTCTCTACTGCTTGAGCCAACCAGGTACCCCATCTTTTTTTTTTTTTTTTAAGATTTTATTTATTTATTTGAGAAAGAAAGAGAGAGAGAGGAGGAGGAGAGAGAGAGAGAGAAACAGACTCCTTGCTGAGGAGGGAGCTTTACGCAGGACCCTGAGATCATGACCTGAACCAAAGGCAGACACTGAGCTGACTGAGCCACTCAGGGGCCCTAGGCATCCCCATCTTCTTTTTAATTTCTCATTTTAGCAAATTTTTTTAAAATTTAAATTTTATTAATTAACATATAATGTATTATTGGTTTCAGAGGTAGAGGTCAGTGATTCATTGGTCTTATATAACACCCAGTAGACAGCCTCATCTTAAGAGACTTCGAATCCCAAATTGAGGTCTGTGTCTTCTACCAGTTGGGATGGCATTTTAGAATCCAAGTGCCTCCATCTTAGAGGTAACTCATAGCCTTTGTTATCAAATGGCATCAGGGTTCGAATCCCAGTCCTACCACTTCCTCACTGTGTGCTCCTGAGTTAGCCTCTGACTTTCTGCGCCCCAGGTTCCTTATAAAGTGAAGATAATAACTGTCCCTAATTTAGGGTTTCTGGGAGGACCAACTTAGGTGAAGCACACAGTTCCTGGCACATAGTCACATTGAATGAATGACAGAGTGGTTATTACTTTGCATACATTATCCTATAAAAGTCCTATCAGAAAGCAACTCTTTTTTCAGAGTGACAAAGAAACACATCGAGGAAAGTGAATTAATGTCCCCATCTGTTAAGATGGGGAAGGGGGATCTGTAAGTTCCATTTGCTAATGCAGGGGCTGCCCCACAAGACCCAGCACAAAGCACATTCTTATGTTTTCATGCTAACCAGCACTGAGAAGAATCCAGCTTTTCTTTTCCCTGTTTTTCACTCCCCCTTGAAACACCTATTGTCCTACACCTGGCACTCTGTACAAAATACACGTGTCTTCCTGCTGTGGAGATGGAAAAGTCAAAGAGAAGGGAAGAGGCCCTGAAAGAGGCACTGCAGGGACTTTACAATGTAGCAAGACATGAACACCTGTATCTGATATTTTATAAAACAATATACAAAGTGATCCACATGTTAAATATTATGATCTCCCATTTTATTTTAATGTTAAGTGATTTTCCCAAAGTCTAAATTTTGGCTGCTAAAAGCTGCTAAACTGATCTGAACTCAGTTTCCTGAGGCACATTTTGTCCTCCTGCCACAGAGCAATGTTGCATCTCTAATCAGAAAGGAGCATCACATCCAGTATAAACCACTCTGCTCTCCCTCAACATTTAGATACCAAAGTCTCTTTCCTGAGAGAAGGTCTTGGCCCTAGTTAGTCAGGGTTTGTATCTCTAAGTATATTTACACGTAAAACAATAATTCTCATGAGATCGAAGACATCCTTCCAAAGGGAAATCAAGCAACAGTGTCTAATTTTTCCCACGTTTATTTTTTCAGTTGGGGATATATGCTTTCTCATTTTTTAAAATTCCAGTATAATTAATGTGCAGCATTATATTAGTTTCAGGTGTACAAAAGTGTTCAGTGATTCAACAATTCTATACATAACTCTGTGCTCATCAAGATAAGTGTACTCTTAATCCTCTTGGGGATATTTTTGTTAGGGAAGTTGTTTCCTTAAAACAAAAAAAGTCAATTAGCAAAATGGAGCAATATCCAGACATTTTTTTTCCCCTCTTGTCCTAAATCAAAGGAGGCCCAGGGACCAGGAGATCTGCATTCTTCCATAGGTTTAAGGCTTATCTTAAAAGGAGGAGGTTGGATTTAATGACCTCTAAGGTCCCTTCTAGCTCTGATGTGTTATAATTACATTAAATTACAACCATGAAAATTGCCAGTGGCATCTCAGTTGGCTGTAACTTGTGGGTGTCTCATCTTGATGCACCATAATATGGAGAAAAGGGCACTGGATGTGTAGTCAGACGGAGCTGGGTTCCAGTTTTGGTTCTGTTACTTACTACTAGCCATGTGACTTAATCTCTTAGGACCATGTCTTTGTAGGAAAATGGGGATTACAGGGTGGGTGGTAGATACACAAGTCTTTATTGTATTCTTCTTTATTCCTTTCTGTGTACCTCTTTTTAAAAAATATTTTATTTAATTTTAATTTTTAATTTTTTTTAAAGAAGAGTATGCACGTGTATATGTACACATGTGTGTGAGAGTGCGCGTGAGGAGGGAGGCTGGTGGGGGAAGGGCAGAGGGGAAGAGAGAATCTTAGGTAGGCTCCATGCCTGGCTTTGAGTCTGACTCTGGGCTCCATCTCACAACTCTGAGATCACAACCTGAGCTGAAATCAAGAGTCGGACATTTAAGCAACTAAGCCACCCAGCTCCTCTCCCCAAGATTTTATTTTTAAGGAATCTGTACACCCAATGTAGGGCTCAGACTCACAACCCTGAGATCAAGAGTTGCATACTCTATGGGCTAAGCCTGCCAGGTTCCTCTTTTCTTTGTGCCCTACATACTACACAAAACATTGAAAGAAGAAGTATAGTTATAATAAAACCTACTTCCATGGGTATTGACAGGCTCAACTAAGATGATGCTACCAACTTTCTACCAACTGCAGAGTGCTCCATGCATGGTACAGTCAGCACCTGCAACAATGCCTGACAAACAGCAAATGGTTGGCAACCACAGGTCAAACAAAAGGCAACAAAGTCCCCTACTTCTCAAGCTTTGCAGTGCATGATTTTGCTTCCCAGGAACTATTAGCTAATCAGCCTAGGTGCAAACCTGTCCTCTATGTTTATCTTTACTATATACGTAGTCTCTCTGTTTAGTCTCAAAAGACACACCCAGGAGTGACCTTCAAGGGAAATTTTGCCTGCAACGGTGTTCCTTCTAAACTCTTATTCCACCTCCCTCTCCCCTTTGCCCCTGCCACCAAAACAGAAAAGCAGACTGCAAGTTTGGCAGTAAACTTCAAGAACTGTAAAATGTTCATAGCCTCTGCCCAAGTAATCCCACTCTTGGGAATTTATCTGAAGGAAAAATTCAGCAGAAGAATAAACTGTATGCATGAAGACATTTAGGGTTGCAGTATCTATTTAAAAAACTGGGAAAAAGATAAGGGGTGGAAGAAAAGGGAACTATTAAGTCAAAAATGGTATATGCACATAAATGTAGGCATCAGAAAGGACAGATATGAAGGCTGTCAAGCAACATGGAAAAACATATATCGCATAAAAGAAAGAACAGAATATAAAATGGCATCTAAGCTGGGATGACATCTATGCAAAATTTATTTCTGCATATAAAGAAGGGTGAACAGAAACAGAAAAGTGAGAATATTTATGAGATTGTCAGATAACTCTTTTCTTTCTTTTAAAATTCCCAAGTTAGCAGTATTTGTATATTAAACTGTTAACATAAAACAACCTGGGATTTGGTCTCTCTAGTAGCTGTAACATGCTCAAACAGTCATCTTGCTGATAATAATGTCTATTAATACTGAGCTATGGCAAATTAGGTTCCGAACCTAGGGAGGGATGCTTTTTCCCAGAATAAAATAACCAATCTATTGATTTAACATGTGCCTTCTTTTCAGTGCCCATGTCTTGTGTTGCATTCAAGATCCCATATTCGTTTTCAGGATAAAGAAACAGAGAATGGTATTGGCTGGATTTGGGGAGGGGGTTGATTACAGAACCTTATAACTAGACTTTCTCATGGCCAAACTCACAGAAGGTGCCTCAGAGTTTTCCCTGCTCTCCAACCAGTTGTGACTGCTCAATAACTATGGCAACCATTATTTATTCAGTGAATTCAAGTGGAGATCGATACCTCCCTGCCAGCTGGATCAACCCTAGGCCTGGAATTCCTTGAGGAATTCAGAGACACTCCTGTTAGAAGCCAAAGGCACCTTCTTTGTTGTTTTGAACAGCTACTGGATTTGTGGTTTCTTTACTTTTTCAAAAGGGCTGAGATAAAATTCAGTCTCCATGCAAACTACTGCCAGCAGCCAGCAAGATTTCCAAATCACTAGGGAGTCACTAAGTGGCTGGGACCTTCCTAGTAATCTGAAATTCCTTAAAACCCCAATCACTGACGTTTTCATTTAAGGACTTCTTTTCTTTTCGGTGTCTGGTAAACATGGTTGCAATGCTGATATACAGAGACCTCATCAATTCTGGGGGAAATTGGACATTTGGATTTCCCCCTTCCTAGAGAATCACACACAGATTTTAGTGTATGATCTTTGTCCACCATTAAACAAAACAAGCCCTTCGGCATTTCTTGCTCTTTGATCTACATCATTTTTATCTAATACGTCAGTATTTAACTCAGCTTTCTGTATCCAAAACTTTAAAATGCATCTTATAGAAATGGTTAAGTAATGAATTTACGTGTCACAATCATAGAACATATGTGTTGGAAAGGATTTGAATCATTTAGTTCACACTCCCACCCAAAACAAGAATCCCTACCATGAGAGGTCACAAAGAAAGTGCCCGACCACTGGAAAATAACAATAGACTTAGTAGCACTTTATATTATACTCTTCTACTTAGATTATTTTATCACACTCTCTCAATATGCTTGTGAATCAGGTAGGACAAAGATGATCTTTACTTAATAGATAAGAAGGCACAGTCAAAATTAGCAAATGGCTAATTTCTTTTGCTCAAAGTCCAGGCATGTTTCTATTATACTGGGATGCCTTGAACGTCATATTAGGATGTTCTTCTTTATCCTGAGATGATTTCAGCCTCCCTATAACTCCTGACTTTCTGTGTACCTATTTAACTAACTGATTAATTACTTCTTTCAACAAATACGTACCAAGTGCCCATTCTGTGCCTAGCAATATTATAGCCATTGGGGAAGAGCAGTGAACAAAACAGATGGACAACACTGACCTGTGTGGTGTTAGTATCCAAAGAAACTGCTGAATTCCTATGCAATTTTAGCTATCCATGCCACAGACCTCTCTGCTGAGAGAGGAACGGAAGCAGGTGGGAGGTGGAGAGAGAGGAGGGAGGGAGAGTGGGAGGGGGAAAGGGAAGGAATGGGAGAAAGCAAAGAGGGTGGGAAGAGGGAGAGATCCAGTGAAATAATAGAGCTACTAAGATCTGTGCTCATGTTTTTCCCTTTTCACCTCGTTAAGAGCTACTTGTCCTTTAGATTACGGATCAAATATTTCTTCAAGGCAACTTTCCTTTTTACTCCCAGTTTATTTATTTATTTTTTTAAATAATAAATTTGTTTTTTATTGGTGTTCAATTTGCCAACATACAGAATAACACCCAGTGCTCACCCAGTCAAGTGCCCCCCTCAGTGCCCGTCACCCAGTCACCCCTACCCTCCGCCCTCCTCCCCTTCCACCACCCCTAGTTCGTTTCCCAGAGTTAGGAGTCTTCCACGTTCTGTCTCCCTTTCTGATATTTCCTACCCATTTCTTCTCCCTTCCCCTCTATTCCCTTTCACTATTATTTATATTCCCAAATGAATGAAACCATATAATGATTGTCCTTCTCCGATTGACTTACTTCATTCAGCATAATACCCTCCAGTTCCATCCACGTCGAAGCAAATGGTGGGTATTTGTCATTTCTAAAGGCTGAGTAATACTCCCAGTTAGATCATGCTCTCCTATGGCATTCTATTTTTTTTCCCTTTCAAGGATATAACAGGTTAGAATCAGATATCTATCTAACTCTTGCCTGCCTTCTCCATTAAATGTAAGCTCCACAGGGGCGTGGGCTGTGTTTGCCCATCATTACACCTCCTGAGTACAGAGGAGACACCAATAACTATCTGTTCAGTGAATATGTACACAGAGGAACAATGACCTGTAAAATATGATTAAATGAATACTAAACACATAAGCTGCTCAGAATAAATATAGAAGTTGGTAGTTAATGAGCAGTAGACAACATTCACAAACTCTAAAACCTACCACATTACAAGCTTTGGAGTCAGACTTCCTGGATGTAAAACCTAGCTCTGCCACTTATTGGGTCTGTTTCCCCATTTGTAAAAACAGGGCTGATGAGGATACCTGCCTCCTGGGTTGTGGGGAGAAGTAAATGAGTTGACACATGTGAAGTGTTTGGGACAATGCCCGCATATAGTAACTACTTAAAAAATATTAGCAAGTATCCTCTATGTCTACAGCTCAACTCATTAATACCCCCTTCAAATCGGCTGCTTCTCTGAATTTGCCTGTTAAGGATTTCACCGTCCTCCCCATCGCTCCCACACCATGTCTAACAATTCTTCCTCCCTGGCCATCATAGTTAATCCATTGTAAGAACACTGGTGAACATCTCTGTGATGTTCCTTGCATCTAGCTCCTCCCTGCAATCCCTCTGGCCTAGGTCTTCAGTAACTGCTACCTACACTGTTTCAATAGCTCTTGGCTTGTCCATCTGCTTCCCATCTCTGTTGTAATCCATGCCAGGTCCTTCCAGATCTACTAACTAGACAACATTAAACAAAATAGCACATGTAAAGCCCTTGGCACAGTGCCTGGCACAGGGTATTTGAAAATTATTAACTTCCTGGAATTCTAATTACCAATAGCTTTCATTGTTCCTTTCTGTTCAGACGTCGTCACTACCTCAGCAGCATCAACATCACCCGGCAGCTTGGTAGTAATGCAGAATTTCAGGCCCTGCCCTGGATCTGCCTCATCATAAGTGCAATTTAACAAGATGCTTCGTGGGTTGATGCACATGAAAGCTAGGGAAGCTCTGCTCTAGCCAGTCCTGGTCCCCACGAGATGCCTGAGCCAGTCTGCACCTACCAGTCACCCAGTCTCTGTACACCTAACTCCCCGATGCCGCTTGTTCCAGAATCAAATCATTTCTACTACAAAGTTTTTCTTATGTTGAGCTGAATTTTACAGTTCCCAGTTCTGTCTCTTGGGCACATACAAGAAACAGATTCTCTTTCTCACGGCAAGTAGCGGAGATGAGGACAGGGTGAGGGTAGCTGTCAGGAGATCCAATAAGGAAAAGCAATTCTTTCTCTTTTTGAGCAGGTCTCAGGGCACAGGCCAACACGAGGACAACAGTAATACAGTTCCAGCCAAAGAGGAAAGCTAACACCAACCAACAGACAGGACCTTCCTGCTCTGCTCTGGGCTCCATTTCTTTCTTGGGGAAGTCATCTCACTGCTACCTCTTATTGCACATGGAACATCCTTTATTGCTGGACAGTCCCCAGGGACACTGAGCTGGTCGGCACTCTGAGCTGAGGCTGTAATATGCTTTCCAGTCTGTCTGTCTTTGGTTTATTAGAGTATGTGTCTGTCTCCCCAAGGAGACCACAAACTCTTTGAGGATAAGGGATTGTGTGCCTGGCACATAGCAGATGCTCAATAAATATTATTGAATTAATCTGAATTGAAATACGGTAGTCCTCAGGAATTCAGACTATTTTCTAATAACAAAGTGGTAGGCTAAAAATAATTAATTTTCCTAATTTGGGAGACTTCCCGAAATTTATAACCCATTCATTTAACCAATATTTGCCATGTGCCAAACACTTTTAAATGCCAAAGTAATTATAAAGATGAATAAGACTCTCCCTGGCCTTAAAGAAACCCACAGTCTAGTTAGAAAAGAAGAGACACAAATAAATTACTTAATATAATGTGTATGTGGAATTGTAGGGACACAGGAAATTGTTATGGATTCTCAGGAGAATAGTTAGCTCTTCCTGAGGTAAGAAAATAACATTTAGGATAATCATAATGAAGATTTGTCTAATATCTTTTTCTCTTCAAAGTACACATTAGCTCATTTAATCTTTATAGGAAATTTACAAGTAGACATAATTATCTCTGTGAAAAATGAGAAAACTGAGATTCAGAGAGTGTAAGAAAAAAAAAAGAGAGAGAGATTGCATAAGGAATTAGTCCAAGACTACATAGGCAGGCAGTAGCAGAGTGAAGATCTCCAATCTCCAAATCCCAAGATAATCTCTACTTTAAAAAAAAAATGATACTGTCCTTAGTTTTCTTCTGCAATGTAGCTGATGGCTATATATGATATAAAAAAGGGGTAACCAGGTAACCATTTAGAATGAGCAGGGCAGCTCTGGGAAGACAGGTGGTAGAGGGCATGGCAGGACCAACCACCTGCCTGGTTCTTCTATGTCATTGTTCATTGCTTTCTGCCCATTGGTCCATCCTTCCTTCCTGCTCCTCAACCTTAGAATTCATGTTCCAATAAGATCAGGAAAAAAGACTACAGGGATAAGAGAAAGGAGTCATTTTCTCACTTGACAGAAGACCTGAGAGGGAAAAGAAAGCCATGGAGAACATTCTTTTAGTGTAGCAATGCCAAATGGCATTTGGGCACTCAAGATTCCTTCCACCATCTGGTCTAAAACGTCCTTCCTGATCTTATTTCCCTTTTCACTATATGGGAGAGGTATTTTACTCTGAGGCTAGAGCATAAAAGCAGGCCATAAGATAAATATCGCATTGAATCAATCTTTTCCCTGGAAATGCTTTAAATTTCCTCAAAGTGCAGCTCTAACCACTGGAAACAGAGAGCCCAAGCTCAGGACCCACTGTGGATTCAGGTCTTCTCTCTCATGCTCACTCCAGGATAGACACACTTGGAGTATTTAGCCTGCACTCTTTTGGTTCTTCTTTCTATCGAGATTATATGTGTGATTTAACACATGTGCAATGCAATGCCACTGCACTTGCTTTTCCCTACAGGTGCTGAAGCCCTTGTGATGCTATTTCCTTGATCTGGAATGTCCTGCCTCTGTATCTTCCCATGGCTACATGCCACCTCCTTGGGAAGCCATTCATGACCAGCACCTCCACCTTTCTCTGAAAAAAACAAGTGAGCAGTAATCCGGACGTCCCCTGCACCGAATCTATTGCTTTTAAGGACTTGGACACTAACCACCACACATTGAGTTCATTGTATCATAATCACATATGACTTCCTAGAAGGCCATACCCTTTCTGACAGTAGAATTGATGGATGGCTTATCTTTGCATCTTGAGAGACTGACACCAAGCCTGGCCTATACTAGGTCCTCAATATTTATTTAATGAATGGATACTTATAAAACCATAATTCTACACTAACTTTCTGTTTGGGGGTCTTCTTATGTATTAAACATAATTAAGTTACCACACATCACCTCCCTGGTATCCCATCAGAAGCAAAGCATTTCTGTTGCTCCCATGTCAGGGATGGGGCACCGGTGAAAGAAGACAGTTAGGGCAGATAAACTGGGGACTTAAAAACATTTGACAACCACAACTGTGGAGAAGGAGAGTGATCTGAAAGAAACCATTTCCTGCCCCACCTAATCACCTAGTTTTTCACAAGGAGGCCTAGAGAGAAGTAGAAGAAGCAGAAAAAAAGAAGTAGAAAATAAAAGCCTTGTGTATGAAACTTCTAATACTGCCCAGATTCTTAATAATTTTCCTGGAAAAGAGACTGGTTAAACTTCTAACAGCTCATTTCCTTGTCATGAGTTCTTCCCTGTGGGTTTAGGAGCAGACAATTTTGGGATGAGGTTTGTGATGCCACTAGCCCACCTGATCACAGTCTTGCCATCAGTCTGTATAATCAGTGGAGCTTATTCCAAAGTTGGGATTTCATGGGAGCCCATATTCAAATGGAAATTAGTATCTGCAACAAGGCATGCTGCTGTTTTCCAGACGTCACTTTTTATGCCATTTCCTGATGCTTTTGCACATTTCCACCCCCCTCCCAAGAGCAAATCACAAAGTACTGCAAGGTCCAGAAATGAGAGAAGAGGAGCTTGTTTTTCCTGTGGGTATTAACCCTAGCAAGGACAACAGGCTGGTGGGACGTAGAACTGCCCCATGAAGGATATGGCTTGCTGTGCCCCTGCTCTTGGTGAGTGCAGCTTCATTTTTTCCACATCATGTCCTCCTTGGAGCTTCTCGAGCATCCAAGAATATATTCACCAAACATAATACCTCCTAAAGCTCCCATCCGTGTCTTTATGCCACCAAGTTTGATTCTGGACTCCCTGGGGCTTCCAAGGGGAAGGGACAGGCATGTGCCTACTTTGAGGGGGTCTCTGTCACTAACATTCCAGGAGGGAATGCACGCGGACTGAGTGCCTATTCTGAATCCACTTTGGCTACATCACAAACCTACTTTCCCATAATCCTTACTGCTGCCTCACAGACTAAGTGTTGTGGATCCCCATTTTAAGATGGGGTAACTGCAGTCCAGAGAAATGAGATGCATTGCTGAATAACACACACTTATTCAATCCAGGACCCTAGACTGCAACCTGGGGGTGCAGGATTCTGCAGTCCATGCTGTTTCTGCTAAGCCCAACTGCCTTCTCTATGAGCAATCCCCACATCAAGGACGGTGGGCTTAGCAACTGTAATGGCAGGACACACAGCAGACTGGAGGCAGAGGTGGGACTCATATCACCTTCTCCTAATCCCTTTTCCATATTCTCTGCACTGAGCTGCCCAATATCTCCAGGTGGGGACTGTCACACTTGTGCATGAACCGTGCCTCTTTACTTCAGGTGCTCCCGTGAGCCATGGGAGAGCCCTCTCAATGGAATTCATACTCTGGGAGGTAGCCTTGTTTTTGCTTTATTAATGGCTCCCGTGGAAATCTCTGGCAGGCCCCATCAAAAGAAGGGAATTTCTTATCTAGGACCAAAGCCCAGGAGGAAGTGGGGTCCCACCTGGAATACTGAAAGAACATGCTAGTGTCTGATTCCTACCATACATTTTCTTTGCCTGCATGGAAACCATTAAATGATGACCCAGGCTAGCCTCTGAAGGTCCTCAGATACATCTCACTTTAGTTAACAGATGTCCCAAGAAGGTACATGTAAGTAATGTCCATTTCTGATGCATGAGAAAAAAGGGCCCACTGGTCTCAAAGGATCTGTTTGGTCCTCTGAGAAGTTCATCACCTGCCTGAAAAACATGTTTTCTGCAGCTAAGAGTGTAGCAAATCTGAACCTAGTCCCAACAGCCTAGCTCATGCTTGGCTCTGATGAAAAGGAAGTGAGCCCTCCTCCCTGGGCAGGTGAGCCCCAGGTGGGATGAGCCTCTCCTGAAGCCTCCATCCGCTGTCACTGGCTCACCAGGTCCCAGTCTGATGAGAAGGATGAGACTGAGCAGGAAACTCTGCAAGTGTGAGGGGGCAAAGGAAGCTGGGGCCTGGGGCCCTGAGGGCAGCCCTGGGGAGATGCCACAGTTTCTCTCAACCGAGTGCCTTTCTCTTTCTCATTCTGCCCTGGGAACCTCTATCTCCCAAAAGATAGAAAGGGAGAGGCATCTAGGTGGAGGAACGCATAATACACTAATTGAATATGTTTTATGCTTCTGGTTCTTAACTTTTAAAAACAGTTGTTGAGTCATTTTTGCTTTTTACAAATATCCATTTTTCTCACTTCTCTGCCAACCAAAGTTGTTAAATCAAGTCCTAAACAAATAAGTAAAGGTATGTTTTATACATGTGCAGTGTTTTGCTTTTACTTTGGGTCACCTGCCAAGGACTAGGGAGCGGGGAGAACTCGCCCCTCTGCCTCATAGGAACAGGCTGCTTAAGGTAAACTTCCTTCAAAAACCTCATGTAAAAATAACCCTGAAGCAGGTGCTCCAATTGGCAACGAGCTTCTGTGGAAATTTAGATTTTTCCTGAAGGTTCATGACAATAAGTTGCAAAAAATATGTTTCTTTGTTTAAACTAGGTTAAACTTAACAGATTTTAGAAAAGTAGCAGTCGTTTTCCTTAATTTCTGGGATGTGTGTGTGTGTCACAGCCAAAGCCAGAATCCACCTTTAACACAGGAGAGGAGAGGGAGGAGGACACAGTCACTTCAGTGACCGGGGTGGTGCTTACCTGTGATCATGCTCAGCGCTGACAGGCATGCTAAGGCTTGGATATCAAGGTTCAGGCTCTGCAAACTTAAGGAAAAGTCTTTAATGGAGTCGAGCCACTCCCCAAATCCACGAAGGCACTGAAGTCGATGCAGGACAAGTCCATTGCAGAACACAAACTTATCTTCAGCAGTGTTCGACCTACAAGACAAAGTCATGGGGGGGAGGGGCAGGGGTGGAAGACAGAGACACATCAAATAGGTGTATTCAATCTGTCCAACATCAGAACACAAAGGTACCTAAACAGCCATTGGGCAGTGTTCAGAACCCGGTGTGGTGTCATGGAACTTGCCCAGATACTCTTTTTTTTAAAAAAGATTTTATTTATTTATTCATGAGAGAAACAGAGAGAGAGGCAGAGACACAGGCAGAGGGAGAAGCAGGCTCCCTGTGGGGAGCCCGATGTGGAACTGGATCCCAGGACCCTGGGATCACGACATGAGCCGAAGGCAGCACTCAACCACAGAACCATCCAGGTGCCCTCTACCCAGATCGTCTTGATGAACAAGACTGTGCTCCTGGGGGATCCCTGGGTATCTCAGTGGTTTAGTACCTGCTTTCTGACCAGGGCGTGATCCTGGAGACCCAGGATCGAGTCCCACGTCAGGCTCCCTGCATGGAGCCTGCTTCTCCCTCTGCCTGTGTCTCTGCCTCTCTCTCTCTCTGTGTCTCTCATGAATAAATAAATAAAATCTTAAAAAAAAAAAAAAAAAGACTGTGCTCCTGGGATCAACAACCACCGCCACTTGTCTGTGCTAACTTTCTCAGTGAGCATCAGCTCTGGGGAGCTGGGGATGGAGCACCTGCTCTCTTATTACCAGAATCAGTTACTGTCCCACCAAGGATGGGAGACAGAGGAGAGGCACTCAGGAAGTATGGAAGTGAAACCCCAGGCAGCCGCCTCTTTCTGTGGTGAACACGATTCTGTTCTCTTCAGGGCTCCTTGGCCAGGACTTCTCCCTCTTATTCTTAAATGTCAAAAACTGATAAGACCTGAGACTAGACACTACAATTCCATTGTGCAGACTCCAAGAACACCCGGTCCTTGCAACTGCCAGAAGTCAATCACAAAAATAAAAAGTGACCCAAGTAAAAAATAGTCATTTTTTTGTATCCCTCTGTACTTTCAACAGTGGATCTGTGGAGGGCTATTTCTAAAACTGCCTGATAGTTCATATTATGTCCATCATCATCTCGTTTCTCTCTCATGGAAGCTGTCCTGGAACATCTAGACATCACCACTTAGCTGTGGGGCTGAGGGCACTCCTTTCATCTCTCCTTTTCCTTATCTATAAAACAGGAATTCTGATTACTACCTCCTAAGATTGCTGTGGGAATTAAATGAAGGCTCTGAGAGCCCATGCACACTACCTGGGACACAAGAGGAGCTCAACCAGTATTAGGTGTAGCTAGTTCTGAATTCTCTATGGTCCTTCCTTGAATCTTACCTTTCCTTTAATTTTCAAGTCCCTTGCTACATATTTCTCTCTTTCGGCCTACTGCATTAACAAGTTAATATCTCTTTATTTGTACTTCTTGGATGAGTAGCTTTATTCATTCATTCACTTAGCAAGTCTTTCCTTAGAACCAAGTATGTGCCATTCTTGGAGCCAGGCACTGGAGAAAACTTGGTGAAAAGTGTATAGATGGCACCTGCCTGCATGGAGCTTATTCCTTACTTAATCCTTTGCTGCCTGCCTAATAGAGGACAGTCCCATTGCTGCCTTGGATCCTGTGCACAGCAGATTGGCTATAATTATGCTAATTACTGACTCCTTAGCTGTAATTTCACCTCTGTCTCTCCTACAGATCCTGCCACAGAGGCACACACAGACAGCATGGTTCAGCCTCAGAGTTTAAAACCTGGACCTCAGGCCACTGGCATCAGAATCACTGGAGCATGAGTTAAAAAGGCAGATTTCTGGACTTCTTTCAAGATAGTTCTAAACCAAAATGGCTGGGAATCAGGCACGGGAATCTGCACTTTACACTAGAGCTTCTGGTAACACAGTATGAAAAGCTTAGAGAGAAGCTTAGATCTGAGGTTCCAGCTTTTTGAAAAATCACTGCCTCTTTGTCTTTGGTGTCACCGAGTAGGATAGGTTGAAGCACATCTTTTGATCCAGAAGCTATTCGCTTGGAGTAAACACTGGGGGTTGAGAAGCTGTGGGAACTCTTTAGAGCCCCATCTGGCGTACTAGAACAGTAACTTGTTAAATAGAAACCCATGAGGTAAATGCAATGTTCAAAATAAATACTCGCCTGCCAGGAAATACCTTATGCACCATGAGAGAATCTTCCTAGAATCATAGAATGTTGGAACTGCAATGGGCTTCAGAGATCAACAGATCTAACCTCCTCATTGCACAAAGGAAAGTGAATTTCAGGTGAAGCCAGTGACCTTCTCAGAGTTTCACAGCAAGTTCATGTTGGAACTGACACTAGAACCCACGAGTCCTGGCTTCCAGGCCAGTGCTCTTAGCCACTGCCCATTTTTATTAATGCCTGACCATATTTCCTATTTCATTTCCTGAGCAAACTCTTCATGGATGACTCCATTATGAACACAGCAGGTTTCCAACTTCTTCGAAGTAAGGGGAGAACTAAAGAAAAGATAAAATCATAGTAATTACCTGATGGAAAGTCTGAGAACAAACAGCTCCAAAAAGGCTGATTCTATAAGTAATGTCTGATCTTCTTTGGGGAGATCAGTAAATCCGGGAATCTTTTCTGCCCAGCTTCTGGACACATCGATGGAGGCTGTCAGGAGGTTGTAGAACTGTTGCACGTGCTCAGCATCGGTGCCTGCAGCGGCCTGTTCGGTGGGACAGTACTGGAATGCAAACCACAGAGAGCAGCATTATCTTAGTTCAACAGGGATGGCAACATTATTTGCAAATTGGCTCTTGCAAGACTGTCAGTGCCCGAAACTTTTTTTTTTTTTTTTTTGGCATTTGGTCTCTTCTGATTCTCACGATGTAAACAGCAAATTCTGTTACCTCTTAACAGACAAAAGAAATCTGGCTAAGTCTCTTTAGTGCAGTGGTTTTTAATCTTGATGCAAGATGGAAATCAAGCTTAAAAAGCACTGTGTCTAGCTCATACACACAGAGATTCGAATTTAACTGGTCTGGAGTGGGGACTGGTCACCAAGAATTTCAAAGGCTCCCCAGGTGATTCCAAAGAGCAGCTATTGCTGAGAAGAACCATTACCCCAGAGGTTTGGGTCCAAGCAGGCCGCCAGGGTCTACTGATTCCATTACAGCACAGCTGTCTCTAAGATGTTAATTAAGCCACAGTTCTCAAAGTGTAGTCCTTGGGCCAGCAGCATCAGCAACACCTGGGAATGTGCCAGGAATGAACATCTTGGGTCCCATCCCAGACCTACCGGAGTGGAATCTCTGAGGGTAGGCCCAAGAAACTGCTTTATCAAGATCTCCAGCTGATTCTCATGCATACTGGAGTCTGGGAACCACAGAATTAATCAACAGGAGAAGAGAATGATTTTTGCTTCCTGCAGGTGGACTTTTGTGAGGTAAAAACAAACCAGGCAGGGGAGGGGAGGGTGTTTCCTTTTTTTTTTTTTTAATTTTGATTTCTTTATGATAGTCACACAGAGAGAGAGAGAGAGAGAGAGAGAGAGGGCAGAGACACAGGCAGAGGGAGAAGCAGGCTCCATGCACTGGGAGCCCGACATGGGATTCGATCCCGGGTCTCCTCCAGGATCGCGCCCTGGGCCAAAGGCAGGCGCCAAACCACTGCGCCACCCAGGGATCCCGGGAGGGTGTTTCCTTAAGCAGGACCCAGGCAGTCGTGTGCCCTCAGACTCAGGACTTGTGGGTACTTAAATTAATGAAAATTAAATAAAACATAAAGTCCAGTTTCTTAGTCGCACTGGCTGTATTTCAAGGGCTCCAAAGCCACGTGTGATGGGCAACAGTTCCCTCACTGCAGAATATTCTATTGGACGGCTCTGATCTAAAGGATCCCAGGAGAAGAAAGGTACAGGTAGGAATAAAGCCCCTGTTCTACTCTTGGATATTTTGGTAGAGTCAGGGTTTTGCTCGAGTCACTGGGGGAAAAAGTCCTCTTGGTTTCAGCAGAAAGACTGATATAGCAAGATAATAATCAAGGCACAACCAACAACACGGAGATTTGAGATCTGCAGAAATACTCATGTAAATATGTGCATCATTTCCTTTGCCCTAACACAACACAGCCTTGAGTGCGTTTGTGTCCTTTCTCTCAGTTCCCCCGGGGTATGGATTTTAATCCTTATTTTACAGATGAGAAAAAGGAAGCTCAGAGGGACTCAGGAAGGCTAAGGGACTTTCCCAAGGTTCACAACTAACAGTGGTCCAGCCAAAACTTAAACATGGCCCTGTGACTTCCACTCTTGCACTTCCTGGCTGGTAATATGTCTGATGTTCCTAGTTGGTAGCCTTTGGAATAGTTTTTTTTCTAAAACTAAAACTAAAGCATTTTGCTTTGCTCTAATTGGAGGTCTCTGTGTGTGTACTCATTTGGTCCCATGTTTTGTCGGCAGCACAGTGACTAGCGCATAAATGACCCCCAATAAATTGTTGTTGAGTATTGTTTAGTGAAAGAGTAGTCAGGGGAGCGCCTAAGTTTGTCACAATGCCCTAATCTGGCTGGAGGAGGGACAGCCAATAAACACCAGGTGCTCACTGAGGAACTACTTAGATACGAGGAAATGAAGCACTTGTCTTAATTGGGTCTCTTTTTTTCTCCCTTTATGCTTTCCCACGAGGCATCATGAAATAACAAAAGACACCATCAGACAAGGAGACCAGCTGCTCTAATCCTAGCCCCTAATTTGTGAAATAATGGAGCTCTGCCTGTAGTTATCTGGGATATATTACTTCACTTTTCTGAACCTCGGTTTTCCCCTCTGTAAAATGGGGATAATACCCTCCTCAAGATTCTGTTGTAAGGATTATATATGATAATATATTTGAAGGGCCCAACATAAGGATATTTAACAAATGATGACAGCGATGGTACTGATAATGATGATGGAATGAACACTGTTCCACCACTTGCATATTTATAAAATGGGGAAAGGGGTTGAATTGGAAGGTTTCTAATTCTCAGCCCTGATTTTCTAGGATCCTGTAACATCAGGTCCAGTTCAGTCCTGGCTCTTCTGTTCTCAATAATTCCACCCAGGGCCTGGATTCAATGAAGTCCTGGATGTTTCTGTGATGTGATGGGACTTCTTGGGAGCAAAGTCCGGGAGAAGCAAGCAGTCCTCCTTCCCACAGATGGTCAAGGATGGTGGCATGATCCTGGTGTCACGATAATTCCCCCCACCTCCTTTTAGCACATACACTACTAACTGAAAGGGAGTGGAGAAAGGGATTTTATTTAACTTTTTAAAAAAAAAAACTTTCTCTTCTGTGCATCTCTTTCCAAATACTCTCCAAGGATAGGAGGAAAATTAGAGTAGAACCCCCTTTAAAAAGCTGACAGCACTACTTGTGAAACTCCCGAGTGGTACCTGGGGTAGAGAAAAGAATGTTGGACCAGGCTGCAGGTTATGGGGTCCTCCTCCAGGCTCTGGCATGGACTTGCTATGCAGCCCTAGCCAAGTTACTTAACTTTTCTGGAGAAGGAAGTGACTGGCTACCTGATTTTTAAGATTCCTTCTGGCTCTTTGCACTCAGCTGTCTTTCTGTTACTGATTTCTAATTTAATTCCATTGTGGTTTGGCGGCAGACATTGTGTGTTTTCTATTCTTTTAAATTTGTTAAGGTGTGTTTTATGGCCCAGACTATCAACTATCCTGGCGAATGTTCCATATGATGGATTCTTGCACTCAATGATTCTAAATGTTGCTAATCATACCAGGTATGATGTTACTGCCTAGAATTTGACACTGATTCAGCATTATTTTGTCTTAAAATAGGATGGTAAATGGAGATAAAAAGACCAAAGGTTATAAACTTTTTCCTGGGAATGGGACCTAATAGCTCCCTTCTGCACTGACCTCCCTGAAACCATGGCTCACAACTCAATAATCTCTCTGCTTTCAATATTTGCTCAGAACCCTCCAGAGTGCTTAGCTTCCACCCAGCATCCTCTGCAGGCCTCCGTCCCTGCTGGGCTCACATTTCATGCATCCTGCACACAGGGAGGTGCAAACCCTGCCTACCCTGCATGTGCAGTTGTCTCTGATGGAGTCCAGCAAGGAGAAAAGCCAGCAGGCCCAGCATGCCAGACTCCAGCCAGCCCCTCTGGGCTTCACCTGCATTGATTCTGGCCCACGTTCCAAAATTCTGGAGCCAAAATGAATTCAGCGTGAGCCACCAGTAACTCGGGGGTGACTGGTGGGTTAGCCTCCAATGCTAGGGGAAAAGACAAACCAAGTGTCCCCTCTATTGAACATAAGATTTAAAGAAACAAAACAAAACATTTTAGATCCTTTCTCACCTGGTCTGGCACTTTTTATAAAACCATCTGAAATTGCAAGAATCAAATCCCCATTCTCTGCTTCTAGGGTCCCCTATATCACTCTATCTCTGGGATAAGCAGGTTTGTGGTTCACTGGAGAAAATCTGGAAATGTTTATTGATCATTCTAATCAAATTCAGGCCAAATAGAGGAAGACTTTAAATAACGAATCTTTTTTCCTGTTTAGGCTTTTTATTCCAGCCTATGTGAATAAATTGATTCATCCAAAGTCTGGCTTTATGTCTAGTCAAAGACAATACCATATTTACTAACCAGTTAGAAGAGGCTACAGCTAATGCCTGATATAAGTTTCTCTGAGTAATCTAGACTGAGAATCTAGAGCTGAAATTATCAACAGAAGTTACTTAAATGAGGCTCCATTTTGCATATGGCAATACTATGGCTGTGCAGGTCAGACTTCATCAACAACCCAGGCCTCAAATAAGTTGTTTGGGAATTAAGTGAGACCCTCAGTGACTACCAGCCCTACCACATTAGCAATGTGATGTTTTCATAAAAGAATGGAACCTGCTATTTACTCTACCTCACTGCCAGTCCAGGCTGAGTATGTAAAATGTCCTAAGAACATTTTGTCTCCCCTCAGAATGCTAGTTTTCCCTGGGCCTTTCTATTTCTTTATACATTTTAGATGTCATCATGACATGAGCCAAACTATGTATACATATTCCTAAGTTCTTACACTTTAAAACAAATTGGCAACAAATATGTTTTCCTCCCAATTCTCTTCTAACTGCCTCCCCTGCTAAAAAACAAAACCCTCGCCTGCCCCCACTAATGGCATCACTGCATTATACATTTGCTTACTTTCTCTCTCCTTCACACCATGTCAGCTGCCTGAGGGCAGGAGCTGCTCTTCCACAACGTGTCCACTGCTGTAGAACAGCACCTGACGCCCAGCAGCCATTGGATAAATATTTATTAAATGACTTGGTGACTTTTTGAAAATGTATATATATGTCTATCATTCATTCCTTCTCGGCCTCAAAAACAAAGCTGGGAGACGGGAGATTTGAGGTAAAATTGGATTGTTCTTATTAAACTATATTGATGGTTCGCAAATCTTCGTGTGGCAACAAGTCATCCAAGGCATTTGTTAACATGCAGATTCCTGTCTGCCTCCTCCCCCTCTCCTAGTTCGGATTTAATTGGTCTGGGTATGGCCCAGGAATCTGAATTTTTAAGCAAACACCCTGGGTCTTTCTGGGTACCACACTCTGGGAGATGCTGAGCTCTCCCCACAGTGGATTTATGGCAGGTGTAATGGTTAGAGGGTCAGAGAATGAGAAGGCTGGGAGGGATCATGGTGGTGCCTTTAGCCCAGTCTCCCCAGCATTCAGACAGGGAAGCTGCGACCCACTGTGGCCCAGGAACGGACTTGAAGTCACCTAGGGTATTGATGGCAATTTGAGAGGGTCTTCTGAGTAGCTTCAGTCAACCTTTCTCTTTGCCGAGTCTTTAGGCTGTTTACTCTCTAGTCTAACATGTGTTCGCCACGATGTTTCTCAGGCTATCTTGTTAACATATTTAAATGCCATTTGCTGGTGCCTGGTTTTATCCGAGTGGCATCTCCGAGTGGTATTTGGAGTCTGTTACTACACTGAATGACACCAATTACCAAGAAACATCCCCGTTTGCTGAAAAATACTAGAAATGACCAATTAATGAGGACGTTAAATATATTTTCTCATTAGTAATTGTGCAGGCTCTGAAGCCAAGCCCAGTATCTATATATACTTGTATTGCTAAATTAAAAGCAACTGTGGGACAGAGGATAGCTACATTTCGAGAAGAAACAAATCAAACGTGACATGTTTTGACTGCACTGATATACAATGATCTGAGCTCACTTTTGAAGGAGAGAAGTTTGGCCCAAAGGAGAAGTGAAGGTCCCGGAGCCAGGAACACTTCACAGTGCGAGGAGCTCTCTTTCTGGCCTCTAAAACATGCATGCATTCCCTCTGTGACTTGGAACGCAACTCTTTCCTCCTCCCTCTCTCACAATGAGGAAAACCACTCGTTTAGGACCTTAGAGGCATACAGGCGGGTACAAGAAGGTTAGAACATACCTATCTGGCAAACATCATCTCATTTCTCTATTTACCAGATTCATGGGGGAAACTGGCATTGTCAATAAATTGCCTTGGTCAAATCAACTGTCTGACTCAAATCCAACAGGACAAATTCTTACTTAAAATATAGTAAATTATGGACACACACTGAAATGGTGACATTTGTTACCACTGAAGAGTGGGATTAATCAGCAATAAAGAGGAGACTTTGATTTTTTTCACTCTGTCCTCTTCTAAATGGTTTGCCTTTTAACAAAACCGAATGGGTATATGTATATATATATGTAATAATAATTATTATTATTTTTAAAAGCCTCATAAAGCTTCTATTAGAAAAAACTAGTAACTTTTCATTACAGGGAAGTGGCAGTATGGTGAAATAGAAACTTAATACCTTGAGGGATGAGATTCAGATCTAGTCCTAGCTTTGCTCCTGACCTCAGGCAAGACACTTAACCCCTAGAAGCCTCAATTTACTCCTCTGAAAGTATGGGGGTGGATTAGATGATCTCAAGGTCCCCTCCAGTTCTAACATTTGCATATATATCAGGAGAAGGTATGATGAAAACTGAGTTTTAACGAATGACATTCCTAAAAAAATGACGGAAACCATAAATTATAGCACATAAGTCTGTGGCTTAAGGGAAATTATGTAAGAACATATGTGATGGTGCCTAGCTCAAAGTAGGCACTCAATAAATTCAGTTTGCTTCATTCGTTTTATGGTAATGTTTTTTAGAGAACAAAGCAGGTTCAATCTTGTTAAATAACAAGTTACTTAACACACACACACATATATATGTATACACACACACACACACATATATATATATAAATAAAATATCACATAAATATAAAATCACTTGCATTTAGGAACAATAAGGCAAACCCCAGAATCATAAAATCTTAGAATTGGAAGGAATTCAATATTCAAAATAACTTCTCTGCTTGTGAGAAATCCTGTTATGTGTTCTCCTTAGTTACTTCTTGTGTTGATGAACTCACGCTTCCACAGCAGCTCTTGTAGCTAAGAGAGAGCTCATCCTTATCTTCAGAATGAGCTGGAAGGGCCCCCCTCTTCTTCTCCCTTCAGATCTGCTCTTGGGAGCAACAGTCCTCTTTCCACAGGGTAAAAGAGTGACCTAATCCTGCCAAACCTTCTGCCTTCCTGTTTAGATATTTTCATTTCCTCCAACCATCCCTTACAAGTTTCCAGAAACAGTATGTCCACATCCCCCTTAAACCCCGGTTTGGGAAGGGACTTCACCCTTGAAGTGTGGTCTCACAGGACGGAGCCTGTGAGACCACCACCAACTTGGTTCTGGTCCTATATTTCTACTACCGCAGCCCTAAGGTAGTTCAGCATCCCTTCCTTCCACCACACGTATACTTTGTTGGTTCATATTGACTGTGTATTGAATAAAGTCCCAAGATCTTCTTAACAGGAACTACTGATGGGCCAAGGCTCTCCCATGTTTTGAAATTCTAAATGCTGAGCTGAACATTTATTTTTGTTAACTTTCTTCATGATGGCTTCAGCCCATCCTGTTCCAACCTGTCGAAATCACTCTGAATGTTGATACTGACATCCATCATATTAGCGATCCCTCCCAGATTTCTGTCATCTGCAAATGTGATCAGCATGCCTTCTATGCCTTCATCCAAGTTTTTGATGAAAACTCACTGTATTTTTAAAAAGTCTTTTAATTTAATTGATTTTGGTCCAAGTTTAGATAATTTTGTAAAGCTATCTAAAAGCAGGAGAATCCAAGCTATGAGGCTCAACCTGATTCCAAAACAATGCAATTAAAATAAATGTGCTTTACAAAATTGAGCGGGGGCCCCAAAGGTAGTATGAATGTGACCCGGACTCTGGTATGGTCAATCTGCTATTTTGGACAAAGCTAACAATTAAATTGGATAAATGTTTGTTGATGAGGATGATGACTCTAGTCTAACACACTGAATAGTGCAGAGGCAAGCAAACACACTGGATTGATTTTTCAGTGTGGACACAGTTCCCAGCTGGGACAACTCAAAGTGCTGGCGAAGGTTTGCCACTGAATGACTAATTAGGCCATATAGACCAATAGTTGGATAATTTGGGGCCAAAAAATCACTTTGGGGGCCTTAGTTCTCTGGACTGACCATCGGTAGTGATTTCCAATGCCCCAGACCAACGTCAAACCTTGTGCTATGGGCTCGGCAGAGGCTATGTGGAGCAGCTTCATTAATTCAGACAAATTGCATAAAGGGAGGCAAAGTTTGCTTCAGGAAGGGGACACCCTTATTCCCGAATGCTTTTCCAGTACCCACTATCATTGAAGCCAAAGACACAGTGAAGCACGGTATTTAGAAACACAGACTTTGGGGTCCGGTGCACCTGGCTTCCAATTCTCTCTTTGATAAATATCAGCTATGTAACCTTGGGCAAGTCACTCCTTTAACGTTTCCTGGTTTTCATGGCCTCATCTTCGAAACACATGATAACATTTACCTTAATGGCATTGCTACATGGCCTCTGACATAGGTAGTGTTCATACTTCTCAGTACCTTCAATAAATGGTAAAGTGAGAAAGGCTGGTCAAGGACATAACGTACAGGGCACTGGGTCAAAACTTTGACAAGTTATCACCTTACTGAATCTTCTTCACAAACCACCACAGGAAGTAGATATTATTGTTATTACTCCACAACACAGGTGAGGAAACTGAGGTGTTGCAAGGTTTCATCAGTTGCTCAAGGTCACCTATCTACTAAATGATGGATTTGGATTTTCATCTAAGCTGGTGTGGTTCCAAAGCCTAAGCCCTTAACCACTGCATTATTTCATTAGACTATTATTTGAGACTTGACTTTAGTTAAGAGATGCTACTTGTAATCAGAGTAAGAGTCCTCAACCTTTGGTGCTAAGGGTCTACCATGCTTCTCATTTGAAGTTTTGTGATTAGGTGTGGAGAGGAGGCTTCACAGCCTATAATGAGGGTACAGAGGGAAGGAGGATCCCAGTGGGTATATTAATCACCCCTTCTGTCAGAAGTCTGAAATACTGATTAGGCCTGGGTAGGGCAATCTGGTAGTAGCTGCCAAGCCAGATCAACCAACCGGAGATCCCTGGACTGGTCTCTCTCTCTCATCGGTGTGCACACTATGTTTCTAAGTTTTCTTATATCAGAGAGGGGGTGACTAGCCTCACAGTTCATGGTTCTTTATCTTTTTTAAAAAAGATTATTTATTTATTTATTCATGAGACAGAGAGAGAGAGAGAGAGAGAGAGAGAGGGAGGCAGAGACACAGGCAGAGAGAGAAGCAGGCTCCATGCAGGGAGCCTGACATGGGACTAGATCCTGGGGCTCCCAGGATCACGCCCTGGGCTGAAGGCAGACACTCAACCCCTGAGCCATCCAGGCATCCCTCATGGTTCTTTAAATGATGAAATGAGACAACAGACAACAATGTCTAGCATGCAGAAATAGCTCAGTAATTGTAATCCTTTTCCTTTCTTTCTCTCTCTGGTAAGACCCTGTCTTACTAGAATTTTGCTTTTCTAAGTCTTTTTCAAAACTGCCTTCCAGTACTGTTTATACATTTGCTCAGAAAATCCCTTCTTATGGTTTTCCTGTGTGGGGACTTTTCAGAATTCAGACTGATGATATTTTAGTTTATCTCACAATAAATAAAAATATTGATATGCTTTGTTTCATTTAAATAACAATACTCACTTATGCTTTTCAAAACAATCATTCCTGTGTGACTGATGTTCCAAACATCCCTCCGGGGTTAAATATTATAATCATCTCCACTGTAGGGACGAGAAAGCCAAGAGTGGGAGCCAGGTGACACAGGCAGGAATCAGCACAGGCAGTGTTCCATCCTGGTCCCCCTGACACCTCCCAATGTCAAGGCCAGAGCTCCCTCCTCTCCATCAGTGGTCGAGTCCCTCTGAATAAGCAGCAGGTCAATCAGTGCTGATACAACTGGATAAACTGCTGAAGGATAACTTGAGGCTCACCCAGATGGTTTGATCACAATATGAAAAAAACGGTAGTTACTACCTCTAAACCACGAAAGAAATCTACACACTATAATTCACCTGTGCACATTTTCATTGGCACAACCACCAGGAGTCCTGCAACAATGGTATGACAGGTGCAGCACTGTCAGGATAATTTGTTAAGGCATTTAGAGATCCAATAAGGCAAAAATGATTTGGTGCAATGGATGCACTGGGATTGCTAAATGAAGTGAGAAATATAGAGAAGGTATGAAAACTGTTTAGTACAGTGAAAGGCGCAAAGTCATTCAATCAACTCTTGTTCCTAATATCATGAACAGAGACCTCATCATTTGAAAACAGGACATCATAAAACTTACTCTGGAGTAATCAAGATCTCTGGGTGTTGAGTCTGTTAAAGCTCGGACAAGGGCGTTCATCATACAGATCGGAGGAGAAGGTGGAGAGGGCTGAGAAGGTTCCTGCTGTAATGGGCTCTTTGGTTTGGAAGGCAGCCGACCTCTCCTCCCTTTCAGACTATCTGTACGGACAACTGATGCCAAAAGAAAAAAAGAAAAAAATGTCTCCAAAGATATTCATGAAGAGCCATAAATCACAAAAAGCAATCAAAACACATTACAGTTGAGCAATCATTAACAAGACCAACCATTTAAAAGTGGCAGTAAGTTTGGAATTATATCCACACAATGATTTAATGAGAGTTGAAACAAGCAGCATAAAAGTCACCCGTACTTACATCTAGTAATGAATTAGCCCTAAAAGTCTCCTTCTTAAATAGAACAGAGATGTATGTACACAAGCTCTCTATTGATTTTGAGAAATTAGAATAAGTAGTCCTCAGCTATTTTTAAGTGGTAATATACACCATAAAAGTAAAATCTTGGAAAGTAGGAAAATTCACCACCCCAACGTCAATATTAACATTTTTCTCAGTGATATCTGAAAATATATATATAAGCAAGCTGAATAAAAAGCATTATATCCATACCTTCTTTAACCATGCCAACACTGAGACACTTCTGAAATCGACAATACTGACAACGGTTTCGACGTCTCTTGTCTACAGGGCAGTTTTTATTTGCCAGGCAAACATATTTTGCATTTTTCTGAACCGTTCTCTGAGAAAACACAATACAGAGATAGTCAACTAATAGTTTCTGGAAAGAGGTAGGACCTGACAAGATGTATTTTAATTACAATGTGAAAAGCGACAGTGCAATTCGTATAATTAGATAAATTTAATTTCCTAACACGCTAGCCTGCAGGAAAAACAATTTTATTAGTGTTAGCTGCTGACAATGAAAATCATCTCGGATTGTTCTGAAGCAAGTCTCAGGAGACACCCAAGTCTGAATGATAAAATCATATCTGAAATTACCAGGTCAACATATCATACCTTGGAGGATTAGATTATCTCCACTTTTAATATCCCTTTGGGAACAATTTTCTACTTGTTCCACTCCCCTGATTATTGCTGACCTTATTAAAATAAAATCAAAATTATCTGGGATGTACTTTGTTGGCTATCACTATTATAAGTCAAATATCACAGTAACTGGCTTTGTTCCCCAATAGAGATGAAATCATAAAAAGCAAAATCAGGACTTGACTAGTTAAAGCATATAGGAAATGCCTTTATGCAAAAAAAAAAAAATCACTATCCTTAATCTGCCTATATCATTTATTTTATCTTTAAGATATTAAGATAAAATGTATTAAGAGAATATTTTCTTAAGAGAATACGTATGGTCAACTGGTTATTTCTGAGTTTTGAAAGCAACATCTTAAAATTGGTTACTAAAAGCTGCTATAACAACTGAAAACAAATAAACAAAAAGAGGAAAGAAAGGAGGAAGTATGAGAGCCATAAATTTTCAATAAAAATTCCCATTAACAGGTTATTTCATAAACGACTATTGAGACAGATATCAAAATAGCCATATTGTAAACAACACATCATAAACCTTAGACTTGGATATAAATTGATGTTTTATTCTTCAGAATCACATATAATTTTAAAATGACACATGGAGAAATAATGAAGCATATTTTATGCTCAAGATTTTAAAAAATGATTTTTTAAAAAAAATTAAAGACATTTGTGCAAATGGATGTGTATTCACCACTTAGGGTGAAATTATTCAGAAATTACCTGAATCTATACAACTCCAAATAGAGCAGAAAGTTGGAATTTATTTGGTAAGCCTGGGCTGCATTAAGAAAGAAAGAAAGAAAGAAAGAAAGAAAGAAAGAAAGAAAGAAAGAAAGAAAGAAAGAAAGAAAGAGAAAAGAAAGAAATCCACATAATTTGGGTTGGTGATCTGTTTTGTATCCAAAATTCTAGATTTACTTTTAGTCTTTTACTTTTAGCAATTCTCAACCCCCATGTATTCATTTTCACCTTATCACCTTTTAATTTCATTTTAGGAAACGGTTTCTAAACTGCTTCTATGACTTTAAAAATCTACCAAAGCCAGATTCATTTAGTTTAAAATGCAAAATTCCCAAACACAAACATATCTCTGAGTTTCCAGCATTTAAATTCTCAACAGTCTGTAAGGGTAGGAAACTTATGTTTCCTGAATGAAGCTTTCTTTCATTGGACATGCAGTAATTTCTAAAACTCTGTTTCTTGCCATCATCCTCAAGGCTATATGCCAATTTGAGTGCTGGTGGCATTTTGCTTCAGGTATACATTTTCCCAATAACCTGAAGCCTTCCCCACAGTTGTGTGTGCCTGCACAGTTTAAGGACAGGGAGAGATCGTTATGGTTCAATCACTGAATTCCCATCATTAACTGCACCTCATGTCACATTTTTAAAGAATTCAATTTAATGGTAGAAAGCCACTGGGTAAAACCTGCTCCTGTTCCTTTAATTAACAGATCTGTGGGGTGGTTCTCCCCCATCCTACCCCCACCCTTTCAAGTATAGATTTGTTTTCAAGGCATTGCTGCAGAAAAGGGATGCTGTTGGGGAACACTTAATTGACATTTCTAGACTAGGAATGTATTACCAGTCCTGTATTTTGGTTAACTCTCAATTATTCAGAGGTGATTATATTTGTGGGTTAATCGTACTTCTCTTAATTGTTTTTCTTTCTTTTACCCCTTTTTGGCTGCCTGTTTCATTGCCCTTCAGCATTTCCACTGAAATACTGTGAAAATGAAATCTGCTACGGGAATGCGGTTAACTTGGAAAGAACCCTGGTAAAGCTTGAGCAGTTCAGACAGAAAAAAAATGGCTAAACTGAGGGTTCTGCATTTAAAACATCATACTTCTGCATAACTCCTATATGGCACTAGACATATTGCAAAGTCTCTCCACAAGCATTTTTCTCCTTTATCTGCAGAAGTTAATTAATGGCATGATTCCTAATCCCAGATCAAAAATAATTGATGCTTGCTGGTAGGTATACCAATCCACATACATGTGCATTTTAGTAAATACTTTGTAGTTTTCATTTAATAATGAACGACTGTTTTATGGCCCTTTAAAGATTATAAAGTGCATTCATATCTGTCTTGTCTAATTTAATACTCATAGCCCTTCTCTGAATTTTATTCATCGGATTGAAAAACGGAAGCCTAGAAAGACAGATCATGTTCAACCTCATAGATTGGTAGGTGACAGATCAAAGGACTCCTGTTTGAGTGTTCTGAGTCCAATTTTAGCACATTCCCAGATGTATCCTATTGGTCTCCCAAATACCAGTTACCCAATCAGCACCTAGCTTCCCCTTTCCCTCCACCCTGCCCAGCCCTAGAGTCTAGTGGGAGAACATTTGTGGGTTTGCAAATGCCAGAGATAATGGCCAAGGGAGTGGGGAGGGTGGCACAGAATTAAGTGTCTTTAGAATTCTGGAAGTCAATAGCAAAAGTAGAGCAGCAAGAGAACAAGGCCTCTTCCACCTCAACAGTAGAAAGAAAGAGGGCATCCCAGGTGGCTCAGTGGTTTAGCGCCGCCTTCGGCCCAGGGCGTGATCCTGGGGAACCGGGATCGAGTCCCATGTTGGGCTCCCTGCGTGGAGCCTGCTTCTCCCTCTGCCTGTTTCTGTGCCCCACCCCTCTGTCTCTCATGAATAAATAAATAAAATCTTTTTTTTTTTTAAAAAAAGCAAAAACAGTAGAAAGAAGGAGCACTGACCTCAAATGTTGAAAGTAACCAGCTGGAACTGCCAAACATGCCACTAAATCACCATTTCTAGAATGCACAAGGCTTCTCTTCCTAGGCTTCACCTTGAGGGATAAGATATTGGGGAGGCTGAAGACCCTCCCACTGTAAAATTCTCCTTTGCGTCTATGATATAAGGAACCGCGTCTACACCTCACTGTGTGTGGCACAGAGTTGGAGCAAACTGGTGAGACCCCAGCTTCTATCTTCTACAGAGCGAGCCGCCTCAAACGGCACCCAGCCAGTTGCTCCTGTCTATTCTGCAGTTGCAGACCTGTGAAGAGGGTCTAGACTTCGGGATCGTGCAAACATGAGTTGGCATCCTGCCTCCATCGCACTCTGAGTGCGTCTCGGTGTAACTTGAATAACCTCTCTGAGCCTCCACTTCCTCATCTGTGAAACAAGGATAATTAATAGCTACCTTCAATATACTACTACTAAGAAGAGCTCACGTGTGGCCAGAGTTCCATCTCAGATCTGATTCTAGCGTCCCAGCTCTTGTATGAGGATTGAATGAGATACAAATATCCAGGACGTGGCACACAGACCCCCATGCCCTCAGATACCCTGCATGGACAGGGAAGGAATACAATGTGGGGGTGGGGGGCAGGGATCCTTTTTGAGAATCTGCTCTGTCTGGCAAAATAAAGGAAGCCAAGTCAGGAAGTTCACGGCTCCCTGAAGTCCATGCTGGCCTGGTTAGCGGGCCCCTGGGAGGGTGGATGTGAAGGTGTTTAGGAAGGGCTGCAGGAACGCACAGGAAAACAAGGCTGCTGGTCCTGGAAGGGGAAGGGGTGGGACGCCCTCGGGGCGGAGGAGGCCGGTGGCCGGGGGGCGGGGGCGCCAGGCGGAGGCGCGCGCTCACCTTGAAGAAGCCCTTGCAGCCCTCGCAGGTGCGCACGCCGTAGTGCTGGCAGGCGGCGTTGTCCCCGCACACGGCGCACGTGCCCTCGCCGGACGACGAGCTCCTGTTGGGCGGCGACGGCAGGCTGGGGCTCTCGCCCAGCAGGCTGGACGCGGTGGGGGAGGCGGTGAGGCCGAGCGGCGGGAAGGCCAGCGCGGCCGCCCTCTTGGGCAGCGGCAGCCCGTACGCGTGGCCCTCGAGCGCGGCGGCCTGGCTGCTGGCGGCGGCGGCGGCGGCTGCGGCGGCGGCGGCGGCGGCCCCCAGCGGCAGGCTGAGCGCGGCGGCGGCCGTCGGGTCGTAGCCCAGGTGGTGGCCGCCGGCCGGGCTGGGCGCGGGCGGGTGCGGCGGCGACGGCTTGAAGTGGAAGAGCGGGAAGCGCGCGCCGGCCACCGCGGGCACCGCGGGCACCGCCTTCATGGGCGGGTCGAGCAGCGGCCCCGGGGCGATGCAGCCCTGCGCGGCGGGCAGCGCGTCGTCCCACAGCGCCCCCGCCTGCGCGGGGAAGCCCGGCGTGCTGGGGGTGGACGGCGGGGACTGCTTGAAGTACATGGAGGTGCTGGGCAGCACGTCGTCCTCCGGGCCGGACGGCGGCGGGATGGACGGCTGCGGCGGCGGCGGCGGCGGCGGCGGCTGCGGCTGCGCCTGCGGCGGCGGCGGCGGCGGCTGCGGCTGCGGCGGCTGGTGGTGGTGATGGTGGTGGTGGTGGTGGTGGTGGTGGTGGTAGTCGTGCGCCCGGCCCTCCTCCATCTTGATCAGGGGCCGCGGCCCCGACGGCTGCATTTGGTACAAGCAGGAGGGCTTGAGATCGTAGTTGCTCGAGTAGCCCTCCATGAAAGTACTGAAGCTGGGCAGGGACGTGGTGGCGGTGGCCGTGATCTCAGTACTGCCCAGGTCCATGGTCAGCTTGGCGTAGTCGGGGTTCATGATCTCCGTGGTGTATTCCGAGCCGTAGGTCTGCACCGCATAACTGGAACCTGGAGGCGAAGGGCTATACTGGGCTTGCACGCAGGGCATATCTGCAGGACAGGGAACAGGGTCTCTCAGAGTCAAGTCAGCACTCTCTCCTAGCGGACAGGTAGCACTGGATTCATTGCTCCCTGATCTGGAAAATGGGAGAGGAAGTGACATCTTTCCCCTCCTCCTGGTGGCTTAGATTGAAAAGCTTCATACTCCTTGTCTTCCCTGGGAGGAAAGCAGAATCCCTGACAGACTGTCAAAGGGGCCACAGATGCCAAAAGCAGGCTTCCTGGGGGCCTCTGCCCACCTTCCTTCCCTTGCCCTTGTTCTTCACCAGATCTGGGGAAATTGGATCCCTTCCTTCATGAGCCCGGTGATGTTTTGACAGAGCGGTTTTGAGCCCTGTAAACTAATTGGGGATGGTCTCAGCCACAAGTTGGGAGGACAAAAAGATGCCAGGGAATGCTCCGTTAGTTTATTTTTTGGGGGAAAGAGGCCACTGGTGCCCCAACTCACACACACTGATTTAGCAATCTATGAGTTAGTTAAAAAAGAAGAAAAGAAAAGAAAAGAAAAGGATGTCCTACGTGGGACTAACCGGCCAAGGGAGTCTGACATTCTAACATTTTATGAGTGCCAACTGAGCCCACCCACACACGTTGTGGTCGCTTTCTCCCACCCCCTCCCCATTTCTCCAAACACAGCTAACAGCCTACACAAACTGGACCCCTGTTGATGACTTCAGCCAGCTAGGTGGAGGGGTGGGAACACAGGCCCAGGAAATGGACTCGGGGGAGTTTGTGCCATCTGCAAAGAAAAAGATCAGCAGCTGCAACAAAACACCCACCAAACGTGGTCTCTGCCATATACAGTATATATATATATATATATATATATATATATATATATATATATATTCTAATTCTGACTAATCAAATATATCAGTGGCTGTTTTAAGACAACAGTTTACAGCTACTGTAATAGGTGAGTTAGCCTACAATTTTTCTTATGACAGAAGAATTAGTACCTCTACAAAAGAAAGCAGTTCCTTAATAGGTTTAGTTTTTCTTCCAGTTGACTGTATGTTGAGCCACCAAAAGGGGCTAGTATCCAGGATGCTTATTATTGTTCAGAGAGGTTGAGTTGGATGAGAAGGCTTTGAGAATTATTGGATCTGATTTTATCTAATTATTTCCCTTTCTCTATGGCTAACTAGAAATGATAAAATGGGCAGTTGCTAGTGGTTGGTTTTTCTGAACCAAAGGAACAGCAGGTGCTTAACCTCTGTTTGGAGTCTATGGTATAGAAGATGTGACTAATAAAAAAAAAAAAAAGTGTGTACTTCACATTTCCTTTGACATCTTTCTCTTACCCACATTTCCAAATCTGATTGAGTCATGCGTGTATGGGATGAAATCTTGACTTGAAAAAAGGTGATGAGGGCCTGTTGGAAGAAGCAGTGATAAGGAGAGGCCAGTTCAAGCCTTCACTTTCCAAGAAGGGCCTTAAAAACACTAGTTTGAAGGTCAAGGATTAGTTATCCTGCTGTCCTGTTGTTGGGGTGAAATGAAAGGCTAAATATTTAAAAGAAAGAACACGGCCCAGCCCAATGTTCCATCTATTCTCCTTCCTTCAGCCCCTCTAGGATTTCTCCATCAGTCTTCTGTCATCTTTCCTTGCCAATCCCTATGTATTACTCTTCCTTGTGTCTTTCTTAGGTTTCCAGCTAGAATATGAGTTTGCTTGGTACTAAGTTCTATTTAGATGCATATCTTTGGCGACTACACAGTCCAGGCACTTGGTATCTGTTTAAGAAATGCATAAAGAGGTGTTACAAGCCAAACCTGCAATCCTCTCTTTTTGCCCAACTCGAATTTACTCCTTGGTTTTCAGCTTAAATGCTTTTTCTCTTTTCCTCTGAGCTTCAACAATCCAAACTTCTGCATCAAATGATTTAGGTTCTATACAAACATAAATGCCCTGTATTGCTCAAAGCGATCCCATAACTTTTACATTTATGAACTGGATATAAAAGGAGAGCAAAAATGAAGACATTAAAATGTATAGAAAGATCCTAATCTCTTGGCGTATTACATTTTTTTTCTTAGGAAACCTATTTTTGAGAAATGCAACGCGTAATTTAATCTGGCTGCTCCACTAGGTAGCAACAGGGTGTGGTATCCAGAGGAGCTTCGTGCAAAGAAGCCACCTGTGCTGTGAAATACGTGGCCAGCAGTCACTGTCCTGGCCCTGCGCAAGTTGAACAGCCTGCCTGCTGGGTGCGTGGCTCCCCCCAACCCCCACCTCTCCCAACCTGGAAGGAATAAGGGGTCGCGCCTTTAGACCTACCTGGAGGATATCTTGCGCGCTGAATGGTGGGGCTGTGGGTCTCTCCAGCGGAGGCTGAGAGGGTAGGAGGCGGAGACGTCCGGCGAGGGGAAGCGGTGGCAGTGCTGCCTGGCTCCGCGGAGGGTCCAGGCTCAGGGCTAGGGCTTGCCGGACTGCGCTCTTCCGCAGTAGGCTCTGCGGGCACCGGGAGAGAGGACAGAGCTCAAAGTGAGACCAGGCTGGTGGTCGTCGTGGCCTGGGCTGGGCGTATCAGGAGAGGGTGGTTTGGTAGGGGGTCTCTATGAATGCTACGTTGATTACAAAGAATTAAAAGGGTAAGGAAGCAGTTCTTAAGGTGAACGGAGTCCCTGGGCAGAAGCGACCAGCCGCCTTGGGGGGAGCCACAGAAAGGTTGTCAGGCACCCACTGCGCTCACCACCGTTTTGTGGCACCCAAACCTAGGCTAAAAATACGTGCATCCTGTCATCGCCCAGCAATTGATCTCTCTGTCCCCACAATTGGCTCTGAGCTCGCTAAGTCAGGAAAACCACAGAAGGGGCACCTGAGGAAGAGTTTCGACGGAATTCGTGTGGTCAGTGAGGGCGCATTTTCCAACTCCACTGCCCGTCCCCCCTCCTCCCCAAATACAGAATTTACACGTTGCATAGGAAATGCACCAGGTCCGGAACGAATGTGTGAATGCCCCGAGGAATTAAGAAAGTCTGCGCTTTTCATTCTAAATGCTAATGGAGCTTCGCTTCTATTAGCCGCGAGTTTCGGGGGCCAGGGGTCAAGCAAACAAAAGGGCACAGTAGAAATAGGCCGGCGCTGGAGACAAGGGGACAAGGCAGTTGGAGTTCCAGGCTGGTAGGGTGGGCGGAGGGAGGCCCCTTGCACCCAGCAGGAGGTATCCCTGAGGGTGGGCGACTTCGAGGCTCGGGGCCATCCCGCGGCCCCGAGGGGGCACATTCCGGAGGGCGCCGAGCGCGGCTCCGGGGCGAGCGTCTCCGCGCCCAGGCTCAGCGAAACTTTGTAGCTGGAAGCGCAGCTCGGCGGGCCTCGGGGGAAAGGATCCGCTGCCCCAAACTCTGGCCTACAGCGCCCTCTTTGCCTGGACCCGTTCATATCTTGAGGCTTGGGAACATGAAACCGAAAAAAAAAAACAAAAACAAAACAAAACACAAAACCAACCCAAAAAACAAAACACAACCCCCCAAAATCGCGGGGGTGCGCGGGCCGAGAGGGGCGTGTAAGTTTCGTCCCCCTCCGCCCCTGCGCCAGGGGCTTGCCCGAAGGAAGAGAGGGAGGGGACATCGGAACCCCCAGGTCCGGTAAGCCCTCGAAAGCCAGGAAACGGGGGATTCCCTTGTCACCCCCAGCCCCTGCCCTGCCCCAGATGATCCTACGGAAATCTTGCGCTCGCTGTAGCGCAAGCACGCGCGGATCTTCCCACGGCTGTGGCAGGAGCTTCCCGTCCGCCCCGAATTTTCAATACAGGTCTCCAGCACCCTGCCACCACCTCCTGCAGTAGGTGCCCTCACTCCTGCCCTCCCCTGGGTCCTTTCTCCGAGGTTCGGCCTCTGACTCCGCCGGGTGAGGGTTGAGTCTCCTCTAGGAAAGGGCTCCCCTCGAGCGCCGGGTGTTCGCGGGAAAGAGCCACACCACGTTTCCTACAGCCGAGCCAAGAGCCCCACGCCCCCCCCCCCCCCGCCCACTCCCATGGCCGGTTACCTAGGCAAAGCCTCCGCGCCTGGAAACACGTTCCGCCGCTCCCGCTCGCGGCCGCCGGGGCCGGAGCACCGAGCCTTGGGGTTGTAAATTAGGTAGAAATAACCACCTCTGTCAAAGCTCCTTTCTTTCTCGTGGGCAGACGAAAGGAACACCCCCATGTTCCCCTCCCCGTGGTGAAGTGTGTGGAGGAAACCGTGAAACGCACCATTGTGACCGGGGCTCCTCCGCGGAGTTTCCAACCCTGGGGAGCGGGGGCGGAGGTTGGGCGGGGGCCGTAGGAGTGAAGGAGAGACCGACAGAAAGGGAAAGACAGAGATTCTCAGAAAGACCGAGGGAGAGGAGACAAACCGCGGGGGAGAATTTCTGCGAGCGCGCGCGGTCGCGGGGAAGGGAGTGGGTGGGTGCGGGGGGTGGGGGCTGGGGAGGGAGCCGGCGTGGAGGTGGCTTGGCCCGAGGAGGAGTCTTTGATATTCACGCTAGGAGCACCTCGCACAGGTAAGATAAGTCAAGGGAACTCTGACTTCATTCATTGTGCCCGGTAGCCGCGTTGGGCAGCTTTTTGCTTCCCCAACTCAGTTCTGTAAAATATTTCTCCATCGTGGGAATAGAAGATCCAGGACGGATTTGCCCTTTACCTCTGTCTCCTGGCACCCTAAGGCTCTGGGATGACAGCCCGACATTTCTGATTACCAAACTCCTTGCCGCTCTTCCCTCTCACGAATCCGAAGGCATTAAATAAAAGGCAATCTCCAGGAACGTCCTTTAGAATCAAGGGACAAACGCTTTCTCTCTTAGTCCTGACCCAAGCTTCCAACCGGCTCGGGAGGTGCCTTTGGAAGTCATTGTCCGCAGGCTGCGCTCTCATAACCGCTCTCCCCGCAGCACTGAGAACTTTCATTTATTCTTATTAAGAGTAAAACACTCGGAGCAACTTCTCCAAAAGCGCGAGTTCCGTCACTTAAGAGTAAAACATTCCCACACCAAGCCAAGGCCCGAAGGAAAGGAACACGATCCCCACGCGTGGCCGGGCTCGGGAGTCAGCAATTACAGCCTATTACCTCTGAAGGGAAAAGTGCACACGGGCAAGTAGGCTACGCCAGGCAGACGTGCCTAGTGGAGCCCCAGGCTCATTTCAATACAATAAAGCCACATTCCTACAATTACGCCCTCTTTCCAGAGATCATCCGAGCGCCTTTGCAAACTCCAACCACCGCTGCCCAGGCCCCTTCCCTCTCCAGCTTCCCCCGAGTCAACCGGCTGGGAGTCACCATTAGGTATATTAACTTGGACCCACCGGAGCCCCTGTTTTCAATCCTAGTTAAAAGGCAGGAAAATTACTGCCGTTCATCAGCGGAGCTGCAACTCCCTGCCGCCGCCGCCGCCGCCGCCGCCGCCGCCGAGAGCATCATTACCATGACAACTAGAGCCGAAATACCCTGAATTACATCGCTGGAGCTGCTACTGAACAAATCCCGGTCCTCCTCTTTGTTAGAGGCTTTTCGCCTCTTCGGGTTGGGGGAGGAATCCCACGAGCTCCAGAGGTCCCCGCGGGCCCGCTACAGGGGAAAAGTTTCAGATCAGAACCCCCCGGGCCGCTCGGCGAGCGAAGCCGGAGCGAGGAGGCGAGGGGGAAAAAAAAAAAAAACCCACACTCAAAGTTGTCAATTCAGGAGCGACGCTTCCCAGCGCGCCAACTTTTTAGCAAGTCCCCCAATTCACTGGGCGAATCTCATACGTACTTGAGTGCTGTGGCGGTTCCGTCTTTAGAGCGAGTTTCTAGAGAGCTGCCCCGAAATCTGCACTGGGGGGGGAGTCACAGCTGCTGTCCCGGAAGGGCTGCCGTGAACCAGCCCAGCGGCTCCCAGAGGCGGTGAGCGTCTGGCAGGGGATGCTGCGATCCCGACTCATGGGAGAGTGCCGGCGAGGGGTTCCGCGGGCGTCCTGGCTGCGGCCACGGCCCGGGGGCAGGATGCCGCCGCAGTTCCCACCTCCGAGGCCGCCGCCGGCGCTGTCAGCGTTGCAAAGTGAGTCCGGGAGGGGCGTCCGGCTGCCGCGCGGCTCTGCACCGGCAAGGGCGCAGGGCGAGAGGGGTGTGAGCGCGCGGGAGAGAGTGGAGTGTGTGTGCGGAGCTTGTGTGCGCGCGTGTCTGTGTGTGCGAGTGAGGGAGCGGGTGTGAGCCTGTCTGTGTGTGGGGAGCGGAGGAGGAGCAGGAGCTGGAGGGGTGGGGGGCGGGAGGCAGGAGACTCCGCTCTCCCGGCTGCGCGTTCGCTCGCTCTCTCGGCACGTCATTTATGCCACAGGAGCCCTAGCGGCCTCTCCATAGAGTGCCTGGAATGCGAGACGTCAATGTGACGCCATGGGACGCTACGTCACCCTCCCCCTCCCTCCCCTGGCCCAGCCGGTTCCGCGTGTGCGAGGGAGGGTGTGTGTGTGTGTGTGTGTGCGTGTGTGTGTGCATGTGTGTGCGCGCGCGCGTTCCCGGACCATTCTCCGGGCTGCACAATGGAAACTGCGCCGCGCGGCCAAGCCCGGCAGGGGGGCCTTTGGGAGCCGAGCCGCCAACCCCTCTGCAGCGGCGCTGCTCGCCAGGGCGCGAGTCTGCCGGAGGGTGCAGCGGCCCGCCGGCGGGTCAGGCGGGACCGCCCAGCTGTCAGGCTCGGGTGGAGTAGTGTTGGAGGAGTGCGGCTGGCGCGCCTCCGAGGCTGCCCCGAGGCACGGAGCCAGGGAGAGGGGGTAAGGGAGAGGACAGCTCTTCCGAAAGGGAAGGCTCCGCCAGCCAGCTTCTCCGAGTGACCTGGCAGCCGGTGCAGGAGTCAGGCACCGGCCCGAAGACTCTCCGAGGTGCATGCAGCTGCGCTTTCCTCAAGCAACAGTTCCAAGGCTGTTTAAGTCTCGCTGGCCCGCAGCGTCTAGGCTAATCCAGCTCCTCCTCGCATCATTTGCTGAGTGCGTGTTTCGCACAGGGATGCAGATGCCTCCGGGAAGATAAGGTTTTATTTCTTTATGCTAAGGTGTGGATTTCCTAACTGGACCCACAATAAGCCAACTGAGTGCACATCCATCATCCACGTGCGCGCTGCCGCAGAAACTACTTAATGTGTGTAAAACAAACACACACGTGTTGAACAGCTGACCGGGTCTGACTGTTGCAAATCATTCCCCCCACCCCCACCCCGCAGAAATGGAAATCTCAGCTCGCACTTTCACTTTTTCATGGTTGCCCCCCCCTCCAATCTCCCAAATTAAACATTTCGAAATCAATCAACAGGATTTATTAGTCAGTTCCTCGCCATGGGATTTGCTCTCTTCTACTGGGACACATTTGTCATGAAATGGTGTGCTGAAAGCTTGGGCGACTGTGTGAAGGAGAGCAATTTCTTCCTGGAAATGATGAATTTAAGTGTGAATTTCTTGCTGCAAACAGAAACAAAAATTTATCAAAGTTAAAGTCTGTCTCTTAGTTCCAAAGTGCAGCTGAGTGAAAAGCAACCTCTCTCAGATATGAATTCTTAAGGGGGATAAAATAGTTGAGTGCAACGTCGCAGACAGGCATGGTCTCCATGCGGTCCGCTTAAATCACACGTGATATTCTATTTCTTTGACACGTCCCAGTGTTTGCATGTGTGTGTGTGTGTGTGTGTGTTTTGCAGTGGGGGGTGGGTGGGAGAGGATCCTATTGTCGACAGCATGCGGTTCAGAATGGAAGAAGGTTCGAGTTATTAGCACCAGAAACTTGAAAACAAAACTAATTTTATTTCTATATACGACACGGATATATTTCTTCGACTCCCACTTCCACTTCAGGCAGGGTGGTGTGGAGAGAAGACCGTGGGAGGGAGGATGCTGAGAGAGCTGACCCCGCGGAGGGGAGCCGAGCCCGTGCACCGCCGCGGGTTCCAATCCAGTCTCGGAAGGAAGGAGGGCGCTGCTACATTGTATCCATTCAAAGGCTGGTGGTGGCGGGGGGGGGGGGGGGGGGGGTGGGGGGGTGGAGGGGAGCAGGACCTGGAGCCGCGCGGCGCTGACGCACAGGAGGCGCGTGATTGACGCAGGCGATGTTACTAAATTGGGCGGTTGGCCGGGCCTCGCCGCCGGCGCGCGCCGCAGATAGCGGAGTAGGTTCCCCTCGGTCACCCCCGCCCCTTTCTCCATTCAGTGCTGCGCGGGGCGGGGCGGAGCGCAGGGGGCGGGGCGCGGCGCGGGGGGCGGGGCGCGGCGCGGGGGCGGGGCCGAGTGCGCGCGGCCGCGCCGGGATCCGGCCGAACCAAATATAGTGGAGCCCGGGTATTTTTAGCCGGGCCCCGGGCGCGAGCGCGCCGCGTGAGGGGGCGCCCTGACCCCGCCGGGGGTGCGGAGGGGGCGGGGGCGGGGGCGGAGTCGCCATCTTGGACCCGGCTCGACCCCGTCTGGTGACCGGCGGCGCTGGGCCAGGCTCCGCGCAGGGGGTCGGGGTGAGTGGGTGAGAGCCTCGGGAGCGAGGGGGCGCGGGCCGGGCCGGGCCGGGCCGGGCGCAGAGGGCGAGGCGCGGGCGCGGCGGCGGGGTGCGCGGCCCGCGGGGTGCGCGCGCAGGTGCCGGCCGGCCGCGGCCGCCGCCGCCGCCGCCGCCGCCGCCGCCGCCGCCGCCGCCGCCGCCGCCGCCGCCGCCGCCGCCTGCCAGCTCGCGGGGCAGCCCTGGCGCGCGGCGGCCCGGCCAGCCCGAGTCGCGTGGGGGCGGAGCCGCCCGCGGCCACCGCTTCCTGAGAGCCGGGGATACCCCTCCCGGACGTCACGGAGGAGCCGAGGCGGCGGTGGCGGCCCGGGGCTCATCCTGCACTTGCATCACGGGTGCAGCAGCAGCTGCTCTGCTCCTTTGTGGCTTTTTCCCCTGTTGAGTAACTGCTTTGTTAACTGAAAATACCATGACGGGCCAGTGTGATCACCAGCTCGAGACCTCAAAGAAAGTGAAGCTGTCAGGCAAGGAGAGGGAGACTCCCCTACCCGGCTGCGATGGTATCTGGTGGGTGGGTGGGTGTGTGTGTGTAGAGAAGCACTTGACAGTTTCCACGTATTGCTTCTTGTCTAATTCTTCACCCCTTAGAAGGTTTAAAAATACTTTTTATTTCCATGCTGTAAAAATTTCATGGGCTCTGCACCCCTCCCGGTACCTCTTCAGTTTGAAATCTCACGCAGAACTGGAATCACTGTGAAGCAGGAACCCTAAAATTAGGTACAGTTTGTAGGAAACAGGATATCTTTTGATGGATTTATTGAATAAACTCCATTTTCCAAACGTTATATATATAAAAAGGTCCCTTGCCCACTCAAGGTAGTTGTGAAGCAGCTACCAAGTGTTTTCATACGAATTAGGCTCCTCCAGTGACGGTTTTAAACCTTTATCCTTGTTTAACTTTAAAAAAGAAAAAAAGAAAAATCCATCCCTGGCCAAATATCTCCAGGTATAAGCATTTCTTTATTTGAGTGGGTGAGTCTTTCAGGACATCTCTATTGGTTGATTCTGTGCTTTTCCCCCACCCCTCGCCTCGTTTGCATCCTTTCCTTCCTGAGTATCGGGTCGCCAATCTTTGTTCCTTGACTGCTGCTGGGCTGAGGGCTGTTGTCTGATTGCCCTGAGCCAATCAGCTGGCTTAGTGCTCCTCTGGGTAGGAAGCTGGACTGCCTGTTGGAGAGGTTCCAGTGGTCACTGATAAGTGGCAACATTTTTGCACTCAAATGGAGAGTCATGGAAGCAGAGACAAGGCTCTCTTGCAAACTGGGACACCATCCTCTCCTTAATCCTGGGTCCCTAAACCTGTGCAATTCTTGAAACAAAATGAATTCTTCTCTTCTTTCTTCTCTTTTTTTTTTTTTTTTTTTAGTTACCATCTATTGTTCTGTACCTTTTCATAAGTTTGATCTACTGGGGATCACACATTAATATTCTGTAAGGCATATGTAATAGGACTTTCAGCAATCTAAGTTACCTTTCCGATGACTATTTTGTATTAAATGAAACTTAATACTTTATAATGAGAGCTCTTCTTTTGGGAAATCAAACAGAATAAGACGACCTTAATCTATGAAATGTTGAAAACTTACCTGGTTTGGTCTTTTTTCTAGAAGAGGGGCATTCACATGTGGCCTAGTTTACACACACAAAGCAAAGAAAGCAGTTAGTTTCTGTTTTCATGATACTTATGGCAGCCAATCTGTTAAAAACTCTATGAAGTAACTATTACAGATTCACTGGATAATAAATAACCTTTCATTTTGTTTCGGTTTCCTAGGTGTAGTCTGCAAGAAAAGAAAAAGTGCTCTTTCTCTTGGAAAATAAAATATGAAATTTGAGGGAAGTTTATTGTGTGTGATAGAAAACAATTGCTTTAACAAAATGGGATTTAAAAAATTGCTTTAAATGCTCTTCTGATTAAGCAATAATATATAATGTTGTTGATCTTGCTAATACACAAAGAATGAGGATGAGTCTTACTAATGCAAAGATTGGGCAGGGAAAGGTGAAATAAAAATTCCAAGCCAGAAGTTGTTACCTAAGGTGAAAATAGGAAGGAAAAATGAAAGAATTGTGTAAGTCCAAGTCTCTAGAATCACTGTAGAAGTTCTATGTTATGTATACATGTATGTACATATATAATATAAATATAATGTATAATATAAATATATATTTAAACACATAAGTATATATAAATAAATATATACATGAAGTTTGGTAACTGCAAGCTGACATTGACTTACAAACTTAAGTGTTCTGGGCTCAGGAACATGGGACTACTGTAGTACTATGTCTAATCTGCCTGCATACCATGTCTTTCCTATCAAGTCTGTCATTGCTCAGAAGTCTTCAGCAGCTGGATATTGTCTTCAAAGTAAAACCCCAAGCTCTTCACATCTTGGCTTCTTTATTTCCACAGAATTTCCCTGTTTTATGGTATCTTTACTGTTCTTCAAACATCTTTTCACCCTCTCACGTTTGTTCATGGTTTTCCTTTGTATGGCATTCCCGTCTTTCCTTTTCCCCTGCTTATTGAAATCTTATCTTTTCTGTAAAACTGGCTCAAGAAATGAACTCAGATTATGCTTTATTTAGTCTTCTATAGAGTTCTTATTTTTACTGCTTTCCTTTTGTGCTTTTGTGTCCATAGTTTATTCCCCTGTCAAGCTATAAGCTCAGAAACATGCTTCATACGTCTTTGAAATTTCTGTGGCACCTAAGTTTAACATAGATAATATATCTCCAAAAAATATTTCCCCCTTATAAATTTGAATATAATAGAGAGCAACCATAATATAGGTAACAAATTATATGGATTAGGAGATTCTTGGCGTGAATGGATATAAATGAGATCATATGTTAGTTGTTTTTTTTTTTTTAACCTCAACTTTTGACTTGTCCTGATTGAAGATACCTTTTCAAGGTGCCTGCTACAAGCCCAGACAGTTAGTTGCATGGTGATAAAAGGAAACTACAGTTTAGCTTGTACCTGTTATATCTGTGTAGGAAGATTTGCTATGAATTTTTTTTTCCTGCTAGACTTTGGTTTGATTCTTATTCTACCCTTTCTATTCTTCTGTTTGCCCTTTATCTTATACTGCTTTTTCTCAGTGATGAACTGGATGTTCTAGGCTAGGAAATGTAATGTCGTCTTTCGGAAAAATTTCTTAAAGTTTAGAAAATTGAGAACTCTTAACATCTGTGTAAAAAAAAATCTGTGTATAATGTTAAATATAAAAATTTGTTAATTTCCTACCTCTTCAAAAATATATTTAACTAGATTTGTGTGTCATCATATATATGCAGAAGTAAATTAGACAAAGAGATTTTGGAATCATATTTGTTGGAAGTTTTAGAGAGAGGCCTGTGTGACTTAGAATATTAAAATTTAAAAGGAAAAAGTAATATAATAGATCAGGGAAGACTTTCTAAGTTATGGAAGATTTTAGAAAGAGTAAAAACTGAGGAAGATTATTTAATAGTATAAGTGCTGATAATATTTTAAAATATCATTGACTTTTTTTTTTGCCTGTTAGTTAACAACAGACTTGCAGTGAGTTTTAAAAGAGTGTTTACTTCTTAGTCATGTTAGCCCCCAGTTGCTGGTAAACTCTGAAAGACCACAGTGTTTTGGGGGAGAAAAGTTACTACTCCTGTGTGATCAATCACTTCAGGATATCATGTATACCTATAAAATAAGATCTTCATTTTAGCTAGAAATGATAGATGAAGTTAATATTTCTTTCCAAATATAACCACATCACCCTTTTTCTTATTACTCAACTCTGAAAAAAAAAAAAAAAAGATTGCCTCACATGTACTTCAGTTGCTTCAGCATATTTTCCAAGAGTTAGATGCTGTATTTCACTGAGCACTAGATTGCTTCTCAGAGGCCTGGGTCTCGCTTTGCTGCCATGAAGCTGTCCAATGCTGGGTAAGTTTATTAAGCTTTTTTTAGGAGCCTTGATATCATCATCTGTAAAATGACATTGTTGGGCTCACTTTATGACCTTTCAGGATCTTTCAGGTTCTGAAGTTGAATGGATTTTTAGGCCAGTTAAGTATTGTGAATCATGAGTCAGCTCTGCTCTGGTCTCCTGTCGCAACCTGGTTGCTGTAGTCAGTAGGCTCAATAGCCTGTATGTAACATGTGCTTATAGTAGTAATATTAAACTGCTTTGGCCTGCTTGATAATTAATTGTAGCTATTGAGTAGGATCTTGGTGGCCTGAGAGAGTTAATCTCCTACTGGTATCACAGCCTTCTACCCATAAAGTAGAAACAAGCAGAAACCTGGATAGCCCAAAAGTCATTTTATATTTAACTATGGAGTTTGTTTTTGTACATTCATTTGAATATGGATGAGTAACAAATTGACTTCATACAAATTAATAAACTTTCATTGGAATGGATAGTGTTGTTTGTTTCAATTCCTTTCTGATCCTCACTGCATGCTAGGCATAAACCATTTCTTCTTAGATGTAGCAACCAAAGAATAACTGTCCTTTTTGTTTTTTTCCTGAAGAATGACTGGTGATGGTGGAGTTGTAAGTCTTTATATCTCTTTGCAGAGTGTAAATAGGTAGGGTGAAATATTGAGAAGGCTGGTCAAAAGAAAAATACCAAGTAGGTGCTAGGTATTAGGTTGAAAAAATATTAGCACATCAAGCAGGAAGAATACAATAAATTATGTTTGCAAACTTGTTACATACGCAGTTGGATACATCTTTATGGATAAATAAGAGCCAACTTTATAGACTTTGAGAAATACCTGCATTTTAACACATTGCAGGTTTATGTATTATCTGAGGTTTGGAAAGTAAAACATGGCTTGTCCATTAATTTAGAGCTATTTTTTAAGTGCCTGTTCTACATACTTAGGTATCTGGTTTCCTGCTTAGATCATGTAATTAGTAACTGATTCTGATTTTTTTTTTTTTACCATAATACATTTTCCAGTATTTATTCTGCATGTTTATAGTTCACTACTGGAAAAATTCCTCCCTGACATCTGTTCTGAATTAGTTCCCTTTTCCAGTTATGTTTTCCTGTTTTATCGATTGTAGTGATGAGAATAGAAAGCTACATTTTAAAGATTTATCCTATTGAAGTTTAGTAAATTTGAAACAAACTTCATTATTTCTAATTTCTGAGAATGATTGTCTTAATTTAAATTCACATATTAAGTCACTATTTTCACTCTTTTAAGATAATAGAAAAAGTTGGATAAAAATTGAAATCCATTTACCATATAGTTTCATAGCATTTTAGAACTGTCATTTGACTTTTTAATGACTTTTTCATATTTTGTAAAGATTTTTTTTTTTTTAATTTGAGAGAGAGAGAGAGAGAGAGAGAGTGCATGAGTGTAGGGGAGGAGCAGAGGGAGAGGGAGAAGCAGACTCCTTGCTGAGCAGGGAGCCTGATGTGGGGCTCCATTCCAGGACCCTGAGATCATGACCTGAGCCAAAGGCAGATGCTTAACTGACTTAGCCACCCAGGCACCCCGACCTTTTTATATTTCAGAAAAAAATTTAAGAGAAGCTTCTGTTATCTCAAAATCTTTTAAAATATTTTTTTTTTGTTTAAATTATCTCGGACATACTTATTTTGGGGGATGAATTTATTGAAAACTTGGAGCAGTTCTTGAGCACAGAGTAGGTGCTCTGTAAACATTTGATAAGTGAATGAAAGCAGTTTTCAAGAAGTTACTTTATTCAAAATAGTCTATTTTCTTTATCTTTACCAGCCTGTGGCCTTAACTAAGTTTTCTGAGGGAGTTTTACTCAGAGTTTAGGCAGAAGAGAGCAGCAGAGGAGGCCAGCTGCACATCGCTGTGCCACTGCTACTATACTACACTGGCTTACCGTTGCAGTTTCGTCTACAGAGACTTCTAGCTGCCTGTATTGAGTGCTGAGTGCCCTGAGTTACCCCATTCTACTACCTGTGTGTGTGTGTTTTTTAATATTTTATTTATTTATTAGAGAGAGAGAGAGAGAGGCAGAGACACAGGCAGAGGGAGAAGCAGGCTCCATGCAGGGAGCCTGATGTGGGACTCGATCCCAGGTCTCCAGGATCATGCCCTGGGCTGAAGGCGGCGCTAAACCTCTAAGCCACCAGGGCTGCCTTACTACCTGTGTTTGAACTAAGAACAAATCAGGTATCCTAAGGAATTGTATCACCTTTTGACCTCAACTACCCCTAAGAATTAATCTCTGGCTTACCTATTGTGATGTGCCTCTTTTACTATGATAGTTTCACAAGATTGTGTTCTCTTTTCTTCACTGTCTCAGCCCTGGGCATAAGCAACCTGTTCATCAGTGAGTTCTTTACTTCTATTTGTCAGATTTTCAGCTGTAACCCTCACTTTGTTTTTCAGTTCTGGATGCTGCCTGTTGAAGCCCTTCCCAAGTGCACAGTCACTTGTCTGTCATTTAGCACCCATAGACAGAGGGACCCAAATGCAGAGTAGTTAGTAGATATAACTTGAATTATAGCTACCAAACATTTTTTAATATATTAAGCATTTTAAGTTTTAACTTTTGAAAAGGTAATACATTTATTTGATTCAAGCAACAGAATGTTTAGAAATGCAATTTTCCTTCCACCCCATTCCCCATCTATTCAGTTCTCATCCTTTCAGGGTTTTTATTTTTTTTATTTTTATTTATTTATTTTTTTTCTTTTTTTTTAAAGATTTTATTTATTTATTCATGATAGTCACACAGAGAGAGAGAGAGGCAGAGACACAGGCAGAGGGAGAAGCAGGCTCCATGCAGGGAGCCCGACGTGGGATTCGATCCCGGGTCTCCAGGATCGCGCCCCGGGCCAAAGGCAGGCGCCAAACCGCTGCGCCACCCAGGGATCCCTTTCAGGGTTTTTAAATCCATATTTAAGCCAATACAAATATAAATTCTGTTTTTTATATAAATGGAAGCTTATATGTGTTATTCTCCCTTTTGCACTTAACAGTGTATCTTGGAGTTTTTTCCATAACAGTGGGGAAATATTCCAGATATATTTCATTTTGAGGGGAGAGGGGCCGACAGAGAAGAGAGAATCTTAAGCAGGCTCCATGCCCACCAGGGATCCTAACATGGGGTTTGTTCTCACGACCCTGAGATCATGACCTAAACCAAGATCAAAAGTCGGATACTTAGCCAAATGATCCACCCAGGTACCCCCTAGATATATTTCACTTTAATAATATATTTTGGAAATCTTTTTGACATCATTGTGTGGATATAGCATCATTTTAAAAAAAATGAGTCTCATATCGATGGGCATTTGGGAAGTTTTCAGTATTTTGCTATTAGAAACAATACTGCAATAAGTACGTTTGTTACATAGATTATTTCATACTTGTTTACATGTATTTATAGGGTAAATTCTTAAAAGTGCAATTGCTGACCAAAGAGTATATCTCATTGTAGTTTTATAGGTACTACCAAATTGCCCTCCATAGAGATGGTACAATGTACACGTCCACCAGAAATATATGGGAGTGCCTTATTATGCATATTATTGCCCACAAAATGTGTTTGCGAACTTTTGTATTTTTTCCCCGATCTGATGGGTGAAAAATGTTATTTTGGTGTAGTTTTAATTTCTATTTCTCTGATGAATGAGTTTGAATATCTTTTCATATATTTAGGAGCCATTTGTATATCCTTTCTGTGAAGTGTATATTTAATCCTTTGCCTTTTTTGGACGGGGGGTGTGTAGGGGGTTTGTTTAAAAACCACCTTGTAGATGATGTGTATAATATTTGACCTTTGTAATATGAATTGCAGCGTGCCCACCCACTTCCCCCATTTGTTATTTGTCTTTCATCTTTGCTTATGGTGTTTTTGCTAAGTAGATTTTTCCTGAAATGTAATTGAATTTGTTAGTTTTTTTTTTTTTTTAATGACTTCTGGAATTTGGATCATAGTTAGAAAATCCTGCCCCCCCACAAGGTTATGAAAGAATTCTCCCATATTATTTTCTACTGTTTTTGCGGTTTCTATTTTACACTTAAGTTTTTGCTCATTTTTCTTGGTGTATGGTGTGATGGGTGGGTCCAACTTCGTTTTTCTCCAGATGGCTGGCTACTCTGTTGCCCCAACAGCATTTGTGAATAATCCATCTCAATGTTATACTGCCTCTTACCAAAAGCAATCTGATTTATCTACCCTTTTTTCATACCTACTTTGCTGCTATTGAATATAAATGCAGTTCTCTGTTTTTGCTCTTTTGGGACACCTTTTTTAATGGCAATGATGTCTTTCACCTTCCTACCTCCCTGCTTACCTCAACACCACCAGTAGCCTGGCAGCCACTTAATATTTAAATGAATACAGGCTGTCAGAAAGCTCTCCAGGATTTTCCATTGAACAACAACTGACTAAAAAGAAATCCTAACTATAATCAGGTTCCTTTGAAGACTTCAAATCAGAGATGTCTTCTAGCTTTCTCTAGCCATATTGACCAAACATTATGGAACCTGAAGTCCACTACCCGAGTCCTTCACTCCTAAGGCAGTCCAATTGGGATTGCTCTTTCTGTGCCGATTCCTGTCATCTGCTGTCTCTACTTTGTGTGACAATATGGGATATTACCTTGCATAGTTTGGAATGGGAACCATATTGTGTCAAAACAGTGGGTTGGATCCCTCATCATGCAGTGGCTAGCTCCAGAACCTCATTTACTGAGAAGTGATTGTGGAATGCTTTGGGGAACACTTACTTTCAATTTGAACCCCAGGCAGATTAAATTTTTTCGTACGGGACGTGGGGAAAACCTTAGCATTGTCTACCCAAGGAGAGAATTCAAGCAGGCAGATGAAATTCAATTAACTTGTTATCCTTACTAGCACTTACTAAGCTACTTAGTTAGTTTTACAGTTCCTTGATAAAAAATTTCCTTTCACTTTAGAACCATTGCCTTAGGTGATTTTCCTTTTTCATACTTGTCTATGCCAACTTGCTTGTTCTTTAGCACTGAACATTTTTAGGGATCGTGTTTCTTTGCCTTTAGACTTTCCCCTGATGCTGGTAGTGTGTTTTTTGTCAAATACAAGTTTGATTTAAAACTTATTTTGGCCAAAACCAATTTTGGCTAAATACGATTTAAGTGAAAGCAAACTGCCCAACTGGCAATTTGGGTTAAAGAAAAAAAAAAAAAGAGTATCCTAAGTTATTAAAATTTTTGAGTAGTGGTAATTTTAGAGTATTATGGGGTGATTAAACTCTTTTGATTCATTTTTAAGGGATTTTCCTAATTTTTCTTTTTTATATTTCAAATTAATTTTTAGCTACAAGAATACTTGGTTGATTGTGATATCAAAAAGTTAAGCTTGCTCCCCAACCATAGGAGAATAGGAGAATAGTTGGACAAGCTTGATCCTAACTACAAGGCATTTAGAGGTTAATTGGAACAACCAAAACATTAAACGATAAGATACGAACATATTTCCTTTTTTTCTTTCCTCCTCATTAAGAAAGCAGTGTATGTGCAGTACAGGACAGTCAGAAAAATGTAGATAAGGAATAGAAAGACAAAAGGAAAAAGCCATAAGTTAATTCATTCCAGAATAACCACTCTTGCCCTTCCCTGTCTTTTCAAATGCATCTTATACACATGAACTCTGCATATTGCTTGCAATCTGCCATTATTTAAGCATCCTTCACTTAACTAATTAGTCACCTGTGCCTAAGATTAGGTTTCAGTTCCTTTCTGTTTTTTGTCTGGCCACTGTGGACTTGGAATAGATGGCCATTCTTGGTTTCTTTCTGTCCCTCAATTCTGCCTAGGCCTATATCCAGACTGGGCTCCAAAGACCCTCTGCTTCCTTTAAGCGAGACAGTTTGTAAGTAAAGCCATTCTGCCAAGCCTTTCTATGGACTTACAAAAGGGGTCAGTTTTTGGAATTCCTGTGGAACTCTATTATACATAAAATAATTTTTGGAGTTCATGCCTGATGTATATTATGTGTGTGTATATGTAAATTACATGGGGAGAGTGGAGAGAGGACAGAGATTGGGTCCCCACTAAAATAAAAATGAAGAGGCATTGCAGCAGAGAAATCTACTATCATTGGAGGAGAATTATTTAAAGAGATTTTCTCTAAATCAGGGTTGGCAGAAATACTCAGGGTATTGTGCCCAAACCCAAGTCCACGGAAGACATCACTAATGAGTCATGTCACTATTTTTCACTGGATCCAAACTCAGCTTTGGATCTGTCTTGAATGAGATTCTAGATAGCTGTTTCTACTGGAGTAGGTTTGGGACACAAACCTATTTGCCATTCTTACTCTAAAATTTTGCATTAAAGTTTAAAAAAATTAAATAAAATTTTTATATCTGATGAATAAGTTTATGATGATAAATATAAGATGTGAGCAAGGAATAATTATCTGAGACTCAGGCAAAGCACATGCCTCATAGTTATGATCATGGAAGCAGCATAATTAAATTACCGTTTTGTTCTGGAGTGAAAACAATGTCACAGTAATACTCATCATTATAAATTGCCTATGGTATGGTCATGGTGATTGACTCTCCAGCATTCATTCTACCCCAGATGATTAGTCTAAGCAATTATGGTTGATCCCATTTCCTTTGCCAGTGAAGGGTTAGGAATGGCCTGTAACCTGTTCTGGCCAATGAGATGTGAAAGGAAGTCTGGAGGAGGGCCAGAGTGCTTCTGGGAAAGAGTTTCTTGTGCCTAAAAAGATACAGAAGAAAGAGATGGTACCTCTTCCTCCTCTGATGAGGTTACATGTGAATATGATGGCTAGAACTGCTCAGGCCATCTTAGGACAGTGAGAGAAACTAGCTTTGGATGAAGCTTTTCTAGAAGGTGGTAGAATGAGAGAAGAAACCTGAGCCCTTGGTGACCTTACTGAACTGCTGATTGTACTGTACTGTACTTGGTCTGATCTACCTCTGAACTTCTAGTTCTGTTAGATAATACAGTTCCTTATTGTGTAAGCCAGCATACTCTGGGATTTTGTCACTTGCAGCCAAAAACATTCTGAATGGTATACCTACTTTGTCTCAAACAGATTCTTGTCAGATGGATTTGATTTTATTATGATAGATTTGCTTTTATCAGAGACCTCCCCTGTCTTCTGGCTTCATAAAGTACGTGTAGATTCTAACTGGCCAGTTCTTGTCTCAGTCTTCTCTAAGGGACTCTGCCTCAGACCAGGGTTCTTCACAGAAAGCAGTAAAGAACTGATCTATTTTTCTCATCTTCTGTCTTTGACTCATGACATGAATTAAGTAGCACGAGAAATGTCTAGAGGTCAGGGTACTTGAATTTTCGTGTGGCTTTACTATTTGGTACCTGTAATCTTGGGCAAGTCACTTGAAAACATGGAGTTTCTTCTTTGAAATTTGTTAGTAATTGTCTTTCTTTTTTTCATAGTATTGTGATTCAAATGAAATCATGTGACTATGGCAGGTAAAAAACCCCTGTCTTTAAAAAACAAGTACTCAGGCTTGGTTGGATTTTCTGATTATTTTCCAGTGAACTAATGTTGAAGTCTCTTAGAATCAGCTCTGTGTAGCTTGTTATTAGTCTGTAAAAAGGAAGAAAGTGTAATATGGGGCATAATAATACAAATAATTAGGGATTGAAGTTGATATTTCAGTGACTACTTACAGTCTGAAATAAAATGAAAGGACTATGTAATATGAAGGAGAAATAAAGGTCAGAAGGTTTATATTGAGGCTTATTTCTAGTTCAACCAGAAATTCTGGTAAGCCCAATTAGGGGAAAGAGAAACCAATGGAAGAAACACCCCCCTCTAGTGGCGAGGGGCCAGATTCTATACTTCGGTTGCTAAGATTGGGGCGTGGATGGCTTTTTAGGGTGTTTTTTTAAAGTTTATTTCTTTATTTTCTTTTTAAAAGATTTTATTTTTAAGTAATCTCTACACCCACCATAGGGGCTCCAATTTATAGCCCTGCGATCAAGAGTCACATGCTCTACTGACTGAGCTAGCTGGGTGCCCTAGGATGTTTTTTAAGTTTCTCAAGAAGACTCCAGAGGATCTAGAGTTAGAACTTTTGAAGAAGATCTTCCTTATCAGGGGAGTTAACACATTCCACGAAATATGTAGCATTTTGTCAGCTTCATGTGGAATTGATCAAAAAATGTAGACGCTACATTTGGAAGAGACTCCCAGTTTACTTTTTTGTAGGCCAGAGATCATGAAAATTAGACTATTGTTACTAAATTTCTTATTGGTCTCAGATGACACAGTAAGTACCTTTATAAATACATTTATGGGGGAATAAAGCCTATATTTAAAGTTATGGATAATCCCATATGGTAGTATTCACTTATATATACAAAATAATGGCTGTGGATTTCCTAAGTATAATTTTTGATTTGAAATTTTTTAGTGGCCGTCCTGAGAACTGAATGTTTAGCTTGCATCTTGGAGGTGATTTAATTGTTCCCTGGAAAGGTAGTGAAGTTAGGTATATTAAAATAACATATTACAATTCAGTAGCATGGTAGGAACACCTAAAGCATTCTTAAAGGACATTTCATTTTAAGGATGTACGTTGATGATAATAATTGCAAGTGATTATTATATTTACAAATCTCAAAATCCATTGAAGTTTTTATTCAGCTGGTTTTTGGGAAAAATTCTTTTACATTTACTTAAAAATCTCTGAAGAGGCTACATTTCAGAGAATAAAATTTTTATGGTACTCTGGGTTAGATCTAAGGAAGATTTGAATGCCATTCAATTCCAATCCAGAATAGAATGATTAAGACACAAGAAAATAAATTCTACTCTGAGACTGCATTATCAAAGTGCCATTTTTTTTTTATTTTTAATGTCAAACTGCCTTGCCCTGAAGGAAGGACATTTGCAGCTTACAGTAGAACCAACCTCTCAATAATTTAGAGTGTATTTGAAGATGTTTTATATGAAGTAAAAATGGAAAAGTTCTCTAGAAAATATAAACTTGTATATGGATAAAGTAAGATTATAGAAATGAAATTAACTTTTGTGCATAACTTGTGGAACTAATATCCTTAGTTTATGGTTATACTTCATAAATATACTTGATTTTAGGAAAGAAGAACTAGGTCTGGCAGTAGATCAGGATCTACCTATTGGGGAAAACCAGAAATAGGAGGAAGAGGTTATTAATGGTTCATTCTTTGCTGAGAAAAATTCAGTATGGGATAATGAAGGTCAGCTAGAGAAAGAATTATGGTTATGTTAAGTGAGTTCACAGATATTGTTGAAGGCAAATCAGCTAGAACTGATTTTTTAATATATATGGGGGCAATAAACCAATTAGATGGTCTCTTTACTAAATTAGTATGACAGTAGTAGAAGATATCTGGAGGGAAATAAAATAGATGATAGGGTTAGTGATAATTAGACCTTCATTAAATCCTAGCACTAAAGAGGTACCATGTATATTAGTGATAGCTTAATTCTATAAATAAAATTTGATATTAAGAATTGATAAAATGTTGGCATTGTTAAAATTGGGCATGTATTGATTTGCATAAAGATTTGTAGCAAGTGGGTTTGAATAAAGAGTCTAGGCTCGAAACCTCATTTGAAATTCAAGATAAAGTATAATAATAATAATACATCTTCACATAGAATTTTCTAGTGTTCTGAGTATTTTCACAGGCATTTCATTTTAGTCTTATCAAAACTCTGGGCATAGTAGCAGAGGTCTGATTATCCCATTTTTACTAATAAGGCAGTGGAGGCTCAGGGAGGCTAAGGGACTTGCTAGGGAGCAAATAGGGACTAACTGCTTGGTGTGGGATTTGAACCCAGGACTCCTTACCAAAATACCTTTGTTCACTTCCTCCTGGGACTGCAGTAACCAATGATCACAGACTGGGAGGGATAAACAACAGAAATATATTTTCCCACAGTTTGGGATGCCAGAAGTCTGAAAGATTCTTGGCCTCTTCCAGCTTCTGCTGGCTGCTGTCATTCCTTGACTTGGTTGCATCACTCCAGGCTCTGCCTCTGTGTTCTCATAGCTTACTTTTTTTTCCTGCTCCATGTCTTTTCCTTTTCTGTCTCAAAATTCCCTTTCACTTTTCTCTGAAAAGAACTCTATAAAGACTGACTTTAATACTCCACTTGTCATTAGATTTAGGACACACTTAGATAAGCCAGATGATTTCCTCATCTCAAGATCCTTAATTACATTTTACAGAGGCTCTTTATACAAATAAGGTAATATTCACAGGTTCTAGATATTAGGGTATGAATATATCCTTAGCAGCTACCATTCAGCCCCCTACATTCATTATATGCAGCTTAATTTTATATCTTCCTTTTGGATTGAAGAAATAATCTTCCATCTGAAGATAGGTGGTAGACTAGGGAATTTTTAGCTAGTACCTAGAGAGGAACATCTAAATTTTTTTCTGGTTGATGCTACATGATTAGTAAGTAGAATTGAACTAATTAATATAAGAGTTCCACCAAATTGTTATGCTAGCTTTTGCATTCACAGAACTATAAAAAATGGGAAAAATTAAGTTCAAGTAACATTCAACTATTCCTGATTAACTATTGAAAGCTGACTTTTAATCTTTGTTTCTTGTGTAATTAGGCTAGAGGAGGGAGTCTATGTATGTTTTGAATTTTTTTTTAATGACTTTAGTATGATCGGTTTCTCATATCACATGGACATTCTAATTTGGGTCATATAAATCAAGATTCATGTATGTAAACTCTTTGAGAGAAGGGACTTGATGTGTCTTGTTCACAGTCAGATCCCCAGTATATTTCCTGACACGTAACAGAGATGTGCTCAAACAACTTGTGGTATGAATGAAATAGTATTTTTATGACACTTAGTTCAGGCAGCCACAAATCCCATACTAGTTCACTTTTTGGAGGGTCCTGAATGGCAATAACAATAAGATCTATTCATTGTAGGAGAGTCCTCAATGACTCAGAGTCCACTGTGAGTCCATTTACTCTTGACAGAGCCTACAACTTTTTCATCTCTAATAATCTTTGAGCTCCGGGCTAAAAAAAACTGTCATCCTTGCCTTGTTCACATTAATAAAAATTAATGAATGAGATTCTTTCTGCTCAGGTAACATTAAGGCAGTATCATCCTACAGCTTTTCCAATCATTAGTGCTCAATGTTTAGCTCTGGGGAGGGTTTAGACTCTTGCCTTCTCAAAAGTCTACGAAGTTTTCACTCTCTGATACAGCTTTCAGTATTAACAGGTCAAAGTCCACTGATTATAATTAACTGTGTGCTGAATCTTCCGTGGATTATCTCAAATACTGCTTCCAGCCAACCTTAGAAGTTAAGTACTGTCATCATCCCTGTTTTACAGAAGCACAAAGTTAAGCAACTTGCTCAGGTTTAAGATTTGAAGACAGATAGTCTTACTTCAGAGCCTGCATGCTTAGTCATGTACCAATGCCTGCCTCACGCTCATTTGTTTGTAAGTAACCTGTTCTTTCTTTTTGAAAGTTTATATTTTTTCTTTATTAAACTTGAGAAATTTTTCCAGGATATATCTCTGTGTTTGCCTTTTATCATTTATCCTGGCTGGCATGCAGTGAGTGCTTTTGATCTAACAACTCTAGTCTTCTCGTGAGGGAAGTTTTCTTGCACTGTGTTTTGATTATTGCTTTCTCCAATGTGGTCCCTCTTGAATTTCTTTTATTTGCAGTTAGGCCTCCTAGACCTGCCCTCTAGTTGTCTTTTCTTTTCATTCAGGAATTCCATTTCTTTTATTTTTGGTCTAGATAGTGTGATAGCTCATTCACTTGCTTTTCCAGATAATAGATTTATTCTTCAAAAGGGTCTGTTCTACTCTTTAAGTTCCTCAGTTGAAAATTGAAATTTATGAATCGTTTAAAGAATTTCCCAGTCTATTATTTTTTTCTTGGTTATCCCCTTACAGTCAACAGTATATAAAAATATCATAACCAAGTAAACATTGTTTATTTGAGATGTACAAGGCCTTTTCAACATTAGGAAATATTAGTTTAATATATTGCCTTAATAGATTGAAGGAAAACAATTTTAGGATCATTTCTACAGATATTATAGCAGTATTTGTACATCAATATTCATTTGTGATAAAGCAAAGTAATAAAAACCAGTTTTTGGTAATCTAGGAGAGGATACTTTCCTAATAGCCATTGTCATATTTAGCATTGAAATACATAAGGAACATTTTCTAAGTGTGTCCTTTGAACTATGGATCTAGTTTTTTTTTTTTTAAGTTTTATTTCATTGATGTATATCATTTTACCAATACCATGTTGTCTTAATTGCTTAGTTTTGTTTTTGTTTTTTTTAGAGTGCACATGAATGTAAGGGGTGAGAAGGGGCAGAGGGAGAAGGAGAGAGAGAATCTTGAGTATGCTCCATGCTGGACATGGAGCCTGACACGGGGCTCAATCTCATGACCATGGCATCAAGACCTAAGCCAAAATCAAGAGTTGAACACTTAACTGGCTGAGCCACCCAGGTACCCTGCAATTGCTTAGTTTTATTTTAAGTATAGAAATCAAGTAATGTGAATCCTCCTTTATTTCTCTTTCTCAAACTTGTTCTACCATTCTAGGTCCTCCACTTTTCCATATAAAGTTTAGAATCAGCCTGCCAAATTCTACCAAAAACTATGCTGGAATTATTTTTGAGATTGCATTGAATATATACTTCAGTTTCGAGAAGACTTGATATTCTAACAATATTGAGTCTTTCAATCCGAGAATATTTTATATAGTGCCATTTTTACTTAGGTCTTTTTTATTTATCTCTTTTAAGTTTTATGTTTTTTAATCATACATATTTTACATATATTTTGTTAGCTCTGTCTCGTTTTTTGTTGCTATTTTATTTTATTTTTTTGTTGCTATTTTAAATGATACTTTTTAAATTAAGTTTTTAATTTTAATTCCGGTATAGTTAATGTACAGTCTTATATTAGTTTTGGGTGTACAATATAGTGATTCAACACTTACATACAATACCCTGTGCTCATCACAAGTGCACTCCTTAATCCCTATCACCTATTTAACCCATCCTCCCACCCACCTCCTCTCTATAACCATCAGTTTTTTCTCTTTAGTTAAGAATTTGTTTCTTGGTTTGTCTCCCTCTTTTTTCCTTTGCTCATTCGTTTTGTTTCTTAAATTCCACATATGAGCATTGTATGGTATTTCTTTCTCTGACTGATTTCACTTAGCATTATACTCTCTAGCCCCCTGTATATTGTTGCAAATGACAAGATTTCATTTTTTTAAAAATATTTTATTTATTTATTTGAGAGAGAAAGGGAGAGAGCCTACATACGCATGAGCAGAGAGAGGAGCAGAGACAGAGAATCTCAAGCAGACTCTGTGCCACTGAGTGTCGGGCTGGATGCCCCACTGAGTGGGGCTTGAGTCCATGACCCATGAGATCATGACCTGAGCTGAAACCAAGAGTTGGACGCTTAACTGACTGAGCCACTCAGGCATCTCCCCACACCACATCTTCTTTATTCCTTCATTAGTCAATGGGCACTTGCAATGCTTCCATAATTTGGCTATTATAAACAATGCTGCTATAAACAGGGAGGTGCATGTATCCCTTTTAATTTGTGTTTTTGTATTTTTTGGATAAATTACCCAGTAAGGCAATTATTAGATGATAGCGTAGTTCAATTTTAACTATTTTTTTTTTTTCAATTTTAACTTTTTGAGGAACCTCCATATGTTTTCCACAGTGGCTGCACCAGTTTGCATTTCCACCAACAGTGTGTTAGGGTTTCTTTTTCTCCATATCCTCACCAACACCTTTTGTTTCTTGTGTTTTTGATTTTAGCTATTCTGACAGGTGTGAGGTGATATCTCATTGTAATTTTGATTTGTATTTCCCTGATGATCAATGATGTTGAACATCTTTTCATGTGTCTGTTGGCCATCTGGATGTCTTCTCTGGAGAAATGTCTGTTTGTGTCTTCTGCCCATTTTTTAATTGGATTGTTTTTTGGGTGTTGAGGTGTATAAGTTCTTTATATATTTTGGATTCTAACCCTTTATTAGATGTGTCATTTGCAAATATCTTCTTGCATTCTAGTAGGTTGCCTTTTAGTTTTGTTGATTGTTTCCTTTACTGTGCAGAAGCTTTTTATTTTGATATAGTTTCAATAGCTTATTTTTATTTCATTTCTTTGCTTCAGGAAACATATCTAGAAAAATATTTCTATGGCTGATGTCAGAGGAATTTTTGCTTGTGTTCTTCTAGGATTTTTTTTTTTTTTTTTAAGTAGGCTCTATGTTCAATGTGGAGCTCAGTGTGGGGCTTGAACTCACATCCCTGAGATCAAGACCTGAACTGAGATCCAGAGTCAGACACTTAACTGACTGAGCAACCCAGGTACCCCTCTTCTAGAATTTTTATGATTTTAGGTCTCTCATTTAGGTCTTTGATCCATTTTGAGTTTATTTTTGTGTATGGTTTAAGAAAGTGATCTGGTTTCTTTCTTTTGCATGTAGCTGTTCAGTTTTCCTGGCACCATTTGTTGAAGAGACTGTCTTTTCCCATTGTATATTCTTTCCTGCTTTATCAAATATTAATTGACCATATAATTGTAGGTTTATATTTGAGTTTTCCATTCTGTTCCATTGATGTATGTATCTATTTTTGTGCCAGTATCAATCTGTTTTGGTTATTGCAGCTATGTAATATTTCTTGAAGTCTGGAATTGTGATACCTCCAGTTTTGTTTTTCTTTTTCAGTATTGCTTTGGCTATTTGGGGTTTTTTTGGTTTAATACAAATTTTAGGATTGTTTGTTTTAGTTCTATAAAAAATGCCATTAGCATTTAGGTAGGGATTGCATTAAATCTACAGATTGCTTTGGGTAGTCTAGACATTTTAGCAATATTTGTTCTTTCAATCCATGAGCATGGAATGTCTTTCCAGTCATTTGTGTTGTCTTCAATTTCTTTCATCAGCATTTTAAAAGTTTTCAGAGTACAGGTCTTTCTCCTTTTTGGTTAAGTTTATTCTGAAATATTTTATTATTTTTGGTGCAGTTGTAAATGGGATTGTTTTCTTAATTTCTCTTTCTGTTGCTTCACTATTAGTGCATAGGGATCTGGGATTTTGGAGATTTTATTTATTTGAGGGGGTGAGGGATAGATGGAGAGAAAGAATCTCAAGCAGGCTCCATATCTAGCGCAGAGTCTGATGAGGGGCTCAATCTCATGAACCGGAGATCATGACCTGAGCTGAAATCAAGAGTTGGATGCTTAACTGACTGAGCCATTCAGGTGCCCTGAGATCTGGGATCTTACATGAAAAAGGATATCTTGGTATATTAGTTACAATAAAGCAAGATGTTTTAACAAACACTAATGTTTCAACAGCTTAATAAAAGAGGAACTTATTTTTCACTCATGTAATAGTCTCATGTGGATGTTTTTGGTTGATAGACAGTTTTTCTCTGTATAGATTCAGGGACTCAGGTCCCTTGCATGTGGTTTTACCATTTCCTAGGGCCTTGAAAATCATCTCTTTCCAGCTGGCAGAAAAACAAAGATATGTTGGAGGATGCACACTCTCGATTACTTTGGCTTTGACATGATGCCTATCATTTGTATTCACATTCTCACATTCCATTGGTTGGCCAGATAGATAGGTGGTCTCAGCTGTCTCTAAGGTATATTTGTATGTTGGGGGTGGGGGAGCATGGGAGAATGGGAGATAGTTTCTGACTGGGCAACCACAAATAAGGGAAAGGGATAGGCATTCTCATTTGTAATTGGCAGGAGGATCACCGGAATGAGGACACTGTGGTAATATCTTTAAAATTTTTTAAAATATATATCCTTTGAGTTAAACTCCACTTCTAGCAATTTTTCCTGTAGATATATTTACATTTTAAGGATACATCTAACAATATTGTAGTAGTGAAAGATTAGAAATATTCTGAATGTCCACGGAAGGGGACTGAATGAACAAGTTATTATATTTCCATACAATGGAACGCTTTAGCTACCAAGAGGAATAAGGCAGTGATATATGTATTGCCTGAGGAGAGAAAAATGAGGTATAAAATTTTGTGTGTATGGCTACCACTTTTTTAAAAAGAAATATATACACAGAAGTAAAATATTTGTGGAAGAATCACAAGAAACTGGTAACAGTGGTTGTTTCTGGTTTAAACTAAAAGATAATGATGGAATGGGATGGTAGAGAGACATGTTTTTACTGTATACTCTTTTATACCTTTTGGTATGTACCCTCTTAAATATAAAAGTCAGCTGTAGAAAAATGTAAATTACATGGAAAGATGGTTGTAATATATTGTTGCCTGGAAAAGCTATTTACTGAAAGGAATGTACAGTATGGTTTCATTTTTATAATAAATAAATTTTTAAATGGTGTATATAAAATATAGTGATTTATTTGTGATCTTTTGCTTATCTGTATTTAGAAATTTTTTATAATGAACGTATATCACCTTTGTAATTAAAATATATGAATAAAAATTAAAAAGAAAGACAATGAAAAATTTTCCTCGTAGTCCCTAAAGTTAACACTGTCATGAACTCTTTCCCCATTTCAACTTATGCCTCTTATTTGCTTCCATGCTACATTTTTCATACATTCATCACACGCCGGATTGCATTATCATGTACACATTTGGCTCACCAGAATGTACTCTGTACATTCTTTAAAGGCCTGGATCTTACCAGATTCATGGAGGATTCCCTATCTGTGCCAAGAACAGTGTCTTTCTCATAACAGGTGTGCAGTAAATATTGAGTCGGTGCTTGAAGCAGGGAGCACAATGAGTAAAGTGGTTGTGCATTTTGTTGTTACCTGATGCAACCTGTATTCAATACTGTGCCAGATTCATTCTTTAGTGATGCCAGGGGCTTATTAGGTGCAGTGCAAAGCACATGGGCCAAAGGGTTTCCTTCCTAAAATGATATTGGTTGCCTCTAGAGATCTCTGTCTCTGCATCTTAGATTAGTTAATGTGGATTGATTGCAGAAATATATATAATAAAACATGACATAAAGTTAAAAATCTAAGAATAATCAAATTGCTGATGACATAGTCTCTCCTGTTTTACAGGTGAGACACGCCTATGGGCTTGGTATGTTAATTTATATCTGTTTCCTCCTATTTTTCTCTCCATACTATTTTCCTTTTCCTGTTTCTATCCTCTTGCTACAACCTATCCCTGTACATATAGCTGTAGTTCTGATATGGTTATCAGGGGTCAATTATGAATGAATGGGAAGAAATACAAATAGAAGAATTAGGAACTAATAACATTACTTACAGCAGTAAATTTTGTTTTTTCATTGAAAATTACTTGAGAATTGCTTTGATGGTCTGGCTTCTCTCCAAGTCCCAGTTTTATTGCCATTAATCTCTTGCCACTTTATTGCCTTACTCTCTCTGTTTCTCCCCTACATTCTAGTCCTTCTAGGGCCTTTCCTCAAACCTTTTCTTACTGAGCGGTCCTCTACATATGTCCATTCATTCAAATACTGCCTTCTCACAAAGAGCCAATTCAGATGCCACTTCCTCAAAGAAGTCATCACAGACCTTCTTAGTCAATTTCACTCTGCTCATTCTTCCATTAAATCGTTATATCCTCATTAGAGCACTAATTAAAGTTTATTTGTTAATTTGTTCATTATGTACACATTCATTGAGTGTCTACTGTGCATACATTCTTGTGGGAGCTGGGTTAAGAGACCACTAAAGACAGTCTTCAGGAAGCTTACAAAATGGTGGTAGAGGCAAATGAGCAGAACCATTTCAGTGCAATGTAGTAAGTGAAGTGTGTGCAGGATTCTGTGGGAGCACAGAGAGGGAGCATCAAATATAGCAGGGGTTGGGGAATTCCAGAGAGATTCGAGTTGATTATTGAAGTTGGAGAAATGGAGGTAGGGAAAGGAATTTCCCAGATTAATGGAACAGCACAGTGTGAGTCATTGAGGTGTGAAATGTCTTGCATATATGAAGAATAAGTAGCTCAGGCTGGAGTGTGGATTGGGGAGGTGGCAGGAGATTCATTCAAGGAAGCAAGTCATGGTGGAATTGTGATGGGACTTTTGTGCCAAGCTAGGGCCATGAGCTTTCTGAAAGCAATACAGAGCCCTTGAAGGATTTTATGGTGGAAACAATGTAAGGAAGCTTTGAATTCTGTGTTTCCTGAAGGCAGGAATCAAGTAGTATACATCATGATACCACCTTAGCACCTAATACAGAGCTTAATACTGGAAGCCCAGTAAAATTGAACTGAGTTTACTGGGTGCTGCTCTATTTTTTTCAAGGATTTGTTTATCTGAAATAATAACAGTAATAGTATTGAACCCTTTTGCACTCTATTAAATCTTTTTAGATTATTTTATTTGATAATTAATTTAGAATTATCTAATCCTTACTACTCTCTGAGGTAAGTACAGTGGCTTAGAGGGTTTGAGTGAGGGGAGCAGTATAATAGTTAAGTCTACTTAGGTTTAAATTTAAGCCCCTCCACTTGCTAACTTTGGACCTCAAAGTTACACATGTGCCTCAGTTTCCTTGTCTGTAAACTGATAATGATAATGATATACCTCATAGGGTATTGTGAGGAGTAATGATACATGTAAATACATGGGAAGTAGTTGACCTTATCATTACTAAGTGATTACATGCTCAGTGAATATAATTCTTAGCTATTATTAAGAAATATTACCCAAAGTCACATTGGTGACATTAGTGGTGAAGCCCAGGATAAACAAGGCAATTTGATTTCAGAATCTTTAATTACTATTTATTCTATGTTATAACTACTTCTGTAGTTATAGTGAGATGAGTAAAGATGGGTTATAAGCAGTGAAACAAAATGAAGAATTTCAGTCAACATGGGAAATACCATTTGGGGTAGGGAATTCTTAGGGCTCTTCAAATTACCCCCACTTAAAGAACTCTTCCTTTGCTACCCTTTCTGCACATAAAGGACTTATGTGAGTAGTATATCTCTCTAATTTAAGTAGATGATATTAATTCCAGATTCCTAATGCACATGGCTAATGAACCTAGAGGATGTCTTACAAAGGTCTCCCTCTAGTTGTTTATCTGCTAGTGCTGGCACCTGGTATTACAATGTCAAGTTTTGTAGCTGTTCCTCTTCTCCATACTCCTTAGATTTTTCCAACTTTAGGACCCAAGTGGGAGTCTTATGTTGGAGGATGTTGTGCAAACCACATGCGTAAAGAAAATAATTTACATTTTTCCTTTCTTAGCTTCTGGAACATCAGTGATTCCATCCTCCCACTTCGATTGGGCAGAAATTGAGGTATTCTCCTTATGCTCCCTCATTTTCTCCAAAAGGCACCACACACACACACACACACACACACACACACACACCACACTCCTTGCCATACATGTCAGAGGGATCCAGCATAACTACTTTCTTTCTGATTCAAGGACCCAAGAACATACAAAGTCTTTGGTAATAGAGGATTACCAGCAATTCACTTTTTCTTCTCCATTCCTACTCTTTCCAGTCATAACCTCTTTTAGCTTTCTTTTCTCTCTCTCTCTTTTTTTTTTTTTTTTTGTGCTCACCATTTTATCCCTTTATCCTTTGCACAATGCTTGGTATATAGTAGGCATTCAATAAATAGTTTTTGAAAGAATAAAAGAAAGGCAAGATGCATTGTATATCCAGTACCTTAATGATATTCAATTACGGAAAAGTGTGCAAAAATATTGCCTTTCTTTAAATTTTATGGGAACAGATTGTTTTTAGCAAGCAGGCCCCACCTTCAACTCCACTGCCACATTAGAGCTCACACAACTTCAAGATTTATTGCCCTGAATATAGCTCTGGTGGTAAGGAACTGAATGGATGCCTCACAAATGAGGGAGGAGATCTCCAGGTTGGAGGCAGGTCTGTCTCATGGGATATGCTATTTTTCCAAATTCTTTTGCAATTGCATGACTTCAAGTAGAAAAGTTTCCACAAATTTAAGTCCACATGGAAATTGACAAGTCATAGGAGACATATTGCTGTTAGAGAAGGGTTGGGAGAAAATAATCTGAGGAAAATAGAAGATATCCAGGGCCCATGGCTCAAAATAAATAACCTTTGTAATTCTGGTCTCTATATGAACTCAAATTTATGTAGATGGCAGTGCTGAGCCAAACCTCTTCCTGGTTTCCTAGGAAAACATTTAGAGATGTGAAAAAGAGGCTTAAACTTTAGGATCTTATCCTTGCTTGAAAGTTCAGACTCATGTTTAGTCTGGGCCATGATGACACACCAGTAGACTATCCAGACATGTTTAAGGCAGTGAACTTAGTCCTTCAGGACTTTGATTGGCCCTGGATCTCCTACTGCAATATGCAGAAACAGTGTGTCCAAGGATGAACATCTTCTGAAGCCCAAGCATATTGTGTGTGTGTGTATGTGTATGTGTATGTGTATGTGTATGTGTATGTGTATGTGTCTACAACCTGGAAGTAATCTCTAAGACTTAAGCGAAAGTGTTATCCAGGCTTGAATTTGGTGTGCTTCACATCAAATCTTGTTTACTACTTGCTCTGTCTCCAAACCTCCTTAAAAAATATTACTTTAAGTTTACTTTTCTTACCTGTCTAAGAAATTAGAAAAAGAAGACCAAATTAAACCCAAGGTTGAAGATAAGAGCAGAAATCAACCAGATAGAAAAGAGACAGTTAAGAGAGAAAACTGACAAAGCACAAAGTTTGTCCTTAGAAAAAGGAAATTGATATACCTCTACCATGATTGATAAGGACAGAAAACAGAAATTATCAACATGAAAAAAAAATTGCAAACATGATGAATGAAATAGGAATGTCACTAGATCATACTGACATTGAAAGAATAATGAAAAAATAATATGGAAATTTTATGATATTAAATTCAACAAATTAGAGGTTTTCAAATTACTTTAAAACATTACTTACTAAAGCTAATACAAGATGGAATAGAAAATCTGAATATCCAGATATCTATCTAAAATATTGAGTTTGTGATAAAAAAGCCTTCCCATGAAGAAAATTATAGATTCACATGGTCTCTTTGATGAATACTATCAAATATTTAAAGAAAAAAACAACGTGAATGCTAAACAGATTTAGAAAAGTGAAGAAATGAGCAATCCCTAACTCATTTTTTTAAGTAAGCATTACCCAGACACCAAAGCTGAGAAAAATATTTCAAAAAAAGAAAAAAAAAAAAAAAAGAAAATTGCTGATTAGCATTCCTTGTGATTATAGCCACTGTGTTATACTGAATGTCCCTACAAAATTCATATGTTCAAATCCTAATGCCCAAGTGTGATGGAGAAGTTAACAGTCTGCAACCTGGAAGAAGGCCCTTACTAGACACCGAATCTATTGGTGCCTTAATCTTGGACTTCATAGCCTCCAGAACTGAGAGAAATAAATGTTTGTTGTTTAAAGTCACTAAGTCTATGGTATTCTGTTATAGCAATGTGAACTGAGACGGAAAGAAGAATCCTTAATGAAATATTAGGAGGTTGAATCTAGCAATATAAAAAAATTAATACCTCATAATCAAGTGGAGTCTATTCCAGGAATACAAAATTGTTTAATCCAAAAATTAGTTAATGTATTTCACATATTAGTATAATAAAGGAAAAAAGCCCATATAATCCTCTCAGTAAGTGCAGAAAAAGCATTTCACAAATTCAACAATTCTTGACTTAGCAAATCAGAAATAGAAAGAAATTTGTTTAACTTGATGAAGAGCATTTACAAAATGCCTATAGTACTATAATATTTAACATTAGAATATTGAAAGCCTTCCTCATGATTGAGAATAAAGTATGGCTATCCTCTCTCACTACTTCCATTTGATACTGCACTGGAGTTCTTGCCATTGCAATAACGCAAGAAAAAGAAGTAAAAGCTATAAAGTTTGGAAAGAAAGAAGTAAAACCCTCTATTTCTTCTGGATATGATTCTTTATATAGAAAATCTTAAGGAAGCAAAAAAAAAAAAGCTACTAGAACTTATAAATGAATTTTAAGAGGACAAAGTAATTTAGAAAGGCCATAGGGAATTTAATAAGTGAATTTAGAAAGAACACAGAACATAGGTGAAATGAATTTTTATAGATCAGCAGCAAACAATTGGGAAACACAATTAAGAATATAATTCTGTATTAGCTCCTCCAAACATAAAATACTTAAGAGATGGATCAGAGATCCAAACATAAAATAAAAACTATGAAACTTCTAGAAGAAAACACAAACTTGGGTTAGGAAAAGCTAGAGAGAGCACAAATGGCACTGAACAGAAGGAAAAAAACCTGATAAAATGGAATGAAACATTTTTGCTGATCAAGTTACCATGGCAAGAACAGAAAGGGAAGACATGTATTGGGAAAAATATTTACAATACACATCTATAAACCAGTATTAATAGAAACCCAATACAAAATGGTCAAAAGACTTGAGCAGGTGGTTCATGAAGGAAGATGTATAAGCACCTGCAGTTGCTCAGTACCATTAGTCTTCAGGGAAAACACAAAAGTATGAAATACCATTTCATACCTAATACGATAGCTAAAATTAAAAAGACAAAACCAGTTGTTGGTGAAGATGTAGAGAAACTGCTGGTGAGAGTATAAAATTACATAGTCACTTTGGAAAAATTTCTGGTAGTTTCATATAAAATTAGTTGTACACCTGTGGCTCAGAAATTCTACTTCTAGCTATTTATCCAAAAGAAATGAAGACCTATGCTCACAGCAATTTTATTTATTCCAGCCCCAAACTGGTAAGAACCCAAATATCCATCAACAGAAGGATAAATTATGTTAGAAGTCATTTAAATACCCAGCAAGAAAAAAGAATGACCTACTGATTTATACAGCAACATGAGCAAATCCCAAACACATCGTTTGAGTGCAAGAAACAAGACACAAAATAATATGTACTGAATGATTCGATTTATATAAAATTATAGAAGGGGCAAAATTTGTGTTTATAGAAATAAGAACAGTGGTTGTCTATGGGGGTACACAGTAACTTGCTGGAATGATGGAAGTATTTGATATCTTGATTGGGACCACGGTAGTTATATGGGTATGTATATTTATCAAAACTCACTGAATTGTACACTTAAGGTTAGACATTTCATAGTATGTATATTTTACCTCTATTAAAACCAAACCAAAAGGATCCCTGGGTGGCGCAGCGGTTTGGCGCCTGCCTTTGGCCCAGGGCACGATCCTGGAGTCGCGGGATCAAATCCCACATCGGGCTCCTGGTGCATGGAGCCTGCTTCTCCCTCTGCCTGTGTCTCTGCCTCTCTCTCTCTCTCTCTCTGTGTGACTATCATGAATAAATAAATTAAAAAAACAAAACAAACAAACAAACAAAAAAACAAACCAAACCAAGGGCAGCCCCGGTGGCTCAGCGGTTTAGCATCGCCTTCGCCCAGGGCATGATCCTGGAGACCCAGGATCGAGTCCCACATCGAGCACCCTGCATAGAGCCTGCTTCTCTTTCTGCCTGTGTCTCTGCCTCTCTCTCTCTCTCTCTCTCTCTCTCTCTCTCTGTGTCTCTCATGAATAAATGAATAAAATCTTAAAAGAAAAACCAAACCAACAGTTAATTAACTATATGCTGTTGTAACAGTGACCTAGACAGTTAAAAATAAGAAGTTGAGCAAAAATTATAGTGAAGAACAAACAAACAACATGGATGGTAACTTTATTTATTTATTTATTTATTTATTTATTTATTTATTTATTTATTTATTTATTTATTTAGAGAGCATGTACACTGGCATAGGAAAGGTGCTTAGGGAGAGGGAGAGAGAGAATCTCAAGCAGGATCTATGCATGCCCAGTGCAGAGCCTGACTTGGGGCTTGATCTCATGGTCCGGATTCATGACCTGAGCTGAAATCAGGAATTGGATGTTTAATTGACTGAGCCACTCATATGCCCCATCCTAGCCATTGTTTTAAAAAGAGAAAGATAAATTAAGGCTAAATATTGGAACAGAAGAGATAAATTATTATTACCTAGAAAGTACTTAGAAAACAAATGAATCAAATGAAAAACTTCTAGAGCTAAAATGAATTTTTAGTAGTCTAGTTAGAGTACGTGTGCATATACACATATATGACATATACACATGCATGTATATGCATACATATATGTACATATATGCATGCTAATTTCACATGTATATATGAACCAACATATACCAGCTAAAACATAATCGCAAAAAACGATCCCTTCCACAGTTAAAATAAAAATATACAGAGACTTAGGAATCAATTTGTCAAGAAATAGGACTGTATGAAGAAAGCAACAAAATTTCCTAAGGGATGAGAAAAGACTTGGATAAGTGGATACAGACCACATTTCTGGATGAAAAGACTCAAAATTATAAAACTAATTATAATTATAAAATTTTACAACATTATAAAAATTCCTCTAACTTATTCTTTAAATTTTAACCAAAATTAGATTAGGTTTTGGGAATGCCACAACATGATTCTAAAGTTTAAATGGAATTACAAACATTGAAAGATCTCTAAAAAACATTTTAGAAAAAATGAAGGGAGAATTGCCCTGTAAATTATTAAAGCACATTATGGAGCTGTGATGATTTGTTTTGTGTGGAATGAGTTCAGAAATAGATCATCAGATCCTAACAAGAGAATCAAAGGTCTAGAAACAGTCACAAGTATATATAACATATTAGTATATAATGAAGTTACAAATTTTAGGTCAACAGAAAAAATGCTGTATTATTAAAAAAATAGCATTGGCTGGGGTACTAGTAAGCTTATGTTAGAAAAGGCATTTTAGGGGTTTTCCTGACCCACCTCTTCACAATGTCAAATTCCCCTAACTCCCAGTTTCCCCATCCTCTGCAGCTACTTCCAATTTGCTCCATTACCTCTTTGTCCAAAATTTCTCTCATATTCTTTCTTGGGCCTAGCTTTATCTTCTTCCTCCCCATTTTCCCCTTTCCTGGGTTTATTTTCCAGCTGATGATTCTTTCCCTTGCCAGTCAGTGTAAGACCTCACAAGTCTTTTTGTTTTCTTCATGCACCTATCTACCTCAAAATGGCCTTATTATTACTGGGTTGGATGAAGCCATCTTTTTTTGAGGGATGTTGAGAGAGGAGTGAGTGAATGAACTCCATGAATCGGGTCAATAGATAACTGCAGAGTTTCCTTTGTGGGTCTAAAGGAGAAGAGGCTGTGGATACTCAGGTCTTGGTACTTCTGTCACCACCAGAGTTGAACAAACTGTGGGTCATTTGCAAACTGGGATGCATTCGTCACAAAAGAAACCAAGACAGTGGTTTGAGGCTGCATGAGTACTCCTAAGAGGACTCAGGGGCTGCCAGACGTGGGCGGTGAAGGGCTGGCAGACAGGGCATGCCTACCTAAATATGCTTTTACCAGAGCAATATTTGTATGTTGAAGGTACCCATAAGAAGTTCCTGCTACAACAATGTTTGAAGATCACTCCTTAATAAAACAATTAAATTATAAATACTTTGAATAGAAAACAACTGCTTTAAAAAGCAGTATGAATTGTAAGTTAAAAAGATATGGCTACAAAAGGCACTTAAGAGTAGTCAGATCTGAGTGGTGCAAAGTGAATGATAGATTCACTTTTGCTTATCTTTATTTAAAACATTTTATAGTGATAACATGTTATTGTTATTTGTTGTAGTTTTTATACCTTTGAGGTATAATTTAGATAACAGTAAAATGACAAATTTTAAGTGCATAATTTGATGACATTTCACATATGTATACATCTATGTGACCACCACGCAGATAAAAATCTAGACTATTTCTATGACCCAAGAGAGTTTCCCTATGGCCCCTGCCAGTCAGTAGCCCCACTCCCCATGTCCCACTAGAGATAACCACTAGTTTGACCTACATTAGATTAGTTTTTGCCTTTTTTAGAGCTTCTTGTAAATGGAATCACATAGTATGTACCTGTTTGGTCTAGATTATTTGGTTTAACATAGTATTTATGAGATCCATTCATATTATATATATTAGTATGTTTTCTTTAAATTGCTTAGTGATATACCATTTAATGATTATCACACAATTTGTTTATTCTTTTGTTGGAGATTTGGATTATTTACAGTTTTTTGCTATTAAGAATAAAGTGGCTTGTGGGGGTGCCTGGTGGCTCAGTTGTAGAGCATGTGACTCTTAATCTCAGGGTTGTGAGTTCAAGCCCCATGTTGGGCATAGAACTTACTTAAAAAACAAACAGAACAAAACAAACACACAAAAAGAAAAAAGTGGCTCTGTACAACCTTGTATGTTTTATTTAGTGGGCATATCATCCCTTTCTCTTGGGTGTATGCCTAGAAGTAGGGTTACTGGATATCTGCATCTTTAACTTTTCAAGACTTTGCCAAATTTTTCATCAAAGTGGTTGCATGAATTTGCTTTTAAATCACGAATACTTGAGAGTTGCCCATTCTCTTTTCCCTTTACCACTGTACATTTCAAACAAGGCAGATTTTTCCCTATGGAAAGATCCAAACTAAGACTGGGGAATGTGGCAAAACCAACTCTCATGTGGACCAGCATCCAATCCGAGAGAAACATGCAGAGAACAACAGGTTTTGAGTTGACAGTTGTTTTTGGTGTCTGTGTGTGTCTGGGTTGCAAGCCCCAGAGGAGTGTGGGAGACAGAGGTGTGCGGAAAGCCAGTCTCAGGAAAGTGCTTACAGACATTAGATAAGAGGTCAGGTTCCCAGGTGAATTGGTTCCAGCTCTTCAGGGAACCAGAGGCTCTTGGGTAGAAGGGATAGATTCATGAGCTGGCCATATGCTGAATGCTTAGATGATTTAGGTTTCATCTAATGGTTACACCAGCATTAGGATCGCTGTTGCTTTGCCTTTCGGGACACACAGGGTAGGAAGCTCTTAAGACGACACTAAACTTGGGCTAACTTGAACTTGCAAGTAGAAAAACTTCCACAGATATGGTAGAGCTGATATTGACAAAGATGTCAGTACCCAAACCCAAGCATACAATTGAACCTAGTTCTGGGCCACAGTTTGGGTGTCAGTTTTCTAGGCAGGAAGCTAAGTGGTAGGAAGTGAGGTCTATAAATGTGCGAACCAAGTAGGTGTTGCTTGCCAAGACAAGTGGAACCATCTGAACTGAGTACCTGTTGGTGAGTCCTACTAGGGACAGTGGCAATGAGGCCAGGTTCTCAGGGGTAGCTTCCATATAGTTTACTCAGCTTTGGTCAATTTCATGTTTATAGTCTGGATCCTTAGGCCTCCCTGGATGAAGCAGAAAATGGCTACTGATGACCCACATGAAAGAGTTTGGCTAACTCTGACTCTCCTTCTAACATATATCTTGAATCCTTTTGCTTTCCTCTAATTTTATTGCCATCACTTACGTTGAAGCCATGGTATAGATTCCTCAATGTATTCCATCAGCCTCTTCACCAGTCTCCTGTATCAACTTCTGACCCACTCAAATTCATTCCACACAGCATTACTCATTTATTATGTTATTCCCTTTCTTGGAAATAACATGATTCTTAAATTCATGTCAAAGTTTCAGGAGCATGTATTTGAAACATATATTTGTAGATAATGTAGATACTAGAAAATGTGCCAGTTTGGGAGTTAGAAGATTCAGGTTCTAATCCTGGCACAATCACTAACCACCTATATGACTGAGCAATCTCTCCTCCACCCCTCTATGTCTCAGTTTCCTTATATGTAAGGTAAAGAATAGGACCAAACTATAAAGTCCCTGGGGACCCTGGTAGGTCTAAGATTCTGCCATAGTTTGTGGTGCTAACTCAGAGGATTTTTCTTAAGTTCTTTCCTGGAGTGGAGAGAAAGAAGAGAGACCCTGGATGGGATTTCAGTCAGCTCTCCCACCTCTTCTGAGAGATGGCTGGCATCCTTGAAGTTTTAAGACAATCCCCATATACTGAGGTAAACCATACAAAAATGCTTCAAGAACATTTCCTGTTTTCAGCAGGTTGTGTCTCAAGGACTGAGCGTTCCCTATGGTTTTGCATTGCAGATGTCAGCCCATGTCAAGTTCTCTGTGCTTCACTGCACACTTGACGTTGGGGTTGTGTGGATTCCCAGAAGCTCCCCAGTCCAGGTCTGGTGGTAGAAGGTAGGTCCATAAGCTCCATGGAGTATTACTGCCATCTTTGTAGGGTTCTGACTGAGTGGTGAATATAGACCTATATTCAATTGTCCAGTTATGATTTTTAAAATATAAGTCTTGGGACACCTGAGTGGCTCAGCGGTTGAGTGTCTGCTTTCAGCCCAGGGCATGATCCTGGAGCTCCGGGATTGAGTCCAGTGTCGGGCTCTCTGCGAGGAGCCTGCTTCACCCTCTGCCTATGTCTCTGCCTTCTTCCTGTGTCTCTCATCTCTCATGAATAAATAAATAAAATCTTTAAAAAATATATATGTCTTATGGCATAGAACCATACACATGTACTATATAAATGTCATTTCCTGGTTTTAATTTTGTACTATAGTTCCGTAAGATGCATTCATTGGGGAGAGAACTGGGTAAAGGGACATGGGATCTCTTTGTTATATATTTGCAACTTCCAGTGAATCTTTAATTGTTTCAAAATTTTTTTTTTTGAAAAATAAGTCTTTATAAGGTGGTTAACAGGACTCCATAGGGCTGATTCCATAATGTCTCCTACAGTTGAGTTGGAGCTTTTTTTTTTTTTTTCCCTAAAGCACAATGTAGATTACCTCACAATGTAGTGGTTTTTCATAATTTCTAGTATGAGGTTTGGTCCCCAGAATTTCCTTTTGAAAGCTCAACCTACACATTCAGTGTCCTATGTGTTTACATTGATTTTGATCAGCACCAAGGCCAACCCTAGCAATAGCACTGCATGTACTGCTCTTTCTGGGTTCTTGGATTCCATGCTAGTTCTCACCTTTCTCTTCTCTATTTCTAGGTTCAGCCCCACTTGGCTCTATGTAGACAGAGGAGTGTGGATTGGCCTGGTTGATGCCCTTCCCAGACCTCTGAAGAGGAGAGGTCTGGAGAGCCTTCAAAAGATCACTGGGGCATAGAGGGTGAGATGAGCCTAATAGTCATTTGGGGATTCAGTCAATCAAGAACCCATTCTTCTGTTGGGGTGGAGAGTGTCAAGGGATGAATGAGCAGCAGATGCTGAAGGGAAGAAGGATTAACGATACCCCCAAAAATGTCCATGTCCTAATACTCAGAACCTGTGAATACATCAGATCATGTAGCAAAAGCAAATTAAGGTTGCAGATGGAATTCAGGTTGCTAATCAGTTGACCTCAATGCCCTGAGATATTCTTAAGATCCTGGGATCTCCTGGTGGGCTCAATGTTATCACAAAGGTCCTTAAAAGTTGGAGAGGGAGGCAGAAGAAGAGAGTCAGGGAAAGAGAAGTGATGAAGAAGCAGTCTCAGAGCCATGCTAGGTTGCTGGCTCTGAAGGTGCAGGAAGGGGCCATGAGTCAATATACGGGGGTGGCCTCTGCAAAGCTGGAAAAGGCAAGTCAATTAATTCTCTCCAAAACTTTTAGAAGGGAGCACATCTTGGTTTTAGTCCAGTGAGACCTATATCAAATGTCTGACCTACAGAAATATAAAATAATAAATTTATGTCATTTCAAGCCACTGACTTTGTAGCCATTTGTTTATAGCACAGTAGAATGAATTCCACAGAAAACCTACATACTACTGCAGTACATAAGCTTTCAGGCAGAGAATTAGCTGAGAGAGGCCTGGGGCTCAGGAATCAGACAGTAGTCTTGGGGCTGGGTAGAGTGAAATCTGAAACAGAAGGTAGTGATTGGGAAGCATGAGAAGCCCAAGTTTTAGGTGCATGGTGTTAAAAGTATGGTGCCATGCCAAGGAGGGATTGGGTTAAACATCAGGAAAAGAGAAGGTCAGCTCAAGCAGTCAGAGGAGGAGTTTGGGGACTTGAAGTGCATGGGTAATAGCACAGAGGTGAGACTTGGGTGGGAGGATATATGTGGGGAGAGTGGATTTGTATGAGGCTGGGACACAGAAGAAAGGAATGGAAAGAGCACAAGGCTAGGACTCGAGGAGTCTGGGTTTTAGTCAGTGTCTTTAGACGTAGCTCAATGTGGTACATGTAAATGACAGTGGTATATGGCTTCCCCCTTAGCAGAATAACTTGGCTCAACTGGTGAGTATTCATTGTATTGCTTTATTGTAGAAATAATGACTATGGCACATCCGAGTCTCCCCATGATCGAAATATTTTGCATTGACAGAGTTGTATGTATATGATGCTTTTCAGGGAACACGTTGAAAGTCTTTACAAACTGCCATCTCTGATTTCTTTTGGGGTAGGCAGGTAGTAGCCATTTTAAAGTTGGACAGACAGAAACACAGGGCTATGAATCCCCAAATCTCTCTTAATTCTTAAGCATTAAGTATTCCAGAATCCTGAAATACTGAGTTCAGTAAAAATGTCTTTGCATTCTGTTTGATTTTGTACACTTTTCAGTTTCTCACAAACCTTTTACTGACAGAGCATCGTAGCATCTGCCAGTGATAGGGCAACCAGAGGGTTTGGCAGCTTGTGGGTGGGAGTTTCAGGGTTTGGGGACTTGGCAGCAGTTAGATTGGGCTGTTGGTGTGGGAGGATGGAACTGTGTATTGATGATGGTCTTGGCTTTTCCTAAATCACAATTGCATCATATGAGATAGCTGAATTTATGTTGAGCTTTACAAAAGCCTCCTGGGAAAAGGGCAAAACTGGTTTTAGTGCGTAAGAAGTTTATTTATGGCAATTATGGTACCAAGCTGAGACTGGAGACTGTTGAGAATCTGGACCGTTTTCTGGTGGAGAAAAAAAAAAAAAACGATTTTACTTTTATAAGTAAGGATCCTATAGTAGAATCATTTTGTAGTTGTACTGATTTTTGAAAGTCTTCTTGTCCTTTCCATAGGGCAGCAAGTAGGATATTCTTGTCATACTAATTCAAATAAGGGTGGCTTCTGGAAAGAAATATGAGGGAAAAAAAAAAGAATAAGAGTGAATGGAAAGAAAATGGCCAGCTCCTAGGGAGGTGTTTTGAGGATGTCAAGTACGGTTGGCCAGGTTTCTTATGACTCATCTGCACAGCAGAACTGTATGACTGGTCCTCCTGGAAACACAGGGTCACAGCTTTCTGTAGTATTGAGATGACTCACAGAGAGGGACTGCAGGTTCCATCTCAGGTTTATCTGATGTGCATAAATGTGACTTATGTCTTTGATTTGATTTTTTTACTTGTGGTGCCCTGATTTCTAGTGATAGAATGCCATGGAATGGAAATTGTATTAAATGACTTTTTTTTTTTTCAAAAAAGATTAGAAACTAGAGCTCACCTCAGTCACTCTTGCACATTGTCCTGGAAATTGGGTTACTTTTGGTAAGGTTCTGGCAAGAGTTCTTCCAGTATAGTGTAGTATAATATAATCTACAGATTGACAACTCAGTGGTAAATACTAAGCACTTTAACTTTTTTCCAGAGACTTCTTTCTATTAAACTCTAAAGAACCTTCTTTTCCCTTCCTTTAATGGAATCTAAGTAAGTATCAAAACCTAATGGTCATTTTGGGTGAATAAAGTTCAGTCCAATACAATTTAAAACTTTCCCCCAACCCATTGCTCGAGGGACCCAAAAAGTGGGTTGGAAGCAGGGACTGGAAAAAGAGGGAGGGAGTGGGGGAGAGAGCCTGAGACCGAGAGAGGTGTTAAGAAATAGACATAGAGATAAATACATAGATGATATAGATAGAAAGATACAATGAGCTCCTAAGACACTTCCTCCCCTCTCTCTGTCCTGTAGATAATTCATGACTAGGGCAAGGTGCTCTTGGATAGAGGAGGTAACAGTAATCTTACACCCTTGACTACCTGCCAGTTGTGGAAAGGTACCCATACATACTCTGGTCACTCTGGTTCTATCAGTTTCTAGCAGTCTTTGCTAATGTAATGGTCTCCATATGATGGTTTCTTATTCAACCTGGCCCACACTGTCAGTGAGGACTTTCTTAGAGAGGGGCAACTCAGCCATGGTTCATACCTCCTCCCTTCTCCCTGGTAGATTGTCACCTCATTTGTTCTGGCTGTCCAGATAGCCCTTTTTGTCTCTTTGTCCATCATCTGTTGTATAGTCCTTTCTGTGGACCAAGGGAAACCACTGGGGTTTTCTTCTATCGTGAAACTGGGGTGGAGGTGCCACACAGCTTTCCCTTCCCAGGATTATTACTCTGTATTTCCTTGTGCTTCTGCAAGGCTACTCCAGTAAGCCTCTTGCCTTCAGAAATCTAGGGAAAAGTGGGCACAAGTCCCTGTGTACAGGTGCATGTCCCCATCTTCAGGCCAAACCCACCCTACAATTCACATGCCAGGCTCTTCTGTGCTCCACTCACAGCATGGTGAGATGCATAGTGGGTCTCCTTTCCTGTAGTTGCCCCCAAGTCTGCCAGGAGTTTTTAGGGCAGCACATCTCTCTCTCCAACAAACTTGGCTTTGTAAGAGAGGGAAAAGAAAATTTCCTTATAATAAACAAGGCTGGGGGATTCCATTCACTCTCCTCTTCCTGCCCAAGCTGGGAAGAAGTGTGAGGGTTGGGTTGATGGCTCCTAGTCATAGTCTTAGTTTTGACTACTTATTAAGCCTTGAGGAAAGGCATCTGTCCCTTTAGATATGGGAGGCTAGTGCCTGTAGATTTCATCTGCAGACTCTAGGGCCAGTACTGGGGCCATAGGAAAAGTTCCATTCAACATCCTGGCATACTAATATCTGGTTTTATATATGACTATGTTCTCCTGTCATTTAGTGGCCTTTTATTGTTATGGGATGGTATAATGGTTTTATTTTAGTTTTGTTTTGTATCTATCAAGTTCATATTTCTAGAAAAATCATAGAAAATAATGATTTATGATAAGTAATATAAGGCTCTGTTTACTTCAGTACTCACTTGTTTCCCAGAAAATATTTTATTTCCCTGGCTAGATGCTGTAAATGCAGTAGGATGTTATATATACATTGTTTATTATAATAGGAACTTCTTTCTGTAAGTCAAACCATCGTCTTCAAGAAGTGTTCCATGTAATAAAAGCCGAGGGAGGCAGTATAGTACATGTAGGGATCAAGCTGACTTGACCAGAGTCAGCAGCTATATGAGGCTGGTGAGTCACTTAACATCTTCCTCAAAGCAAAATAAAAATACTACTACTTATCCATTACAGAGGGTTATGAAGTCTCCATTGAAGAATGTATGTAAAGCATTCAACATAATGCCTGGATCATAGGAAGTATATCATAAAGTTAGCTCCTTTTATTATCTTTGGTATAGATAGTGATTATCAATATGATTATATGATTCCACTTCAGTGTGAATAAAAAGATATTAGATTGGTCAGGGGAGGCAAAGGCTGGGAATTCTACTAGATATGAGGAGGTTTAGCATCTATCATGTTAGCAGGAAAAGGAGTCAAGTTCAGGACAACAGACAGCAGAAGTTAGGGACTCCATCTAAAAGACTGGGAGATACAAGATCAGGAGTGAAAGTAAGAATGTAAATAACTGAAAATTAGGCATATCTCAGCAAGAAGAAAGCTTGGTAGTTATGGATTTGAAAGATAAAGTCTAGAACACATCTCAGAAGATGGGCAACATGGGATTGTGGATTGGAACATTCCAGGGCCTCTGACAGCAGTGCTGCTTGGGGTATGAGATGAGGTAATTCCCTGTGGCACTTTTCTTTTTGCCAGAAGGATCTTTAAATATTTTTTCTTTGTGATCAGCAGATCTCATTTCCTTCTTTTCTACTAACTCTGGTGAGGTGAAGTAGAATCAAACATTAAAAAAATTATTGCTAATTGGATAGGCCAAAAATAATCTTGTTCAAATTTTTGATCATACGTGTTTAACATACACCACCATATATATTAGCTGTTTGTATTTATAATTTTGTGAATCTACTTATGCCATTTGTAATTGGTTTATTACAATTTTAGGATTTTTCTTAATCTTTGTATGCTCTTGCTATATTGACTCTTGGTCCATCATATTTCTGTATTTCTCTCCATTTCTTTTTACTTTTTGATTTTGTGCTTTTGGCATATATGGAACCAACAAAATGAAAAGGCAACCTATGAAATGTGAGAAAATATTTGCAAACCCATATATCTGATAAGGAGCAAATATCCAAAATATATAAGGGACACTTAGATACAAGAGTATCTTACAACTCAATAGTAAAAAAAACAAGTAACCTGATTCTTTTTTTTTTTTTTAAAGATTTTATTTATTTATTCATGAGAATACACAGGAGGAGAGAGAGAAGCAGAGACACAGGCAGAGGGAGAAGCAGGCTCCATGCAGGGAGCCTGATGTGGGACTCAATCTCGGGTCTCCAGGATCACGCCCTGGGCTGCAGGCAGCACTAGACCACTGAGCCACCGGCGCTGCCCAAGTAACCTGATTCTAAAATTGGCCAAGGACTTGAATAGACATACAAATGGCCACAGGTACATGAAGAGGTGATCAACATCATTCATCATCAGGGAAATGCAAATCAAAATCACAATGACATATCACCTCATACCTGTTAGGATAGTTATTTTCAAAAAGTCAAAAGATAACAAGTGTTTGTGGGGATGTGGAGAAAAATCCTTATGCACTGTTGATGGGAATGTAAATTGGTGCAGCCACTATGGAAAAAAGTATGGAAGTTCCCCAACAAATTAAAAAAAAACTACCGTATGGCCTAGTAATTACACTACTGGGTATATAACCAAAGGAAATGAAATTAGTATCTCTAAAAGATATATGCATTCCCATGTTCATTGCAGTATTATTCACAATAGTCAGGATATGGAAATAATCTAAATGTTTGTTGACTGATGAATGGATAAACAAAATGTGATATTTAGAGTGGAATATTATTCAGCTTTCAGAGAGAAGGAAATTCTGTCATTTGTGACAATATGGATGAAACTGGAGGACATTATTCTAAGTGAAAAAGAACAAAAAACAAATAAAAAAGCTGACCTTATAGTAACAGAGAGTAGAATGGTGGTTACCAATGATTGGAGCATGCAGGGAGGGTGAGGCTTTAAAAAAATTAAATAGTAAAATGGTGATTGCCAGGGGTTGGGGAGAGGGGCTCATGGAAAGATATTGTTTAATGAGAACAAAACTTCAGTTTTGCAAGATGAAAGGAGTTCTGGAGATGGATGGTAGTAATGGTTGCACAACAGTGTAATGTACTTAATTAATACCCCTGAACTGTATACTTAAAAATCATTAAGAAAATAAATTTTATGTTATTTGTATTTTGCAAGAAAAAATTAAAAAATAAAAATATTGGAAAAATATTAACACATTAAAAAAGAAAAAATAACAAAATAGGGGATGTATGTTCAGATGATGCAAAGGTTAAACAATAAGATATTACAATAGAAAACAGTTTGGTAGTTCCTCAAAAATTAAACAGAATTATTATATGATCCAGCAATTCCAATACCAGCTACGTACTAGAAATAATAAAAAAACAGGTATGTGTGCCCTGATGTTCATAGCAGCATTATTCACCATAGCCAAAAGATGGAAACAATTCAGGTGTCTATCAACAGGTGAATGGATTAACACTGTATGTATGATATTTATATAACATGGACATTATTTAGCCACTAAAAATAGGAAAACCCTGAAATGCTACAACATGGATGAACCTTGAAAACATTATTCTAAGTGAAATAAAATAAAAAAATTTTATTTTTTTATTTAATATTTAATAATATTAAATAATATTTAAAGACAAAAAATATTACATGATTCTATATATGTAAAGTAGACAGAAATAGGCAAATCCACAGAGATAATAAGTAGAATAGAGGTTACCAGGGGCTGAGAGGCAGGGGGGAGAGAAAAGAAGGTTAATGCTTAATGGGTAGAGTTTCTGTTTGGGATGATGAAAAGGTTCTGAAAATAGTGTGATGGTTTATAACAGTATAAATTTATTTAATTCTCTTGAGTTATACACTTAAAAATGGTTAAAATGGAAAATTTTATGTATATTTTGCCACAATTAAATTTTTTAAAAAGGAAAGAAAAAAGATGTATCAATCTTTCACTTTAAAAACTTTTACAACTTTTAAGATGACTCCCATTACTTTTTTCCAATGTACATTTTTTTACATAAAATTCTTTATATTTTCCTTTAGGCATTATAAAGTTAAATTTTTGCATTTAAATCTGTTATCCATCTGAAATTTATTTATGAGATACAGCTACAAATTTATCACAGCATCATTTATTGTGTATTCTTTTCTGCACTAATTAGTGATCTTTATCATACATTAAACTTATATACATAATAAGTATAATCATGTGTAAATTCTGTTGTTGATTTGAAGGATGTCAAAGGGATTTTTGCTTCGTAGTGCTTTTGGGTATGGAAACATGGATACTGAGCCTCTTGTATATTTACCTAAGGCATTTCTTTTTGTGTATCATGATTATTCCATGGTAGTATAAACTCAGTGTTTCAGAATGTAATTATCAAGTAGTGCTATAGTTCATTCAAATTTATTTATAAATATTATTCTTTCCACATATGGCCAAAGCTCAACACCACTGGTTTTGAGAAGATACAATGCCTATTATGTGCAGTTTCATTAGCAGGGAGAGGTGAGTTAAAAAAGAAAATCTGCATCTATATCATTCATAGGGCCATTAGTTGTTATTATGTCATATTTGTTATTTTAAGTAATGCCCTTCTACACTATCATTCCAACTGGGCTGGTGGGCTGTTAATTCAGCAAATTTAATTTTCCAAGTGAGCAAAGTTGCCCTTGTATCAAGCTCATGGGTATAATGCCTGGTTGTGGATATAATTCTTCCATTATCAGCTTCGTTCATCACAAGGCAAGTGGCCAGAAATGTGAGACTGAACATGGCAAAGACTTAATGATTTCTCTTGCTTAGTTTCACCAATGTGGTTTATGTCTTCATTTTAACAGTGATATGTCTATCTACATATAGAACTGTATTTAGAGCATATTTAGATTTTGGGGGGAATATTTTAATTGGAATCATTTTCCAGATATTATTTATCAAGTGACCTTACCCATTTGAATATGTTGGTCTCTGGCAAAGGTCCTGCCTGCCCAGTCTGCTCCATTTGAGTTTTGTAAATATTAGATCATGCTGGGCGGGGAGAGGGGGCGGGGGGCTCAGGCTCAAAGATGAGGGCTCTAGGGCTATCATGTCTTTCTTGGGATTTGTCTATCCTGGCTGATTTCTGCCTCCATTTAGAGTTTTGTTCTTTTACATCTGAAGGACCCAAAGAAACATAATCAATCTATTACTACTATTATTATTAAGTAGAGCATCACAAATAGTTGATTATGTCTTAAATTTTCTGAGCTTAGGTTCCTGGCATGGTGTACACCTATTTTTCTGGACTTGACCAATTCATCAAAGCATTCTACCTCCTGTTTCATACCAGCAGGGTTACAGGAAAAGCAACAGAAGGTTCCTGTGGAAAAAAAGCAGATTTTTATGGAGTTTAGGAACCAGTGAGAATTGATAGTTGAGATAGAGTTGTTTGAGAGTTTGAGGATTTAAGGAGAAATAGGCACATATTCTGGAGCTTTGCTATCTAGGATTCATGAAGAAGAGAGGCTTTTATAGTTTCATCTATAAATGAGAGGTCTTTCTTTTGTAGGTTCAGGACAGATGAGGAAACAGAACTTGTTACACAGCTGAATGACATGAGGATGAGAAGTAGCAACCTAGCAACCCAGGAGAATGGTCCCCAGGTCTTAGCAATGTAACTGTGATTAGGCTCTCAGGGCTGGTAGAGAAAGCCTGAAGGGAGGGGAAGTATGAGGGCTGGAGGCAGCTGAAGGATCACTTTGTAAGTTCAAATCTTATAATCATGTTTGATATGGTAAAGGAAAGGTTTTTGTTTTGTTTGGTTCTTCCTCCTTTGTTAAGGGCTTAGTCAGCACTCTTCTGTTGGAAGTGTGATCCGTTGAAGCTGAGATCAGGCCTTAATAGTGTCACATCCTAGGAGAGAAGCATTGGGATGAGAGTCCTGGGTTACAGACTAAAAAATAAAGGGTTTGAAGTAGTAAGGATTGCAGTATTTAGGTGGAGGAGGGACAACCAGATAGCAGAATACCCTAATGAAGATAGGGTACTTGTAATAAGAAGGCAGGACCTTGGAAGACAACAATCTTATTCAAGATTTTAATTTTTAGAAGAAAAGCATAATATATATTAAATGACTAAAACCACAAAGATTCCTCTCCTGGATAATTTTCTTTCTTCTGGATAATTTAAAATAAAATTTGGTCTCTAAAAGTTTTAAGTGTTAGTAATGCAGATTAAAAGCTTAAAAACTACAATATCACAACATATTTGTGAGTATTCCTCCCCCAGATTACTCAAATTACAAGCATGTGTGTATTATACACTTAAGACACAATATCTATCTATCTATCTATCTATCTATCTATCTATCTATCTATCACACAAAATTAGCTTGACTCCTTTCCTGATTGTGTGCTTTATTTTTGTCTTGCTTTTTGCAATAAGTGACTCAGAAACGGAAGTGAAAAATCATTTTACAGTTTGACCAGGGATTTTTATTTTCTGTTAAGGTTGTTGTAAGTCTTACATAATTCAAATACAAAGTCTGAATGTTTATTAGATGTCTGGTGCTAGGTTTCTGTGTAAAACAACAATACCAGCTCCCTAACTTCCATGCCTCTCTAATTATATGTAAACTTGTTTAAGATCATCAAGTACAATGATTCATCACTCTAAGGTGCTCTGCGAAAGGCTACATTGTTATAAGACTATTGTTCCCTACTGAATATATTTATTTTGAGCTTTGGTTAATTTTTTTTTTTTATTTTTAACATAAGCTCCGGATCTCTATCTGTACTTATTATGTAAGAAATAATAAACACTTGAATGTAGTTATCTACTTTTAACAATTTACTTATGATAAAAACAGAAGGCTACTACATTCATAAAAATGTCTGTTTAGATTTATTGCTAACATTATCAACAGCGTTATGATTATCATCATCATTATTTGTTAATATTTGTCGCTAACCCTTTAGTTCAGGGATTATTATAAGTTCCAGTAGCATTTACAAATAGTAGTTATCAAATAACAGAGCTCGTAACCTTAGAAAAAAGAGAGAAAAATGAGTAATGGCCAAAATTCTAAGCAATTCCTAACTTTCAAATGGGTTGGTTGCCAAATTTCCTTTGTAAGATGGTTTGTTTGAACCTGGAACTCTTTTTATTGATTGTTAGGTAAACACTGTTATATATGGGATAAAAGTACCCAGTTTTGCTCCCCCAAACCCACTCAAGATTGAAAATCTATGTGTTAAGCATATGATAGACTGTTTGAATATGGATCTACTGGTAAACATTTCTCATGACTCAACACAGAGCCTTCCACTAAAGTTGGTGAAGAGTAATTCTCTTTCTGCCATCTTCACCTATACTTCCAAGGAAGACATGACAACACTTTTATGACTTCTGTTGTGCATTGAATTGTATCCTCCAGGCAAAACATGTTGAAATTCTGACCCCAGATCCCTTGAATATAACCTTATTTGGAAGTAAGTTCTTTGCAGATGTAATCAATTTAAGATGAGGACATAGTACATTAGAATGGGCTCTACTCCAGGGACTGGTGTCCTTATAAAAAGAAATTCAGACACATATAGAAGAATGCTATGTGATGATGGAGGCACATATTGGGGTGATGCATCTATGTGCTATGGAATGACAAGGAGTGCCAACCAGCAAGCACCAAACAAAGGAATAAGCAAGGAGAGTCTTCCCTAGAGCCTTCGGAGAGAGCACGGCCCTGCTGACTTCTTGATTTTAGACTTCTAACCTCCAGAACTGGGAGACAATAAATTTTGTTTTAAACCATCCAAGTTTGTGGTAATTTGTTATGGTGGCCCTGGGCATCTAATACACCTTCTAAGTACATAAAACTTGACCAATAGAAATTTCTCATGTGTCTTTCTGCTCTATAGTAAGTCTAGGAATGGACTTATTACTAAAACAGAACTTAGTGTGTGTTATGGACTGAATGTTTGTGTTCCCCCCAAAATTATTGTTGAAATCATAACCTCCAATGTGATAGCATTAGGAGGTAGGGCCTTTGGGAGGCTCCACCTTCATGACTGGGATTAATGCTCTTATAGAGGGAGCCCAGAGAACTCCCTCACTCCTTCCATCATGTGAGGTCCCATGCAAAGAGGACTGCTTATAAACCAGGCAGGAAGAAGGTCTAACCATATATCACACCTACCAGCACTTTGATCTTGGACTTCCCAGTCTCCAGAACTGTGAGAAATAAATGTTTTTTGTTTTAGCTACCCAGTCTATGGTATATTTGTTTTAGCATCCTGAGCAGGCTAAGACAGCATGCTTAAGTTTGATATGTGGTTTAGTTTTAAGACACAGTTGTGGTGGTAATATTAATTAATTAATTAATTAATTCTTATTTATTTATTGGTGGTAATATTTAAATGATTATATTGATAGTGCCTTTTAAATATAAACCTTTCAGTTCATTAAGAATTTTAACATACATGATTATATATAGCAAGTCCCTCAATTTTTAGAATTTTTATGATAAGACATAAATGTATGAAGAATACAAAAAACTATGTACAACAGAAATCTGTACATATCAATCCTTGCTTTAAGGAGAGAACACACATTAAGTAAAGATAGATTAGATATAGTTAAATTTTTAAAGAAGACTCTTATGTTTATAACTCTTCTGTTTTTTTTTTCCCTTTTTCTTCCCCTGCTTCTGCCCTGCCTGTGTTCTTTGTGGCATCTCATCAGGGCTGCCAGCTTTCCTTTTTTTTTCTTTTTTTTTTTTAATTAAAATCTGATAAACTCCAAATTGCCAGAGTAGTGGAGTCCACTGTATCTTTATTATTCCCCCTCCCTCATAAATGGTTTAAGAATCCAGGGACCTTGATGAATTCAAAGAAATCAGTAATTTTTCCAAATACCTCACAGAGAAAGGAAGAAAACTAGAAAATTTGACCAGTATCCTATTGGGTCCCATTTTTCATCTGTCATTGTTCTATTGTCCACATTACCGGTAACAACAAATCCTTATGGTCTCACGCACCCTTTTCCACTTCTGTGATGATCTGCCTCCTGGTCAATAGCCTAGCACAGCAGTGCTGTGTTTCAAACTTGAACTGTAGCTCAGCCCTTTAGTTCACACTCATTGGTTAAGAGCATGGGCTATGAAGTCTGACAGTCCTATATATGCCTCAGATCTACCCCTTACTGGCTCTGTGGCTTGGAAAATTTACTTCAACTCACTAGGCCTCTATTTGCAGAACTGTAAAGTAGATGTACTATTAGACTTCCCTCATAAACTACTTACAAGAATTAGATGACAATATCTGCATAAAGTACTTAGGAAAATTACCTCACATAGCAATGTTTATAATAGTTTTTAAAAAGTTTTTATTTAATTTTCAGTTAGTTAACATACAGTGTAATATTAGTGTCAGGTGTATAATATAGTGATTCAACACTTCCATACAACACTCAATGCTTATTACAAGAAGTGCACTCACTAATCCCCATCACCTATTTTACCCAACCCCCGCCTATCTCCCCTCTGGTAACCATCAGTTTGTTCTCTATAGTTAAGAGTCTGTCTCTTGGTTTGCCTCTTTCTCCTTTTCCCCCTTTGCTTGTTTGTTTTATTTTCTAAATTCTACAAATCAGTGAAATCAGATGGTATTTGTCTTTCTCTGACTTATTTTGCTTAGTATAATACTCTCTAGTTCCATCCATGTCATTGCAAATGGCAAGATTTCATTTTTTTTATGACTAACATTCCATTGTGTATATATACCACTTTTTCTTTATCCATTCATTAATTGATGAACACTTGGACTGCTTCTATAATTTGGCTATTGTAGATAATGCTGTTTATAGCAAAGGTGCATGCATCCCTTTGAATTAGTATTTTTGTATTCTTTGGGTCAATACTTTGGGTAAATACTATTTTCTTGCATTCTCACCAACAGTACAAGACGATTCCCCTTTCTCCACAACCTGGCCAACACCTGTTATTTCTTATGTTTTTAATTTTAGCCATTGTGACCGGTGTGGGGTGATATATCATTGTAGTTTTTATTTGATTTGTATTTCCCTGATGATCAGTGATATTGAGTGTCTTTTTATGTGTCTGTTGGCCATCTGAATGTCTTCTTTGGAAAAATGTCTATTAATGTCTTCTGCCCATTTTAAATTGGATTATTCATTTTCTGGGTGTTGAGTTTTTGTTTTTGTTTTTAGAGATATGAGGAGGGACAGAGGGAGAGGGAGAGAGAGAATCTTAAGTAGGCTCCATGCCCCATGTAGAGCCCTACATGGGGCTTGATCTCACAACCCTTAGATCATGACCTAAGCTGAAATCAAGAGTTGGAAGCTTAACTGACTGAGGCACTCAGGTGTCCCTGGGTATGGAGTTGTTTAAGTTCTTTATATATTTTGGGTATTTCATCAGATATGTCACTTGCAAATATCTTCTCCCATTCTGTAGGTTGCCTTTTAGTTTTGTTGATTGTTTCCTTTGCTGTGCAGAAGCTATGATAGTAAAACTGACTGAGTAATGAAGGATTATATCTATATGTTTATGAAGAGATTTAATGATGTGGGGAAAAAGCTTATGATATAATTTTAAGGGCAAAGAAGGGAATAAAATTTTATATATATCTGTAATGTGATTTTTAATGTGACAAGGACAATGGTGGCCATCAAACATTTCACTTTATGTCCTTGACATTTCTATCTTTCCACCTATAGTTACATGACTAGTTGTAGAACATGGGCTGTGAGTGAAAGTGGTGTGTCACTTCTGGGCTGAAGCATAGCAGAGCTGGTGTGAGATCTTCCAGCTATATTGTTTTGTTTCCCAAGGTGACTGAAGAGGTCATATGTTCCAGGTGTAGCTACAGGATTGTGAAATTTCCTAATCAGTCTGTGTCCTTGATGGACTAAGGACTCTGCTGATCCATGATAGACAGGTAACATGAGTGAAAAATAAGCCTTAATTGAGTTAGGCCACTGGGACTTAGGGGTTAATTTGTCACCACAGCATATTCATGCCTGTCCTGCTCAATACTCTTATCTTTATTAAAATATGTTTAGGAAAGACTTGAAGACAATTCACCAAAATTATAATAGTGATAATTGTGGAATAGTGTCATTATGGGTGCTTTCAATTTTCTTTAAATTTTTTTCTGCATTATAAAACATTAAAAATAAGTTTTTTAGTTCATTTTAGGAAAATTGTGATCAAAACTGGTTATATTATTACCATTGGCTCTTCAAGGTAAGCTATAGCTATTTACAGATAATTTATTAATGAGAATTGCTTGACTACTAAATGAGAATTTAGTGTAGATTAGGGGTTGGCAATCTACAGTCTGTGGGACAAATATGTCCTGCAGCGTGTTTTTGTAAATAAATTTTTATTGGAACAAAACACATTTTTAAATTTACATATCATTGGTGGTGTTTTAGCTCTATAATAGCACAGTTGAATAGTTCTAACAAAGACGACATGGCCCATAGAGCCTGAAATACTTACTATCTGGTCCTTTATAGAAAAGTTTTCCAACCCCTTGCATGGATTGTAAACTCTAGGTAGGACCAGGATTAGGATGAGGAGTGTGAGACACTTGCCCAGGGTGCAAAATTTAAAGGGTCACTGAAAAACTCAGTAATCAAGATTAAATAACATTTTAATGCAATATTAAAAAATAATGCAAAAAATCCATGATGAATGAAATGCCAACATATTGAATAAAAATAGGATCAGTAATAGTACTGTGCCTACTCCTATTGGAGCCCAAGGTGATACTAATCCTGGCTTTACTTAGAATTTTAATATTTTGTCCGATCATTTATGGCAGAGAAATGCCCTAAATTCTCTAGCATGATGCTTAGCATATAGTGGACTTGTAATAAGTTTTTTTCATAAATTGTGAATTCATTAGCCCATAATACTGAAAAAGAATTAGAAAAACCAAGTGGGAGCAGTTTGTCCCGGTCATTCTGGTACTTATGCTCTTATGTACTACGTCTATTCAACAGTTTGGAGTATCAACAAATATTGGCTATGGGTTTTGCCTTAGTCCTAGACCCATGGGCGCCATCCTATTTTATAGGACTGTTTCAAGGTGGTATTTTTGGGATTTGTTATACTTCAAATATAATTTTGAACATACTTTTTTGAAATTTAGATTATCTGTAAAGACTAGCTTGTACAATATAAATGCTTGATGTATTACTTTTTAGCCAACTATTTCTGGCATCTTCTCCCATTTATTAGTTGATGTATTCATCAGATAGACTAATCTCATCCTCTCCTTCCAGGCTCTTCTTGTAATATCTCCATTCTGTCTGGAAGATGGAATGTTCATTCCAAAAGTCATATTTGTTGGGATGCGAAGCCACATTTTTCAGAGTTTAAAGGTTCATGTAGTATGTGAACTTGAACTTTACTCAGTATGATATTTGGAAGTGGCTACTCCCAAGAAATGAACATTATATAATTTACTCTTTGGCACAGAGATCCATGTTGACCAGTATAGAGGCTTGGATGAAGATAGGAAACAGTCACTTTTTTCCCTTCCAAATACCCACTATTTGGGGGAGAGGGGTAGATTTTGGTAAAAGTTGGGGAAGGAAGCAATATGTAAGTGGATGCTGATGTTGTATAATGGTCATTAGACAAAACATTTTGAAGGGAGCATATTAACTATAGGCATAGAGAATGCAGCTACACATTTAGTTTGCCATTGTAAATAAAAATAAATATGCCAAAATGGTAGTCATTCAATTGCAAAGAGAAAATTGTTCATGCAGTTCTGATAAACCTACAAATAATTTAGTCTGAATTATACTTAAAATATTAGCTGGATTTTGTTGGATGTCTTTGTTACTGGACTTCTATCACCTATAAATAAAATTTATGGTTCTACTTCATTTAGGGAGATAGAGGAAGAAAAAGAAAGGTTCTCCTTCTTCATTTCAGTTGTTTGGAGTGGATAAGGTAAGGGTGGGAGAGTGGTAGGAGAGAGAGAGGGAAAACCCAGAAATGAGGCTTGAGGAAGAGAAGTGGAGACAGAAAGTGAGTTAAGGAGAAATGAAGAGTGAAGAGGGGAAGGGGCAGAGAAAGGTTTTAGGGAGGGAGCAAGGGACAGGACTCTTGGTCTACTAGCTCCACTTTATGTACTAGTAGGAGATAATATGAGGGAGGGAGATACTCAATAACCATTGACAGTGGAGACTCATCCGATTCCTTATGTACTGCACACATGCTCTTCAAATCAGCTGAATCAAGAAGGGGAACTGGTGTGGTGACACTATGATGATTTCTTCTGAAGGTACTAATATTCTGAGGAAATTTCTGGCCCTACAATGAAATGAACTAAGAAGAACCAAACATTTACCAAGTATACATGACAAGATCTGTGAGGAAGTTGCCGGAGAATGAAGATTTCTAACACTTTATTTATTACCACTATCCTAATTTTCCTTTTTATTTTTCCAATTTTTCTGACACATTTTAGTGAGGGATGCCTATTGTGTTTGGGATATGGAAAAATGGAAGTATTTTTCCTGAAGAAAAATATATAGCTTTCTTAAACTTTACCTCGAGGAATTGGAATCTTAGTTTTTCTCTATATTTAAAATTTTGGGGGAGAACACTTGATCTTTTCTGTATGGGCAGTTTCCTGACATTCCATAGCTGAGTCATATGGAGAGAATATTTCTAGTGTTGACAATAATTGTCTTCTCTCTGGAGAGAATGGAAAGATGGAGTATTTCTTAGGACCTCCCACAGCACCTAGTCAACATGCTTTGTTTACAGAGGGTTCTGAATAAGAATTCACAAAATTGTAACTTTTACGGTTTTTATAGACAATATATACATAAAAGGATTTTTTCAAAAAAAAAAAAAAAGGATTTTTTCTACCTAATGATGAGAATCATGAGGTCTGAAGCTGAAGTGTGTATCTGTTGTCTTTTACATCTTTTACAGCTGAATTATACTGTTGGTTTTATGTTTTTGATTTAATTTGTATTTTTATCAAACCAATACAAATGAACGGTTAAAAGGTCAGAACAAAACTTATAATGAAAACAATGTTCTGTGTCATATTTTCTTACATCTGATTCCTATCCACTATTCTGCATTATTAGCTGTTTTACCTCCTTGTTTCTAAATCATACCCTTACACTAGTTAAATTTTTTTCCCCCATTTTATGTAGCAGTGGTTATTGCTGTGGATGATGGAGCTTTAGCTCTCTTATACCATCCTTCCCTTCCCTTCTCATCCCCCATTCCTTGTTGTCATATTACAGTTTTGGTTAAATTGATACTTGGAAGTTCTTTTATTAAAACTTTTTTTAAAAAGATTTTATTTTTTTGACAGAGAGCACGCACAAGTAGGGAGAGTAGCAGAGGGGGAGGAAGAAGCAGACTCCCCACCGAGCAGGGAGCCTGATACAGGGCTCCATCCCAGAACCCTGGGATTATGACCTCAGCTGAAAGCAGATGTTTAACCCACTGAGCCACTCAGGCACCCCTTATTAAAACCTTTTTAATGGTTATATTCTTTGCCTTATCAAGTATATCTCTGGGAACTTATTTTAAGAAAATATCAGAGATAATGTACAAGACATTTATATGTAAGGATATTCATTTCAGTCTATTAGTAATTATGAAAAAGGAGACAAAATCTGAATTCTAGCATTAAGGAATTTTTATGTTAAAAATCTATTTTTATCTATTCATATGATGGACTACTATGCAACCATTAAAAATAATGTGTGTGTGTGTGTATGTGTGTGTGTTTTAAAGATTTATTTATTTATTCATGAGAGACACAGACTGAAAGAGAGAGGCAGAGACAGGCAGAGGGAGAAGCTGATTCCATGCAGGGAGCCCAATGCAGGACCTCATCCCAGATCCCAGGATCATGACCTGAGCCAAAGGGAGGTGCCCAATTGCTGAGCCACCTAGGAGTTCCTAAAAATAATGTTTTTGAAGACTGTTAATAGCATAGACAGAGGCTCATGATATAAGAAAAAACAAAGTGAATATCTAACAGTATATCTAGTTTGACCCAAAGCTTTTCAAAAAAGAAAAATATATACATATTAAGGTATGGAAGGATATGTACCCAAACCAAAATATTAAAAATATTTTTCTCTAGTTGACAGTAATGAAAAGTAATTTAGTTTTCCTGTATATTCCAGAGTGAATCAAGTTGGTCAATTGTTTCCTAAGAGGGTCCTAGTATTTTTGCAATATCATCAGCTATTTTTAAGGCCAACAGCTTTATTGTGTTCTTAACATTACTTCATCTAGCGCTATTATTTTTAAAATTCTTGATATTAGGTGTGCTTTTCTTCTTTTTATTTATAGTTGGACATCTTTGTGAAATTTTGACAGGAATTAAATGTGTTTCCTTTTAGCTATATTCTATTGGAAGACAAGAAACTGTCATCATAAGGTACATTAAGCATTCAATATTTATTTTTGCTCATTTGACAAAAAATGCACCTATTTTGAGTATTTTTTTGTGTGCTCAAATAATTTTTCATAGCTTCTTTTTCTTGTTGTGTATTGACTTGTGAATTTATTTTATGTCTGTTGTGTCCTTTGGATGGTAGATTTCAAGATGGTAAGGTGATAGCAGAGATTATTCTAAGTGGAGGTAACAACTTGAGCAAAGAGATACAATTATACAATTATGGATTGAGTGTGAAATGGTAAATCCTGTGATAGGATCAGGGTGTGTATGTAGAACAGAGCAGGGAAAGGTAATGTCTTAGAGATGTTGATCATTGCCTGCCCTGCAGAAAAGGATTCCTTTTAAAGGAATTTCTGCCCACAGGTCTGCTTCCAAAGGGTCCACTCTCTGAACCTGTTATCCTGCCCTTCCCCCATGTCATTGGTTCACAGCTGATGGGAAGAGGATGGGCATCTGATCCAAGGATAGACAGTCCATAGGCTGTTCTGTGGCATAGCTGTGGTCAACATGAAAAGATGGACTAGGCCTTTTGGCCTCTTTAAAATTTAGAACTGGGAAATCAAAGACTGAACCAATTAGCAGTATGGGCAGAAACTACAAGGAAGTGTTGAGAATGGCCAAGGTAGAAAAGGTCTGGGAGTGGTCATATTGTGCTGTGTGCTAGCTGAAACCATGAGGGAATGGAAACTGAATAAGCAGAGGGAGCAGGGCGATAGAGAGAAGAGAAACTGAAAGGAGAAGCAGTGACATGGGTAGGGAGAGAGAGAGAGAGTGGCTCAGTTTTAGATCTTTCTCGTTTTCTGACAGCTATCAGTTGATAGACAAATTTTTTTTTTTTAATGTTTTCTTCTCTTAAAGTAGCTTGAGTAGATCTCTGGTGCTTCCAAACATACAGGTATTTTGGGATCATATTAGGAAGAACTTTCCATGCTAGAGCAAGACATTTGTAGTTTGCTGGGCAAAGGATCAATCCTAACCATTTCTGAGATGCAGACTAGTATTAGAAGTGTATTAAATGAAGAGTAATCTAGAATTGGTATGCAGAAGAAATGAAGAAACTGATTTGGGAATCTGTTAAAATAAGATAGGTAGGGTGTAATTAAGGCCTTGAATTGAAGGTATGACAGAAAGAAGGTAAAGGAGTAAACAGATGTAAAAACATCATAAAGGAAGAATCAATGACATATGATAATTTATTGGATATAGGAGACAAGGAAAAGGAACATGTCAGAGTTGGAGCTGAGGTTTTAAGGCCTGGATGTTAGAAGTTAAGAGAAATAGGGAAGTTAAGAGGCTGGGTGTTTTGGGTTATAGAGGGCCGGACAGCTGTTTTGTCAGTGTCTGTTCAGTTTCAGGTGCAGGTGGGAAAACTATTTTGTTCAGCTTAAGTAGCTTTTATTGAGTTCCTACTCCCCTATTTCTGCCTTTCTATGGTGGAGGTGAGAGATTGAAGTACAAAAATAAATAAAACCTGGTTTGTGCCTTTGAGGAGTCCCTGGTGTTATGGATGACGTTGTCTTCCCGGTAGAGGTATGTGTGGAACAGCTTGAGAGAGAACTTGTAGACTGGAGATCCAGATGTCAAAAGAACCCCCCAAAGAACTAGATTATTAAAGGATAGAGTGAGAGAGTATAAAGAGGAGGACTGAGGGTCAAACTATGGGGAAATACTTGGTGTTATAGGGCAGGAGAAGGAAGGACAAGAAGAGGCATGGCCAGGACATGCTTAGGAGAAACAGTGTACTATAAGGTCATAAAACCAAGGGAACCAAGGTTCATCTGCAGTGTTAAATAATGTAAGAGCTTGAGAGAATGAAGTTGGATTTCACATGGAGCTCATTGTGATTCTAGAGGCATATGTGAGTAAAGGGCTAATGAAGACATATAGGAAACAAATGTAAATTCCTCTTCTAATTATTTGTGTGTTGAAGGGCTGATAAGAAAAGAAAAAAAAATCGAGGGACGTCTGGGTGGCTCAGTGGTTGAGTGTCTGCCTTCGGCTCAGGGCGTGATCCCGGTCCAGGGATTGAGTCCTGCATTAGGCTCCCTGAGATGAGGCTGCTTCTCCCTCTGCCTATGTCTCTGCCTCTCTCTCTATGTCTTTCATTAATTTTTTAATTTTAAAAGATTAAAAGTAAGATAAAAAAATCACGGAAGAGAATTGAAGAAGCAAGGATGTAAGGAGAGGAGGGTTTATGATTAAGTGTAAAGCCAAAGAGCATAATGTTAACCAGAATGAAAGACATTTCATGCTGGAGCCAAAGATTGGAAGGAAGAATACAATTTACAATACAGAGGAATTCAGAGGGGAAGAGTAAAAAGAAAAATACCTCAGATGGCTTCTATTTTCTCAGAAAAGTAACAGGCTAGAAGTGAAGTCTTGTGATTGGGGATTTTAGGAACATAGAGGAAGAGAAAGTCTTAAAAGGCCACTAAAGAGAATGGAACAGGGAATTAATAAGAGGTAAATAAGAGGATGTTTGAGTGGTAATAGAGATAAATAAGGATGGGAAGGTGAGAGATGAATCAAGAAAATGAAAACTATTTCAAGTAGTAGTACTCAAAAGAATTTCACAGAGTTCCTCCTTCCCCCACCCACGCTATTTTACAAATAAAGAGTTTAATTCCAAGCAACTTACTCATGAATCTGTTGGAGTCTCCCTCCCCCCTTCTTTCTGCATGAAATGAGATGTGACAGTTGATTGTAAGGTTAGTTTAGGGAACTGGTTAAATCTGAAATTTGACTGAATCTGGAAAATAAAAAATTGACCCAACCAAAGATCAGTGCCTATGTATGTTGAATAAATACGATAGCTGGCCAGTGAGTCATAGGAAATGATTCAGTAATAGTATAGTGTGTGTGTATAAGAATATTTTTTCAAATTTTGAGGGCATCTGGGTGGCTCAGTTGGTTAAGCGTCTGCTTTCCGCTCAGGTCGTGATCCCAGAGTGCTGACTGAGATTGAGCCCTGCATCAGGTTCCCTGTTCAGTAGGGAGTCTGCTTCTTCCTCTTCCTCTGCCCCTCCATCTGAATCTTTTAAAAAAAGAAATGCTTTTTCAAATTTTTAAGCAATTCTGGTTTTTCATGTAAATATTTAAATGTCTGACTTATACAAAATAACTGCCAATTAACTTATCTAATAGAAACTCAGTTGTCACTGTGCTCATTCTATAATGAAGGTCCAGTTTTTAGTGTGAAAGCTATTGTTGTGGAAGATAGTCTGGAAAATTATTACATTCAAAAGTAATCAATCATTTCTGGAAATGGAATGAGAACATTATTTGAAATGTTTTAAGAAATATTTAATTTATTTCCAGGTCTCAAGACAGTCCCTCAAGTTTCTATAAATCGTTTTAAAGATGAAGCTTTGCATTTCTGAGGATTCATTTTTGAGCAGAACTCTAAGAAAAGTAGTAGTGAAATAATATTCTTATGTATCTTTGTGAATGGGATCAAATATGCACTTTATATTGAATTTCAGCTGTGACCTTTAGGGGCCAAATAAAATGATCACAGCCTTTCGGTGTCATTTTCACATGCAGGTTTAGTAGTCATAGACTGCACGGACAGAATTGTCACAGACATAGGCAGAGTATCTTTTTTTGGTTGTTGAAATGGAAAGTGATTCCAGAAAAAAATGCAAGTTTTATTAGATATTTTGTGTTTTCAAAGTGCATTGTAATTGTTGGTTATTCTTTATCCTGCTGTGACAGCAGATGGGAATGCCATCAGTGATGTCCATAGGCTTCAGCGTGAGGTGAGGGTCAGTGATCATTCTGGCCTCTTGCCCAGGAGATGGAATGGAATGACTCAGTTTTCTTGGCTAAATTCCAAGGAGGCCTCAGGCGAGGCTTTCACACTGAAATGATACCGAAACCCTTATCACTTTTCTGAATTGGTAGAACTTGTCCTCTGGTTAGAGGCAATGCTACTGATACACCTGTTTCTTCTAGGGTGTGTGTATACATGTGTGTGTATGAGTGTGAGTGTGTATATATGTGTTCACTGCTGCTGGGAGTCCACACTTTTAACTCCACAAAGGGACAGCTGACTTCTGACCCTTACTACCTCTTAGGTCTCAGTTTAGGAAAAGGTGTTCTGCATTTCAGAGGTATTCCTAGCCAAAGAATCCAGTTTCCACAATGAAGTATTGGCAGCTCTGTGGATGAAGCCTGGGTTTGGCAGGCCAAGCTCTCTATGACTCAAAAGCCTGGACATTATCCATAGATGTCCTTATTTGCAAGGCAACATTCTAAAGAGAATGCCCCCCCTTAAATTGTGTCTGAAGAGTAAACCAAGAGTGCCTGGGGTTTGCTTTTCACTAGATGTCCAAACTATTTTAATTTCTCCCTAAATTTGTTCCAGACACCTTTTAGTTCACTTCAAATTTCTTCCACCAATATTTTCTTGGTACCTGGCTATATGCTATCCCATTTTCTACCTCTGCCAGGAATTCTGAAAAATTCTACCATATATGGATAAGAATTCTCCAATGGGAAGGCCGAAGAGCTTCCCTGGCCCTTTATGTTCTGTGCTATCACAAGGATGGTGTATTATGGAGCTGAAAGCTGGTGTTTCTACTGCTACAGAACCAAAGGCTCAAATTCTTTTCAAGTACAGCAATACTTATGGTGGAGGATGGATCGATTTTCCATGTCTCCCACCGGATCTATCTTGGTTTTCTTTAATAAGAAAAAGAATGGTGTTTACCTTTTTTAGCAAGATAACTGTGACTTTAGTAAGCTCATCATGTATAACCATACAAAGCTCTCAGTAGAACAGACAAGGTAGCATAAAATAAAGAACATAATCAATGGAACCAATAATATCTGGGTTTGACTTCTGGCTCTACTACTTTTTACTATGTGACTTTATAGAAGTTGTTGTAAGAGAAGTTGTTGTAAGTGTTCTTTATTTATCACAGGGCTGTTGTGAGAATTAAATGAACTAATATGTGTATAGTCCTTACCATAGAGCCTGGCACATGGTAGGTACTCAATAAATGCTAGCTATCATCATTGTTACTACTGGTCTTCCTGAACACAAGCTGAGATCTTTATGGAATTTGACACCCAGGATACTTACAACTTTGTTCTTGAAAAAGTGGCAAACAAATACTATCCTTCTAGGCATCCTTTTTTTTTTTTTTTTTTGAGATGGAGAGATTGGGACTGGGGCAGAGGGAGAGGGAGAAAGAGAATCTTAAGCAAGCCTCATGTCCAGAGAGGAGCCATAACCCTGAGATTATGACCTGAGCTAAAACTGAGTCAGATACTTAACTGACTGAACCATCCAGGTGCCCCCTTCCAGGCATCTTTTGATGAGTCTGAATATATTCTTTTTAAAAAAAATATTTTATTTATTTAGTCATGAGAGACACAGAGAGAGAAGCAGAGTCATAGGCAGAGGGAGAAGCAGGCTCCCCATAGGGAGCCTGATGCAGGACTCAATCCCAGGACCCTGGGATCACGACCTGAGCCAAAAGCAAACGGTCAACCACTGAGCCACCTATGCGCCCCTGTTTTGATAAGTCTGAATATATTCTAAGACTGTTTGGTGTCTACACTCCTTGGCCATCTTCCAGTACCTGTTGAACAACATCTTAGGTGAATGCTGAGGACTGAGGAATCAAAGTATGACATGACATATTTTGATGACTTACTGTCATATAAGTCCCTGGTTTGGATAGGTTTTATAGGTCTCCTGCAGTATCTCTAGATCAACTCTAAGAAATGTGTATTTGAGAGCCCAAGGGTGAGACTTATTTTTCTCTTCAGAGATTTGCCAAGTCAAGAAATATGTCAGTAAATGGGTCCATTCCTAAGTGTTACAGTTACGTAGTGTAAACAATTCTACATTGCCATTCAAGCTATTTTGCTACTCGTCCACAGTAAGTTTTAGGATCTTTCTTACTGTCATAGAATTCTCATGCCAAAACTTGCTGCTCTCCTATGGCATTCAGCTCCATACCAGCAGTTGTTGGCTCTGCTCCTTCCGTCGACTCACTGCATCATGGATGTCTTTCATGACCTGAGCAAAATGCAGGCTCTTCAAGAAAAGCCTTCAGGACATTCTTTAGTTATCAAAGCCAGTGGTATACCAAGTGGTATACCAAGAAGTATTCAGGTTACCACTTGGCCTTCACTTGGCCCTATGTGAGTTATGCCACCTTTCTCTTCCCATACTCATTACCCACTTGAGTTGATAGCAGAGGGTTTCCACTCATGGTCCTTTGAGGGGTTTGCTCTGTCAAATGTTGGATCCTCCTCCAAGTGAATCAACCACAACTTCTATTGTATATGTATTCACACATATACAAACACACACACACACACACACACACATATATGCTTAGCTATTTATATTTTTCATGCAACAAATCATCCCTTTATGTCATATGTCAATTTTTTAAGCTAGTATGCATTTTTTCTTGGATTGTGACACAAACATATATTTGGCTGAGGACTTGATAGTATTTCTAGTCTCTGCCCTTTATTCTCTTTCCAAGATTCAAATCCTATTATTTCTTTTGATGAAGTTCTTTTGGAATCTCTCAATTTAGACCTTTCATCATTTACCCCATGAATTAATATAATACTTACCTCTAATTGCTCTCCTAAGCTGCTGGCCTAGATCTCTTCCATTTATCTCCTTAATGCTTTCAGTGTGATTTTTTGTAAAATGTGAAAACTGAAAATATGATTATTTTTTTCTTCTCCTTCACCCACTCCCAACTTAAAAATCTTAAGGGGCTTCCTATCACTTACTGAATGAAGATCTAATTTGTTAGCATGGCTTATAAAGCCCTTTAGGATTTGACCTCTGCCAACTTTTTGTACTGTATCTCTCTTCCTGCTCTCCTGTTTGTAGTCTTCCTTCTCAGTACAGTGAACTAATTGGCTTCTCATGCTTGTGCAGACCTCTGTGTTTGTCTATGTTATTCCTTTAACTGCCTTATCCCCTTAGTGAACTCATGAAGCTTTTCTCGACCTCCTCCCTCAAGGATGAGTTATGTTTCTCTCTCTGCCTCTGTGAATCCTGTATTACTTATTTAACAATCATTTGCTGAGGATGTGCAATACAGAGAAATAAGAGTAAAATTAAGTGACTTTTGGATTCAGCACATGAGTACATTTGTTTTGGGTATTAATAACAAAATAAAAATGAAAAAAATTTATTTTGGATATTTAACCTAGCCATGTAGAGTGGGATAAATTACTAAGCTTTAGCCAAATGCAACCGAATTCTTGTTTGTTCAACTATTCCTGAATTTTCTCTCCAAATCATCTGTGATATAATGGTGTTGTTTAAGAATAAATGCAACCCACCTTAAAGGCGATTATTTTTGTTTTAAGCAAATAATGAATCTTAATGTTGTGACTGATTTCTGTCTTTTTGTTTACTTATAATTTTGTCAGAAAGTAGGAGATTGAGCTTATTGGACAGCACAAAATCTAGTGTAGTATTTTGGCATATTAGTTGGGAAAGAACAGCACACAAATACACTGGGGATAGTTGGATTAAGTGGATTAGGATTTGGTCTGTATTACATCGGGTGTTTTTATTAGATACGGGAAGTGAGGATCTTAGACATTTTAGGATTAGTATTGCATGTCTATCTAAAAGATTGTATTTGAAAATAAGATAAAAGATTGTATCTGACAAAAGGCACTTGAAAGAAATCTGTCTCCTCACGAACTTAAAAAAAAATTTATCCATTTGAGTGAGAGAGAGTGTGTGTGTAAGTGGGGGGAAGGGCAAAGGGAGAGGGAGAGAGACTATCACACAGACTCCACACTGAGCATGGAGCCCCCTGTACCAGGACCCTGCGATCATGACCTGAGCTGATACCAAGAGCCAGATGCTCAACTGACTGTGCCACCCAGGTGCCCCCTCATAAATAGATTTTTTGCTCTCATCAACCCACATTAAGTATTTCCCTTAGACTTTCTCTTCCTTTCAGCATCTTCCTCTTCCTTCACTGAGAAGGCCTTTTGGGTCTCTGGTTATGCTATTTGTAGTGAATCTTATTTTGTCTGTCTACAGTTTTGACTTTTCTCCTGGGAACATTATTCACCCCTTTGGGAAAATGTTCCTTCTTGCCCTTTAGACAGTTGATTTGGATGTGAGCTGTCATGTTCCTTTGATAGACTTTGAACCAGGACACATTTGATGGCTGAAAAGTGGTCAGAACTCATCATTTGAAGTTTCGAATTAGGGACCAGAGAGCATAGACTGTTCTCTGGTGGTAAAGCTGAGATGAAGTATGGTAGTTGTTGGGAGCCAATTTCCTCATCATATACTTGCAACTGGTTTAAAAGAAAAAAAAATAAACCTTCAGAGAAAAAAACAACGAAGAGACAGAAAATCCTGGTGGGACCTAGATTTCTAGTTTCAAAGTTGCTTATATTCAAATCTCTATCTTTGAGGTCCATCTGTAGTCCTTCCCTTCTTGTAACACTCAAACCAATACATTTCCTCATTTGCCTAATCTAATTCAAGCTGGGTTTCTGTTACTCTGCAACCTAAGGAGTTCTAGCCATTTCACGTTTCTCATCTTTTTCTCTAGATAACTGTTTGATTCATTTTGTTACTGTTCTTTTATTAATGTCCTTAAGATATTAGATGACATGTATCTTTGCTGAGTGTGTACTGAGTATTCAAAGCAAGCAATATCATTAGGAAATCAGATAGAATAAGTAATATATAATTTAAGAATAACTAGAAGAGTAGTCTGGAAGGGCTGATTCACATCTAAGGTTGGTCAAGATTTGTTTTCTAGAAAACAAGAGACCAGAAACTTGTCTAGAAAGTTTTTTTTTACACTTTTTAAAAAAAATATTTTGTTTATTTATTCATAGAGACAGAGAGAGAGAGAGACAGAGAGAGAGAGAGAGAGAGAGAAAGGCAGAGACACAGGCAGAGGGAGAAGCAGACTTCATGCAGGGAGCCTGATGTGGGACTCAGTTTTGGGTTTCCAGAATCATGCCCTGGGCTGAAGGCAGCACTAAGCTGCTGAGCCACCGGGGCTGCCCAGTTGTCTAGAAAGTTATGCAGAGATCTAGGGTTTGAACTCAGAAGTTCAGAGAACCTAGAAAAAAAGATTATAAGCACTGATTTAGAGTGGACGGGGGAGTGGTATATATCATTTTACAGAAATGTGTGCATAGACCAGGGAGTTTAACATTTATCAAGAAGTTCAGCACTTGTATTTACTTACTGTATATATAAGGTCAATATGAGGAGGAGAAAATGTTAATTTGTTTTAAAAAGGACCTGATAAAAATTAAGTTTTAGTTTTTATCAATGGGAAATTAAAGTTTTTATACTTTGGTCATCATACAATGACCAAAACTGTGACTTGGTGCAGCATGGTTCAGATATCTTGCTTTATGGACTTAAAGGAGTTCATTTAAGTTGGATCTTACCAAAGACATAATTACAAAAAAAATAAAAGCAACCAAATAAAAATAAGCAAAATATTTGAAGAGATACTTCACAAAGGAAGATGTACAAATGGCCATTAAATAATAAAGACATGAAAATGTATTCAGCAGCAGGGAAATACAATTTAAAACCACAATGAGGTAACATTTAATACACACTAGAATGTGTAATGTTTAAAAGCCTTTTATCACCAAATGTTGAAGAGAATATGGAGCAACTAGTACAACTATTTATTGTTGGTTGGTGCATGTGTAAAATGGTATCGCCACTTTGGAAAACAGTCTGAAAGTTTTTTAAATGGTTAAGCATGCAACTTCTTTATGACCCAGAAATTCTACTTAGGTATTTACCCAAGAAAAGTGAAAAATAGACCACAAAATCACTCGTACAAGGATAATGTACAATAATTTAAAAAAACTGGAAACAACCTAGGAGTCCATCCATAAGAGAATGGATAAAGATACTATGGTATGGTAAAAAATGAATACTACTGGGCAAAAAAATGACAAAATACTCATATACACAACGTCATGAAACAAATGAAAACCTCCCAAACACCAAAAAAAGCTATACTAAGTGAAAGAAGTATACAAAAGAGCAAATATTTTGTGATTCTATTTATACAAAATTCCAGAACAAGCAAAACTAGTATATACTTAAAAAAAAAAAAAAAAAAAGAACTATGGTTGCCTCTAGGGGAGTGTGGGCTGGGATTAACAGGGGAAGAACAAAGGGCACTCCCTGAGTTAAAGTAATATTCTACAACTTGATAGGGGTTGGGTTTCACAGGTACACATTTGTCAGATTCATCAACTATAACATTATTTTTGCATTTTATGCTACATAAATTTTATCTCACAAACAACTGTAAACAAATATTAAGCTCTAGTTAATGATGTGTATGACAAAGTATTTTGAGGGAAGTGTTCTTTGCAAGTTACTTTGAAATGCATTAAAAAAAATAAGATAGGGGAGTTAGGAAGATGGTAGCAGAGTGAGAGGACCCTAGTCCCACCTTGTTCCACAAACACAACTAGATAACTATCAAATCATCCTAAAACCCCCCAGAAATTGACCTGAAGACTGGCAGAACAACCTCCACAACTAAAAGGAGAGAAAAAGCCACATTGAAGAAAGTAGGAAGTGTGGAGATGCAGTTTGGGAGAGAAGCAGATCATGGCTGCTGCAGGAGGGAGCCCCATAGAGACAGATTAATGCATAGGGAGAGCACACAGGGAAAACAGTTCCCCATAGCAATTACTTGGAACATGAGAAGTGCCAAATTTTGTGACTTCTGGCAACCATCGGGGCTTAAAGCCTGGAGATAAGGAATAGTATAGCAGAGATAAAGGGTGCAATAAACAAAATGAGAAACATGATTGATGGAATGAACAGCAGGGTGGAAGAAGCAGAGGAACAAATTAGTGACCTAGAAGACAGAGTAATGGAAAGAAATCAAGCTGAACAAAAGAGAGAAAAAAAGAATTATTCAAAACAAAAATAGAGGGACACCTGAGTGGCTCAGCAGTTGGGTGTCTGCCTTTGGCTCAGGGCATGATCCTGGAGTCCTGGGATGGAGTCCCACATCAGGCTTCCTGCATGGAGCCTGCTTCTCTCTCTGCCTGTGTCTCTGCCTCTCTCTCTCTCTCTTTGTCTGTCTCTCATAAATAAATAAATAAAGCACACACACACACACACACAAATAGACTTAGGGAACTCAGTGACTCCATCAAATATAGTAACATTCATATTATAGGAATCTCAGAAGAAGAAGAAGAGAGAAAACAAGGCAGAAAATTTATTTGAAGAAATAATAGCTGAGAACTTCCCCAATCTGGGAAAGGAAACAAGAATCCAGATTTAGGAGGCACAGAAAACTCCCCTCAGAATCAATAAAAGCAGATCCACACTAAGACATATTCTAATTCATTGGTAAAATATAGTGATAAAAAATTTTTAGAGGTGCCTAGGCGGCTCAGTTGGTTAGACATCCAATTCTTGATTGCAGCTCAGGTTTTGATCACAGGGTCATGAGTTCAAGCCCTGCATTGGGCTCCACACTAGGCATGTAGCCTACTTAAAAAAAGAAGAAAAAGAAAACAATTTTAAAGCAGCAAGACAAAAGAAGAGTAACTTACAAGGGAAAACCTATAAGGCTCACGGGATTTTTCAGCAGAAACTTTCCAAACCAGAAGAAAGTGGAATTTTCTGTTCAAAGTGCTGAATGGAAAAATCTGCAGCCAAAAATACTCTATCCAGCAAGGCTATCATTCAGAATAGAAGAAGAGATAAAGAGTTTCCCAGAGAAACAAACACTACAGGAGTTCATGACCACTAAACAAACTAGCTCTGAAAAAAATATTAAAGAGGATTGAGTGGAAAGGAAAAATAAAAAATTATAGTATGAAGGTAGGAAACACAAAAGCAGTAAAAATGAATATTTTTGTAAATAATCAGTCAAGGGGGCATCCCCGGTGTCCCAGCAGTTTAGCGCTGCCTTTGGCCTAGGGTGTGATCCTGGAGACCCGGGATAGAGTTCCACGTCAGGCTCCGTGCACAGAGCCTGCTTCTCCTTCTGCCTGTCTCTCTCTCTCTCTCTCTCACTCTCTTTCTCTGTGTGTCATGAATAAATAAATAAAATCTTTGAAAAAAATCAGTCAAGGAACCCATGAAATAAAAGTATTTCATATACATTTTTCATATAAAATCTAACAACATATACCTAAATATGGGGAGAAGACGGGCAAAGAATGGATTCAAGCTTAAACAACCATCAACTTGGGATCCCTGGGTGGCGCAGCGGTTTAGCGCCTGCCTTTGGCCCAGGGCGCGATCCTGGAGACCCGGGATCGAATCCCACGTCGGGCTCCGGGTGCATGGAGCCTGCTTCTCCCTCTGCCTGTGTCTCTGCCTCTCTCTCTCTCTCTGTGACTATCATAAATAAATAAAAATTAAAAAAAAAACAACCATCAACTTAATGAAGGCTACTATATGTAAAAGTGGTTATAGACAAGATATGATATATCAAAATCCATTAATATGCAAAGAATAAAGAGAAAGAAATGCAAATATATGACTAAAGAAAATCAGCAAACCATGAAAGACAAGAGAGGATCAGAGAAAAATCTTTAAAAACAACCACAAAACAAATAAAATGACAATAAATACATATCTACCAATAATTTCTTTGAATATAAGTGGACTAAAAACTCCAATCAAAAGAACAGCATGATAGAGTGGATATAAAAAAAAATGACTCCTCTATATACTGCCTACAAGAGACTCATTTTGGGCCTAAAGACATCTGCAGATTGAAGTAAGGGGATGGAGAAACATCTATCATGCAAATGGATGTCAAAAGAAGCCTGGAGAGCAATACTTAACAATATTATATTGAACAAATAGATTTTAAAACAAAGACTATATAACAAGAGACAAAGAAGGACACTATATATATATTTTTTAATAATAAATTTATTTTTTATTGGTGTTCAAGTTGCCAACATACAGAATAACACCAAGTTATTCAAAACGTCAAGTGCCCCCTCAGTGCCCGCCACCCAGTCACCCCCACCCCCCGCCCTCCTCCCCTTCCACCACCCCTAGTTCGTTTCCCAGAGTTAGAAGTCTTCCATGTTCTGTCTCCCTTTCTAACATTTCCTACCCATTTCTTCTCCCTTCCCCTCTATTCCCTTTCACTATATTCCCCAAATAAATGAGACCATATAATGTTTGTCCTACTCCGATTGACTTATTTCACTCAGCATAATACCCTTCATTTCCATCCACATCGAAGCAAATGGTGGTATTTGTCATTTCTAATGGCTGAGTAATATTCCATTGTATACATAAACAACATAGAAGGACACTATATGATAATAAAGGGGACAATCCAACAAGAGGATATGACAATTATAAATATTTATGTACCCAACATGGGAGCACTCAAATACATAAAACAATAACAAGCATAAAGAAACTAATCCATAATAATACAATAATAGTAGGGGACTTTAGCATCCCATTTACATCAATAGACAGATCATCTAAACAGAAAATCAACAAGGAAACAGTGGCTTTGATGATACACTGGGCCAGATGAATTTAACATATATTTAGAACATTCCATCCTGAAACAGCAGAATACATATTCTTTTCAAGTGCACATGGAACATTCTCCAGAATGGATTACATTTTAGCCCACAAAACAAGCCTCAGCAAAATTGAGAAGACCAAAAATCATACCATGCATGTTTTCTGATGTTTTCTGATGACAACATTATGAAACTAGAAGTCAACCATAAGAAAAAATCTGGAAAAACCACAAATACGTGGAGGTTAAATAACATGCTACTAAACAATGAATGAGTCAACCAGTAAATAAAAGAAGAAATAAAAAAGTACACGGAAACAAATGAAAATGAAAATACAATGGTCCAAAACCTTTGGGATGCAGCAAAAGCAGTTCTGAAAGGGAAGTTTATAGCAATATAGGCCTACCTCAAGAAGCAAGAAAAATATCAAACAACTTAAAACCTAACCTTAAGACCTAAAGGACATAGAAAGAGAATAATAAACAAAACCTAAAGCCAGCAGAAGGAAGGACAGAATAAATATTAGAGTAGAAATAAATGATATAGAAACCAAAACCAAAACAAAAATAACAACAAAAAAAACAATGAAAAAGAGTGAAACCAAGAACTAGTTCTTTGAAAAAAAAATTAAATTGATGCATCTCTAGCCAGACTAATAAAAAAGAAAAGAGGAAGGCCCAAATAAATAAAATCACAAAATGAGAGAGGAGAAATACAACCAATACCATAGAAATACAATTATAAGAGAATATTATGAAAAACTTTATTAGACAATGTAGAAGAAATGGATAAATTCCTAGGAACATAAATTACCAAAACAGAAACAGGAAGAAATAGAAAACTTGAACAGACTGATAACCAGCAAAGAAATTTTTTTGATTTAAATTTATTTTTTATTGGTGTTCAATTTGCCAACATATAGAATAACACCCAGTGCTCATCCCATCAAGTGTCCACCTCAGTGCCCAACACCCAGTCACCCCCACACCCCGCCCACCTCCCCTGCCACCACCCCTAGTTCGTTTCCCAGAGTTATGAGTCTTTCTTTTTTTTTTTATTTTGAGTTATGAGTCTTTCATGTTCTGTCTCCCTTTCTGATATTTCCCACTCATTTTTTCTCCTTTCCCCTTTATTCCCTTTCACTATTTTTTATATTCCCCAAATGAATGAGACCATCAGTAGGGGCATCTGATTGGCTCAGTTGCTTAAGCGTTTGCCATCAGGTCAAGATCCTGGGATCCTGGGATCCTGGGATTAAGCCCTGAGTTGGGATTCCTGCTAAGCAGGGAGTTTGCCTCTCCTTTTCCCTGTGCTGCACCCCCTACATGCATGCACATTCTCTCTCTCTCAAATCAAAAAATAAAATCTTAAAGAAAAAAGAAATTGAATCAGTAATCAAAAAACTCTGAATAAAAAAAGTCCAGGATTGGATGGCTTCATAGGTGAAATCTACCAAATATTTAGAGAAGAGTTAATACATATTCTACTCAAACTATTCCAAAAAATAGAAAAGGAAGGAAAAGTCCCAAATTCATTTTATGAGGCCAGCATTACCCCAATACCAAAACAAGTTAAAGGGGTACCTGGGTGGCTCAGTCAATTAAGTGTCTGCCCTTGGTTCAGGTCATGATCCCAGGGTCCTGGGATTAAGCCCTGAGGCAGGCTCCCTGCTCAGTGGGGAGCCTGCTTCTTCCTCTCCCTTTGCTGCTCCCCCTGTTTGTGCTTGCTCTCCCCTCATCAAATAAATAAATAAATAAATAAATAAATAAATAAATAAATAAATACATACTTTTAAAAAGTCACCACTATGAAAGAACTACAGGCTAATATTCCTGATGCAAATTGATGCAAAAATTGTCAACAATGTACTAGCAAATCTAGTCCAATACATAAGAAACATCATTCACCTCGATCAAGTGGGATTTATCCCTGGGTTGCAAGGGTGGTTCAATATCCACAAATCAATCAACATGATACATCACATCAATAAGAGAAAGGACAAGAACCATGTGATTATTTCAATAGATGCAGAAAAAGCATTTGACAAAGTACAACATCCATTCATGATAAAAATCCTCAACAAAGTAGGTTTTGAGGGAACATGGCTCAACATAATAAAGGCCATATATGAAAAACCCACAGCTAACATCATCCTTAATGGGGAAAAACTGAAAGCTTTTCCCATAAGATCAGGAACAAGACAAGGACATCCACTCTCACCACTTTTATTCAACATAGCACTGGAGGTCTTAGCCACAGAAATCAAACATCAAGAAGAAGTAAAAGGCACCCAAATTAGTAAAGAACAAGTAAAACTTTCACTGTTTTCAGATGACATGTTACAGTATATAGAAAACCCTAAAGGCTCCACCAAAAAGCTATTAAGTCACAGGATACAAAATCAATATACAGAAATCTGTTGCATTTCTATACACTAATAATGAAGCAGCAGAAAAAGAAATTAAGAAAACAATCCTATTTGCAATTTCACCCAAAATAATAAGATGCCTAGAAATATACCTAGCCATAGAATTGAAAGACCTTTACTCTGAAAACTTTAAAGCACTTATGAAAGAAATTGAAGATGACGCAAAGAAATGGAAAGACATTCTATGATCGTGGATAGGAAGAACAAATGTTAAAATGTCTATAACACCCAAAGCAATCTATACATTTAATGTAATCCCTATCAAAATACCTACAGCATTTTTCACAGCACTAAACAAACAATTCTAAAATTTGTATGGAAGCACAAAAGACCCCAACTAGCCAAAGCAATCTTAAAAAAGAAAAGCTGGAGGCATCACAATTCCAGACTTCAAGATATACTACAGGGTTGTAGTTATCAAAATAGAATGGTACTGGCGCAAGAATAGAAACATAGACCGATGGAACAGAAAAGGAAATCCAGAAATAAACCCACAACTCTATGATCAATTAATCTTCAACAAAGCAGGAAAGAATATTCAATAGGAAACAGTCTTTTCAACTAACAATGTTGGGAAAACTGGACAGCAACATGCAAAAGAAACTGGACCACTTTATTATACCATACATGAAAATAAACTCAAAATGAATTAAAGACCTAAATGTGAGAGTTGAAACCACAAAAATCCTAGAGGAGAACATAGACAGTATCTTCTCTGATACCAGCCATAGAAACTTTTTTCTAGATGTGTCTCCTGAGGCAAGGGCAAGAAAAGCAAGAATAAGCTATAGGGACTTCATCAAAATCAGAAGCTTCTGCACAGAGAAGGAAACAGTAAAAAAAAAAAACTAAAAGGTAATCTACTGAATGCAAGAAAATATTTGCAAATGACACATCCAATAAAAGGTTAGTATCCAAAATATATAAAGAACTTGTACTACTCAATACCAAAAAACCAACTAATCTAACTAAAAAGGGGCAGAAGACATGCACAGATATTTCTCCAAAGAAAATATCCATCCAGATGGCCAACAAACACATGAAAAGATGTTCATCATCACTTATCATCAGGGAAATGTAATTCAAAACTACAATGAGATATCACCTCATCTGACACCTGTCAGAATGGCTAATACCAATAGCACAAGAAACAACAGGTGTTGGTGAGGATGTGGAGAAAAAAGAACCCTCTTGTTCTGTTGATAGAAATGCACACTGATGAAGCCACTGTGGAAAACAATATAGAGGTTCCTCAAAAATATAAAAATAGAACTACCCTAGGATCACACTACTAACAATCACACTACTGAGTGTTTACCCAAAGAATACAAGAACACTAATTTAAAGGCATACATGAACCCCTATCTTTATAGCAGCATTATTTACAATAGTCAAATTATGGAAGCAGCCCAAGTGTCGATCAATTAATGAATGGATAAAGAAGAAGTGATATATATATATATATATATCATACACACACATATATATGTTTGTGGCTGAATAATATCCCATTGTTTATATATGTATATATATTATTCAGCTATAAAAAGGAATGAAATCTTGCCATTTGCAACAACATGGATAGAGCTAGAGAGTATAATGCTATGGGAAATAAGTAAGTCAGAGAAAGAGAAATACCATATGATCTCACTCCTATATGGAATTTAAGAAACAAAACAAATGAGCAAAGGGAAAAAAGAGAGAGAGATAAATCAAGAAACAAAGTTTTAGCTATAGAGAACAAACTACCAGAGGGGAGGTCAGTCAGGGGATGAATGAAATAGGTGATGGGGAATAAGGAGTGAACTTGTTGTGATGAGCACTGAGTGATGTATGGAAGTGTTGAATCACTGTATTTTATACCTAATGTAACACTGTGTTAATTGGAATTAGCATAAAAACTTTAAAACAAAACAGAAAAAGAGATAGATTAATGAATGGGTAGACAGGTGCAAAGATGAGTAGATATGTGATAAAGCAAACATGGCAAAATGTTAATTGTAAAATTCAGTTGGTATGTGTATGGATGTTCAAAATAGAGTTCTTTCAATTTTTCTGTTTGAAAGTTTTCATGCTAACATAATAGAAAAAATAAATAGCAAAATGAAGAAAAGGGCATCGATGATATTAATGAGAGCTGATTATGTATTACTAAATGGATTATATACAGTTCATTAAACAACCAGCTTAAACATAAATGTATTACCACCACATAATAAATTACAAATAATATATAGGCACACTTTATTTAAGGCTGCATCAAACTGTGATTTGAAATAGTGATGATTATCTCAGAAATGTATGTTTTTAAAGAGTTATTTATTTATTAGATAACGTGGGGGTAGGGATGGGAAGAGGCAGAGGGAGAGGGAGAGAGAGAATCTCAAGTACATTCCTTGCTGAGTGTGGAGTGGCATGTGGGGCTCAATCTCACAACCCTGAGATTACCACCTGATCCAAAACCAAAAGTCCAGTGCTTATTTTTTTTTAAAGATTTTATTTATTATTTCTTTGAGAGAGAATGAGAGAGAGAGAGAGCATGAGAAAGTGGCAGAGGGAGAAAAAGGGAGAAGCAGACTTCCTCCTGAGCAGGGAGTCGGTAGCAAGGCTCCATCCCAGGGCCTGATCCAGGAGCCTGGGATCATGACCTGAGCCGAAGGCAGATACTTAAGGAACTGAGCCACCCAGGTTCCTCCAGGAGTCCAGTGCTTAATCAACTGTTCTACCCAGGCACCCCCTCAAATATTTTTTATATTAAAATACTATATATTCATTAATACACATAAATTCATTTAGTTCTAGAAATTAAATAATCCTCTAACAAATGTAATTTGAATTCTGAAGCTTGTGCTGTCCATTATCTATTTGCTCTCAGATGGATTCCTTGGCCTTTCCCTGATAAGCCATAGAAGAGCAGGAAAAAAGGAGAGCCCAGGGTGTTTTTCCTCTTCTGTGCCATCGTTAGCATCTTCATCTTCTCTGTGACTCTAGTTCTCCTCAGACATGTCTGCCATGGTCCCTGCCTTCCCCAGTGACCCTAAACTCTGGGTACCCATATTACTACCTCCTTCTTTTGTCCCTCCAGCCTAGGGGTGGTAGTGGCTTCCTGTTGCTAAGCTCTTGAATTGCTTCACTGTGCTGTTTGACTTATGGGCTCTTCTGTTACTTGTATGACCAATTCTGTGTATTGAATTTCTTCTTCAATGCTTAGAATGGTCTTGTTTTCCTGATTGATACCTGCCTGATAGATGTAATCTTAATGGAGAGGGATCATGGGTGGAATATTTTTGGTTTCCTAAACTGAGGATGACCACTTTCTGAAAGAAGGTAACCAAAAGTCAGAAGCTGAAGTTTGCCTGGGAACTTGGGCATATTATAGGGAGGATGATGAGTCTGAGCTTTCCTGGCCCTTGAAATGAACAGGGTCAGTCTGGGCAGGGGCATCCAGACCACAGAGTGCAATGGAAACAAACAAAGAAGTATATAGATAGTATATACAAAGTATGCTGGATACTATGGTAATACAGTTCTTTTAACTTAGATGGAGTGCAACATATTGGGATCCATCAAAGGCTCACAGCTAAGAGCCTGTGGAGTGGAACTCACCACCCTGTTTGCTTGTTCTTTCTACTGTGTTCTCTGTTTCACTCTGATAAATAGATTTGGTGCTTAGGGACTGATAAAAGTGTGCAAGTGGAAGTGTTGGTATTACACTGGACATATAAGGTGCTAATTTTCTGTATTGGTTGATCTGATTAAGTATATAGATGGTATAAAGCAGCAGTCCAGTAGGACTTCTGGAAATTCTCTCAAAATGAAGGTGGTGAAGAGGAGAGATTCTGTAGCCAGGCTGCCTGGTTCCAGCCTTGGCACTGCTGGCTTTCCTGTAGTGTGTCCTTTGGAAAGTTAAGTAACCTCTCTGCCTAACTTTCTTCATCCATAAAATGAGTGTACTCACAGTACCTACTTCACAGCATTATTGTGAAAATAGATTGAATACAGGTAAGCCCTTAGCACACAGCTCTGGACACTCAGTAAGTGTAACCATCATCATTATTATGAAGGGCATCAGAAGCATCACTGCAGCCTAGGAGGAAGTAATCAGCAAATGTCTGCAACAGGGATGGTAGGAAATTATGGCAACTGGAATGTCATGACTTCAAGGACTTTGAAGGGAGCAAAACCATAATTGCCAATTTATGATGTGTAAAATGTGCCTGTCTTCATGGGACACCTGTAGTGATGTTCCTCTTCAGCACTGATACAGTTCATGCTTCCTTTTCCAGGAATGCATTCCACTTGAGAAACAATTCACTCGTAGGGTTTGTTTGTTCGTTCATTTGTTTTTCGTTTGTCCCCCTAATAATAAGATTATTATCTTATTAATAATCTAATAAGATTTTGGAGATCCCCTTAGCTAGGAGGTCAGTCCCAATCTAGTTGTAGATCTCTTTCTCAGATTATAATTTTGTAGTAAATACATATCTTTTCTTTTTATTGTGGTCACCCACATTCAAATTCACTTCTTACGTTTGTGGAATCTTGGGGAGGAGCAAAGGTCCACCTCATGGTAGAGGCCAACAAGTGTGATTGTTTTCTTCCTTACAGCTTGAGTTTAGGGCTGGCTAGCTTCAGTTGCAATAGAGTCTCCTGCTCAAGAATTGGAATCTGTGGTGAGTTACCTGAAGAAGCAGGGTCAGTTTAGAATTTCTTGTGGTGGTGGGTGGTGCCTGTGGCATCTGGCAGCCAGCAGTGGTTGTGTCCACAGTTTTAGCTGAGGTCTCTAAGCTGCAGGTGGTGGCATTCTAGTTGTGCCATCCAGCGTTCATTGGTGGTGGCTTAGCACCTAATCAGGCTATTCCCTACATGTGGCTTTGGCACTGGTTCTGGTTACCCATATTTTCCTGGTTTTTGCTGATATTTGAGCCTAGTCCTTCAGTCTTTGTGTTGATTCTATGAATTATCCAACAATAGCTTTCTTTCTTTTTTTTTTTTTTTCAACAATAGCTTTCAATTGATTCATTCTTAGTTGTTAGCCAGGGTTGGCTTTATTGTTTGCAACCTGAAACTCTGCCCAGTGCACTGATTTTCTGTGACCCACTGATCTTGTACTACTACTACTACTACTACTACTACTACTACTACTACTACAGCTGTCTGTTTATGTCACAGCCAATGCATCCATTGTAGAGAAGTCTAACCTTTATCTTTTACAGTCCTTTAAGCCTCAGTTTTTAATGTATAGGCTTTGTGTATCCAGACATAGGAAGTTGCTGTATTACTACAGTATGCATTGTTTCTATCCATCTGATTTCAATTCACCAAACACCTACTGAACATGGTATAAGACATGGGGGTGCAGGCTTTGGGGATGCAAAGTCAAGGAAGACACAGTTCCTCCTGGTCATATTTAGAATTAGAACTGTTTAATTTGTTATATCATGGTGTGGTTCAGGCAAACCAATTCAGTCACACTCAAAGGAAACAAAATGAATGGGTAGGATTAAGGATGGAGAAGGCAGTATAACATGGTAGTTTATATTTTTTAATTAATTTATTCTCAATTCCAGTATAATTAACATACAGTATTATATTAGTTTCAGGTGTACAATTCAACACTTCTGTACATTACTTAGTGCTCATGACCATAAGTGTACTCTTAATCCCTTTCACCTATTTCACTCGTCCCCCTACCTGCCTCTCCCCTGGTAACCATCAGTTTGCTCTCTATATTTAGAAGTCTGGGGTGTTTGTTTGTTTGTCTCCTTTTTTCTTTGTTCATTTGTTTTGTTTCTTAAATTCCACATATGAATGAAATCATATGGTATTTGTCTTTCTTTGATTGACTTATTTCATTTAGCATCATGCCATCTGGATCCATTCATTTTGTTGCAATTGGCAAGATTCCATTCTTTTTCATGACTGAATAATATATATATATATATTGCATTTTTTTTGAGAGAGAGAGAGAGAGAGTTTGTGAGCAGTGGAGAGAAAGGAAAAAGGAGAGAGAAAATCTTAAGCAGACTCCATGACCAGTGTGGAGCCTGGCATGGGGCTCAATGTCATGACCCTGAGATCATGACCTGAGCTGAAATCCAAGAGTCAGATGCTTAACTGACTGAGCCACCCAGGTACCTCTATACTACATCTTTATCCATTCATTTATCGATGGACACTTGGGCTGCTTCCATAATCTGGCTGTTGTAAATAGTGCTGCAGTAAACAGGGTGCATATATCTTTTCAAATTAGTGTTTTCATAATCTTTGGGTAAATCCCAGTAGTAGAATTACTGGATTGTATGTTAATTCTATTTTTAATTTTTTGAGGAACTTTCATAGTGTATTCCACAGTGGCTGCATCAGTTTGCATTCCTACCAACAGTGCAGGAGGGTTCTTTTTTCTCTGCATCCTTGCTAACTCTTGTTGTTTCTTGTGTTTTTGAGTTTAGTCATTCCGACAGGTGTGAGGTTATGTCTCATTGTGGTTTTGATTGCATTTTTCTGATAATTAATGATATTGAGCATCTTTTCATGTTCCTATTCGCCATCTGGATGTCTTCATTGGAGAAAATTGTTTGTGTTTTCTAACTTTTTTTTTTTTTTTTGGTAAGCTCCATGCCCAGCATGGAGCCCAACCTGGGATTTCAACTCATGACTCTGAGATCAAGACCTGAGCCAAGATCAAGACGTTGGATGCTCAGTCAACTGAACCACCCATGTGCCCTGCCTTCTAGCCATTTTTAATTGGATTATTTGTTTTTTTGGTGTTGAGTACTGTAAGTTCTTTATTTTGGGTTCTAACACCTAATCAGATATATCATTTGAAAATATCTTCTCCTATTCAGTAGGTTGTAGTTTTGTTGCTTTTTTTTTTCCTCTATCCTTTGCAGCAGCTTTGTTTTCTTTTGCAGGAGCTTTTTATTTTGATGTAGTTCTAATAGTTTGTTTTTGCTTTTGTTTCCCTTGCCTCTGGAGACAGAACTATAAAAATATTGCTACAGCTGATGTCAAAGAAATTACTACTTGTACTTTCTTATTAAGTTTTTATGGTTTCAGCTCTCACAGTTAGGTCTTTAACCCGTTTTGAATTTATTTTTGTATATGGTGTTAGAAAGTGGTCTTGGTTGAGTTTATTTTTGTGTATGGTGTTAAAAAGTGATCCAGCTTCATTCTTTTGCATGTAGCTGTCCAGTTTTTCCAACACCATTTGTTGAAGAGAGTATCTTTTCCCCATTGTATATTTTTGCCCCCTTTGTCAAAGATTAATTGACCATATAGTCATGGGTTTATTTCTGGGGTCTCTATTCTCTTCTATTGATCTATGTGTCTATTTTTGTTTTAGGACATACTACTTTGATTACTATAACATTGTGGTATATCTTGAAATCCAAGATTGCGTTTTGTTCTTTTTCAAGATTGCTTTGGCTAGTTGGGGTCTTTAGTGATTCCATACAAATTTTAGGATTATTTGTTCTAATTCTGTGACAAATGCTGTTGATATTTTGATAGGGATTACATTAAATATATAGATTGCTTTGGGTACTTTAGACATTTTAACATTTGTTCTTCCTATCCCTGATCATAGAATGTCTTTCCATTTCTTTGTGTCATATTTGATTTATTTCATTAATGTTTTATAGTTTTCAGAGTACAAGTCTTTCACCTTCTTAGTTAAGTTTATTATTAGGTATTTTATTATTTTTTGGTGCATTTATATGTGAGATTGTTTTCTTAATTTCTCTTTCTGCTGCTTCATTATTAGTGTATAGAAATGCAACAGATTTCTGTATGTTGACTTTGTACACTGAATTCATTTATTAGTTCTAGTAGTTTTTTGATGGAGCCTTTAGAGTTTTCTGTATTTCTGCAAATAGTGAAAGTTTTACTTGTTTTGTACCAATTTGGATGCCTTTTATTTCTTCTTGTTTGATTTCTGTGGCTAGGACTTCCAGTACTATGTTGAATAAAAGTGGTGAGAGCGGACGTCCTTGTCTTGTTCCTGATCTTATGGGAAAAGCTTTCAGTTTTTCCCCATTAAGAATGATGTTAGCTGTGGGTTTTTCATATATGGCCTTTATTATGTTGAGAGATGTTCCCTCAAAACCTGTTTTGTTGAGATTTTTTATCATGAATTGATGTTGTGCTTTGTCAAATGCTTTTTATGTATCTATTGAAATGATTGTATGGTTTTTATCCTTTTTCTTGTTGATGTGGTGTATCAAATTGATTGATTTGCAAATATTGAATCACCCTTGCAACCCAGGAATAAATCCTAGTTGATTGTGGTGAATGATTTTTTAGTATATTGTTGGATTCAGTTTGTTAATATTCTGTGGAGGATTTCTACATTTATATTCATCAGGTATATTGGCCTGTAGTTCTGTTTTTTGGTGATGACTTTATCTTGTTTCGGTATCAGTGTAATGCTGGCTTCTAAAATGAATTTGGAAGCTTTCTTTCCTCTTCTATTTTTTGGAATATTTTGGGAAGAATAGATACTAATTTTTTTCTTAAATGTTTGATAGAATTCACCTGTGAAGCCATCTCATCCTGGACTTTGGTTTGTTGGGAATTTTTTGATTACTAATTCAAAGTCATTGCTGGTAATCAGTTTGTTCAAATTGTCTATTCTTCTGGATTCAGTTTTGGAGGGCTATATGTTTCTAGTAATTTTTAAAAAGATTTTATTTATTTATTCATGAGAGAGACACAGAGAGAGAGAGAGAGGCAGAGGCACAGGCAGAGGGAGAAGCGGGCTCCATGTGGGAGCACGCTGTGGGACTTGATCCTGGGTCTCCAGGATCACGCCCTGGGCCGAAGGCGGTGGTAAACCTCTGAGCCACCCGGGCTGCCCTGTTTCTAGTAATTTATCCGTTTCTCTAGATTGTCCAATTTGTTGGCATATAGTTTTTCATAATATTTTCCTAAAATCCTTTTTATTTCTGTGGTATCAGTTGTTATTTCTCCTCTTTCATTTCTGATTTTATTTGAGCCCACTTTCTTTCTTTCTTTTTTCCTTTCTTTTTTTTATGAATCTGGCTAAAGGTTTATCAATTCTGTTGATGTTTCAAAGAATTAGCTTCTGTTTTCATTCAGCTCTTCAAGTATTTCTTTAGTTTCTATTTTGTTCACTTCTGCTTTACTGGTTTAATATTTCCTTTATTATATTGATTTTGGTTTTTGTTTGTTCTTTTTGTAGCTCCTTTAGGTACAAGTTAGGGTTATTTAGGTGTAAGTTTCTTTGAGATTTTTCTTACTTGTTGAGGTAGACCTATATTGCTATAAACTTTCCTCCTAGAACAGCTTTTGCTGCATACCAAGGGTTTTGGAACTTTGAGTTTTCATTTTCATTTGTCTCCGTGTAGTTCCTCTTTCATTTCTTGGTTGATCCATATATTGTTTAATAACATGTTATTTAACCTCCATGTATTTGTGTTCTTCTAGATTTTTTCCTGTGGTTGATTTCTAGTTGCATAATGTTGTGGTTGGTGAAGATGCATGGTATGAATTTGGTCTTTTTGAGTTTGTTAAGGTTTGTTTTTTGGCCTAACATATGATCTATTCTGGAGAATGTTCTATGTATACTTGAAAATAATGTGTGTTCCACTGTTGTAAGATGGAATGTTCTCACTATATCTGTTAGATCCATCTGGTCCAATGTGTCATTCAAAGCCACTGTTTCCTTGTTGATTTTCTGTTTGAATGATCTATCCATTGTTGTAAAGAGGTGTAAAAGTCCTCTACAATTATTATATTTCTATCACTTATTTCCTTCATGTTTGTTAATATGTGCTTTATGTATTTAGGTTCTCCATTGTTGGGTACATTTTTACAATTGTTATATCTTATTGTTGGATTATTCCTTTTATGATTATGTAGTGTCCTTCTTTGTTTCTTGTTACATTCTTTGTTTTAAAGTCTATTTTGTCCAATATAAATATTGGTACCTTGGATTTCTATACAATTCCATTTACATGAAGTAAAATAAGAAAACAATGCTTGTGGAAAATACAGTGCATATTGGCTGTGCATACCTAATTACAATTTGCCTGTTTGCTTTTCTTGTTCAATTGTTTCTTTTGAAGGCAGTGGATTTTTTCTCTTGAGTTTCTGTCTTCTTAAACTTCTATCAAATTTCTCAACCTCAGCCATATCACATTTTTCAGACATGGTTCCAGAATAAGGAATCAAGGTGTGGAAAAAAGTAAAGTCTGGTTTTCACAGTGGTTGCTTCTCAGTGCCAATCTGCATGTGTCTTTAGGCCTGAAATGAATTTCTTACAGGCAGCATATAGATGAGTCTTCTTTTATCCATTTCATCACTCTTTGTCTTTTGAGTAGAGCATTTAGTCCATTTATATTCATAGTGATTATTGATAGGTATGTACTTATTGCCATTTTGTTACTTGTTTTATGATTGTTTTTGTGGTTCTTCTCCATTCCTTTCTTCTCTTGCTCTCTTCTATCATGGTTTGCTGGCTTTCTTTAGTGATATACTTGGATTCCTTTTCTTTATATTTTGGATATCTATTACTGTTTTTTTTTTAATTTGTGGTTATCTTTATATATGTAGTTTATATATAACATCTTGTGTAAATACGAGTCTATATTATATTGATGGTTACTTGAGTTTGTACCCATTCTAAAAGCACTTCATTTTTACTTCTCTCATCCCATGTTTTAGGTATATAGTATCATACATTACATTCTTTTATTTGAGATTCCTTTGACTGGGTCAAGGATATACTTAATAGATCTATTTAATTTTGCTCCTTTTGTGGTTCCTACTTTTCTTGATCCTCTTTCCTTTTCACTCAAAGGATCCCCTTTAACATTTCTTGTAAGACTGACTTAATGGTAATGAATTCCTTTAACTATTGTTTGTCTAAGAAATTCTTTATTTCTCCTTTTATTCTGAATGATAGCCTTGTTGGGTAAAGCATTCTTCATTGCAGGTTTTTTCTTTCAACACTTTGAATATATAATGCCACTCCCTTCTGGCCTACAGAGTTTTGCTGAAAAATCATCTGATAGCCTTATTTGGTTTCCCTTATATGTACCTGTTTTCTTTTTTCTTGCTGCTTTTATTTTTTTATTTTTTATTTTTTAAGATTTTATTTATTTATTCATGATAGACAGAGAGAGAGAGAGTGAGAGAGAGAGAGAGAGAGAGAGAGAGAGACAGAGACACAGACAGAGGGAGAAGCAGGCTCCATGCAGGGAGCCCGATGTGGGACTCGATCCCGGGTATCCAGGATCACACCCTGGGCCAAAGGCAGGTGCCAAACCGCTGAGCCACCCAGGAATCCCTCTCTTGCTGCTTTTAAAATTCTCTCTTCTGGGATCCCTGGGTGGCGCAGCGGTTTGGTGCCTGCCTTTGGCCCAGGGTGCAATCCTGGAGACCCAGGATCGAATCCCACGTCGGGCTCCCTGTGCATGGAGCCTGCTTCTCCCTCTGCCTGTGTCTCTGCCTCTCTCTCTCTCTGTGACTATCATAAATAAATAAAAATTTTAAAAAAAATCTCTCTTCTTTACTACTTTTTTGCTATTTTAATGACTGTATGTCTTGGTGTGGACTTCTTTGGGTTGATTTTGTTGGGGGCTCTCTGTGCCTCCTGGATCTGGATTTCTGTTTTTTCCCCCAGATTTGGGAAGTTTTTAGCTATTATTTCTTCAAATACATTTTCTGCTCTCCCCTTTCTCTTTCTTCTCCTTCTTGGGTCCTTATAATGTGAATATTTTTACATTTGATGGTGTCGCTGAGTTCCCTTAATCTATTCTCTCTCTTTTTTTTATTAATCTTTTTTCTTTCTCCTGTTCAGCTTGCTTGTTTTCCATTACTATGTTCTCCAGGTCGCTGATCAACATGTTATTCTGCTTCCTGTAGTCTATTATTTATTCCCTTTAGTGTATTTTTACCATTGAGTTCTTCATCTCTGATTGGTTCTTTTTTTTTTAAAGAGAGAGAGAATGCAAGTGGGAGGAGGAACAGAGGGAGAGAATCTCAAGCAGCCTCCCCACTGATCATGGAGCCCAATGTGGGGCTTGATTTCACGACCCTGACATTACAACCTGAGCCAAAACCAAGAGTTGGAACTGAGCCAACCAGGCACCCCTGATTGGTTCTTTTTTATGTTTTCTTTCCTTGGTTATGGGTCTTGCTGTGGTCTTCCACTTTTCTCAACTCCAGTGAGTACTTTTATGACCATTACTTTAAATTCTCTATCAGACATATTATTTACCTTTGTTTCCTTTAGCTTTCTTGCTGTGATTTCCTCCTGTTCTTTCATTTGGAACATATTCCTCTGTCTTCTTATTTTGTCTAACTCTTTATGTCTGTTTTATGTGTTAGGAAAGCCAGCTACATCTCCTGCTTTTGCAAGTAGTGACCTTATGGAGAAGTGGTCCTGTAGTGCCCTGTAGTGTAATGTTCCCTGTTCACAAGAACTTGGGACTTCAGGGATGTTGTCTCTATGTGTTAATACACCCTACTACTGTGGCTGAGCTGCATTTGCCTTCAGTAAAGTCTTCTGCAATGGCTCTCTTTGGCTGTTATGGGCAATGTTTGGTCCCTGTATTGTTAATGGGTCAGTCTGTGGCCATCTTGGACTTGAGTTGGGTCCGACCACGTATTTTCAAGAACTGTGTTTTCCAGACTTGCTGGGTGCTCTCACTGTGTTTTCCCATGGGAGAATTTTGCGATGAGTGGGGCCTGTTGTCAGACCAGATGTCTGCCCCCAGCCCACTGCTAGAGCCACAAACTGTTGTGAGTGGTTATCTTCCCCTCTCCCTAGGGCAGGAATCACTTCAGAGTGCTGTTGGCTGCTGCTGGGGCTATTTGCACATGCCATTCTTGTGGAACCACTTGATCTGGACTCCTGCCAAGGGCACATTGGATTGGGCTATCTGCAGGAGAGCACAGGAGCAGGCTGCATGATGTTAGCAAGGTTTGTGCAAATCTGCTGAGGGAAAGTTGGATAAAACCTTGATATAGAGGTCTGACCATCACAATTCATATCCAGGCTTTATCTGTGGTGTGAAAAGGACAAATTATTTATCTAAACTTCAGTCTATTTATCTATAAAGTGGGGTATACTTACATGTTCATATTATTTTGAGGTTTAAATGAGATATGAATTTGAGATATACATTTATTACAAATTTAATGGATATAAATTGATTAGCACAATGCTTGGTACATGATTAAGTGCTTTGTAAAATGGTAGCCACATGTACATACTGGAATAGACTGTCCAGAGAGATTGAAGAATTCCTAGGTTAAGTACAACTCTCAAGAGCATAAACTTTGCCTTGATAGTTAGTTCCATAGTCTCCTTGACCATGAATCCCTCTTTTTTTTTCCAATCCAGTTCTATTATATTATTCTTTTCTTTTAAAAGATTTTATTTATTTATTCATGAGAGACACACAGAGAGAGGCAGGGACCTAGAAAAAGGGAGGAGAAGCAGGCCCCATGCAGAGAATCTGATGTGGGACTTGATCCTGGGACCCTGGGATCACACCCTGAGCCAAAGGCAGACACTCAACCACTGAGCCACACAGGCATCCCATATTATTCTTTTTAAAAAGATTTTATTTTTTTTACCTGAGAGAGAGAAAAGCACAAGCAGAGGGAAGGGACAGAGAGAGAGGGAGAAGCAAATTCCCCACTGAGCATGGAGCCTGATGTGGGGCTCAATCCTAGGACCCTGAGATCATGACCTGAGCTGAAGACAGACACTTAACTGACTAAACCACCCAGGCACCCCCTATTATATTAACACCAATAGTCAGTAATGTATGTTTTATTCCAGCATGAATAAGCCACAGTTTTAAATAGAAGTAGGTGAGTTTTATGCCTGTTTTCCTCTATTTGATACTTTTTAGCAGTGTTTTAGTAGAATTTTTGGTTGCAGCATCACATCAAGGCAGTGCCCTTCAGGGAATTTCTGTATCCTTTCTCTGGGTAGGATGGTGTCCTGATATATCCTCATTTGCATAAATATGTACTTTGCATACATTAAAACCTCTTTGCCTCTTTCCTGTTCATTCGTTTACATTTGCCACTCTTTAATATAGTAGGCCTGACTTGTATGTTTCAAAACATATTTATGCTTCAAGAACCTCCATTCTAGCATTTTTTTCCCCCAGGAAGACAAGGAAAGTGATTCACTTCCCCAATTTGCTATCAGATCTTTTGATAAGTGTACCTTTTTTAGACCCTGATCATGAAATTGTTATTCAGATTCTTCAGCCCATTTTATTTATTTATTTATTTATTTATTTATTTATTTATTTATTTATTTATTTTTATTTTTTTTTTAATTTTTATTTATGATAGTCACAGAGAGAGAGAGAGGCAGAGACACAGGCAGAGGGAGAAGCAGGCTCCATGCACCGGGAGCCCGATGTGGGATTCGATCCCGGGTCTCCAGGATCGCGCCCTGGGCCAAAGGCAGGCGCCAAACTGCTGCGCCACCCAGGGATCCCTCTTCAGCCCATTTTAAAAATGTGTTATAAAAAGTGTTTTATTGCCTTTGGAGTCCTTTTCAAAGTATTTCTCAAATTATTTTTGGCTTAGTTTTTGGTTTTATAGTTTATAGTTAACTTGCTATGTTTATTAGCTTCCTTGTTTTCCTTATATGGTCTACTTTTCTATTATTAAAAACTGATTTTTTAAAAAAAACTGTAATTGCTGTTTTGGCCATCAATCAGACAGGTGGGGCTTTTGTTTGTTTGTTTGTTTGCTCTTGTAAGAGTTTTAATTTAAAAAATTTGTTTTTTTGTTATTCCTTCCCAATGCTATTTACAATTTTATTTTTGGCTTCTGATGATGTATTTGAAAAAAGTCTTCAGGCTTCTATTTTATTTTCATGTTTTCATTCATTTTGCTCACTCTCCAACACCTGTATTTGCTTATGTTACAACCAGTGGAAACGATACTAAATGAGGGATTGTAGACTGAAGTTCTAGGGCTGGGACAGCTTCAAAGTTATTGTGTGACTTTCGTTAGGTCGTTTGACTGCTTGGCTTCCAATGTCCTCATCTGTGAAATGAAGGGATTTTGTTCGTTTACACAACAAGTATTTATTAGGCAAATATTAAATTGTAGGCATTATGCTAGATACTGGATGATCTGCAACAAACAAAAATAATCAAGGTGCCTCTTCTCATGGGATGTATATTCTAGTGCTATTAAATGATATAAACTCCAAAGCCTTTTGGAGTGTATGTGATACTTTTACTTAGTTCCAATTCTCTTTTGAACAGAATAGGAAAAAAATGCAATATGTCTGAAGTTTTTTTTTTTTTTTTGGCTTTTGGGGATTCCTTTGGCTTAAAATAAATACCTTACAGTTTGTCCTATAGGGAAACCAGTGTGAGATGCTCTTTTTGGAAAGAATTTAGGTCAGAGCTGCATACTATATTCCCCTCTTAAAGTGAATCTTACAACACCTTTGGAAATATACTTCAGAGCTCTGCTTTTTGAAATATATTAAAAAAAAAAAAAAGAGGGATCCCTGGGTGGCACAGTGGTTTGGTGCCTGCCTTTGGCCCAGGGCGCGATCCTGGAAACCCGGGATCGAATCCCACGTCAGGCTCCCGGTGCATGGAGCCTGCTTCTCCCTCTGCTTGTGTCTCTGCCTCTCTCTCTCTCTCTCTCTCTCTGTGACTATCATAAATAAATAAAAAAAAAAAAGAATTTAAAAAAAAAAAAAAAAAAGAGAATTACTGGAATAATTAAGACTGACCTGTATTGAGATTTGAAAGTCAACATCAGTGAAAGAGGAAATAAAAGTTTCTTGGTTGCTGCCAATATGATAATACTTATTGAGTTATAAGATTGTATTCAGCTCTAGACTATAGAGCTCTTTATTGCGTATCAGTAATAATGATAAATAAGTATTAATAGCAAAATGTATAAATTTTATTATTTAGCTGACAACCTAGTATGTGACATATATCTTGGAAAAATAATGGGCTGATAAACTTAGAAAAAAATCCAGTATAATTAACATGGGCTGGTAAACTTTTAAACTTACTTGCCAAAGGATTTTTAGTGTTACAGGAACTACCACAACAGAAGTCCTTAAAAAAATTAGCCGAGATTTATCTCCTTTTCTCTTCATACCACTTTTAATTTACAGTGGGCTATTTGTGGGAATTGTTGCTATCAGGTAGTAAGAAAAGGCTGGAATTATACTGAGATAATTTTAGAATTATTATCAGAATGGAGCTATCTGAAAGGATTGTTCATAACAGGTAATCACCATCAGGAAAAATAAAATAGAATGAAAGATGTAAGTGAAGTGGGGATCCCTGGGTGGCTCAGTGGTTTAGCGCCTGCCTTCGGCCCAGGGCATGATCCTGGAGTCCCAGGATCAAGTCCCACGTCAGGTTCCCTGCATGGAGTCTACTTCTCCCTCCGTCTGTGTCTCTGCATCTCTCTCTCTCTCTCTCTGTGTCTCTCATGAATAAATAAATAAAATCTTTAAAAAAATATGTAAGTGAAGTGACAGAAAATAAGTGATGAGTTGGTAGAAAATCCAGAAAACATCTTGCATGAAAATCAACTCATAACAGGGATTTGCTTGATTTTATGGGAGAGATTAAATAGTAAATGTAAATTTTTACCTCTTTCTCAAATTCTGTCTTATCCAGGATAATAATTCTTACTTCAATTCTGAGTGATCACACTTGCATTTTTTTCTGTTCATGAATTTATATTACATTTTATTAATATCATGGTTCTAATTTAATTTGTCTCAAGTTAATCTTCTAAAACTTCAGAAACAATAATCAGAGTTACTGAAAGGAAGTTGAGTTCAGTATTCTGAAATGTTCATGTGATATACATCATTATACATATACAGAGATAACCATAAAAAAACAAAGGAAAAAGGAAGTAAAGAGATATTAAATTTTCAGAGGAGGGTAGGAGTACTTCCAAATTTGAGGGGAAAGGAGAAATTTGTGAATAAGATTTATACTGGTCTTAAAAGATAGTACAATCTGGGCAATCAGAGATAGAGGGAACATTTTCTATGTGGAAGTAATAGTAGAGCTATACAGTTGAAATTATATTGGCCTGGAATTAACTGAACTTTGGTTCAATTTTCTCTAATTCCTAGTTTTTTTTCTGTAAAAATTGGAATAATAACCTCAAAACCTAGCTATGGGTTGTTGTGAGGGACAGTCAAGTGGACATTTCTAGCAAAGTTTCTGGCAAAGAGTGGATGCTTGGACAAAAACCCTCCATTTTTAAGGAGGACATTCAAAGCCAGGCTTAGGAGTCTGGGGGAGCCTTAACCCTGCTTCTACTATTTACTAGCTGCATGACCTTGGGAAAGTTACTTAACTTTGCTCAGTCTCAGTTTTCTCATCTCGAAAAAGGAGGTAAAAAAAAAAGGAAAAGAAAAAGAAAAAGGAGGTAATAATAGGACCAATTTCATAGCTGATGTAAAGAATAAAGGAGTTTATGTAAAGCACTTATAAAATATGTGGCACAAAGTATGTCATTGTTAATTATTATTATTATTACTTTTCATGGGCTCTGAGGAGCAAGTGACTGACTCAATTTTTTCTTTAGAAAAGTCAACTTGTTGGTGGTTTATGAATAGGAATTGGATGATAAAGGATTAGGGAGAGACCAAAAGTGAAGAAGACTAGTTAAGGGTTTATTAAACACTCTGGATCAGAGACATTGAGAACCTGTGAATAATGATGGTAGCAGGAATGGAGAGGGGCTACTTTCCTAGAGACATACTTTTCAAATTTCATTGTATGAATCATTGGGGATCTTATAAAATGCAGGTTCTGGTTTGGTAGGTTTGAGTGGGGCCTGCAGTGTTGTATTAATTACAAGATCCCAAATGATATCAATAATGCTGGCACATGGAGCACGCTGACAAGCAAGGACTTTGAAGATGGGATTAATAGAAGTTGACAGTTGATTGGTCATGGGGACAGGAGACAAGAGGGATGGTGAATTTTCAACAGAAGGAACTAAATTGGGAAGGAAAAAGATGAACTCAGATTGACACACCAACCTTGATTTCTTGAAATTGGAGTTTTAGGAGAGAGAATGGTATAATGCCAAAAGGGTAGATTTATTGTCAAAAGACCAGGACCAGCAATGACTAGGAAGATGACTTTGGACTCTAGCTCTTCTTCATCTCTGAATGGGAGACTATAATGACTACTTCAAAGGATTGTTGCAGAGATGAATGGAGATACTTTGTCATGAAAACTACTCACATGGTGGCCAGCACAGAGGAGGCACTTACTGAGTAAAAGTTAAATTTATAGGCTATGGAATTTATGGTTTAATCTTGCTCTGGCAAGGCTGATTTGGGTTTTAACACATACGTTTTTCCTACAATGTACATACTGATACTTCAAATCATACGGTAATTTGGCAGCCTTCTGAACTTTATGTTTTCTAAGTATTCGTTAGCTGACATAATTTCAGGGGACTTGAATGCCAGGATTGGCAGCAGTTCCACCAGAGCTACATCTATCAGAAAACAGCAATTGTCAGATCCTTCCTTTTAAGGCACTTCTCCAGGAATAACTGTCTGAATCAAAGAGGAAAATATCTGGTCAAACTCATTTATAATCATAGTCCAATAATGGTAAATGGCAGGCTGTGGGATAAATCTGTGGACTTCCACTTACATTTCCAAGCAGAGGCAGCATTACTGATGATTGAAGAATTAGCTCTTTGGAGCTTATCTGCAACCTTGAGTTGCATATTTTAGAGTGGTTAAAAGTAAATATTTTTCCCTTAAACTTAATCTGAACTTTCAAAATTGTCCTTGTATCTGTCCCTATACATAACTCAATTGGTGAGATTTTAGGGATAAGGTTAAACTGAAGTGAACAAGTAAATTTATGATAAAGAATTTATAGCACATATTTTGTTCTGGAAGTCTTAAAAAATAACTATTTATAATATTAACAAACTGTGGTTATAGTACTTATGTTGCTGGACTATTCAAGAAGTTCTTTTATCTCTTGCTTCATAAAAGAGATCAGAAAGAAAAAAAATTCCAGGCCATATTGTCAAGATACTATCTCAAATATAACAAGAGATCAAGTCTTCCAAAGACTCATTAAGTTACAGTTCTTCTAAAAACAACTTATCCTTTCCAAAAATTAAATTACTTAAAATATTCTGTAATATTTTGTGCTCCTCCTCAGGGACACCAACCACATGGATTTGGGACTTTATCTTCTTTGGTGTCACTTCAGTATGAGGAAATTCAGAATCACGTACATTTCGTTGTCTCCAGTATATTCTCCATAGTCAGAATCCATTTTTTCATAACTCTAAAAAAAGTCTAATCTTTCAAGGCTGAAAGGAACTCCAGAAGAAAATCTTTGCTGACAGAATTATTTTGATCTTGCTTGAGTAGTTGGCTGAAGTCTTTGCCAACCTATTTACCTTAATTAACTCCACAGGTATGGTTCCCTCAAGATGAAGCCTAAGTGTAGTTGACTCTAGGTTCAAAAAGGAAAACTCTCCATCTCCTGAAATTAGAGAACCATTAAGGCTCTTAGAGACTTCCTCAAAATAACATCAAATTTCTTCTTAAATTGAAAGACTTAAGGCTCAACTCTTAGTTTGCTTGCATAAGGAACTAACCAGCTTTGGGTAGCAACTATTTTCTACAGATGGTGGCTATGAAAATATTTGTTGAATGAGTGGATTCTATTACCTGTTTTATCTCCTCCAAAGAATAACTCTGTGAAGCTTTTATCTAGACACATTATTTTTTTCCTCCCATAAATCTTCCTTTCCTGTTATCTAACCATTGTGCATCCAATCACCTGAAAGAGAAATCTGGAAGTTATTCTGGAATCCTCTCTGCCCATCTCATACCAATTCAATTCCCAACACCTGCTGACTCTTACATCCTACATGTATGCTGTCCCTCTCTCCCTTGGTCCCTCTTGGCACTGTGCTAGCCCAGGCCCTTACATTTCTCTGTGGGCCTTTATAACAGTATCTTAAAGGTTTTCTTTGCCTCCAGTTGTGGCCTCCTCAAGTTTACCCATCAGAATGCCTTCAGAGTGATATATTTAAAAACTAATTTTAATCAGGTAATTTCAGTGGCTTTGCATCATTCACAGTAAAAAAATAAATAAATAAAAATAAAAATAAAATGAAAAAAACAAACAAAACAAAACCCTAAGCTCTCTGACACAAAATTCAAGGCCTTTCATGATCTGGTTTGTATGAGCCTCTCAGGTTAATTTATTTTCTACCTACTATTCATTTCATACTCAGCAGCTGTCTCAGCTTTGGCACTGTTGACATTTTGGGCCAGATATTCTTTATTTTGGTGGGGCTATTCTGTGCCTTTTTAAGATGCTTAGCAGCATCCCTAGCCTCTACTCACTAGATACCAGTGGTACTTCCTTCTCCTGGGTATGACAACCAAAAATAACTCCATTGCTAAATTTTCCCCAGGGAACAAAAGTGCCCCTTGGTTTGTAGATAGGAGTTGGGTGGTGAATCACAAACTCTGCACATACTAGGGTATGCAGTACCTCTCTTCCTTGATTTTTTTTTGTTTTGTTTTGTTCCTGGAAATCTTCTCTCCTTCTTTGTCTAATGTGGGGAGAGAGGAAAATATCCTGTCCTTCTGTCTTCTAACTTCTTTGCTCGAAAAGGAGGGACTAGCAATTTGATTGGTCAGATTCTAGGACACTGATTGGGCCATAGGTAATATTACTGTTTTTGAAACGTCCACACATGTGTCTAACTCACTCTTCACTTAAAAAGAAAAAGTCAACCAGTAATTCCAAAATTAATTCTTGTAAAAATTAAAACAATATAGAATATAATATAGAATTAAAAATGAAAGCTTTCTAGGGTCAAAGTATTATAATTTAAAAAACCCCCGAAGATTTGATACATGCTGCCCCAACATTGTCACCAACAGATAACCTACCCCTTTGTGACCATGGATGGCCCTTGGGCATTTCAGGATTGTGTATAGAAAAATGAAGCTGGGTTGGCTCACCAAAACATGGGACTTTGTGATGCTTGCTAGGATTATTCCAGCAGATAATTTACATTTTAAATCTACCTAGCTCAAAGAAAGAAACTAACTTCCTTGCTTCCTTCCTTCCTTCCTTCCTTTTTTTTTTTTTTTCTCTTTCGAGGAAGAAAGAGAGAAAGTGCACATGTGTATGCAGCAGGAGGGTAGTAGGGCAGAGGGAAAGGGAGAGAGAATCTTAAGTAGGCTCCATGCTTGGCATGAAGTCTATGTGGGGCTCAATTTCACAGCCCTAAGATCACGACCTGAGCTGAAATCGAGAGTCAGATGCTTAAGTGACTGAGCCACCCAGATGCCCTTCAAAGAAAAAAAATCCAATAAAACTTCTATTGGCCACGTTCATCTTCCATATTGTCATCCCTTCTCCAAATCCTTATAGCTAATTGCCCTTTCATCCTCATAAAAATCCACAACTCATGATAATCTGAGCTACCTCTACCAAGAAATAGAGGCTTTTTACATTTTATGGTGTATGATGTTATCAAACTTTAGTCCATAACCCCAAAAGAGTCTGCTTCACAAAGTAAAGGATGAGTCCTGGGAATTTTTTTTTTTTTTTTTTTACCGGTTCCGGCCAAGATGAGTCTCAGGTGCTGCCTGGTGTGGAAGCCAGTGGACTGCATAGCTGCAAAGGAAAATGTAAAAAGACACATCCAAGTATTCAACATTTTGACAGTTGAATATTTCACCTCATGTTCATATGGATTCAGTATCTAGTATCCACACTTATATTCCAAGTTACATAAATCCCTATAGCAGATGGAGGAAAAGATGTCTGTACATGCCTATGTCCTAAATACTAAGCAGGCCTTCAAAAGAAACTAGGTGAAGAGGAAATACCTGCAAGGGTTCTTTCTTAAGATAACAAAAACATGCCTGACGGTGGGGAAATGTCATTATTGTCATAAAGATTTCCAGCTATGGGAGCAAACAAAAGGTGAGAGAAATCTTTTCTACACAGGTTTTACTCTAGACCCCCCCCCCCCATACTTAACAGGGAATTTAAAAATAGCCCTTTCTCCTAATTCTATTATTATTCTTTTAAAGGCTTCTTCACTCTTTAGGATCAGGAGGTCAGTAAGGATGGTGGAGGTGAAATGCTCCTAGTAGTGGAACCAAGGATGATGGAGTAAATGGGAAAAATGCTTTAAAAACTCTAATTGAGACAAACCTGACTACAACATTGTGTCTGTGCTATGATTACAACTGTAAAAATTCTGTCTGCATATGGACAGGGACTAAAAGGGAGCATGAAAAAAATGTAAACAGTTTGGTTTGTAGGATGGCAGGATTTTGGGTGGATTTTTCTTTCTTTTATTTTGAGTTTTGTCAATGTTTTTGTAATGTTTTGTAATAAACAATACTATAAAAGAAGCAGCTGAACCTGCTGACTAATTATTGTTAGAAAGAGCAGCTTAGCATCAATTCTATCAGAGCTAAAATTGCTGCCTTTGGCAGATGCTCCTCAACATCAGATAATACTATGTCAGATAACCTTAATCAAGAAGTCAGGTCCTCTGTTCCATAGGAGCATTTCCTCCTCCTTCCCTCCTTCCCTCCCTCCTTCTTTCTCCCTCCCTCCCTTCCTTTTTTCTTCCTTAGCTAACTTCTTGTGATAGGCATACCAGATTACCAGATATTGGTTCAACTGGGCCCACAAGGAGGGTGTTTCATTTTGTTGTTTTTATTTTATTTTTAAAAAGAGTAAAAAATGATTGATTGGTTACACCTGCCCTAAGATAAGCCCTGGACCAAATCATCTTCTGCAATACACTGAAAAACTCAGGATCCTCAAAAGAGTGTCTAAGTGTGTGCATGGATTCAAGCTCCAATTTGAAGGAAATACTGTTGTCACCTGCAGGAATCCCTGCTGCTTCTCTTTGTGCAGAAATGGAATGGCAAGAATATAAGTTAGGTTCTTAAAAATTTGACAACAGTATGTCAGCCTCACTTCCTGCACATCTGGTGTTTAAAGCTTATGGATAATCAACAGAGTAGACTATTGGCACTTCAGGCACTTGTCACGGAATTCAATCTTGAAGTGACTTGTAACTGCACACTTGCCAAAGGCTCACCTAAGACATATGATATTGAAGAGGGACGATTTAAAATGGGTGGTCTCTCCATTTTTCTTCCAGGAACTCTAATCTCTGTTCTCATGATTTGTGTGGTATTGGGAAGCAATGTATCTGGGCTGGGCTACCTCTGTTCCTGATAGAAATGCTTGCACTGTGTTAAACATTTAGGGGCCTGGTTTGAACCTTTGTGAGAATCAATAGAAGAATTGTCCACTAGAACAATACCTTTGCATTTTTTGGCAAATATCATTGCTGAGGATGTTGTGCAATGCTCTTTATTAAAAATCTATTATTAAAAAAATCTATTATTAAAAAAATATATGATAAATTCCTTTTGGATTCAGGACATTAGCTTTTTTTCTTTGCTCAGAACATGGGTTAGAGACTAGGCATTTCTTTTTGTGTCTTAGGTACCAAGAAGTGTGTTTTACCCTTAGTACTCCTCCACTGGCAGTTTCATACAGAGTGGAGGAATCGATGAGCTCAGATAGCAGAGTTGGGCACAACAGGGAGGGTACCATTTGGTGTCCATTCAGTTGCTATGCCTGTTATGGCTTAGGTAGGTGCAATCCTTCCAACTTCAATGATCTCATTAGGGTTTTTTTTCCTCCAAGAATCTGTTGTTCCTGAAGTACTAGATTTTCATAAAGGAAGAAATGCATTTCATTTTCTATAAATATCAAAATTAATTACTCATCGTTATAACTATTCATTAAAATTCAAAATTAGATGAGAATGTTCTTCATAGATTTTTTTAAGCCCTGAAGAGATCCATTTTATTATAGCATCTACAGCTCTACTATTTAAGGAAATTATGACATAAGGTTCATAATTGAATTAAGCCAATACCTTTTGCCCAAATCTTAAGAAGAAATTAGTAAAAAAGATGGTGGGTAGAACTATGGTAGTTTATTAGGACAAGTGCAGGCAGTTAAGTAGAGTTGTTTTTGTAGGTCTGACACCAGTGTATCTACTTGGGAACAGACTCATTCACTCACTTGTTCATTCTTTCAGTCATCAATATGTGAGTCTAATATATTACAAGGACCATTTTAGGTGCCAAGGATATATCAGTAAACAGAAGAGACAGAACTTCCTGCCTTTACAGAATTTGCATTCTAATGGGGCAACGGGGAAGATAGTCAATAATAAACAAAAAAATACATGGTGTGACAGTTGGTGAAAGTGCTATGGGGAAAAGTCAAGTGGGTAAGGGAGAGTTAGGGGGCACAGGGTGTGAGGGTGGGAATGCTATTTTAAATAGTGTGACCAGGTGGCATCTGAGCAGAGATTGGAAGGAGAGAGCTATGTGAGTCTCCCTGGGAAAAGTTTCCATTCAGAGGGAGCAGTTTGTGCAAAAACCCTAAAGCAAGTATGTGCTTGGTGTGTTTGAGGAAAGCAAGGAGACAGCCATGGCAGGAATGAATCATGGGAAGAGAGTGCTTGGGAGGCCATGGATGGAGGAGAGAGCCAGATCATGTAGGCCATTTTGCAAGGTTTTAAAAATGAGACAGGGACAAGTTTTTAAAACATCACTTGATTGCTTTGTGCAAAATAGACAATAGTGAGATGTGGGAAAAGTGGAAGCAGGATACCTAACCAGGAGATGATGACCATTTGGACTTGGGCTGTAGTAGGGAGAGTGGGAGGAGTGGTCAGATTCTAGATCTTTTTTGAAGGTAGAGCCACTAGGATTGGTTACTGTTAGGATAGGAGTTGTTAAAAATAAAAAAGGTAAGTTTTTGGTCTGAGCGAGTATGTCAAGGAATGCAAAGGATGGAATTGCCATATCTTGGATGGGGAAGATTATGGGAGGAAGATCAGGACTTTGGTTTGGACCGATTAAATTTGAGATGTCCAAGTGCTGATGGTTTGATGATATAAATCTCAACTCAAGATTAATACTACATTTAATATTGTATGAACAATCTACTATGGTATTATTGGATATTAATATACTTTTGGTACTACGGTCAATGGTCATTGGTGATTCCAGAGGTAGGGAAGCAGATACTCCTCTTTCTGACATTGCACAATGACACAACATCTGTGTCATTCTCCTCATCTCATCATGAGGGCATTTTATCATCTCACATACTCAAAAAAGGATGAGTACCATAAAGTTAAGATATTTCAAGAGGCAGACTATATTCACATAACTTTTAGTACAGTATATTGCTATCAGTGTTCTATTTTACTATTATTGCTAATCTCTTACTGTGCCTGATTCATAAATGAAACTTTATCATAGGGATGTGTGTGTATATATCTGTGTGTATATATCTTTATAGTTCTGTACTCTCTTGGGTTTGAGGCATCCATGGAGGATCATTGAACGAATCTCACAGATAAGAGGGACATATTGTATATTTTTGTTGAATGAATGGATAGTGGAGTGACAAGTACCTGTAGTCTTGGAGGAGGTGGGTGTTGAGGTGGTGGGCCATACAAGTGACTAATTCAAGGCCACTAAATGTGAAGGACAAGCCTATGTAGCCCTCTTGAGTGCTGACTCTCTTCCTGCCCATGACAGGGCTGAATGAGGCACTTGGTGCGCATGACAGGGTGACCCAAGATGTGCTGAGATTCACATTCCCCAGCCCCCAACTGTTAATCCTCCTGGTAAGTGTTTAGGTGCCTCCAGCACAGTTTTAAATTTGAGCTCTTTTGGTAAATGATCCTTAAGCCCTTCCTGTCTCAATTCTCTTACCGGTTCTCCTTCTCACCCTCCTCCCCCCACTCTGAACTTTGAAATAAATTCATATGTTTATGTCACTTAAACAAAAATGAAACTCTATTCTGTGAAGTAAGTGTTTAGTTTGTAAAAGGATCAATGGGCTATTTTGGATCAAATAACTGTGTTTTCTTTAGCCATTTAAAATGGTCTATTTTCATTTTTTAAGCCACTGCCTTGTGAAAGGACCTAAGAATATCCCCAACTTAGTGTTAGATCCCGTAATTACATTTTCTCATTTTGAAAGCAGTTATGCAGTCCTTACAATAGAGTCAACGCAGCTAAAAATAAACTCCAGGCAGTTCATATTAACTGGGTAATAATAACGGGCAACAAGGAGGCTTGGTGTCCAAATATGATGAAAACAGGAAGTTCATTACACAAGCTGTTCTTTCCTGATATATCTGAATTCTTAAAGCCTTAACTCAAAAATAATCCCTTCAGGTTATAAATAAAAGCAGAGAATTGTCTCTTACTTGTGGCTTAATGGAGATAACACTGTAGCTAAATAAATCCACATAGTTATGGATTGAATGTAACGCCAGAATGTCTGTTTGGGAAGAGGAAGGAGTATGTTTGTGGAAACCCCTCTACCTCCCAGAGAGGCACTGGACCCATGTGCCCAGGGGCTTAGTCTTTTCTCACCCTAGGCAGAAGTTGCCAAGGAGATGATGCTTTACTTTGGTACGATGGCAGGAAAGCAGAAAGCTTTCAGGTGTGGAAAGGATTTTTATTCTTCCCTGGGGAAAAAATGGATGAAACAGAACAACATCAGCTCCAAGTGTCTGCCAAGTCATGTAAATTTCAATCCAGGGTTCTCATTGTAAAGTGGGAATGAGACTCAAAAGAAGAAGTTAAGCCTTTTTCCTTTAGAAATCCCTTTCTCTAGTGAGTGTCACTGATTGTGGAGATTCAGATTTTCTTGATTAAAACAAGGTGAGCATGGGAGGAAAAATTTAATTTATGTAACTGGAATGAACCCCACCATCTCCCTCTTGAAACAAAATCCCAGCCCTCCAGGGTGTTACTGGGAAGTGTGATAGGGAGCCCAAGACCCTGCCATCCACTCCTCTTTGAGAATCTCTCACTAGCTTTTTTTCCCCAAGTTTTTATTTAATTTCTAGTTAGTTAACATATAGTGTAATGTTGGTTTCAGGAGTAGAATTTAGTAATGCATCACTTACATACAAGACCTAGTGCTCATCCTAAGAAGTGCTCTCCTTAATAGATGCTCACACATCTAGCCTATCCCCCACCCACATCCCTCTATCACTAGTTGTTACAACAGCCAGAGTACCCCTGGCTCAGACAGGCATCCCATCTTAATTTTCTATAACATGGTAGAGACCAGGCTGAAAGGATCAATGAAGACTTGGGATTGGGATGGAGGTGGGGGGAAGAAAATGGAGGTAATATGCAGACGCCAACCACAGAGGGAAGAGTGTACACTGATCTGGCTCCACAGAGGTGGTTTTCTCTCCCAAGTCTGGGTCAGTGATGTCTTCTGGTTTTGCCTCGAACAAAAAAGCATGCCTGGGGAGTGCTCACCTTGTAAATGTCCCTAAAACCTCCCAGTTAATTCTTGTTCCATTTCCACGTTGGCTACACTCACCCTTCCCAGAGAATGACAAATCTAGGATTGTGTCCCAGGAAGGGGACTCTTGCCACTTTTTTTTTTTTTAAATATTTTATCTATTTATTCCCGAGAGAGAGAGAGAGAGAGAGAGAGAGGCAGAAACACAGGCAGAGAGAGAAGCAGGCTCCATGCTGTGAGCCCGATGCGGGACTTGATCCTGGGGATCCAGGACCAGGCCCTGGGCCAAAGGCGGCGCCAAACCGCAAAGCCACCAGGGCTTCCCTCTTGCCACTTTTGAAGAGAGAAGGGAGAGGGCCAGTCACAGTGAGCGTCAGGAGGGCCATATTGCCAAGGCCTCACATTTAAGAACAGCCTCAAATTTAGACTTTTGACGTTATTTCCAAATGGAGCTAACATAGCCACAGACATACACTGATCTAATTACATTGCACTATGTATAATTATTGAATGCAAACATTAAAATACATAAATTTTGATAATACTGTTTTGACATGTTTTCATTTTCTAAAATACTGTCGTTCTCAGAAATTGGAAGGGGTCTGGCCTCTAAGAGGCCCTGACCATAGACCATCTGCCTCTCTGATGCTACTCTCGGGGAGGGGTGGAGACTTCTGTGAGAGAAGGAGGGAGATTTACAGAGAGATACCCTCTCAAGGTACATGAATGCAGTGGTTCTTAAACTTGCATGAGCAACAAAATCTCCTAGAAAGCTTGTTAGAAATGACACATGATGCGCTGAGAATTTCAGGCTCAGACCCAAGATCTTTTCTCAGGGGATCTGAGATTACTCTTTGAGAGGCTCTGTAACAGATTGTAGGGGGAGCTGTTGGGGAAAAGTCAAAGGGTAAAAGAGGTACCTTTGGGAAATAAATAATGACTCCCTCTGGGAACACTGAAGACTCTATCAGAGAGATAGAGGTTTATCCCACTAGGGTCAATAGAGAAACAGAACAAAGGACCTGGTGACTGAGAAAGCAGAGAGTAGGCAGAGACAGCCATCAAAGATGTGGAGAAAAAGAAACCTTCATGCACTGTTGGTGGGAATGCAAACTGGTGCAGCCACTGTGAAAAACAGTGTGGAGGCTCCTCAAAACATTAAAAATAGAATTGTATGATTCAGTAATTCCACTACAGAGTGTTTACCCAAAGAAAACAAAAACACTAATTTGAAAAGATATATGCACCCCTATGTTTATTGCAGTGTGGTATTTACAATAGCTAAGATATGGAATTAGCACAAGTGTCCATTGATAGATGAATGGATAAAGAAGCTGTGGCATACATACACAATGGAATATTGGAATATTACTCAGCTATAAAAAAGAATGAGATCTTGCCATTTGTGACAACATGGATAGATCTAGAGGGTACAATGCTCAGTGAAATAAATCAGTCAGAGAAAGACAAATACCATGTGATTTCACTCATATGTGGAATTTAAGAAACAAAACAAATGAACAAAGGAAAAAAAGAGACAAATAAAAACCAGACTCTTAACTATAGAGAACAAACTGATGGTTACCAGAGAGGAGGTGGGTGGGAGGATGTATTAAATAGACAATGAAGATTAAGGAGTGTACTTATCATGATGAACACTGAGTGATGTAAAATTCTTGAATTATGACATTGTACACCTGAAACTAATATAACACTGTACATTAATTGTACTTCAATTAAAAAAAAATACAGAGCAAGAGACCTGGTGGTTGAGAGAGCAGAAGCAGGAGGGAGAGCTGTGAAGCCTGGCTACAGAGAGCACGGTGCACACTGGAGAAATGTTCAGACGGACAGACTGTGGGGGCAGGCACTTATGCCAGACAGACATGAGACGTGGGCAGCTTCTGGGGGACCTTGCTGGAGGAAAGTAGTGAGAAGACTTCAGTATAGAGCAGCATGTCCTAACCTGTGCCTCTCATACCATGCCTCAAGGTCAATTTTGTACATTTAAAAATTATAGATTAAGCATCTCAGTTTCGTTTCCATGGTCCACATGCTACAAATCCAAGATGCTTTTGTGTTAGTTTTTGTCCCTTCTAAGAACCTACCACAAAAGCCTTTCTGTGAGTAATAAGAGAAATATATCCACTCTGTATATATGATTAAATAGTTATAGGACTTTCTTTGATTTTAAATATCAATGATCTCTGTTACATAGCTTCTTCTTCTTAAAAGAATTTATTTATTCATAAGGGACACACAGAGAGAGAGAGAGGCAAAGACATAGACAGAGGGAGAAGCAGAGGCAGAGGATCCCTGTTTGGGAACCTGAAGCCAGACTCAATCCCAGGACCCTGGGATCATGACCTGCTGAAGGCAGACACTCAGCCACTGAGCCACCAGGCACCCCACATATCTTTTCTTAACTTAAATTTCACTTCTTTAATTTTCACTAATGATAGCAACCATGCTCCATATTTTGGAGTTATCTGCTTAGCAACTTGACTATGAGCCATTTAAACTAACAGTACAATTCTCAAGCTTTCTGGATTGCAATGCTCTATTGTTTCTAGACTTCCACATATTATCCATTTTCTTTTCTAGTGGAACAACATGAATAGATTACAGCAAAAAGTCATAACAACTCAACTTCTATTTTGCTTCTATTGTGGCTATTACAGGTAATGGTTTCCAAGTTATAAAAATATAGAACAAATACTATTCATTGGTCTTTGAAATCAGAGGTAGTTGTTGGATGTATATGTGTGTTTGTGTGGATTATGTAGAGGGAGTCAAAAGATAGTCTACTGAAATAATTCAACAGGTTTATTTAGTGCCTAATATATGCCAGACACTGTTTAGGTGATGGGGATGCAAGAGTATACAAAGCAATGTTCCCATTCTCAGGGAATTAACATTCTTATGGTAGTCAGACAACAAAGGGAGTGACAAGAGAATGGAATATGTATGCTCTTTTATAATAGGGTAATTAGAGGAGGCCTTATAATAAGTGACATTTACTCAAGACTTGAAAGAAGTGAAGATGCCTCATGCACACCTGGGGGGAGAGATTTCTTGGTGGAAGATAGTTGAGTACACAGTTGAGAGAGGAGGTTGTGCCCAACATTGGAGGTATGTCAACGAGGTCAGTGAGACTGGAGTGGAATGGATGAGGGGGAGAGGGAAAGGGAACATGTCAGTAAGTAGCTGGGGAAGACCATGGAGAGTCTTTTAGGTTATGGTAAAGTCTTTGGATTTTTCTTTTCCTTGGGGGAGATGAGAATCCAATGGAGAGTTTTGAGCAAAGGAATTATGTGAACGTTTTAATAGGATCAACTGGGAGTGCTGCAAGAGGAGTGTGTTAGGCTGAGTTCCCTAGAAGTCCATCCTGAGATGGGTGTGTGCATATAATTTATGAAGAAACTGGTATAGGAAGTAAGGTTGAAATGAAGAAGAAGAATGGCAAGAAAATGGTTTTGGATGATAATGAACCTTCAGCCCGATCCTATGGGGAGCTCTGGAGCATAAATTTCGCTGTTGAGTTTTCCCTACTTGAGGCTAGGGAGAGGTGCTTTTTACCCTCCTCTTGTTATTGGCCAAAGACTCTGGGGAGAGAGATGGAGAGTGTAAGTCCCAGGCACATCCTGGTGCAGTGGCTTCTATTGCTGAAGGGCAGTTCTCATGGATGCACTCACAACAGCTGTAGGAGGAGCAAGTTTGGGACTGGGGTCACAATTAGAAGCTCCATTTGGTACATATTAAATCAGAAACACTTCATAGATGCCTAGATGAAGATGTCACAGAGGCAGGTGATGAAAGAATCTGAAGCTGTGAAAATATGTTTCAGTTCCTAGGTTCAGATGACCAGCTGCCCATGATTTTAAAAGAATGTGCATATGTGCTTGAGGTAGCAGTGCTGGAAACTTTTATCGGGGTTCTGATAATGGATGGGGAGTGAGTGAGAAAGCCATAGTTAGTTCCAATAAACCTTAAGGAGGGTGAATATTAGACCCAATAGAGAATCAGTAAGCTTAATGAAAACTTTAGGCCTCATTTCTAAAATAGACCATCAAACAATGATTTATAAGTAATTTACCAAAAGTTGTAATGTTTTAGAGGTAACATGGATTCACAAAGAACACATCAGACTGTGCTAGCCTCATTTCCATAAAGATATTCTAGGCACAGAGGTTTGGGAATTCTGTAGTCTTAGAATCTTATCTTGATTTTTGTATGTATTTGTTAATTTCTTTATTATATCCTTCTGACAAAATGGAGAAATGTGGGCCAGAGCATCGAGTGGTTATGTAGCTTTCTAACTGGCTAAGCAGGAAGAGCAAAGAAGGACCAACTCTTGGATTATTTTTTAATGCCAGTCAAGTTTTTATTATCACCAAGCCCTCTGCTAGTTATAAAATTTTTATCAACAACTTAAATGAACAGCTAGAAAGCATGTTATTAGGTTTGAAGATGACACACATTGAAGGAAAAAAGTTAATATAATGAATTATAGAATGGAAGCTGAGAAGGAGCATCCCAAACTCACAATCTGAAATTTAATAGGCATGGGTACAAAATAAAGTAAAAATATCCCATTTCACAGGTCGTGAGAGGTCTCTCTTGGCAGAAATGAATAGAATTAACATTTTTTTATAAATTGTTTATTTTTCATTAAGTCATGTGTGGCATTAAGTTAAGAGTGCAGGTTTTGAAGTCATCTACTAGAGTTAGAACCCTGGCTCTGCTACTTAATGACTGTGAGATCTAGGGTATGTTTTTAAAAGTCTGTGTTTTATCTTCCATACCTGGGAGATGAGAATTATAATATTAGTTCTAGCTAATATTCTTGGAATAATTGTAAGATTTAAACACATGTGAAATACTTAGAACGATGGCAGAGCATACTAAGTATTCTATAGATAACTATTATAACAGCTTCAGCAGTGTGATCTGGTTGCTAACAAGGTAAAACAATCTTTAGGTACAATGAAAGAAGTGGGGTGTAAAGACCAAAGGAATCTCATAGCCCACTGTACTCTACTGGGATTTTGTTCAACTTGGGTGTCCCTAATTTAAAAAGTGTCTTCAACCTGTGGGTCATCAAGTGCTGAAGGTGATCAAGGGTGTAGAGTCATGCCAAGTGAAGAAAAGTGGAAAGGGCTGGAATAGAGAATATTATTTCTTTTGCAGAAAGACTCAAGAGCTGACATAAAGCTTTCTTGAAAAATCTGAAGGGCTGTCATGTAGAAAAGGGATTAGAGTCTCTGTTGCTCTGGAGACAGAACATGGAGCAGAGAGTAGGAATAACGGGATGATGTGGGATGCAGAAGTGCTTTAACTTTCTCTTATGAGCAGAAGAATTTCTGTTCTAGATCTATCTCTAAATCACGATGTGATCTTAAGTCTCTCCACTCTGCAGGCCTCAATTTCATAATCTGTGAAATCAGGATTTAGATGAAGTGTGTTCTAAAATGGAATTTATAGTTGGTCTGTCATCCTAGATAGCAGGTTTCCTATCATTGGAAATGTTTAAGTAGCCCATGAGACATATTAAAGTAGACATTATTGCATTTGATTTGGAATTTGATCTAAATAACATCAAAGATCTCTTTCAATTCTAAGAAAATATTTTTGTATGTATTCAGAAGGCCTATCCATCCCCATCCTCACCCCTTAGCCCTACTTTCTTGATGGAGATATAGACTCTTTAATGATTATGTGAGAGCTGTTACAGCCTATATTGATTAGGCTGAGTTGTGATTTCCCATTCACACTCTCTGGGGGGATAAAGCTCCCAGAGAATTGAACGATCTGAGGAAAGAGCTCTCTGTACTAATTTCCTTGGTACCTAAAGTGTCACAGCATTTTCTAGCGTTAGCATGCTATCTCATTGCTCCCATTCTTTGTCCTAAGAGTGAAAAAAGTGAAAAGTACCCAGAAATTACTGACGCCATATTACACAGCCGTTAGCTGGGTTCAAGGGTGTATGTTGAGAATTCGGTGTCGGTGGAGGCTGGGATATGCAGGCTAGGGGGTGAGTGCAGCCGGAGGGGGAGGGGCAACTGGATGGCAGCCAGTAGCAGTGGAGCTGTGGGACACCCATCATCTGTTGTCTGCAGCTGACAGGCTGACTTCTCTCTTTATACAACAAATATTTATTGACCACTTATCATGTGGAGGACACTCTACTAGGCACTCTGAGGGACACAGGATGTGATACACTTGCCCCTTCTGGCAAGGGGTTTCTAGTCTATTTGGAAGATAATTACCAGCTGGCAGCAAACACTTTGCATGCTACATTGTTTGCAAAGTGCCTTCAGACAAATCATTCTTCTGGCAGCCTGTGGGATTAGATCCTTCAAGAACCCTCACAGCAGCCTGTGAGGTACTATTATTCCCACTTCTCAGACAGGAAACTGTGGCTCTGGAAATTAAGCAATTTTCCCAAGATCACCCAACTGTGTTGTCTGAAGTGCCCTTACTATTGCTGAAGTAGACCCAGGCATGTCTTCTGACTCCAGTTCCAGTACTCTTTCCACTCCACCACAGTAACAAGAAAAGTTAAAAACCATCATGTAGCCTATAGTATATATGAAGGGAATTGCACAGATAAGATGTATTCTAGGAATTCAGGAATGAAGATCACTGTGGCTAATTACAGAAGAGAGGTCAGTGAGGCTATGGAATGGGTTAGAGCATGCTAGTGATACAATATTAGTGAGCCAAACAGACATGATTCTTGCCATTTGAAAGTTTATAGACCAGTAAGGGAATCCGATGTTTGTTAAATAATCACATAGAGGTTAAGTACAAACTAGGATAAAGCTATGAAGAAAAAGTACAAGATTATTTGAGGATGTATAACAGGATGGAATTTGCTCTAGTATGAGTAGATAGAAATCAGAGATATTTCTCTGAAAAGAAAAAAAAAGATTTTTGGGTTGATGGTGAGTAGGAGTGAACTATGCCAAGGGAAGTGAGGAAAGGGAGAAAAGCATTCCAGACAATGGGAACAGCATATAGAGAGGTCCCGTGGTAGCAGGGAGCATACATTCAAAAAAATGAAATGTGACTAGTAGAGGGTGGTGACTTGAGACTAAACAGAAAAGCTTATACTGAATTCTTTGTTTTTACTTTGAGAATAATAAGAAGGCAATGGAATATTCTTAACCTGGAAGTGACATGTTCAATTTCACATCTTGAAATGGCTGCCCTTGTTGCTATGTGAATAGACCAGAGGTGGACACTCAGGGAAATTGGGAAGAGGCTACTGCAGCAGTTCAAGAAGGAATCTTGTAGTATAGAACAATGGAAAAGGTAGTGGAGAGAGAAAATCATGAGAGAAGATTTACCAGGACTTGAGGACTGATAGGATGTGGATGAAGAAAGGAGAAAAAGAAATCAACAAAGTTTTGGATATGGGAGTCTTGAAGCCTGGAAGTGCTTTTAAGGGATGTTAGAGAAAGTGGGGAGTGATGTTGGCTTGATATGCAGAGTTGGGGGTATGATGGATTATCCAAGTGAAAAGTAAGCAGTAGGATTAGAATTTTTAAAAGAAAAAAAAAAAAAATAAAAAAAAAAAAAAAAAAAAGAATTTTTAAAAGAGACAAAAGAATTGTAGTTATAATATTGGGACCTATCCATAAAGTCATGGTAATTAAGATGTGAGAGGAGGAATCTACAAGTGGCAGGATAGTGAAGAAAAATAATGAGGGTTCAGGAGCTATATTGAATAACCACCGTATAGAACCAGGTCAGGTGAGTGAATAAAGTAGGGTTGCACCTGCAAAGAAGTGGTCACAGAAATAGAAGGGTATTATTGCAAGAAAGTAAGAAATTTAACCACTAAATGTGGCTCTTTTTTAAATTGTTATTACAATCTCTTATGTACTTCCCTGAATTAAATAACAGTGGAGATCCACCAGGAAGAAATTACCCTGTGAATTGCAACACTGTTGTCACCATAATATAGTTGCTTTCAACGTTTGGGGATGGCTACAAATCAAGCATTAAGGCCAGGGTCTCCCCACCTCTGTATTTACTGGTAACAGGCAGACAAATTACATTTTGGCTGTAGTTTTCACTAGCGAATATTGTGGTCCAGAATTGGATTCTGCAAGACCCATTCATTTGTAAATAAATAAACAGCCCCCTAAAATCATTAAGTTGCTTTTGTTTTCTAAAAAAAAAAAAAAAAAAAGTAATCTGCTTCTATATTTGAGAAGTCACAGTGTGTTCCTATGACCAAAGAACACCAAATTTCCATTCTTATTCCAAATGTCTCTAAAATCCACTAACACTTGTCTCAGCATTGAATAAGCACATTAAAAATAAAGTTATCAGCTTTCTCTGCTGAAACTTTTTCATCCACTTACCAATACACCCAAAGACTTCAGTTCTGAAGGATGGTAGCTTGATTTGTGCCAGCTGTTATCAGGAATCACGGACCAAATTGGTTATTTTTGGCCATGATACTAACTTGAGGCTGGCACCAATGGCTTAAAGCACTTACAAGACAAAACACTTAAGTGCAAGTCAATTGTGTTTGCTTCTATGGAAAGTCTTTTGTGAGATCGAAGTACAGGTGGCTTCATCCAGCCAAGATTATGTTAAATTGAGTACTCTAAAGACAAAATGGGAAAAGTTTGAGCCAACGGATTAGGTAATTGGTTTCAGTAAATTTTCAGCTTATGGTTAGTTGAAACATAAGGCAAGACATCCTTATTGTGGCTCTGCATCTATGCACAGAGCGGGTGGATATGAAGATCAGTCCTCGGCAACCACCTTTATGTAGTTTTGTATCTGATGAGTCAGCTCTGGGTCACTGTCCTATAGTAGAGTGGCAAGGCTCCTATTCTTGTAGTGTCTCCCTTAGGTTCATCCCACCCTATTTTCAGCTTCTTCTGAAATGCTACTTTTTTCACTCTTCCAGGATCTGAGGCCAACATTTCAGATGGGTAGGCGTGACCTCTCCTCCAGCCCAAGTGTAGGAGATTCATGGAATTACAGGGAGATTCAAACTTTATATCTATCAAAAGAAAGTGCAAGGCCAAGACTTCAGGAAAAGTTTACATTTTTATCAATTATGTCTAGGAAGCTGCCACCTGAAATCGAAACCTTTAGCAACATTTATTAACCTTTTTACAGAACAGAAGTAGAATTTGTGTACAGTGAAATGCTCAGATCTTTGATCAGTTTTGACAACCGCATATCAAGACATAAAAAATTTTCATCAGTCCAGAACGTTCCCTCATGCATCTTTCTAGTCAGTCCCTATACTCATCCATCAACTACTGCTCTACTTTCTATCACTATAGGTTAGTGATCCCTTACTTATTCTTGAATTTCTTATAGACAGAATCATAGGATCTGTGCTCTTTTGTGTTTTGTTTCTTTCACTGAGCATAATATTTTTGAGATTCATTCATGAGCGTATCAGTAGTTCATTCCTTTTTATTTATGAGTAGTATTAGTATTCAATCTTTGAATGTATCATGGTTTTTAACTACTCCATTCTCCTGTTGATGTACATTTGGATTGTTTCCAGTTTTTAGCTACTATGAATAAAACTGTTATGAACATTCTTATATAAAGCTTTATATAAACATATGTTTCATTTCTCTTAGGAAAATATCTATAAATAGAATTTCTGGGTCACAGGGTAGATGTATGTTTAACTTTTTAAGAACTGCTCAACAGTTTCCCAAAGTAGTTGTACCATTTTATACTCCCTCTAGAACTAATGAAAATTTGGTTTTCTTCACATCCTCTCCAACTTTTGTGTTGTTAATATTTTTAAGATTACAGGTGTTTTTGTGTGCGTATGTGTGTGCATATGTATGTGTATGTGTAGTATGTAGTGGTGTGTCATTGTATTTTACTTTGTGTTAAATAGAGAGGTTGACTACTTTTTACAGGTGCTTATTGGTTATTTGTGTATCTTCTTTTGTGAACTGTTGAAGTCTTAAACTCATTTAAAAAATTTGATTCTTGGCAGCCCTGGTGACTTAGCGGTTTAGTGCCGCCTTCAGTCCAGGGCGTGATCCTGGAGACCCAGGATCGAGTCCCACGTCGGGCTCCCTGCATGGAGCCTGCTTCTCCCTCTGCCTGTGTCTCTGCCTCTCTCTCTCTCTCTGTCTCTAATAAATAAATAAAATCTTTAAAAAAGTTTAATTCTTTGTATTATTGGCTTATAGGATTTATTTGTTCTGGACACAATGTATTTGTCATGTGAATGTTTTTCTTCTATGGTTCATACTTTCTATATCATTCTTGAAAAAGTTTTGCCTATTACAAGGCTGTAAAGATTTTCTACTATGATTTTTTTTCTCCTAGTAACTTTATTGTTTTACCTTTATATATATTTAAGTATATGTCCGATTTCTAATTGACTTTTGTGTATGGTATAAGGTGGTTTTTTTCTCTCTCTCTCACTTTTGGTATGGGTATCCAGTTATTCCAACACAGTTGTTGAAGAGATTTCCTTTCTTCACTGAATTTCTTAGGTGCCTTGTCAAAGTCACTTGACTAAATGTGAGTGGGTGTATTTCTGGACTCTTTATTCTGTTTCTAGACCTGTTTTCTAAGTGTTGGTAATGATTTTGAAATAGGAATGGATTGAGAGTCTTAGGTTTCTAGAGGTTTATGAATTAGTGTAGGAATCCTATACTAAGCATCTTTTACCACCTGAAGATTTGTGTGTGTGTGTTCAATGAACCCACGATCATTTATATGATGATCCTCATGTGGGTACTCTAAGGAAAGTGGTTAAAAGAACCAGAGTGTTGATGTGTTAGGCTTTCACTTGCTGCTTGTAGCAACATCTTTCAAGAATTAGATGAGCTCGGGTAAGAATTAGCTGATTTGATAGCAGAAGCAGAGGGAATAATAGATAGTCTCAAAATATAGGGCCTATTAGGGTTGGAAAAAATCAACTATTCCTGAACCTAAATAAATTGTTGCCTTTTTACTCAAGCCTGCTATTTCAAATGGTTGCACTATAGCTGTTACAAGCTGAGGGAGGTAAAAGATGGTTGACCTTTTGCAACTGATTAAAAATTTTAGCTGCATATTTCTTAACCACTTATATAGCACCCAGTATCTCTTCCTCCGTTGCTCTGGCTCTGATGAGCAAGTGCTCCTGCCCTGGCTTTCCTTGGAAAGTCCTTTCTTTTCTTAGAATCCAGGTTACTAGGTTGTCCTATAATTGCAGCTCTCTGATGGTTCAAGAAAAGTTATGATTTGTAGTCCGTCCAGCTTCTTATTGTTAGGTTTGGAGCTCTTTCCAGCCTTTTGTATTCTAAATTGAAACAGAATTCCCAGGAGGGTGATTTATAAAGATATTTTTCACTTGGTAAAATATCTTTTTGTAATATTCCTTTGAATCACAATTCCTATTACCATTCCAATCTTTATTACCACTCCAATCTGTTTCTTTATCAGATTCTACTCATCTGCCTCCAAACTTGTAGACCACAGCTCTTGAAGGGTATGACTTGGCATTTATTTCTATTCCCAGCAATTTGCAAAGAGTCTGGCTCAACTAAAGGAACCTGTTTGTTGATTAAATGTTGAATGGAATGCCTTGACCAGTCTCACTTGACAAACACCTGTCTTTCAAGACCAAAAGCAGTATCACCTCCTCTGATAAAACTCTTATGAGTTCTCTTAGAAAGAGTTAGTTCCCCCTTCTCTGTGTCTCCTTCATATTTTGTACCTTTCTCCACTGGCATAGTGTATGATGATGATTTTTGTATCTTTTAGTCTAGATTGTGAATTTGTTGAGAGCATGAGCCCGTTCTTATTTTATATCTCTAGGTACCCAGAATGATGTGTGGTACATATAATTAAGACTCAGTTTGTTAAGTGGATACATAAAAATGGGTTTTCTAAATGAACTGGAGAATGTCTTTGTTGAATGATTGCATGAAATAGGTTTACATTTATGAAATTTCTATTTACAAAAGCAATGGCATAGGAAATGTACTTGTCATAGAACATGTGTATGTTTAACCTCCTAATGATGTAAGTAATTGCAGAATTTGCTTAGGGCAAAGATAGCAACCATGTAGTAGCTCTGCCACCATTTTCTCTTGGTGTGCTTATGGCAGACAAATTGTTTCTGTTCTTCTTCCCATTGGTCCTGGACATGAACTCAGAACCCTAACTTCCAATAACAGCCACCAATGGATTAGATTTGATGTGTAGAATAAAGATTGTTTTCTCTTCCCTAATCTAGGGGGCTCCTAAAACATTAAGCTGGAGGTCACCCTTGATGCCCTTGCAGGATAGTGTCTAGAGAGAAGATTCTAATAAGCTTCAGACACTTCCCAGATTCCTGTCTCTCAGAACTTAATCACATTTGCATTTGGCTATGCTCAGATGGTGGAAACACAAACTCCAGACTGTCAATCAACTTGGGCTTCCTTTCCAACTTTTCCCAAATCAATTTCTTTTAAAATCTTTGAACACCAAAATTGCACAACTAGTTCTTAAAAAAATAACAATGTTTTATACCTATATATTGCATGATAGTTGGTAACCTAGAATTGTTCATCACTGGAAATCTAGTTAGGAGATGTGCATGAGACTATGTGTGAGAGTGTGTGCATACATGTGTGTGAACTGAGGGGTTTGTGAGATTTGGGTAAAAAAGATGGAAGATATTTACTGAAAAATATTTTTTATATTGTCCAGCTTTTACCTTTAAATATCAGTAGAAAAATTTCTGAAACATATAGATTTCTGGCATGTAATTTATCTTCAAAACAGAAATTAAACCTAACCAGTTATAAATTTGAGTTCCTTTCTGAATTAACCATGTTGGCATTACCCCAGCTACCTCCTTATGCTCACATGGTTGCTTCCAGACTCTATGTAGAATTTTATGCCTCTGTAGTATCAAATTTGTTAAATGGCATATTTTTATATCAGTAATTTTTATAGCATATTGTTATTCCAGACTTTTACATGCCTCTAATTTATTCTTAACTTCAATATAGCAGTATTGGCTTTTTTTTTTCTTCTAAGTTTGATGGTATGAACGCTTAATTGTGATTTAAAGTCATTTCAACACCATCACTAATCTATACTTCATTTTCTATTTTTTCACAAACTTTAGATATTTGAATGAGTACAGGAATAATTATTAGTCTTCCTCAAATTTCCTTTTTATATCTCCTTAAACATTTTTATTTTTTCTTAAGGTGATTGAGATGAAATATTTCTGATGACCTTGACTTATTCATGATACTTAATTGCAGGATAGTAGGAGCAGTTTTGGTTGCAAATCAAATTGAACCTGGTATGGTTTCCTTAAATCATATTCCTGCTTCTTAGTCCCCTAGTAACAAGGAGTCAATTGGTCATTATCTCTCTCTTCTAATGTCTTTTATAGAATGAGGTCATTGGGTTGCAGTTGTCCTTAGGAAAGATTTTTGTGGCAGTGTCCTTTCTCAGCTCTCTGGGTACCATGTTTCTACGGTTGTCAGGATTATGGTCAAAGGTAAGATGGATAAAGAAGGCCGATGAGGTATGTTTTGGTTGCTATATAAAGCAAGGTTCATAAGTGCAGCAATCAAGAGATTGATTTTTTTCCTTAAATATTTTGTTTGCAACTGAGATATGCTACTACCAGGTGAATGGTGGTGCCTTGGTTATTTGATCTGGAGTCCAGATGGTTTTCACGGGAGACCTGTTCAGAGCATCAGTTTTCTGTCTTAATGATATCATTTTATTGTCATGGAATTATGATCGTGTTAATGAAAATAAAAATAAAGAAGAAAAATTGATCTAAAAATCAAGTACCTTTTCTTTGGCCTTGCTTATATTCAGTTTGTATCCCTTTATAACCATAATTTGTGTGTAGTTGTAGCCATAGTTTTTGATCCATAATTTAGTATCCTAATTTCAACTAATACATCAAAAGCATGTTTCTATATTGCTACATAGTATAATTTATGACCATTTGAACAAATACACATTTTCATATCAGTAGGTACTCTTTTAAAATTTTATTCAGTGTTTAATACATACAAAAATTTATAAATTACATATAAGCTGTAATGAATCAACGTATAATTAATACCCATATGCCTATCATTCAGTTTAAGATGAAGAACATTACCATTATCTTTGTCCCTGTGTGCCTTTTTCTTATCTCATCCTTTCTTACCTCCTGAAGTTCACATGACCACTATCCTAAATCTTGTGTTTATTGTACCCTTGATTTTCTTTATAATTTTATTATATGTATTTGGTTATTTCTCTAAACAACATATGGTTTAGTAGATACTTTTTAATCTATACTTAAGTGGATTCATACTGGATGCATTCTCTTGTGATTTTTTTTCATCCAGTATTAAACACCTGTGTTGTTTCCATGTAATCATGTGTTACATTGTACTCATTGCATGACTGTAAAGTATTCCAATATATGAATATACCACAACTTATTGTCCATAATGAATATTTGGGCTTATTCAGTTTTCTTCCCATTATAAATGGTAGGGCAAAGAACACTGTAATATATATAATTCCTATTACAATTATTTAAGAGTTTCTTTGTAAAGTATAACTAAGAGCAACTCTTCTTCAAACACTGAGATAATTCCAAATTATTTTCCAAAGTGGTTGTACCAAATTATGTTCTTAACAGCAATGTGTAAGAATTCTGGTTGTTTTACACCCTTGTCAATGTTTGATATTGTCAGACAGTATAATTTTTGCTAATAAGGTGGCTATGAAATGCTTTCTCATTTGGTTTAAATATGTATTTTTCCAATTAGTAATGAGACAGAACATCTCTTCATATGGTTTATCTTCTAGTGGAGAGCTTGTTCAAATCTTCTGCTCATATTTCTCTTGGGTTTTCTTTTCTTGACTGGTGTATAGAAGTTCTAGATAATAATTCTTTGGAATATATGGGTTCAATCATCTTTTCCCATTCTGTTTTTCACTGTCTTTTTGGTATCTAGTGGTAAACAGATAATGATAATTCTGATGTTGTCAAAAGTAAAAAAAATTATTTTAAAATTTGTGCCTTTTGTGTCTAAAGTAAAATTTCCTCCCTCAAGTATGACGGGTATTCTACATGTCTTCTGAAAATGTTATAGTTTGTCTTCCAGTTAGGTTTTTAACTTTGTGTGTGAAGTGAGGTAAAAGCATATTTTCTTTCTTTCTCTTTTATTTTTTTCTTTATCTTTTTAACATTTAAAGATTTATTTTTTATTTTTTATTTATTTATGATAGACATAGAGAGAAAGAGAGGCAGAGACACAGGCAGAGGGAGAAGCAGGCTCCATGCCGGGAGCTGGTCGCAGGACTCGATCCTGGTACTCCAGGCTCGCACCCTGGGCCAAAGGCAGGCGCCAAACTGCTGAGCCACCCAGGCATCCCTTCTTTCTTTTTCTTTTAAATAAGGATAATCAATTGGCTCAGCACAATTTATTTATTAAAAATTTGCTCTTTCTCCACTGACTTGAGATATCAGCCTTGCCATACACCAAGTTTCCATATATGAATGGGTCAATTTCTATGCTCTGTAATCTGCTTCTTTGGTTAATTTATTTATTGTTATGCCAATATTACATTTTCTTAATTATGTCAGCTTTATTTGAAGTTTTTATATCTAGTAAAGCAAATATCCTAGTTTTTTCTTTAGGAGTGTTTTGAGTAATCTTCGCCCTTTATTCTTCCAAATAAATTTTACAAACTGTTTGGCAAAGTCAATTTAAAAAAAGCTCTGGGATTTTATTAGAATATTATTGGATTCATTGATTAAATTAGGGGAAATGGACATCTTGGTAATGTCAGGTCTTCAAGTCAAATGAATGTGGAATATAATTTTGTTTATCTAGGTCTTAGTGAATGCTTTTTGTAATTAAAAAAATATTTTACTCATAGAAGATTTGTACAACTTTTGTTAAATTCCTTTTTAATGCTATTGAAAATAACCTATTGAAAAAATACATATTCTAATTATCTGTCTCTTCTGTAATTGAAATATAATAGATTTTTGTAAATTGACTTTGTATAAAGAAAAATATGTAAATTTTCTAATTCTAATTATTTATTAATTGTTTTGGATTCTATCATATACAAAAATGACAATTTCAGTTTTTCTTTTCTAGTTGTTATATCATTTGTTTCTCTTTTTCCCTTACCACACTGGTTTGGATTTCTAGTATAATATTTTATAAAAGTGGAGATAGTGGGTCTTATTCTCTATGGCAAAGGGAAAGCTTTCACAGTTTTCCTACTAATTGTGATATTTCTGTAGCTTTGTATTTGTTGTTGTTAATATCCTTTATCAAGTTAAAGAATTTTAGATTATCAAAAGTTTTTTTTTAAAGAATACAAATGGATATTGAATTTAAAAATGTCTTTTCTTTGTCTATAAGAAGAAATCACATTATTTTTACTCTATTAATATGGAGAACAATTACATTGATTTTTAGTGTTAAACTAGTATTATATTCCTGGCATACATCAACCTGCTATGGCTAGGTTATCCTTTCTATGTGTGGATAAGTTTTTATATGTTGTTAATTTATTAATACATTGTTTAAGATTATTGCCTCAGAATTCTTGATTGAAATTGGTCTGTGCTTTTCCATTGCTACAGGTCCTTGTCAGCTTTTAGAATCAAGACTATGCTAGGCTTCTAAAATGAGAAATGAATTGCAAAATACGTTTTGTTCTCTGGAAGAGTTTTCTTAAGTTTGGAATTACATTTTTCTTGAACATTTGGTAGAACTTGCTAGCAAAGCCCTCCATATCTGGAGGTTTCTCCAGATGTGGAAACTTTTAAACTCTGATTCAGTTGCTTTAATGGTTACAAAACTAATCCAATTTTAAAGGTTATGAAACTATTCTGTAAGTCCAAATTAATAGACTCTAGACTTTTACATACATTTTGTTTTTCAAACTTTCATACTTTCTCTGTGCTTGTCCCTCTGCACTGTATTCTGGATAATTTCCTTAGATCTAATGATTCATTGATTCTCTTTTCCGTTGTTTCTACTCTGTTGTTAAACCTTTCCATTGAGATTTTATTTTCAAAGATTACATTTTTAATATCTAGATGTTCCTTTTACTCTTTTAAAAAATCGAATTGCTGTTTATTTGTATTTTCAAGTCTATTATTTCCTGAAATTATTAAATGTTAGTTTTGGTCTGTTAATTACAGTATTTAATTATTTACAGCTCTAATTTTGCTGTTATTTCATCTTATTTTATTATGCATTTTGTGATTTTTTTCTGTGATTTGTGCCTTGAAACTCTTTCTGGGTAAACTCTATGAGACCCTCATGAAGATAGTTTCTTTCAGAGAGAATTTGCATTTGTTTCTGCCAGGTGCCTGCTGGGGAGGAACATCAGTGTGTAGCAGGGACATTTTAAGTTAAATTCTCAGCTTGAGATTTTAAGTTTATTTCTTTGAAATCTCTCAAGTTATGGAAGTTTGGAGGTACAAACCCATATGAGTGCTGGTTGTCATTATAAGTTCTCAGGGCAGATTTAAATTTTGTTACGTCTGCTCATGATGAAGTTCCCACACATGAAGTTTTCTTTATAAGTTCTTTGAAGGTGGGGGTCATTTTATTTCTGTTAGTTCATTCTTACCATGGGGGCATAGCCCTTTGAGATCTCAACTTTATGGGAAGAGTTACCCATTAGTTTTCCCACCTTGACCAATCCTCAAGAGGTTGTGAAAAATTAAACTCAAATTGAGGTAACTTGGCAAATACTCTCATGGCTAAACCCAGCTTTAGTGCTGTTTTCTTCTCTGAATTTTTGCCTTTATTTAGTTTTTGATTTGGTATCTTATTGTCTTATCATTTGATACATTAATTTAAGAAGATTTTATCTTTCAGTTTTAGTTTTTTTTCTTAATTGATGACCAGTTTGGCAATTATAGCACCATACTACCAGAAATTATTTTTTAAATATCTGATTTTAAATGACTGCATAATTTAATAAAGTACCATCTGAATATATCACTGTTTATTTTAATAATTAATAGTTTAACATTTCAAATGAATGCATCCATCAAGTTGATATACTACAACTTACTTAACTACTCCCCTTTTATTGGACATTTACTTTGTTTCCAGTGTTTTTCTACTATAAATTCATGGGTCTTGCATGCCATGATGAATTTCCATTTAATTATGGTCTGGTGGCACATATCTGCATTCTGAACATATCTGCATGTTCGGCTTTGTATTTTAGAAAAATGGAAGATGAATTATAGGTGGTTGAGATTAAAGATGAAAAGATTCATACAAAAGCTATTTGAGTAATCTAGCTAAGATTTGATGAAGATAGCAACCAAAAGGAAGGTCTAGATTGGAAGATACTTGGGGTTTTAAAATGTATAGAATTCAGTGAATGACTAAATGAAAGGGGGTGGGGTGGGTAGAGAGAACAAGAGGACTCCAGTGTTTCTGGTTTGAGCAGTTGTGTGGATAGTAATGTCCTTCACCAGAATATGAAGTAAAAGAAGGAGCAGATTATGATTACAAGTGTACATATGTTGAGATATAAGTGCCTGTGGAGATATTCACTGGGCCTTTGGATATTTGTATCTTAAGTTTTCTGGGCTGTAGATAAAGATTTGGGAATCATGAAGAAACATATGGTAACTGAAATTTGGGTCTCAAATGAGACTTCCTGGGGAGATTGTAAGGAAAAAAAAGCTTAAGGTAAAATGACGGGAAATGCTAAAATATAAGAGGTCAGAGGTGGAGTCAAAGTAAATGAAATACAGGACCAGTTGCTCAAAACACAGAAAAAAAGTACTATTATATATTATGGTTACATTACGAAGATTTTCTGTTCTTTGAGGTCTCTCCTTTGACATTATGATGGCTTTTATTTTGCCATTTAGTGTCATTCCAATAAAGAAAAATTGAAACTTTATATTATTAGCATAAATTTTATCATTCATCTTTATATTGTGCAGTGCCAGTTTTTTAACAGCTTTATTGAGATATAATTTTCATATAGTAAGTTCACCCATTGAAAGTACAGTTCAGTGGCTTTTAGTATATTCACAGAATTATGTAACCATCACCACAATCTAATTTTAGAACATTTTCATCATCCCAGAAAGAAATCCCCATACCCGGTGACCCACTCCCCCTAGCCCTAGGTAACCACTAGTTTACTTTCTGTCTCTGTATTCTTGTCTATTCTGGATATTTCATATAAACGGAATAATACAATATGTGGTCTTTTGTGCCTTCTTTTGGCAATGCCAATTTTAAGGGCAAATATCTGAGTATTTAACTAGTATGTGGAATTCCTGAAATGATACATTTCATATTTCATGGCTCATTTCTGGAGGGTACCTCAAGCTGGACAGAAGAGACAAATTGAAGCCAAACTCCAGAAGATTGGCAAAGGAAGAAGGAGGATTCTCCTTCCCACATCTGGTTCTCTTACTGAACTGGCTGAAGGAACATTATTGGGCAAGGGAATGCTTGTGAGGCAAGTGTGGGCCCTGCCCCATGATATGGGATACTCATTTGCTTGGACCTGAAGGCTACTAGCTTTTCCCTTCTGTCACCATGAATTCTACACCAAGTCCTGGGCAAATGTGGGTTTGGGGATGTGAAGCCAGTCATTTCTTCTAACCATGGTCTGCTGCCCTTACTCATGGCAGATAGGTGGCCCCCAAAGATGTTTAAACCTCTGCACTTTGAACCACAACAGAGTACCTGGATGAGAGTGGCCAAGAGGTTGGTGGACTAAGACTCAGCTTCCAGTTGATCACTTGCCACATACACTAGTGTGGCACAGGAATGGAATGTTGTACCCAATCCTGATCCTCCCAGTACTGTGCCCAGACCCTTTCTAGGGACAGAGAGTAGCAAGAGTCATGGAATAGAAATGAGTGGGGGAGGCCATGCAGGCCCTGAGATGCAAGGTGGCATGACAGTGGACAGCAAGAACTCATCTCTGGGAGGTAGACAGAGGCAGGATGAACATGAGCTGAGGCTCCAAACCCACTGCATTTGCCATTGTCCCACTGGACTTCACTTCAAAGCAGAAATTCAAAAGGAAAATTATTAGGAATCTCAAAAAAGTGACTGCAGTACATTAAATCCCAAGCAGGGGCCCTTCTGAACATTGGGTCTTATGCAATGGCACTGGACTCAGTTCTGTGAAGCTGAGGCTGGCGAGAGAAAAGGAAAACTCAGAAGCAACAAAAAAAGATATATGACAGGAGCTATAGAGTGGTGTCAAAGAAGCTGATGGAAGATGTTCTAAGAGAGATGGAAAAGTCAATAGAGTCATTGCAAGAGAAAAGTGTAGATAAGAAAAGGACCGAACCCTCTCATATGACAGGCCTGAAGACTTTGCTCAGATCAATTTCAGTGCAATGGAGTGGATGAAAGCTAGATTACAAGGATTTCAGAGTGAATGGGAAGTGAGGCGGTAGAAACAAAGAGTGTTGACTTGTTCAAGAAATTGGTCTGTAAAAGTTAGGGATGACAGTAGAACTATGAGCAGCAAGAGAGTCTAGAGCAAAGGTTGGCAAATGGCAACCTGCAGGCCAGTCTATGGCTTTTTTTTGTAAATGCAGTTTTATTTGAATGCAGCCATGTCCATTTATCTACATATCATCTTTGGCTGCTTTCATACTGTAACAGCAGAGCTGAACAATTGCAGAAGAGACCATAGGATGGATGGGGATATGGATATATATATATATATATATATATATACACACATATATAAAAATATATGTATATATTTATATATATGTATATATTTATATATACATATATATATATATATATATTTTTTTTTTACCATAGGGCCTTCAAAACCTAACCTATTTACTATTTGTCTCTTGAAAGAGGGCTTTGACATCTGTTCTACAGCAGTGGTTCTTAAAGTGTGGTTCCTGGATCAGCAGCATCAGTATTACCTGGAAATTTAGAAATGCAGATTCTTGGGTCACAGCCAGACCTGATGAATCAGAAACTTTGGGGTGGTAACTTAAAATCTGTATTAAGCACTCCAAGTAATTCTGATACATCTTAATGTTTGAGAATCATTGGAATAGAGTTCAGATGGAAAGATTAGCTTTTGGCTGGAGGAGAGCACCCCTTCCTCTGAGGCAAAGGGAAGGAAGGGGAAGAGAAGAGGGATGCATGAAGTTGAGCTCCACTCACTCCCTACACTTTCAGAGTAGTAACATTCTGCCTTTCAGCTCCCATATTAGATGGAAGCAACCAGGACTGATTTCCAAGTGACATGAGCAACACCTCCCACGCCTAAAGTTAAACTTACACAAAGGGAGATTTTTAGCTTAAGAAATGGAAGGAAACTGTATAGAACTCACCCATGCAGAATGCTGTAGAGGACATTCATGCATTGCATAGGTACTTGGATCTTAAGATAGCCTTTTAGGTCTTCTCCAATCTAAAATTTTAAGATTCCTTCCTAGGGTGGGCACTTATTTCTAATCCCTGATGATTTATTCTATCTAGAATCAGAAATACCTTCTTGGAGCACATTCTAGTCTCCAAGGCTCTTTCCTTGTTTCTAAGGGTCAGATCTCCCTCGGTGGTTCTCAGCTGCCTGGGGTTTAATTAAACTAGTAGTCATGGAATCCATTTGGCCTGCATGTAGACCAATCAAAGGTCAGGGACAAATTTCTTTTCTAGTGGACCCTCTGTTCTATGTTAAGAATTCTTACCACTATTTAGTGAGTGATTCCTGTGTTTTGAAAAACTGTGAAAGTGTGAAAGCCAGGATAGGTCCTAGGTCAGCAGTATTCCTTCTACACTCCTTGATTGTCTCTTATACTGTGTCAATTAGTAATTCAAATTCAGTTGTATCTTTAGTAAACCAGTTTACGAAGTTCCAATCTCTTATACACTTACTTTTTGCTCTACAGTTAGAATTACTTTTCTTTAAGAAAGGGCCCATACATTTTCAGATATGAAGTGCCTGGTCTCCCAATTTTTTTCCCTCTTGCTAGACTGATCATGAAAGAATCCACAGAAAGAGATAAGGGGCATTCAGTGGTGAAATGAAGCTGATAAATCTGATGTGTTACAGTAGGACTATGAACTCTGAGGGGCTTATGTGAGCTTATTCCTAGGGTGGCCCAAGAGGACAAAGTGAAGGAGATAGTGTCTAGAGCAGGAGAAGATGGTAGGAGTCTCCAGGGGGCTTTAGTTGCTACTTGGTCACTAATCTCTTTTAAAGGAGCACAAATCCTAGTTGTCCTGAGGGTCTCTAGAAGCTCCCATAGTAATGCTCAGAAACATGGAAATTATAGTTCAGAGGCTTTGAAAAATATCATTAAAAGCATTTTGTTGAGAGGCCAAGTAATAATAAAATCTTGTGCCATGTTTGAATATTTTAGATGGTCAGTGTGTGTACGTGTGTGTGTTTTATAATAGTTATGTTTTCTCTTTGGTTAATTGCCTTTCATGATTTTGTGTTTTTCTTATCAATCAGCTTCTTCAACAACCAAGATATGAATTGTTTATTTTTCATTTTTGCTGCAAATATTTTTCCCAGCTGGTTGTTTACATTTTTATTTTGGCTGTGATTTTATTTACAGAATTTAAAAATATCAAGTAGTCAAATCTCTTAGTATTTCTTAAATGGGAAGGTGGAGAAATTTCATGTTCACCTGCAAACCAAAGAAATTCCATGTGTGGGAAAACTTTTTATGTGATAGGAGTGCTGTAGTGAATATGCACCATCCTGGCAAAGGTAGATCTATCAACTCTGGTTGAAGAGAGTGGAGTAAAAACAGTGAGAGAGGATCATATTAATTATTATTTGGATGTAATTATTATTTGAATGTTAATGCCTTAGGTGCCAAGTTTTTGAAGAGCCTTGTCAGACCTTTTTTAAAATAAGCTAGCAGAGATGTCTGTCCAAGTTTGACTTCTTGTGTATAGTTATTGATGAAAAGGTAGAGTGACCACTGCCCATACCAGCTAATCAGACCTGCTGGGGTCCTGGGATAGACTGTGCCCATGTATGAGGAAGAATCCAGGCAGCATGAGGGGGTTCTCTCCTACCTAAATGCTTGATGCTGGAAACTGGAGTGATGCTTTGTCTATGCTGTAGTAATCTTAGACTCCTCAATCACTTACTTACAGCTATTGAGTAATTTTTGAATTGTCCTCTAAGGGAAGAAGTCATCAGGTCTAGCTTTGTGTCCTCATTTCTTTTGTAGTTGACAACTTACTCTAGAGTGTTTCCAAAGGCTTTGAATGATGAGCTCTGCAATTGCCTGCTGACCATGGGGGTGATGGACTGTAGAATATTGACCAGATTTAAAAGATTACCAATATAGCTTACCAATGTAGCTTCTAACATGGATGAAATCCCGTGGGGGAAAGTGAACGCATCATTAGGCAGCTAATGCTGGGAAAGCTTGCCCAGTAGATAAAGTAACTTTACTCTTGGATGTCCAGGCAGATGGCCACATGGGGCTGTTCATTTTTGAATTCCCTACTTCCCATGTTATCTTGGGTATTGAGTCCAGCTTGGCTTGGGGTGGTTGGACTTTGGTCTTGGGGTGGTTATACTGCCTCCAGAACTCAAGTAGCTCTTGAAGATCACTACACAGCCTGCCTTCCAAGTGGACCTTGTGTGGTTGTTCTCAGAGTGAGAAGCCAGGCATGGCATTGCCTACCATTAGCTGAGAGTATGAAATTATCCTTGTACTTGTAATTGAATTCCAACCTAAAGGAGTATACTTCCTCTTGAAACTAGGGCCCAAGAATTCTGAAAACATATTGGCAAAAATTTGTGGCTAAGGTTCATTTGTCCTGCAATATCCCAGTTCTGTGATACTATTTGTAACAAAAGATGGGACAAGCACAATTCTGCTGTGAGTAACATCTCCTGACTGTGGTAATAATTCAAACTAGAATTCATTTCCACTTGTCCCTGATTTTCTGGGTTAGGCTGTGTAGGGCTGGGGTCTATACCTACTGCAGGTTGGGGTAGGATGGTTAGAGTCCCTAATCTATCCATAGGCAGGGGGGATTGATGGGAGACCACCTTCAAATGACACCCAGATTAGCATGGGACCTGTCTCAGGCTATGTGGTTTGTACAAATCCCAGCTGTCATATTCAAACACTTAATAAATGTTGGTCCACATTCTGTACCCTACACAGGCTTCTGTGTCCAGGGAAGTTCTTCAAATGCTTATAGTTTATAATCATGTCTCACAGGTTAAACAAACTTCTTTTCCTTCAACTACTCCTAATATGAAAAATTCCGTGGGGACATAGTAATTGCCATCTTGCCAGCCATGATATTCCAACAGAAAAATGGGCAGAAGATATAATCATCATAAAGAAATAAATAATTAAAAATTTTGATAAGCCATGTATGAAAAGTCTTAACTCTCTAAAAACCAAAGAATTTCAAGTTAAACGGGTTTCACTGTCATTTTGGCAAAAGTTAAGATTATTATACCTCATGTTGGTGAAGCTATAGGAAATAGGCAGTCTCATATGGAGCTGGTAGGAGACTGAAATATACTTCTAGAGGCAGTCTGGCAAAAGTTGCCACAAGTCTTAAATATTTGCATAACAGAAATTCCACTTGTAGGAATTTAGCCTGAGGAAGTAAGCAGACAAGCTGTATATTACAAGGATGTCCACCCTGGTGCTGTTGATAATAGTAAAATAACAACAAATAATGTCTATAACTAGGGAACTGGCTAAATAAATAATGATATAGCCCCATCAAAGGATGATGTAGCTCTGTATTGAAATAGGAAGGTATCTGCAATACATTTTTGGGAGTAAATTCGTTATGAAACTAAAAGAATAATATGATGTTGCTTTTGAAGGACATACAAATGTGAATGGTAGTTATATTTGACTCATAGGACTGTGGGTAATGACATTTTCATATCCTATTTCTGATTTTCCCTCTTGGATTTTATTTCTTGGATATTAAAGAAACCTTAAGAGTTAAAAACATTTGATAATCTGATAGGCAAATTGGCCTCTTGATTTAAGTTTTTGATTACTAGTGAGTTTAAATAATTTTTAATGTTTATTACTTACTTAATAAAATATAGTTAAATAAGGACTAAAGTCTTGTGTTTTCAGAGTCATGTTATAGCTGGAAAGGAATCAGGACCATCTAGTCTCAATCTCTCATTTCATAGGTAAGGTTCAGTTTGTACAGGGAGGTTATATAATCTGACCAAATGTGAGAGAATTATGGCTGGTATCTGACCTGTCAACTCATTGAGCTTTCTGTTAGATTTTGCTGTTTTTCTCAGATTAGGTACATGCGTGGTACCTTATACATGCTTCTCGGCAATACCAAGTGCTCTGTTGTGCCAATTCAGAGATTAGTTTGTGAGTCATGATTGCTAATGATTAATTTTAGAGGTGATTTGTGGTAGATGTTACTTTACACAAACTGAGTTTTGTTTGTATGTGTGTATGTTGAGGGTAGTCAAATAGGGGTGTTCATTGTGCAATTAAGTCTGTACAATGGAAGGAAGAATTTGGGTTTTGGGTCAGAGGACCTGCAAGTGTCTCCAGAAGTACCATTACCTAGCTGTGGGCTCCTGGGTAAGTTACTTAACCTCTTTGAACTTTGTACATAAATGGCCAAGAGTATCTACATCACAAGGTTGTAAAGAGGATTAAAGTGGCTGTAGAAAATTAATGTGTGAAAAAGCCCAGTAAAGTGCTGAACTGAATGTTATATAACTGTTTATCTTCATTTGCTTGTTAAGATACCATTTTTTTTTCCAGAAAGAATTGGACACAGCAGATGTATATCATGCTTGTTGTTGTTGTCATGGTTTCCTACTATATACCAACTCTGTGGGAAGGTCAGTTGTCAGGATGGACTGAAGCAAGAAAGCATAAATATTTACAAAACCTGTTTCAGAGAAGAGGTGTAAGGAAGTTAAATTTGTACTAGCCACTTGGGGCTAGGAGTGAATCTGTTAGTCATGATGGGGCAAGTTGATCATCTGGACCAGGCTTATGATTTACTAAGAAACACTTTGTAGCCTGGGGGTAAACGTACATTTTAGAGGAGAATCTTTTGGAGGATATATGAAAAAAGCTTACCCACCATAGCCTATAAACTTCCAAAGTCACGGGTTGTGTCTTTCCTATTTGTTGCTGGACCACCAGTACTTAGCCCAGCTCAATAAAGGTTAGTTGTCTGAATAACTTCTAAAACTTGGGCTATAAAATGCCAAGGTGCTTGCACATTGTGTTGAGCTTTTATGGATCATTTCAATAGGGAATCTAGTTTTCTTCAGGTCTAGGAAAATTGCCTATGTTATTTCTTAGACAACGTCCTCTCTTCTGTTATCTCTATTCTTTCTTTTTTTGGAATTCCTATTAGTTAAATGTTAAATCTTCCTTATTAATAGTCTCATTTTTTTTTCTATTTCTTCTGCTCTCTGGATAACTTCTTCAATTTCATCTTTCAATCTTTCTATTTACTTTTTTCTTTTTCATTATTCTCCAAATATCTAAATATTCCTTTTGTTCATGGCATCTTATTCTTGCTTAGTGAAACTAATAGGTTAAACAAACGCTGTGAAGATATTTATAATAGATTTTGGGGGAGGGTTTCTTTTTAAATTCCTTGTATTGTTTCCATTTCTTCAGGTGATGGTGACTTCTCCTTCTTCTTCTCCCCATCTCCCTCCCACTTGCTTCCTTTCTCATCTCCTCCTCCTCATCATCCTCTTCGCCTTCTTCTTTTGTTTTACTTCTTCTACTTCTTATTCTTTTTGTATGTTTATATTGGTCTCTGTCTTAAATATTGATATTGTGGTTTTCCTGAAATGCCTGGTGATCCTTGGTTGTCTGTTCATATTTTGAAATGAGGCACTAAAAAGCTGACTGAAAACTATATGTTCATGGGCAAAGATGGCAACTGCTAGAGTGGACTTCACTGCCCACTGAGAAAGAACTCAGCTCCTATTAGTTGGGGATTCTCAAATGCCAGTATCTTTTTTTAGGCCTCTCTATTTCCCTAGAACAGAATCCTTTAATCTCTTGCCCTAGTGGTGAGTAGGAGTTTTAAATCTCCCTCTCAGAATGTTGAGAGTGATTAGGAAAAAGGGGGCTGGAGGTTCCTCATTGTTCAGAATGGCAACTTTCACTTACTCCCCTTGTTTTTACTGAGACAGGTGTGAGGATGGCAAAGCATGGAGCACAGAAGTTAGCAAACTATCTGGGGGTCAAATCCAGCCAGCCCTCTGTTTTTATGGGCCAAGTGTTATTGGAACACACCGTTCATTTACATATTCTCTGTGGCTGCTTTTGTCTTAGAAATGCAGAGTTGAGTAGTTGTGACAGCAATATATGGCTTATAAAACCTAGAATATTTACCATCTGGCCTTTTCCAGAAAAAAGAGCTTGCTGATTCATGATCTATGGGCCACATAGAAAGTGGAGACTCAGTATGAACACAAGGCAATGGAAGAGCTATATAATAGTTAATAAGAATAATGTCTAATATTTGTTGAGTGTTTATATGTGCCTGGCACTAGTAGGCATGCATTATCATATATAATAGTGATTAAGGATCATCTGTCTCTCTGACTAGATTATGCATTCCTTAATGTTAAGTTTATAGCTCCAGAATCTAGTAAGCATGGGCTTTTAGTGAATGTTGAACTAATTGAGCAGTGTTATCATGTAGAAGAGATGAAAGCCCCTTCTTGGAGATCAGAATAGAAATTTCAGAGAAGCAGACTTCAGGTCACTGAGTCATATCAGCTCTCACCAAGGTAGTGAGATATCTACCCTTGCGGAAGTGGTCACAAGAGCCTGGCCATCCACCCAGTTGTTCATGGATATTACCTAGGGGTTTCTTGCTTTGAGTGGCAGGTTGACCTACATGAAGTCTTGAATTCTAGGGTTTTGTCGTTCAAACTAGAAGACCAAAGACTAAAACTCAGAACTTATAATTGATATACTTCTCTTTCCATTGTAATATACTGCCTCCCTTAGAATTCCCACAAGAAGGGCTATGAGGAGATTGGTGTTGTTATGGAAGGAACATCACAATGAGCATATGAGGTTTGGGGTTATAATTCCATTTCTGCAATGTATTTACCACATGAGCCTGGCAAGCCTTTTAATGCCTTGTGGCCTAAGTGTCCTCAAGTGAGGGGACAGGACTAGATAATCTCTAAATTCTCTTTCGGCTCTAAAATAAATTTATCCAAGGATTAGCAGGGCCCCTCCTATTGGGAGGACAGGACAGACTAGTTCAAACAAGATGTTTCCCTGTTATGTGTTGCCAGAGTAGTGAGGCTCTGCTTTTAAAAATATTTTGCCCACCTCCTGATCCCATCCCAGTCTCAGCTGCTCAGTTTCTATCCCCTTTCTGTTTTCCTGTTCCTGTCTTTCTTTATGGTACTTCTTTCTTGGGAAATCAGGTTTAAGCAGGCTGTAGTTTTAGCCTTTCTTCAGCATAGTGAAGGCAAGCCTTTCTTGTTAAATTCTGCTCATTTGGCTGGTGAAAAACTTGGAGCTGTTCAGTGCTTGGAAGGTTGAGGATATTAACATTGACCTCAGAAAGGTGATTGGGCCTCCTTTATTTAGGGCACTAGCCATGGAGAGCTCATATTTCTCATGGGGGAACATTTTATTCTTGGTGGAGACAGTTTCAACTCCCAGAATGAGCCATCTACCCATTCCTTTATTAAAGTTCTTGAGTTAAAGCTAAATAACTTAACCTAAATTCTTTTTAAAAAGGATGGCAAGATTCAACTTGAAGTGGACCCTCATCTAGCAGCACTGTTCTCATATCCCACTTGAGTAGATATCAACTATTATCTGTGGTCTCTAATTACTTCAAGGCTTTTGTTTGAACTATCTTAAATTTTAAAAATTTCGTTTGACTTAAGTGCTTAGTATTCAGTTATTTTATAGTTGCCCATGTTCTACACTATATTTGACCATATAGCTCTTATCTCTGAATAACCCTAAAAACTGCAGTGTCATGTTAAGAACTCCTTTTAGTCCAAGGCATGTCACTACGTGTTGCCAACTTCCAACTGATTCTCATCCAGAAGATTAGCAAGGCCGCCACATGGTGTTCTTTTTTACCAAACATTATTGCCTGCATTATAGCTAGGACTCGATGTGGTGACATTAATCCCAAATCTGCAGAATGGTACTCTTAATTCTGCTTGGGTGGAGAGCAACTTGAGCTCTCAGCATAAGCCTTTTATTTTGGGAATACCATTCTTTGTCACCATTTCTGCAAGGAATGTTAGTCAGTTATTAGGAATTTTATTTTGCTCCTGACAAATAATATTTCTCTCTCTTCATATTGAGATACCCAGATTTTATATCTTTAATGAACAATCTCTAGCATTGATTTAGTTGCTGAATATCCTCCTCAGACATGTTTTAATTATTCATTAAGAAACTATAGGAATTCCAGCTAAAAATGGAGCCTGGCTGGAAGTCCCTGGTGAAGTCTTTCCAATTTTCCTACTAAAATGCCTGTAAAGTTCAACGTGGATGGAACTGGAGGGTATTATGCTGAGTGAAGTAAGTCAATCGGAGAAGGACAAACCTTATATGTTCTCATTCATTTGGGGAATATAAATAATAGTGAAAGGGAATATAAGGGAAGGGAGGAGAAATGTGTGGGAAATATCAGAAAGGGAGACAGAACATAAAGACTCCTAACTCTGGGAAATGAACTAGGGGTGGTGGAAGGGGAGGAGGGTGGGGGGTGTGGGTGAATGGGTGACGGGCACTGAGGGGGGCACTTGACGGGATGAGCACTGGGTGTTATTCTGTATGTTGGTAAATTGAACACCAATAAAAAATAAATTTATTATTAAAAAAATTAAAAAAATAAAATAAAATGCCTGTAAAGACAAAGAAAAAGAAAATTTAAACACAAATATAAAAACAATGGATAGAATAATCTCAAAATTGGGGGGAAGAATCTACACTAGTTATAAGGCAAGATTGAGACAAACCTTCCCAAATATCTTTCAATGGCACACAAAGTTGGCTTTACTACATGACACAAAAAAACTTTTGAAATGGGAGGGGAGGTTACTGTGCTCCTTCTACTGTCTTGTTTATTATCAACACAACTGAGCCAGTGGGCTTTTACCCATGGGTGTTTTGTGAGGCTGAGAGTATTTGCACATCATTCTATATCCCACAAATTAAAATTCTCAGAAAACAACTTGGATCCTCAGAAAACGAGGTCAGCTTTGGCTGAGCCAGAGAATTAGTGGAGGTATATTGCATTTTCAAGGCAAAATTTCTGAAGGGTAAAGCTCCTTAGATTTAGGTTGGGTTACAAACAAACAAAAATGAACCACCATGACTAAAACTCCAGTTAACAGTGCATGCTGGGAATTAATTTTTGATGAGGCCATGATGGAAACGCAGGACTTAGGGCAGATGCTGTGCACATTGAATAAATGGAGTGGAGCCAAGGGTACTTTAGTTTCTCTGTGTTTTGATAAACACAAAATAGAAATAAGTTTCATCCTGTTCAAAGATAAATAAGGAGGAGGATAAAACCACATCAAATGTGTGAAAAAGTACCTAAGACACCCAAAGGAAGAGCACAACTCTAAAGTGACTTACTGGAGAGTCCAGAAACTGCAAGATACAAAACATGGATGTTAAAGAGCAGAGAGTAAATACATGAATAATTGGCATCCTTGAAGAAGGCACTAAAGCTAATGAAAAAAAAAAAACCAATAATTAAAAATACAATAGAAAGAGAGAGAGAGAGAGAGAGATAAAGAAATAGGTTCTAAACAAAGAAACAGACTTTTAACTATAGAGAACAAACTGATGGTTACCAGAGGGGAGGCGGGTGGGAGATGGGTTAAATAGGTGATGGGGATTAAGGAGTGCACTTGTTGTTGTGATGAGCACCAGGTGCTGTATGGAAGTGTTGAATCACTGTTTTGCACACATGAAAGTATTATTACACTGTAAGTTAACTATACAGGAATATGAACAAACAAACAAAAAAAACCTCATCCTCCCCACCAAAGATGTAACAGGAAAAATTCAGGAACAGAAATAAGACCCATATTGGAAAAGAAAAATCATAGTGTTCCAGACAAGTTAATGCTCAAAAGCACACATAAGATGTATCCTGGCAAGAATTTTAATTCATAAAGACAAGAAAAAAATTTTCACAAGTATGTAAGCAAAATAAACCAATTACCTAAAAAAAAATAACAAAAACTGCGACTTTTACTCTAAAAGTCTAAATTTAGAAGAAACTAGAGAATTTACACAGTTTTGAGAACCAAAGTTTGTAACTTATTGCTTTTATACCCAGTCTAATTATCTTTAACTGGTGAAATCACAAAAAGACATCTCAGATATGCAAGACTCAGAAACCCTTATTGAAACTGATTACTTGGAAAAGCGTAAAAAATGGAGAAGAGGCTAGATAAGGATTGTCCTGAGGTCTGAAACCAGTTAAAATAGGGATATGTTCAATCAGTGTTTATCAAATGATTTTCAGTCATTAAATTTTTTATCTAGAGGAAATCTTCCTTGAAAACCCCAAATATAGGGATGCCTGGGTGGGTCAGTGGTTGAGCATCTGTCTTTGGCTCAGGGCGTGATCCGGGGTTCTGGGATCAAGTCCCACATTGGGCTCCCTGTGAAGAGCCTGCTTCTCCCTCTGCCTAAGTCTCTGCCACTCTCATGAATAAATAAAATCTTAAAAAAAGAAAACCTCAAATATAAAACAGCTACAATTGCCATTGACAGGTTAAAGAGGATATGAAGAACCAACAACCTGTGAGGTTGTCCACATACAACCTGTGAGGTACCTCCCCAAAATGTTAAGACTCTATGGAAAAAAGTTTGAAAATGACTGCTCCAAAATATCTATTGTAAATCTTTCTATAGAACTGAATATAGACATTAAAAATGATTATTAAAGGAGATTTATAGTGTATGAATTAATTTGATAATAATCTAGATGTAGATATTATAATTTCTTTGGCTTTGTTCTCCTGTTTCAAGATTATTTTGGTTATTCTAGATTTATTGCAATTCCATAAAAACTTTAGAATCAGCTTGTCAATTTCTTTTTTTTTTTCATTAATATTTTATTTATTTATTCATGGCAGACACGGAGAGAGAGGCAGAGATATAGGCAGAGGAAGAAACAGACTCCCTGCAGGGAGCCTGATTCGGGACTCCATCTCAGGAGCCCAGGATCGCAACCTGAGCCAAAGGCAGATTCTTAATCACTGAGCCACTCAGGTGCCCCAGTTTGTCAATTTCTTTTTTTTTTTTTTAAGCCATTTTTTTTTTTGTTAGAATTGCATTGAAACCAAGTTATCAATTTGGAGAGAATTTACATCTTTATATTAATATGATTTATCTTTGCTACTTTTAGTTCTTTTTAAATTTCTCTTAGGTATTTATTTTGGCATTCAGTGTAAAGGTCTTGTACATCTTTTATTAATGTTTTATGTTTTTGATACCTCTGTAAAAGAAATTGTTTAAATTTCATTACCAATTGCTGTTATATAGAATCATAATTGATTTTGCGTATTTAGTTTGTATCTTGTTTTTTTAAGATATAATTTCTCAATTACTGTTATACAAAAATGCAGTATATATTTATTTACATAGTATATTTTGATCTTGTTCAATTCACTTACTAGTTCTAGTAGTTTTTTGGTAGATTTTTTCAGGATTTTCTATGTATACAATCATTTTATCTACTAATAAATACATATAGTACATATTTATCAATACAATTCCATATTACTTTATTATTTTTTTAGTATTAATTTGAGACTTCTTCATACTCCAAGTCTGAAGTCCCTCCTACATCTCTTGTAGTCATCGCTTTTATCTAACATTATGGTGACACACTGCTTTTTATTCCTGTTTTTCTGAGCATAACCACTATTCACATTTAGAGTTGACAGTTTAATTTGAAAGCATACTGAAAGGGGTTCACTTGTTTTTTTCTGCTGGGTTAAACTAATAATTTTTTCCCCTTAATTGAAGTATATATAGCTGGATGACAATTAGCATCACTAGAAAGTCAGCCAGCATTGGTCACACTTCTGTTTCTAGCTTTGGAAGTTCTATTATTTGTCTGAGAAATTTGTCCATTTTGACTACCTTTAATTGTATTGCCTTATATGAGACAGAAAATCATCTGCATACCCTAAAATTTTCATTTCAATACTGCTATACAATATGATATTTTGAATCTCATTTTAGGCTAATGTTTAACACTATGTTGGGCTGTCAATGCAATTAACTCTTCCAAGGTAACAATGGGGTGAACATGCATGGCCAAGATCACATGCATGCGGCAACTACAACAGTGCCTCAACCTAGCCCTTTCTTTGGCCACTGCCAAGATGTCTTTGGCATCTATTGAAAGATATAGTCAAAGTTCAGAAGAGTTGAAATTTGAAAATAGACTAATGAATTATAAAATGGAAAAATTGTTGCTCAATAAAGAAACAGTGAACAAAGGTGTACATTTTTGGCAAGTGTACTCAAGGAAAATAAGAATTATATATAGATATTATTAAAATAATTATTAAAAATACCATTGCAAGGTTTTTTAAAGATCTGGATATCTGGATAAAACAAATTATTTTTCTAGGAAAAATATATTGCCAAAATGACCTCAACAAGAGTTAGAAAACCTGAACTTTCAGTAACCACTAGAGAAATTATAAAAATTGTAAAATTATGAATTACAAAAATTATTTAAAAAAAAAGAACTAACTCCTAGAAAGGCCCTAGGCTAAATGGATTTACAGACAATCTTTTAACAACTTGCAATGAATGGTGAATTCCTATGTATAAACTGCTCCTTAATAAACAGATGGTAAATTTTTCAATTAATTTCACAAAGCTAAGGGATCAGTTATACCAAAACCTTAGAGACACTCTAATCAATATAAACTATTTTTATTAAAAAAAATAAAGAAAATTAAAAATAAAGGTGCTAGAGGCAGGCAGACAGTTTTAAAAATTTCAGGTTAATCTAAGAATTATATTCATTTTAAGGTAGAATAAAATTGAACACACAATGAGTTGGTAGTACAATTAGGCTTAGAACTTGAAAAAAACTTCAACATTTTCTCATATTGAAGTTATATGTCAAAATCACATATAACTAGATCCAGTCTATCTACCTATCCATCTATTCATTTATCATTATTAATTATAATGGCTAAGAACTACTGTACTAAAAATTAAGAGTAAAAAAATCCTTGAAGACTGCTCTCTAGAAAAGGGGTGAAACTTTTCAAGGTTGGAACCATAGTGTTTAGAAAGCACCCTACCAGTCCTGGATTCTGTTCTCTGCTGAATGCTGGACTCAGTTCTTTCTACAGATCATCAGTTGCATGGGTCCGGCCTCTGCTCAATGACCTACAGTGGCAGTGAGATTTTAAGATAGATGGAGGCAGTTTTGTGTATTCTCAGTCAGCGGTGGTACAGATTTTGTTGGCGCTAGAGTGTATGTAATTTTGGACTCCTTCTTAAGAAGAATACAAAATTAGGGCCTGGAGGAGTTTGTGCAACAGAGGTGCCCTGAAGTTTAAGCTTCATCAGCCTCATGGAAAAATTTTCCTCTGTTCTCAGTTATTTCAGCTCTTTTCCAAATTTAGTCATTTTGAGACTTCTAGCAACTAGGTTGCTCTACCTGCTTTAACTTGGGTTATTGAAATCTCTTTTTAAGTGCACTCAAGAATAAGCACAAGATTACAGGTGTATTCTGACTAGCCCAGGATAACAGAGGACTATCATCTTCTTTTATTTAAGAACTTTACACCAGTATTACTGCAGTGATAATACTAACTTATAAAAAACTCCACAATACACACATGATGGTACTTGATTTTAAGTCATCTAAAACATTTGTTTTACTAAGAGAGGTAAATTTTGTTCTTCTCTTCCACTCTACTTCATGAGCTCATATTCAGATGATCTCTCCCATCCCAAATCAACAACAGAAAATAATAATTAACAGTGGTGAATATTTAGTTATTGAATGTGCTAGGTACCATTCTAAGTACTTTACACATCTTAACTTATTGATTTACAATTTATCCTCACAAAATCCCATGAGATAGGTACTTTCACTATATTTATTTTACACATAAGGAAACTGAGATATGGAGAGGTTAAAACTTGCTCAAGACCCTTACCTTACACCGTATACAAATATTAACTCAAAGTGGATTTAAGACTTAATTATAAGAGCTAAGCATAAAACTCTTAGAAGAAAACATAGGGCTCAGTCTTTATGACCTTGGGTTTGATAGTGGTTCCTTCAATTTGACACTGTAAGCACAAATAGGGAAAAATAGATAAATTTGGCTTCATCAAAATTAAAACTTCTGTTCATCAAAGGACACTATCTATGAAAAGAAATCCCACAGAATGTGAGCAAGAAAGTATTTGTAAATCACAGATCTAATAAGGGTCTAGTATCCAGAATCTATAAAGAATATTCACATTTGAACAATAAAAAGATAACTGAATTTTAAAAGGGCAAAGGATTTGAATAGACAGTTCTCCAAAAAAGATATGCAAATAACCGACAAGCACATTAAATGATACTTAGTGTTATTAATTGTTAAGGAAGTGCAAATAAAACTACATGAGATACTACTTCACACTTACTAGGATGGCTATAATATTAGTTTAAAAACCCATGAAAAATGACAAGTGAAAAAAAAACATGAAAAACACCATGAAACATGTGGAGGAATTTGAATACTCTTACAATACTGTCAAATGTAAAATGGTATATCCACTGTAGAAAAAGCCTCAAAAGTTACAGAGTTATCATATTATTATTATTTTTGACTCCGACTTTTTATTTATTTTTAATAAATTAATTTTTTATTGGTGTTCAATTTACCAACATACAGAATAACACCCAGTGCTCATCCCGTCAAGTGCCCCCCTCAGTGCCCATCACCCATTCACCCCCACCCCCCACCCTCCTCCCCTTCCACCACCCCTAGTTCATTTCCCAGAGTTAGGAGGCTTTATGTTCTGTCTCCCTTTCTGATATTTCCCACACATTTCTTCTCCCTTCCCTTATATTCCCTTTCACTATTATTTATATTCCCCAAATGAATGAGAACATATAAGGTTTGTCCTTCTCCGATTGACTTACTTCACTCAGCATAATACCCTCCAGTTCCATCCACGTTGAAGCAAATGGTGGGTATTTGTCGTTTCTAATGGCTGAGGAATATTCCATTGTATACATAGACCACATCTTCTTTATCCATTCATCTTTCGATGGACACCGAGGCTCCTTCCACAGTTTGGCTATTGTGGACATTGCTGCTAGAAACATCGGGGTGCAGGTGTCCCGGTGTTTCATTGCATCTGAATCTTTGGGGTAAATCCCCAACAGTGCAATTGCTGGGTCGTAGGGCAGGTCTATTTTTAACTCTTTGAGGAACCTCCACACAGTTTTCCAGAGTGGCTGCACCAGTTCACATTCCCACCAACAGTGTAAGAGGGTTCCCTTTTCTCCGCATCCTCTCCAACATTTGTTGTTTCCTGCCTTGTTAATTTTCCCCATTCTCACTGGTGTGAGGTGGTATCTCATTGTGGTTTTGATTTGTATTTCCCTGATGGCAAGTGATGCAGAGCATTTTCTCATATGCATGTTGGCCATGTCTATGTCTTCCTCTGTGAGATTTCTCTTCATGTCTTTTGCCCATTTCATGATTGGATTGTTTGTTTCTTTGGTGTTGAGTTTAAGAAGTTCTTTATAGATCTTGGAAACTAGCCCTTTATCTGATATGTCATTTGCAAATATCTTCTCCCATTCTGTAGGTTGTCTTTGAGTTTTGTTGACTGTATCCTTTGCTGTGCAAAAGCTTCTTATCTTGATGAAGTCCCAATAGTTCATTTTTGCTTTTGTTTCTTTTGCCTTCATGGATGTATCTTGCAAGAAGTTACTGTGGCCAAGTTCAAACAGGGTGTTGCCTGTGTTCTCCTCCAGGACTTTGATGGAATCTTGTCTCACATTTAGATCTTTCATCCATTTTGAGTTTATCTTTGTGTATGGTGAAAGAGAGTGGTCTAGTTTCATTCTTCTGCATGTGGATGTCCAATTTTCCCAGCACCATTTATTGAAGAGACTGTCTTTCTTCTAATGGATAGTCTTTCCTCCTTTATCGAATATTAGTTGCCCATAAAGTTCAGGGTCCACTTCTGGGTTCTCTACTCTGTTCCATTGATCTATGTGTCTGTTTTTGTGCCAGTACCACACTGTCTTGATGACCACAGCTTTGTAGTACAACCTGAAATCTGGCATTGTGATGCCCCCAGATAAGGTTTTCTTTTTTAAAATTCCCCTGGCTATTCGGGGTCTTTTCTGATTCCACACAAATCTTAAAATAATTTGTTCTAACTCTCTGAAGAAAGTCCATGGTATTTTGATAGGGATTGCATTAAACGTGTAAATTGCCCTGGGTAACATTGACATTTTCACAGTATTAATTCTGCCAATCCATGAGCATGGAATATTTTTCCATCTCTTTGTGTCTTCCTCAATTTCTTTCAGAAGTGTTCTATAGTTTTGAGGGTATAGATCCTTTACCTCTTTGGCTAGGTTTATTCCTAGGTATCTTATGCTTTTGGGTGCAATTGTAAATGGGATTGACTCCTTAATTTCTCTTTCTTCAGTCTCATTGTTAGTGTATAGAAATGCTACTGATTTCTGGGCATTGATTTTGTATCCTGCCATGCTACCAAATTGCTGTATGAGTTCTAGCAATCTTGGGGTGGAGGCTTTTGAGTTATATTATAAAGCAAAGATTTGAAAACAGGTATTCAGGTGAAAACTTGTACACAAATCTTTACAGCAGGAAAATGCTGCAGTTGTCAGAGGTTTTGGCTGGTGACTAAGGAAGATGGGCACATGGTCGCCGCCTGGCAGGAGCCTTGCCTGGTACTGGTGTCTATCACCTGTGAGGGCGAGCGCCTGATCTTCAAGGCTCCGGGCATGGACCAGCTGGTTTTGCTGAGCAAGCTGCCTCCCTCAAACAAGGTCCACGATTGCAGGCTATTGGGCATGGACATTAAGGGCAGGGACTGTGGCGATGAGGCAGCGCAGTGATTCACCAGCTTCTTGAAAACAGAAGCTTTCAGGCTGGTTCAGTTTGAGAAGCACATGAAAGGAAGATGGTTGAAGGAAATTTTCTCTCCTGTGGTACTGAATTACCAGTTGGCCTACCCAGACTGCAGCCCCATCATGGTCCTCCCTGAAGCCTCCTTGGTGGCTCTGAGTACCAGGCTGGAGAAGAAAGTGAAAATGGACCAGTTCAGATCCAATATCATGGTGACAGGCTGTGATGCTTCCGAGGAGGACACCTGGGATGAACTCCTCATTGGCAACGTAGAAATGATAAAAGTTTTGTCTTGCCCCAGGTGCATCTTGACCACCACAGACCCAGATACTGGAATCATAGATAGGAAGGAGCCCCTGGAAACCCTGAAGAGCTACCCCCTGTGTGCTCCTTTGGAGAAACAAATATACAAGTCATCCCCACTTTTCAGGTTCTATTATTCAGTGGAGAAAATTGGCAAGATGCAAGCTGGTGACCCAGTGTATCAGATGGGTCCATGAGGTGGTTTCAGCTCCGGGAGGTTTTCATTAGGATTTTTGCCAAAAGCAGCAACACCAACCACCTCGGCGCAGCCTTGCTAACCAGCCTTTGGCCATCTTCACCCCAGAAATGAATCTCTATTTTTAACTCTTTGACATTACTCATGCTCCCAGTTAATGCAGAGGATTAGAGGTGATCCAGAAATAAGAAGATATATAGACTTTAGGTAATGAGAACTTTTGAAATAAATAAAACTGCCTATGAAATTGTTGTGAATGTTACTATAGCAATTATACTTCTCAACCCCTGATGTTAATGTTGATGAATAAAGAAAGCTTAAATAATCAGTTAAAAAATAAATCTTTACAGCAGCATTATTCACAGCACTCAAAAGGTGGAAACAACATCAATGTCCATCAAATAATGAATAGATAAGCAAAATGGATAGTACCCATGCATTATTATTCAGCCAGAAATATTAGTCAATCATAAAGAGGAATAAAAGACTGATACATGTTACAATATGGATGAATCTTGAAAATATACTAAGTGAAAGAAGTCAAACACAAAAGACCCCATTCTATATGATTCTTTTTATAGGAAAAGTCCAAGAATAGGCAAATTGATAGAAACAGAAAGAGATTAGTGGTTGCCAGGTGTTGGGAGTAGGGAAAAATGGGGAACAATTGCTTGATGGATTTGGGATTTCCTTTTGGCGTGATAAAAATGTTCTGAAATTAGATAGTGGCTTTACATCATTAATATACCAAGTGTCACTGAATTGCACACTTTAAAACAGTTAAAATGGCAAATTTAAATTATATGTATTTCACCACAATAAAAAGGAAAATTTGCCCAAGATCACACAGCTAGTAAGTGGTGAAGCCGGACTTCTAACCCAGGCAGTCTACTCCAAAGTCTGGGTACATAAACCTACTCTATTCTGCCTCTAAAACATTTACTGAGTATCTTCTAGTGAGTGTTATATATCTAATAGTATCTACAAGTTTTCTACCATGTAATTTTTTGTCTATGCCGTCTTCTTCCAACTCCAGCTTACTATACGATTGTCAACTAAAAGAAATCTTGAAAATATTGTCATCAATTGATAACTTATATTTTTAAAAAAAGATTTATTTGTTTGAGAGAGAGCAAGAGCAAGTGAGCATTGAGGGGTGGGGAAGTGGCAGATGGAGAGAGAGTGAACCAAAGCAGACTGTGCTGAGCACAGATCACCATGCTGGGCTCGATCCCACAACCCTGGGATAAGGGCCTGAGTGGAAATCAAGAGTCCAACTCTGACCAACTGTACCACCTAGGCTGCTTCAATCAGCAACTCCTAAAAATTGATCACCCCTTGTGAGGGTAGAAATAAAAACAGAAGGACCAATTGAATATCTATTTAAAGAGTATTTAGAGCTCAAATCCCCCTCCTTGCCTCAGCTCAGTAGATGGCTGCCATGTCCATTCTCACTCCAGCAGAAGTTTGGAGTTTTATTGTCTAGAGAGGTCTCTGAACTGCAGGATACTAGGCATATACTCTAATCCCTAACCCTGACTCTAACCCTAACTTCTTAACCTTGAACCCATAAAAAAATTCCAAAAAAAATTATTTGCCCTTTACCAATTCTTCCATAATAGTCAGGCCTCTTGACTGCATGTGATAGGAATCCATCTAGTTTACATGAACAGGGAGATTTATTGAGAGGCTTACAGAAGTGCAAGATGGGTGGGGATCCAGTTGGGCCTTAGGAACCTCTGGAATTAGGGACTGGAATATCTGTGGGGCTCTCTCTCTTTCTTTCTTTTTATCTGCTATTTTTTTGCTTCTCATTCTGTGTTGGATTTATTCTCTCACTCTTAATTTTTCCCCACTAGACATGAAACGTAGCTACTAGCAGCTTCCAGGCTTATGTTTTAACCTTGTCTTATGAGAGGAACTCAGTCTCTTCTTGTAGCTCCTGTTTGAAAAATCCTAGTAAGGACTCTGATCAGCTTGGTTGGTTACATACTCGTCACTTGGTCCAACAACTGTGTGTAGGCACACTAAGATTGGTAGTCTTCATTGCAATCATTAGTAGAGCAGCTATATTTCATCAGAGAAAGAAGTGTGATTTTCCTAAAGAAGAACCAGGCAAAGAAAACAATAAAAATCCACAACACCTACTAAAATTCTAAACCTATAACTCATGTTAACTTCCATAAATAACTTATTCATTTGTGTAACTCCCCCATCTTGACACTCTCTGTTGTAATTCTCTCTCAGACTATAAACTCTAAAAATGTGAGAAATCAGTTGGTTCAACTGATATACATAGTGCCTAGCCACTGTCTTCCATTCAAGATGCCATATCTCCTTCACCCCATTTACTTACATCAATCAATCAATCAATCTATCAAAACTCCCTCACTTGCCTTTCATTTCTTATTGTATTTCAATCTGACTTCCACCCTCACTACCCTACTGAGACTACTCTTAAGAAAGTTGACAGTGGCTTCACAATGTCAAATCCTATGGCCTCTTCCCAATCTTGATCCTATATGATTTTTTTTTTTTCAGGAGCCCTTTTCTTGTCGATATACTGCTAATTTACTATTCCCTCTGACCAGTGCTCCTCAGCCCATGTTGCTGGCTCCACTTTTGTCTCTGCCTCAAACTCAGGTGTCCCCCAAGATCCCCAAGATTGCTCAGCCTGCCCTTCTGACTCTCTACTCCTGCCATGTCATATACACATCCATGGCTTTGCTTTTCTCTGTAAGTATGTAGCTTCCATGTCTGTTGTTGCAATCTTGAATTCCTACCACCTCTTGTATGTCTTCATATAGGTCTCTGCACATCCTGCAGTTTGAATATTTATTTTGTATTCATATCATACCTTATTTCTAAAGGAACCTCAGAGGATTCAAACTATCATTTCCTACTTCCTGTTGAAATTTTACTCCATCTTTAAGATTAATCTGAGAGTTGTCTCCTCTAGGAAGCTTCCTTACATCCCTACCATATAATGAATGGAATCACCACTTGAGATCTCATGTTATTTTAATTGTACCACTATCATAAATTCGTATTATAAAAAAGTTGTGTCTGTATCCCCAGTGACTTGGGAGTTCCTTGAAGGCCGGGAATAACCTTTTAATCCTTCTCTATTCACCTGTCCAACTTGGAGCATAAGCTCCTACAAACAGGAGAGAGATCAGAAACTGTTCTAATTCTAGCCTCTCTGAATTGAACTAGAAGAGGAGGGAGGGCTTGGTGCATGATATTGGTAGTTTTAAAGCAAATAAAAGGGAAATGTTCTTTGATAGGCAGGAGTAAACTTGTTACTCATCCAGGTAGAATGTGGAAGATGAAAAAACACATAGGTCCTATGAGAATTTAACTTACATTTAAGTTTAGAGAGATGCATAAGGTCTTACCAGGGGAAAAGAGGGACATGCCTTATCTTTCAAATGTAGGCCGTGGTTGATAATTACTACGATTTCTCAGGACTGTCCAGGCTCACACAGGACATCTAGTCACCCACAGACTTGGCAACAGTTCAATTATTCTGTTCAATTCAGATCACCAAGCTGGCTAATACATGCTTTCCACTTCACTGCAAGCTCTAGAGACACAAACGCTTGTCCACACCCCAGAATGAATCCAAGCTGAGGTTCAGCACAATTAGTTATTTGTTTCCTTTAACATCTGAACCTTGTGAGACTCAGCCACCTCCTGGGAACCAGCCGTCTGCCAACGAGGCATGAATAAAACAGAGAAGGTTCCAGCTGGCATCACCTGCTGTGTTTTGCCTTATTTCTCTATGCACATTTCTAGACTTCTGAAATCCAGGGGCCTCTCTCAAGAGGACGCATGCCACATGTGCTGGGCCTCTGAGACCTTGACTTTGTTGTTGAATTTTTTAGTTTTGAGTCCTATTCTGACTCAGATAACAGTGGTTATGGGGCCCTGATCCTCAGATTCTCATATGGTTCTGACCCCTGCTACCCTCACCTTCACACCCTTTCTAGGCAGCTCCCTGGATATTATTAATCTTCAGATCATATAAAATCGGTTAAAAGCTCATTTTTTAAGGATGCCTATAATCTGACAAGATTTCTCTATTGTCCTTTACAGTAGTATTTATATATTCATGATAACAGTTGTAAGCCATGGTACTGTTGAAGTCTCACTGTTCTTTCCTTTCTAATAGATCTCAGTGAATACACAGATGACTCTTTCCCTTCATTTCCATTGCCATCATCTTAGTTTAGCCTCTTGTGGCACCTCAGAGTTGTAGCAGTTAAATTCCTGGATTTTGCAGCCAGATAACTTGGTCTTAAATCCTGGATTTGCTATGTACTAGCTGTATGGCTTTGAATAAGTCATTTAGTCTCCCTGTGCCTCGGTATTCTCATCTGGGAAACTAGGGATCATACTCATATCCATCTCCTAAGATTATTGGGATGATTAAATGAGGTAATATATAACATATAAAGTGCTAAGAGCATTACCTTGCTTATACAAGAGCTGTAAAAATGTTGGTTATATTATTTTTATTGTTATTATCCGTCATACAATTCAAGACTGCTTTGCACAGAACATCAGTTCAATTTTTAAATGTAAAATAGGTCATTTTCCTATAGTTAAGAGTCTTTTATGGTTGTCTTCCTCTCTGATTTCATCTTATTTTATTTTTCCTTCCCTTCTCTTTTTTTTTTTTTTTTTTTTTATTGGTGTTCAATTTACTAACATACAGAATAACACCCAGTGCCCGTCACCCATTCACTCCCACCCCCCGCCCTCCTCCCCTTCTACCACCCCTAGTTCGTTTCCCAGAGTTAGCAGTCTTTACGTTCTGTCTCCCTTTCTGATATTTCCCACCCATTTCTTCTCCCTTCCCTTATTTTCCCTTTCACTATTATTTATATTCCCCAAATGAATGAGAACATATAATGTTTGTCCTTCCTTCCCTTCTCTTATGTTCATCTGTTTTGTTTCTTAAATTCCAAATATGAGTGAAATAATATGGCATTTATCTTTCTTGGACTGACTTATTTCACTCAGCATAATAACCTCTAATTCCATCCACATTATTGCAAATGGCAAGATTTTACTCTTTTTGATGGCTGAGTAATATTCATTCATATATATTTACATACATACACCACATCTTTATCCATTCACCTGTTGATGGAAATTTGGGCTCTTTCTATACTTTGGACATTGTTGCTATAAACATTGGGGTGCATGTGCCCCTTTGAATCACTAATGTCTGTATCCTTTGGATAAATACCTAGCAGTGCAATTGCTGGGTCATAGGGTAGCTCTATTTTTAACTTTTTGAGGAACCTCCATACTGTTTTCCAGAGTGGCTGTACCAGTTTGCATTCCCAGCAACAGTGTAAGAAGTTGCTGGGGGGGATGGGGTAAATGGGTGATGGGCATTAGGGAGGGCACTTGATGTAATGAATGCTGGGTATTATATGCAACTGATGAATCACTAAATTCTACCTCTAAAACTAATAATACACTTTATGTTAATTAAATTGGTTTTGAATTTAAAAGAAGAGGGGAAAATAAAATAGGTTATTTTATAGTCATGCTCTATATTGGCAAAAAGAAAAAAATTAAACAGAGCTTCTTATAGGTAGTATGCATTTGAGAGGAGTTCAATAAATATGAGGTCTTCTAAGTACAAGTAATTCTCAGAGATGAGACTGGAGAGGTAGATGAAGGATAAACTGTAGGGAACCTTTAACATGTGGCAAAGTTGCTAAAGCTTACAACAAAGTCAGAAGAGAACCCCTGAGAGTTTCAAGTGTGTATGTGGGGGTGGAGGAGGACTGACAATGAACATTGAAAGATTAATCTGCAGGAGATGCCTGACTCATTTCAAGGATAATAGGGCTCATTTGCAAGGCCAGTCTAATAGAGTTTGAGTTTCATTCTCAAGAAAAATTTCCAGTGGTCATTTACTACTGGATGCCAGAACCTAGATGCTAGGTTCTGGGGATAAAATGATGAGTAATGTTGACATAATGTTTATGTCACAGTTTGTGACATGGAGTTTATGGTCTAGAGGGAGAGAGACACAATTAAAATAAGGTACAGCTACCACAGCTTGGTAAATGCTGTAGAGGGCGTGGAGACTTCCTCTTTCCCCCTTCATCTCACTCATTCCACTTCTCCTGGAGGAGCTAGGGTGTCAGTGGGATTGGCTGCTAACTCTAGCGGGGTTTGATTAATGTAAACCAGTAGTTTCTAATTCTGTTGCACATTCCAAATACTGGGGGAATTGAACAAAATTACAGATACTAGGGCATCACCCTTAGAGATGAATTGATCGAGGTTGGAGCCTGAGAATTGGTAGTGTTTACACAGCTCACTAGAAGATGCTAATATACAACCAGGGCTGAGAACCAGTGGGTTCTCTTACTTTTCTTGCTAGAATGTTTCAATCAGGAGTTGTTTTGGAAATGAAGAATGTAGACCCAAGGCAGCCACTGTCTCCTTAGTATTACTGCCCCTGGCCATTGAAACTAATTTAAGTGGGGTGGGGGTGGAGGGCTGGGGGTAGTTCCATCAGAATGAACCTCAGTACTTTTGTTTGATGGTTCTCTGAAATGACACTTCCTTTTTCCTATATGTAAGGATTGAAACTGTTGCTTGTAACCATCTTGCAAAGCCAACTTGTGGAGTCAAGCATAGCCAACACAATGTCAGAGACAGGGGACTGGAGTCTTGAGGAATGTATGCTTGCTGCTTCCCTACATCTGGACTTTCTAGTTACATGAACTAAATAGACCCCCTTGATTGTTTAACCCAGTTTGGGTTAGGTTTATTAGTACTTGGAACTGTAGTGTGACAATAAAAGCATCCTGCTTGATTGAAGAGCTATGTTATGGTAGATTCATGGTGCTTACCACTGGAAAAAGATCAGGGAAAGGAGTGGGTGCTGCAGAGGAAGAGGATACTCTGCTTGTAGTTAGAGGAGCAGTGTGACATATTGGAAAAAGTACAGGCTTCAGAGTTGGACAGACCTAGGTTTCAATTCTATTTCAGCCACATCCTGGTTCTCTGACCTAATTTCCTCATCTTTAAATTGAGAGTATTAAAGAACTTGTAGGATTGTGATAAAGTTTAATTGAGATTAATTATGAAGCTAGCTGGACCCCATGCCTACTGGTGTGTTGTAGATACTCAAAATATGAGGGCTATTGCTTCTCTAGTGGTAGCTGCTACCAGAAAAAGGTGATGAAAGGTACCAGGTCCTCAGGTTAGGGACTGAATGACCTATAGTAGGGTTCCACCAGGCTATAGCCAATGGGATGGGACTGCCAAAGTCTCACCAGGTGTGGATCTGATTGGGTGAAGACCTTATTATGAATAGCTGGAATAGGAAGGGACAAAAATTAGAGCAGAAAACTGTATGCTTAAAGGGCTATTTCTGGTAGGCAGAATTATCTGGTTGGATTGCCCCTTCTGTTGTAGATATGGTTCTATGTAAGGAAATAACATTGCTCATCTATAATGAAAACATCTTGTTTGTATACTGCTGGATAAAAACTGGTGAATTGATATTTGTGATCCAGTTCATTTTTTTTGTCCCTTATCTGGAGTAAATGTTTGCAAGATGAGTTACAGGACAATTGGATTTGTCACTGTCTTTACCTCTGTTGCATTCTTGTCAAGTCTTCCTAGAAATGTGTTCTAGTTGCCTTGAATGAATTCAGGAAATACTCTGGTGTCTAAAGGGACTCGGGCAACCACATTATTCTTCTTCACAATAATTTACAAAATCTTCTTAAGATGGGTGACTTCTATAGAAAGTTATGCAAAATGTTACATAGTAACTCTTTATTAATCCCTATTTTAGATGATACTTTTTCTTTGCTTTACTCCTAGGTGCTAAGAGGGTATGCTATACAAACTCAATGACCCAAACTTCTCACCTGGAGTCGGGCACTAGAGTTAGCCAGAAAAAATTATGAAAGGAGAGATAATCTGGAACTTATTCCAGTCTGTTGGATCTGTTGTTCCTTCTGTACACCCTAATGTTATGGCTTCAGCTGCAATTTAAAGCAAATTTAAAGAAATATAAGCAGCTAAGTATAGATACCTTTTTCTTAACTAAGCTTTAACTATAATCTGTCATTGCCTGATGTAACCTCTAATTTTTTTTTTCTTTCTTCACTCTGCTCTAAGGACATTGTCTTATTTTCTCATACTTAGACATGAGTGCTTAACTGTTATTAAGAGAGTTTCTCACTCAGCCTTCAGTATGAATCACCTTGCCAGCTCTTAGTACTCTGGTAAAAGAATATTTTCTTTGTGATTTTCTTAGGAACACAAAATTTTTCTTTCATGTAGGTTTTCTTAGCTCCAGAAGGAATAAGACTGAAGGAACAAGTTTGCCAAGGAAGGTACAGATCTCATGGTTGTCATTTTCCCATCATGTAAAAGTCTTGACTAGCTAACCATTTTTATGTGACTCCTCACAATTTCACATGTCTGATATGGGAGAAAGTCATGGGCTTTCAGCTCAAGACCCAGCTTTGCAATTTATCTTTGTGATCTAGGGCAGTTACTTAACTTCTTAAAACCTAGTTTTCTTGTCTGTAAAATGGACAATACCTGAAATAATAGGATTATTATGTATGTGAAATAACAAAATACATAAACCACCTAGCATGGAACCTGTACATGGTGAGTACTCAATAAATTTTAATTCCCTAACATCTCCTACTCCTCTCTTTTAAGGTTTCTAATTGAGGTAAAATCATTTGCACAAAATACTAATTATTATAATTTAACCACTCTAACAGCTTGTAACATACTTTAAACTTTTTCTGAAAAGAATGATGCCTAATTTTTCTTGGGCTTACATATAAAGTTCACTGCATTTATTATTTGCCCCAGAATGCTGAAAGAACTGGCAGTTAATAACTCACAGCAATCATCAGTGATCTTTGATAAGACATGGAGGATAGGAGAGATTAAAAAAAAACTTGGAATGAGCAAATATTCCAAATTTCTAAAGGAATAACAAAATATGTACTCTCAATGCCTACCCCACCAAATGATAGAGCAGTTATTTGATATCAATCTCTGGAAAAGTTCTGAAAATGCACCTATACTTAGGATTTGTAAGCATTTAGAAAAGAAAGCCATGATTGTTAGGAACTAGTGTGTATTCACTAGGGCCAGGACTAAATTATTGTAAGTCCTGTGGATCACATCAATGCTGCAGGCAGTATAATCTGATGCAGCAAAGCCTATGACAAAATCCTCATGGTATCCTTGTAGATAAAATACTTAGAGAAATGTGGTCTGGATTATCTACCTATCTTCCATCTTTTTCTTTGTTCTAAAAAGACTTTTGGTGGCTTTAACAATACATAAAATTCAGTAAGATGAGCTTTCCTCCCCCCTCAAAATAAAGAAGTGAGGAAATTAGAGTAAATGTTAGAATAAGATGAAACCATAGTGTGTGGTTAGTCCATGAAATGTATGCTGTGAGATTTCTGTTATTCCATACTCTGTATATTTTCTAGAGGTGGTTTTCAGATTTTGCTGTGGGTTTCCTAATAGTCCGTGCAAAGAGGAAACATCATAAATAAAAGTGTCTATAAGAAAGAAAAACAGTACTGAGAACAGAGAGAAACTTCTGTGGGTTCTCGTAAAGAGGACATATGTCATATAGTAAACCATCTGCTCAGTACATCCTCACATGAAATGCAGTGGTGAGTTTCAAGGGCTGCTTCTTTGTGAAGTACCTTTGTATGGGCCAAAGCACTATCTGGTAAAAAAAAAAAAATTCTATAGGAAATTGAGGGTCAGGGGTCATGAGAATGCTATCAAGATATGCAATTCTCTGGTAATTGGGGGAACACTTTTACCATTAGGCTCTAGTTCAACAGATTGACTTATAAAACTTCTCTAAAGATCATTCATTAAAGGACTGATGTCTCTAATGCTCTGCTCTATCCTTGGATGCCCCGAATAATCATCAAAGATGAAACCACAGAATACACTCCTCACTTTTGGACAACAAAAATTTGGGAGGGAAGTGGATACAGTTAAGTGGTCTTCATACCTGAAATGTATGAACAAGATAAAGATAAAATTGTAGCTCTAATTGTATATAAAATAGTAGATTTAGGTTAAAAAGCAAATCCTTGAGTTATAGAACCAGGAACACCCTGAAAGCAAAGCAGACTGTTTGAAAAGGACCCCAGGAGCATCTGTGACTGTAAACTCAGATGGATTAAGAGTGTGACATGACTTCCAAGAAAGCTGAATTTGCATCTATAGAAGCATTGTGCCCACAGAGTCCTATTGTGCTATGCCCTGGTTAGATCACATCTGGAGCCTTGTGTTAAATTTTTACACCATTTTCCAAGAGAGATACTCAATCGAAGGTGAGTATCTGGGATGCTGAGGATTCTAAAGGAAAATTAAGGGAAACTGCAGATGCTTATCTTGGAAATGAGAAGACAAAGCCATATATAGGTGAAGAGGTATTATATGGATAAGAGAATAATTTCTTCCTGGATTAATCTAGAAGGAAATATGAAAAATCAATGATTCATTGTATAGGAACACATTAAAGAAAATATTTTAATGAGAGCTATCTGAAAAATAAAAATTGTCTCTCTTATGCGTAGTGAGGTTCCTATCATTGGAAGAAATCACGGAGAGTCTGTGTATTTGCTGGGAATATTATAAAGGATAGTTTGGTGAACCAGGTGAGAAATTGTTCTAGGTGACCTCCATATTCCCTTCCACTTCCAAGATTTTATGCACCTTTCTGTAAAATGGTAGAAATTTCAACAGTAAAAAAAAAAAAAAAAAAATCCACCAGTTATTTAAGGAAGAAAATCAATCTAGTCTCAGACTATTGTTAGTGCCTCAGAAGATCTGCCCCCAAATGACTAAGTTAAAATAACACAAGCAGAAGATGATGAATCATGCTGCTTTGCCTAATGGTCTCTAACGTGCAAAGCCCAGGCTCACAGCTGCCACTCTGAGTGCCTACGTGGGGAGGGAGAACTAAATTATGGTAGGTATGACACTGTAATGTTCCCAGTTGGTAGCTTGTGAGTGTGTGATTACCTAGGATTCCTTACCAGCTGTTTTTTAACATTAGTCATACTGATTTAAAACAACCACCCTCTTTTCATTTATCTCAATAAGCACTGTTCTTTTAGAAGTAAGACATTTCATTGAAAAGTGGAAGCTTTTCCTAGTTCTTGAGTGCATGTGAGATGATCGTATACATATGTTCTTCATAGGGTCACTGTAAGTCTCAGGTGAGGTAATTATTGAAGTGATACTCTGTCTTGTTATTCTTGATGCAGGTCACTGAGGTTGGACAGGGTCATGGGAGTGGGGAACATTGGTGTCCTTCTTGGGCCAGAATAAAGAAAGGCTTTTGTGGGTGGACAAGCTTTTGGAAGGGGTCCACAGAAGATGAGCAATGAAGACAGATGGTCTCCAACTACCTCTCCCCATTCTCAGTGTGAGGGGACTGTGATGGGTGGGTTTTCTTTCTTGGTGTTCCTGGAGCTTGAATGAGGCAAAACCTTGAGGTGTGCCGAACTGTTGCAGGAATATGATTGTACCCCATCTGGAACAGGGATGGGGTCACCAAAGGTAAGGAAGATCAGGGCATGGAAAGATCCCTGGAACAATTTAATCAGGGATGGGGTTAGGAGGAGACCCTAAAATCTCAAGTCCAAGGTCTAAAGCCAGAATAAAAAACAATGGGATATCTAGATATTAGAAGCTAGAAAAAAAATCAGATGAAGGCTGTCCATTCTGCTAAAAGTTAGATTGTTGGCTTCATGGGCTAGCTTTATTATGTCTCATTCTTAAGACACTTATACCCTGTTAGTGGGAATGTAAATTGGTGTAAGCTTCATAGAGGCTAATCTGGAAATATATACTAAAAATCTTTATAAAATGTGTACCACTTTTAATCTAGTAATTATACTTGCAGCAATGTATTCTAAGGAAATGATTATCTACAAAGAAGTGTTTGCCAGGATATTCATTAAAGTATTATTTAAATAGCCAAGAGATATAAAAACATAAATGCCCAGAATGTGGAAACTGTTTAAATAAAGAGGTAATTTTATATTCACATAATGGAATATTATGCAATCATTAAGATTACATTGTTTATATATTCATACAATGCAGATGGACATTGTTGGAAGTGACTTTAACTGGAATTAACAGGGTTGTTCTGAAGTTGCCATTAAGTGGTAGGGATCAAATCTGTTCTGGTCAATATTTCTTTCATTTATCAGGATTGGACACTGTTACAGTCCTGTATCATCTTACATATCTCAGGGTTGCCAAGCTCATGATGTGTAATTTCCTTTTTCTTAGAACTTTTCACTCACACCTCCTCAGGAGTTAGCATGAAGGATTTATGCATATTGGTATTTATCTGATGCCTTTTCTCCCTCACTGGTTCCTCACATAGGCTCTGACCTCTAAATACTGACCCCTGTGTTCAGTTCTTGGACCTGTTTGTTTTCTATTTACATTTACTGGTAATCTCTTCTAGTCTATGGCTCTTGATATCATCTATGTGCCTGTAATTCCCAAATTCCTAACTTGACCTCTCCCCAAGTCTCAGATGAACATATCCAACTATTTATTTAATGCCTCCACTTTTGAACCTGCTCAAGTCAGATGTCTGAAGCTGAGTTCCTAAATAACCCCCCTGCAGACCTGCTCTTTCCACAGTGCTCCCCTGTCAGGTAAATGATAGCTCTATTCTTTCAGTTTCCAGGAATTAGAAACTTTGGTGACATCCTTGACTCATCTTTCTCATACCCCATGTCAAAACTGTTACGATATCCTGAGGCTATATCTTTGAAATCTATGCGGGATCTGACTGACTCTTCCCATCCACACCTTCATCCTCTGGTCCCAGCCACTATCTCCCAATGTTTCCAGCCTCCTCCTTGGTCTTACAGCTTCCATTCTTTTCTCTACAATCTATTTTCAATAAGATAATTCTCCAAAAACCCAAGTCATGTCTTGTCACTCTTGTCCGCTCAGTATTCACCAATGGTTATCATCTCTCTCAGAAAGAAGTTGAAGAATTCCATGATATATATATAAGAGTCTGTGTGACCTTGCCTCTGGCTACCTTTTCTGACCTCATCTTTGATTACTCCATTCCTCCTTCTGTTCTACCCAAGTAGTTTCCTCCATTGTGTTCCTAGAATATGCCCAAGTAGTTTCCTGCTTCAGGCCACTGTCTGGAATGCTCTTCTCTACTGTCCTCATGGTTCACCCCTCCACTCTGTCAGTCTTTTGTGTCAAGGACTTTCCTGACCATGTTATTTAAAATCACAATCCTTTTCCTCCTTCTTGTCACTATTTGTCTTCTTCCTTGTTTTCTTTCCCTCTATCGGTGGTACCACCAGCTAACATACATAATTATTTCTTATTGTCTGTTTCCTCGAACAAGAATGAAAGCTCCATTGGGGCAGAGATTTTTCTTCTTTGGTGTTTACTGGTTTACCCCAAATATTGTGCCTGGCACATATTAGATACTCAATAAATATTTGTTGTTGAATAAATTACAAATGCTGTATCTGAGGAAATACCTGAGTGTTACTCTTGGTGCTGAGGTGATGAATAAAATTCAGGGTTATTTGGAAACTTTTAAGGCTCATGAGTGACTGCCTTAATATCATAAGATGCCCAGATGTAACAAGGGAAAAGTCAGATAAGACCTCTGAGGCTCGATTAGGATGAAGGGCATTCCTTCACTCTTTTCTGGTTATGTTCCTGTCATTTGACATGGGATATAGCTTGTTATGATGATGGAGGGAAGGAGTTGAAACGGGGAGAAGATTGTGCAATATTATAAGGGAGATGGTTGAAAATATTCCTCTTAAACCTAGGTGGGAGACACACTCATGAGGAAGCTATTATCTCATCATTAAGATCTCCTAAGACTACGTATACCCTGCCAGTTTCTGTGTTATTTATATTACCCATTACTTCAGGGCTTTTATAGGGGCTATTTATAGGGGGTTTCTGATTCTGGAAGAAAATATAAATTGACAGGGGAACGTCATCACCATATATTTAATTTTAAAAGGAGATTATAAAAAGCCATAAAGATAATAATCTCATTTACTTGGGGAAAAAATCTGCATTTTCTATAATCTGGCTACCTAAAGATGCATGTGCCAAGAAAATATAATGGAAGGATACATACCAAGGTTCTAACAGTGAGTATCTCTGTATGTTAAGCCTGAATTTTTATTTCTTTTTCTTTTACTTACCTGTATCTATAATCTCTAATTTTCTACAATGACTATATTGTGCTTTTACAATCAGAAATAAATTGTAAACATGATTGTGGAGTTCGTAGGCCAGCTGAAGATATGGGTAGATTATAAACA